>NC_059138.1:31510931-32144931 GCF_020740605.2 Lemur catta
TACCTACAGGCAACTGGTTTAAATTTTTCCCTTTTTCCCTTTTGTTTTGTTACTTAAACACTTAAAAATTAAAGTACCGTTTAGAGTAAAAAGGGTATTCAGTGGCTGTGTCTAACAACTGAGATGAAACATCATTATGACCCCTTCAAAGCTTTTCCAAATTTTTAAAAACTAAAATTATTTACTTAATAGGCTGTAACTGCCTTTTCTGAGCCACAGTAATCCATCATGTGAATAAATATTTAGACAATATTTTAAATGTGTACAATGTACTTGAGGGAATGCCACAGTTCCAGGCTGTCATGTAAATACAATCTGATCAAAAACATTCTGCTTGTACAATAAAAGCCCAGCTAGGAACACAATAGTTCAGCCAAGGAGAGAAAATTGATATCTAGGAAAACCACAACAGTGGAAAGTGACCAACAGTGACATAAACAATTGCAATTTTAAGAAGTTTTAAAAGTTTTTTTGGGGGAAGTAGAATACACACCTATTTTAAACAGATATTAACATTTCTTAAAAATTTACCATTTGTGAATAAAGATGATTTATCTGTTTAATAAACAACACTATGCAGCAGAGAAAAATAATAAAGTAGCACTACACGTACTGTCAGGGAACAATTTCCAAGGTTGTTAAATGAAAAAGGAAGGTACATCAAAGGGTATATGTTATGTTTCCATCTGTGGAAAAAAATACATATATATGTTTATATATACATTTCTAGAAAAATACCAAGGAAATTGTGATAGTGATTTCTCCTTTAAAAGTAGAACTAGATACTTAAGGCAATGCTGCACAAACTTTTTCATGACCACACACACATAGTAATGGATACTAATTATTATACGGCACATTGGGACAAATGGAATGCCAGCTTTCCCAGGCCTCAATACTATTTTTGTTGGGGGCTAAAGAGATGACTATCTCTTCATATCCCTAAAGTAACAGGCTCAGCAGGCTACAGGGTATTATGTACTACCTATTTTTAAAAATTAAAGTAAAATCAAATTAGCCAAATCAACCACATAAAGCTCATCAATGAGGAATACAAACTTATTAATATCTAGTCAAGTTTTTGCAGTTTAAAATCTTTGAAAACTAGCACCTGCTAGAAAACCTAAGTGCACACTAAATGGTACCCATACAATCCCTCAATCTTTCCAACTTAAACATGCTGCTGATAATATAATTTATAGGGTATACACCAAGAATCCTCAAACCAGAGTGCCTTGTACTGCTTCATCACACTACGATGTACTTTACTATATCCTTAATATTTAAAAAAATGTAAAAGAAAATTGTTTTTATTTAAGACAGGGGCACTAAAATTAAGCTAAATTTTATTCATGACTCTGTCTATATTTTACTTTTTATTTATTATTAACACATATAAAGCAGTTACGTCAAAGGTCTTGTTTGTCAGCTCAGGAAGCTCCAGGTGATATTTATTTGTATTTGATGGAAAAAGATGTTAACTATTTTAGTACTTCAATGATTGTAGTATGTTAGCTAGGATAAAAATATTCAAAACATAAGGGGAATTAACAATGAGAGAAATCTTTGGTGGTAGTTAAAGTGCTGGTGCTGCTGATGTTACCCTGACTTTGGCAAATAGTGGATGTGTGCCAGAAAGCACTTTTGTAAAGAAAATACGATTTGAGTCTATTTCCACCTTTCAGAAGGCCATTTGAGTTTTTCATAGTGAGACTATGTAATACCTTTTTTATCAGTTTGTATGAAAAGCTTCTGCTAATAATCACATATTACATATTTGGTGTTTATTTGTGATATTATGTTAAATGATGGAGGCATTTTAAGAAGAAAATAAGAAGTCAAGACCAGTGCCCAAAAAGTCTCTGGTAAAATGATTATGACTTAGAAAAAGACAAGGAGAAAAAGCTCTGTATACCTAGAAAAAGAATAGATTGGACGCCTTTCCCAATGAGAGAAATGTCTGGTATTCGGTGAAAAAATGAGAAGGATTCAGTGACATTGGGATATTCAGGGAGTTCTTAATTCTGACTCCTATTCCGCCTTTAATACACAATTATTCAGTCAAAAAAATTTACATTTGCACCATGTTCCAGACACTATGTTCAGCACTAAGAATTCAATGATTTAGCCATCAGCTGTATAAAAGCAGAAGTGACGGTGAGGATGGGGAACAATTGATGTCAAATATTAACTGCACAGAAAGAGGAAATGGAAAAACTATTAATGTAAGTATACGGATGAATAAAAAGCAGTAATCCAGACAAGAAAGTATGAAAACCTGCACTAGAATAGTAGAAATGGAGATGAAACAAACAGGACAGATGTGAGAGAGATTTATAAATTAGTGTCCATTTCACTTTGTGATTGACTAAGATAAAGTAACAAAAGAGGGAAAATTGAAAATGACTTTCAGGTTTTTTAGCTTTGTTATATGTGGTAGATAGTCACGTCTTTCAGCCACTTAGGGAATGTAGCAAGGAAAGTAAGTGGTTGGGAAGTTTGCCCAGGAAGTACAGTTAGAATGAAAAGAGAAGCTAGGCAAGGATGAAGTCTAGAGGGGCAGCATCATTCAAGAGAGTGACTCTCTAATTGAAAAAATAACTTCCCTCTGCACCAGGTAACAATTATTACTTAAAAAATTACCGATGACAGCATTTTGGCATGTGAAGAATATGGAAGTTGGAAAAGATTGAAAGCTACAAATTTCAGGTAGAGAGAATGAATAAAGTTGTCTAGTAAAAAAAAAAAAAACGAACAGCCAAATGTTGGAAGAGTACCAGTACAAGAAGAGTATTGCAGATATCAAGGGAAAAGGAAGTTTTAAGGGGAAAAAAAAAAAAAACATGTTAAATGTTGCAGAATAAAGCAAGCTTGTTAAGGTTTTAAGCATAAAAGAAAAAGAAAAAGAAAGAAAGAAAGAAAGAAAGAAAGAAAGAAAGAAAGAAAGAAAGAAAGAAAGAAAGAAAGAAAGAAAGAAAGAAAGAAAGAAAGAAAGAAAGAAAGAAAGAAAGAAAAGAAAAGAAAGAAGAAAGAAGGAAATTAAAAGAAAAAAAGTACTCGGATGAAAAGACTCAATAAAGATTTTAATTCTTTCTAAATTAAATCATAAACTGAATGTAACTCCATTCAAACTAACTACTGATGGTATTCTTTTGGAAATTCACACAATGATTTAAAAGATGTATATTGGAGGGAACCTGACCTGACAGATAAAATGTATTATAAAGCTGTGAACATTAAAATTGTGTTTAGTGGCCCCAGGCTCAATGATGCTAACAGTCTTGGGCTCTCCACGAGTTGAATGGCCTGTGGCCTGGCCACTTGAACCCATCATTTCTATCCTAGGAAGAAAGAAATCTGGAAGTAGATGTTAGAATGTCTGCAGAAACCTACTGTGTGACAAGGCTCAGTCCATATATATAGCTCTGAGAATTCTGTATCTCCTCATTTCTCTCCTCCGCTAACCCCATTCTGGGTTTCCCAAATGCTCATGGTGGGAGTTAATAGTTCTAATTGACTTATCTGGAGGCTAATGGCTAATGGGATCAACTATTTTATTTTTCTTTTAAAGATGTTTAAAAATTCAATTATTTTTCTTTTTTGGTTGTACAGACCACTATCAAATTATCTTTTCATTGATAATACTCTTTGAGCCAAAAATTATATGCTTTTTACCACTTAAATATTAGTATGGATTTGTGGCAGGCACAAGTAGGGTTTATAGGAGCCCTTGGTGGTACATGCAGTCCAGGTATACTCAGCCTAAGCATGCTTCACTAAAAGTACTGATTACTCAGGTGATCAAGTGTACTCTGCATCTTGTCTGCTTTTAAGTAATAAGCCCTGTTTGTATTTCACTATGTCATGGTACATGGTACATGTGTGTTTCTTACCCTATGCACAAAACCATGCCACACTACAAAAGATAACTGCCCTCGACAAAAGAAAACCTGGGAACAACAAAAGAGAAAAAGTAACTATAGCCAACACATAAAAGGATGTCAAAATGGTAACTTATAGCATTTTACAGTTTGTAAAACTCTATCACATATATTATTTTTTTTGATCCCTATTAACAACCACATTTTATATATGTGTTAAACTCAGAGAGTAAAGGACTTGACTAAGAATATACTAACAAGTGGCTGATTTGTGACTTAAATCCAAATCTTCAGACAACGTCCCATGCCATTTTCTCTATACCATTCTACCTAAGGAGTATTTTATATAATTTCTGAGTATTTAAGAATCTCAGTATCAGGGACACTGAGAAGGTTTAAAGAGCCATATTTTTGCTGGATTTAAGGAGCTCTTTAACTGCTAAGATTATTCAACCATACAACTGGCTACCACAAGTAATGATGAGTAGAAATGGTTAGGCTGAGGCTAGATGGCCATCTGTCGAGCTGGATGTTGGACTGGATGACCTTTAAGATCCTTTCCAATTCGGAGATTCCATGACTCTATGGGGATAATGATGCTGTTTCAGCCTGTTGCCAAGTAACATGTCTATTGTTTTTCCTGCCTGTCACACACAGCAATGGCAATAACTATCATTTTCCTCATATGCCATGACAAATTTATATCAGAGTGTCATAGTAGCAATTAGCATTCCTGAAGTATTTTTCCCCTTCATAATGCTTAAATATATTATAAAGATAATGCCAAAATTTCATTTTAAAAAGTATGAAAGTAAAATTCCTTTGAGAAATGACATACCCTAAGCAATACTCCCGATTCCTTTCCCCTTTTGTTTTCCTCTCCATCTTTATCCATCACATCCTCCTCAATCTATCATTGCCTGCACTGATAATAGAGTGACTCATTCATTCATCTACTCACTCATTCTACAAATATTCTTTGAATATGTGCACAGAGCACCCTTCTAAGCTAAGAAAATACAAAGTGAGAGAATCTTACTAGCTAACAGGATGATAAAGCACAGAAATCAATTCAGGTCAATTCAACATGTATTTATTAAGCAGCTGGCAGTAGTGTTACATTGTATCTAGTTCAGATCCACCACCAAACATGACTGAGTTGGTTTCTGAATCCAGCTAAATTGGCTAAGTCTAGGAGGTACATGGTGCACTTTATCTTACTATTTGACTATAAAGCAAATGAAACCAACCACTCTAGAGAGGGTACCCAGTTTTGGACATAAACACATACAGAATACAGGCATAAATACCTACATATACACAGAATGATGAATTTTGTTCCTATAAAATACTTTTAAAGCATGTCAAAAGGTTTTGAATAAAAATTAAAAATAATATTTGCATACAATTTCTAGAATTTCATCCTTCTATATAATAGAACCATTTAAGATAATAATTCTCAAATGGTAAAATTTGCTAAAATCTCATCACCTTAACAACTGTTTTGTTGTCTCTCTGTGCAATCACATACATATTCTCCACACAGTTATTATCCATTCTGTATTACTTAAATGTTTAAATTTTAACAAAATAAACATTTTTGCCTTCTGCAGTAAAATTGTAGAAATGGCTAAAGTACTATTTAAAAATAATTATCTAATATTCAATTATGTAAAATTAAGTATTTCAGAATGCTTACTATTTATTAAAATAAGATTTAATGTCTGAAATTAAAGGTTTACTGATCTTTTACATAAAATAAAAGTGATAGACTATTGATCAATGTTTTCATAGTATTCTTTATTTTTAGTTAGAATGATAACTTTAAACATCAAAGTTTATAAAAAACTTGCATAGAGTATTTTATTTGAGCTATGTGGAGATATAACTAGGCATACATTATTCCTACTTTAAAAAATAAATTTAGAGGGCTTATGATATCATAGATAATAGGTGGCAGAATTGGTACTCAGTGCCAAAATGCCATGTGACAATTTTAGTGTTCAATTCCCTGCTTTTATCTAAAGCTGCCAGTCTCGTAGTTCAAAAAATTTTAAATAGACCAACTCATGTTTGAGAGTCCTTTTAGCAGCTTAGACTGCTCCAATAAGGCAACTATCAACAGAAAAGTCAATTTGAACATTAATACAGTCTAGTGGACAATAAAAAAGGCATGTTTTCTTAGTTTATCAACTTTCTGATAACATTTTCATTTTAAGACCTCTGTTATATCATGTTACTTTTGTACTCAATAAATAATAAATAACATACTATTTTACAGTCTGTTCATCGATGACTCTTTCAATGTAAAATACTTGGCTATATATAAGTGTAAACATGTTCAGAACTCTAAACACTTCTAAATCAGTATGGCTTCTTCAGATAAAAAAATGAGGCAAAAATAACAATTTTAAGTAAGTCAGTTTAATAAATTGCATAAGCCCTTTCATTCACAATATATTAGAATTTAACCTCTGTCTGTGGAAGAAAAATTTTAATAAGGGTTATGCTAATTTTTTAACATGTCAAAAACATTTTTGATATTATTTATCTTAAAATAATACCTGCCATGGTTAGAAGGTCTACTGTTATAAAATTTGTGACACATTTCTTGAAGTTCAAATACTTGGTAACTAAGAATTAAAGATGATGCTCATATTTACTTTTTGTAAAATGAAAAAGTCATCCAACTCAATACTAATCATTGTAAAAAAGAAAAAGGCTTAAATGTCATAGTCACACAAACGATGAGTCAAAGGCTTTATAATACAGCTTATTTTAATATGTAAATATAGTATCTCAAATTGGTAAACTTTATACCATAGACAAAATAGAAAATTAAATAAAAATATAAATGTTCTTCGACTTACAAGGGGGTTACACCCCAATAAATCTATTGGAAGTTGAAAATATCATAAGTTGAAAATGCATTTAATACACCTAACCTACCAAACATCATAGCTTAACCTAACCTGTCCTAAACACACTTAGAACACTTACATTAGCCTACAGTTGGGCAAAATTATCTAACATAAAGCCTATTTTATAATAAAGTGCTAAATATCTGAAGTATTGCATACTGCTAGCCCAGGCAAAGATCAAAATTCAAAATTTGGAATTGGGATGGTTTTGCATCATCCTAAAGACAAAAATTCTAAGTCAAACCTTCCTTAAGTTGCAGATGGTCTCACACTATCTTAAAGCTGAAAAACGGTAAGTTGAAGTATCGTAAGTCAGGGACCAACAAAATTAGTTTGGTTCTCAGAGCAAAATAAAATTTCAAATATTCATTGTGGTACACAATTAATGTTCCTTGCAAATATTTCTAGCTCCCTGCTTTTGGATACATGGTAGGATTGTACTTTCCCACTTCTTTGAAATCATGTGAGGCCATGTCAATTGCTTTATCAATGGAATATGAGCAGAAGTTTTAGAAGCCAGTACTATACATGATTCATTGTATTCTCCTCCCTCTATTAAAGTCATCATGAAAGCATATGTTAAAATGAAGCTTCTGACAACCTAGTTTTCTCAGTAATTACAATTAGCAGAGAAACCTAACAACCTGTATTGAAGTAACCTCAGTGAAAAATAAACTTTGTTAGATCAAGTCAAGGAGATTTGGGGGGCTGTTTGTTATAACCTATCCTAACAAATTCACTAATTTAAATTGTTTTATTATTTAGGAGCAAGAGAAAATTGTGAAAGAAAAACTAAATCTCAAGAGAACCTAATGATAGTGCTTTATAATGTTACTCTGATAAAGTATGCCTTTTAAAGTACAGTAGTACTAAAAAAGCATATTTCAAAATGGTAAAAAGATTCACCATAAGTTTGGGGATATTGTGGGACACAGTTTGATTTCTCCATCCAAGTTGAAATTAGGCTTTTAAAAAATATTTTAATTTTTCTTTCTCAAAATGTTTTTTTCTCAAAAATACCTCACAGTTATATTTAATTTTATCTTTCCTTAATAGCAATATGTGTCTAATACTTCAGCCTATAAATGATTTATTAATCAACATGGAGAAAGGAAAAGAGGAACACCATTTGTTGAGCACTTACTATATGCCTTAGTGCTTTGAGTTTAAGGTAGGTATGATATAGCAAATGCCTACCAATTCCTCTTGAAGAGTTGAAGCCAACAAATATGGTATAGAAAAATACACAATTTAAGCTCTTAATTTCCACATTTTTTCTACTTGCAACGGACCTTTTGGAAATTATTCTAAATGCCCCTGGATACTTAAATTTCTTCCACCCCTTCATTTCAAATTCATAGCTTATACATTTTTGAAGATCTAATGAGTCTCTGGAATTTATAATATTAAGAAAATTAGTATTTATCTACAAAAACATATTTTTCTGAGACATTTGTGCTTCCTAAGCTTGAAACTGCCAACTCAAATTAGAAAAAGAATCTAATGTTTTCTTAATTAAAAAAAATTTTTTAAAGACTAGTCAAGTGCAGTAGTGAGAAGGCAGGGAAGAGCAGAATAAGTTTGATCTATAACTAACTGTGAACAATCGCGATAACTACCTTTGGACCAGCCAAGAATCTGATTTTTTTAAAGACTTTTTTAAACACATATAAATTTCCTAAGTTACCAGCTGGAGAAACTTCAGTACTTTTTTGGGAAATAACAACTTTTTTGAGAGGATCTAGTAAGAGTTTCTTGTAAGGCCCTATTTCTGTGTTATATAAAGCATTTTACTTTTCACAACTCTTCACAAGTAATGTGGCAAATCACTTAATGGTATTGGGGAAAATGTTTCTTCTCTACTCATGCTGCTTCTTGAGAGTTTGCAAGGAGGTCAACTGTGGAACCCCTGGTCTTCTCCCAGTGCCTTACTGCCTCTTAACCAGGGAAGGAAAAATTACTCATCTTATTGGTAAATATAGGCCTTTCATTTATTTCTCACTTTATTCAGAACTTACATAGGAAAGAAGGGTGATTTATTAGGCCCCTGAAGAGACACTCCCCACCCTCATAATTAAATTATCCAATGAGAGTTGTCAACTGAGAGATTCTAATCAGGTTAAGAAATTGTAATATTATCTGTCATCTAAATAATCCCAGTTTCAGTATAAATAATTTGTAAAAATATTACCCAGCTTGGTGTGTGAATTAAGTATATCCGGGCAAAACACCCTTGCATGTCTTAGAACAGAGCACTGAAGCATTTCCTGGTCGCAATGGGTAACAGGTATGCCAAGATGCTGATCTACTCTCAGGGTGGCTAAAGGAGCTTGGGGCAGCCAAAGCCTTCAGGTGAATTGCCACTGGCCACAAGTTAACCCAAGGTACTCTCCAAATACCACCACTTTCTGTATGTTATGGTATGAATAAAGTCAGGAGGCACTACCACAGAAATGGTAGCTGAATAAAAAAACTTAAGTGCTAACAGCTCAGATACTTGCCAATGGCATGGCACGTTCCTGTTCAAGATGTCATGGGCTATAGGTATACAATCACAGACTACTAAGGGTTAAATTACAGAATTTTAATACAATTTGCAATGAAATAAATTCTCAGCTATATTTCTACATCCCAAAAGAAATAAGTCTCACTTGGCTCACCCTACTCGTGATGTGGAAATCAAGAAACTCTGGCTCATGAGGCACCCTAAAGATTCAAGCCATGGGCAAATAATTCACCTCAATTGACAGAACACATTTTTTTCTGGGCAGATATTTGTCTCTGCCTATTAGCATCATTTCTACTTGAATTGCAACTATGTAGATATAAAATAATTTTTATAAAAATAATAAAACTGAGCTTATTGTCAGCTGGATTCTAGGAAACTAAAAAACTGCTGGGAACTAATTTTATATTATTTCTATGTGGAAGAAAAGCACAACAAAAGTCTGCAGGATTACACACTTTGAGCATTTCATACATAAAGTTGTCATACAATCTTGATTTAATGTCCTTAGGCTTCAGTTACTTTATCTGTTATCTGAGGATTATAAAGGCAACAAAATCTAAATGCTGTTATGAGGACAAGCTAAAAAAAAAGATAAATACTTCTAAAGGCTATAACACAACAAAGATGCTAAATAATGACTACTCTGCCTAAAGTATATTAGTGGAGAATATTTGCTCAGTCACCAAAAAACTAGTTACTTAGAGGCTCTACTAATTTGTAGAAAAATTGTAGCATACTTAAAATGCAAAAGGATAAAAAGTATAAGGAAGATAGGCATGAAATCATTTACATACCACAATTTAAAGGACTAAACTTCCTAATTTCATTCAATATGTATAAAAGAAGCCTCTTTATTACATTTTATACCCCACTGATCTAGGCAGAATTTGACCGTTGTAAGAGAGGGGAACTGTTCTCTGAAAATTTTCCCAAAACCACCATTCTCTGGGTTACAAGAATGACTCAGTAAAGCCTAACAGTTTAAGAGTACAGGATCGGGAGGCTGGGTATTCATGCTTAAACTTGGTCAAGTTACTTAACCTTTAACTTCTTTAGTTCTAACATGACACTAGTAATACCCATCAAAAATTGTTTTTCCAAAATTAAGTTGTTGAAGACATGTAAAGGATTTTTACAAGTACCTGGCCTATAGTAAGTTCTACCTAATATTAACTATTTTCATTATTCAATATTATCACTAGTCCCTGGTCCCCATCATGCCGCCCCCCACACACACACAATGTTAGCCACACTAAGCCTACAGGTAAAATAATGCTAAAAATAACTTTGAAAAAATTAAAGTCCACATTTTGTTAATATTTCCTTAGTTTTTACTTATGTCCTTTTTCTGTTCCAGGATCTCATCCAGGATACCACATTACTTTTTGTCATTATGTATCCTTAGGCTCCCCTGGGCTATGACTGTTTCTCAGATTTTACTTTTGATGACATTGAAAGTTTTGAAGAGTACTGGTCAGGTATTCTGTAAAATGTTCCTCAACTGAAATCTGTCTGATGTTTTTCTCATGATTAAAATGGGGTTCTGTGTGTGTGTGTGTGTGTGTGTACAGTACCACAGAGGATACACACAATAAACATGATATACCACTGCTAACACTGACTTTGATGCTATGGCTGAGGAAGGGTTTGTCAAGCTTCTGTGTTGAAAAGTTACTCTTTTCCCCCTTTCCATACTCGATATTCTCTGTAAGGAAGTCACCATGCCCAGCCCATGCTTAAAGAGTAGGAAGTTATGCTCCACCTCCTTGAGGGTGAAGTGTTTTCATAAATGATTTGGAATTTTTCTGTACAGGAAATTTGTCTATTCTCCCAGATTTATATATTTCTTTGTATGATATGGACTCATGGATATTTTACAAATTATGTTTTTTTTTTCAAACATTTCCTTATTTTCTGGCACTGCAAGAGCTCCACATTTTATATTTCTTGCTGCAATAGTATCATCAGTCCTATTTCTCCAAGGATCCCTGGTTTTTTAACTGGAGAATGTTATTAGAAACCAACATATCAGCACTAGGTGTGTTTGTTGCTTTTAGAGCCTCTCCGATGGCAGAGTAAGGAAATAACATGTGTGTACACTAACCTATATATATATATATATATATATATATATATATATATATATATATATACACACACACATATCTATCAATAGTTCTATATGTAACTATTTGTATCTATATTAAGGTAATGTTTTTATTAAGGTAAAGCTAAAATTAATGTCTGCAACTCTAATCTATTACAGCTTGGGCCATTCTAGTCTCTCCTCTTGCTTAACAGTAAATTCTAAGATAAACCCAATGTATATGACCTGAACTTATGTACCCCCATGATGAGCTGAAATAAAAAAAAATAAAAAAAAAAAAAAAAAAAATACCTTGTCCATTAAAACATGCCACAAATAAGACATTTTTTCTACTAAAAATTCTTGAACTTTTTCCATGTGACACTGAAATTTTGTAACTAAATTTCACCCAGAATACAACTTAAATAGAATTGAATGAAACTCAGAAAGTTTACAATGCAACATGTCTAACAGTGATACCAAAAGCACCTTTCAATTAGTGGTCTCTGTGAGCACTTCATGAACCCAAATTTATTGAAAATATGTCTCTCTACGCATCTAAAATTATGTAAACATGTGTTTACTTCCCCATAGTACTTGTTACAAATATACAAAAATGCATCATCTGAAACTTTAAACAAGTAAGCTCAAGAAACTAATTTTCTCCAAATTTGAATGTAACTTAAAAAGTCATTCGCTTATAAATTCATTTTACAATAATGAATCCAATATTTGTTAAATATTCCTTCAACTATCTTAATCTCTACTTCGTTATCTTTAAAACTTATGCAAAATGCCATCTGCTATCCTCCTTGGGACAGAAATATACTCATAACAAATGGAGAAATGTGTGTCACATAATATATAGTTCAGTATAAGAATACAAAGTAATTCAAACTGGTGTCATTTTATTAATTTTTAGAATAAACTATGATAAATCTTGATGAAAGGCAAACTCATAAAACTCATTAAGTTTTTCAAGAACTATTTTAAAATTTACAAATGGGTCATTTTTAGCAAACATTAGTTAGTTTGATTTTTAAAGCTACAGCCATATATAATCTTTCAGGAATCACAGTATTTTTGATTCACTAAAGAATAATACCGGCTCATTATTATAGATAGTATGTTAGGAAATATTGTCCAAAGATAATAAAAGTTTCCAGCCTCTCCTGTAGTAATATACAGCCAAATTAGACTGCATGAATAATTCATTATAACAGGTTTTATTTTGTTGTATTTTAGTATTACTTTTAAATTTTCTTTTGCTCTGATGGCCAGCTTAAATTTATTTATCTTACTGTCTTTACAGTTCTCAGAAGACAAACTGAGGCCATTTTCTCCAGGAGGGAAACTATATCCTCAAAAGGCTATTTTCCATTTTTAGAAAGCAATAAGAATTTGAAGTCTTGAAAACTTTTTATTAAATCAAAGCTAACTTTTAACATACACTATAATCTTTTACTATATAAATATTTACTTTTTCTGTGTAAACATAATCAAATTTTAGGTTGTAACATACTGTCATCTATTTCAAACTCTGACAAAGCAGAATTCTGAAAATAAAATGAATAGAAAGCTAAAAATTGAGACTATTTATAAGCTAATCAATTCAAGCAAGCAAATCTTAAGGGGCAAAGTACAGCTTTCCAGTGGGGTAAACCAGGGTTGATATCAGTATTGAGCAGAAGCTCTTCAGGAATAAAAACCACAGAGAATGAAATAAAAGAGCGCAAGACAGAAGGAATGTTGTATGTGTAATACATTGGCCTTAACCTATAGCAGCAACAAGAGAATGTCAAAAGCCACATTCTAGTCAAATCCTTGATGCCCAAATTTCTTATGCCACCCCGAATTGTGCTGTATCACTAATAGGTGGGCAAACCTTGTTTCGAGTTTTGTGTCGAAAAAGAAAGGAGGCAATATTAGGTGTATAAAAGACATTCACATAAAATGTTATGAAAAAGTCACAATTACATGTAAAATTTCTTAAATTCATATGGTGGTATATCTTTTCTCTAATTATCAGTGATTCAAGCTGAGAACTAGGAAGGAAATTCATACATATGCTTTATAAGTATTGCATGGGGAATGGCAAAACAAATCTATGGACACTGCCATTATTTGTAGGTGAAATAACTTAGATTTTACAGATAAATTTTTCAAAATCAGAGACATTTACAACGTCATAGATTTCTCACTGAGCTAAAACATAAAACACTTGGGTCACTGAACTTACTGCTTAATATATTTTAAATTTCAAAGCCAATGCTACTCTCAATTTATATTTACCAGTAAGCTATATATCATTCGATCATCTATAAATTTCTCTTACATATTTTTCATCTAAGCAAGTAAAATTTATGTCTCTCTCTTAAGCTTCTGCTTTTAGAAAATGAAAGTGTGAATGATACTGAACAGAAACTGAATTTATTCTAAAATCTACTGTTTGTGATATAACAAAGGGAAAAAAAATCCATACCACACCTCGCATAGCCAACAGCAATGAAAATAGCACCTTTGGTTTGTTATTCCAGTTGCACTCAGATTTTATTTTCCTTTTTTTCTTCAATTGCCTTTACCTACCAAATAAATTCTATTCTCAACTAGAAAAAAATGGCACTGAAGATCAGAAGCACAAGATTAAAATGCTTTTATCATAAGTTAAATTTTCAATTGGTCATCAAATTAGCAGTAAGATTATAAACAATAGAATCTGATTCTAGTGAAAATCAGTGAAATATGTTTCCATATTCCTGGAGGGATTAGAAATTGGTATAACTTTTTTGGAAAGAAATTTGGCAATATGCCCCATATCTTATTTTATAATTCTACCTGTAGCAGTATATCCTAATGAAATATTCAAAAATGGGACAAAGATATATGCATGAAATCTATTAATAATAGCTTTATTTATCATAGTGAAGAAAGGAAAGCAATCTAACATTATGGAGAGAAACAAGTAACTGTGGTATATATTTATATCTGGTATATGTTCATATCATGGTCATTAAATAATACTTACAGTTTTGTGACAAGAAAATGTGTATGAAACATTAAGCTAAAAAAGGACCATAAAGATGTGTGACATCAGAGATAAGAGTTCCAGAAGGGTAGTATACGAAACTAATAGAAACCTCTCTCACCAGAAGAGATATCTCTTAGGTGGTCAAAAATAGTATTTTTTAAGGCAATTATTCAAAATCTACAGAGATTCATCAAAAGATGTACAACAGAAAAACTTTTATTCAACAAAATCCATGAAAATCCAGTAATAACAGTGGGAGAGATTGTGGCATTATCACCAGACCCACCCCCTGACAGCTCTATTTCCAATTCTTCTCTCTCTTGCTCTCTCTTTTTAAAGAGACAGAGTCTCACTGTTTCACCAAATCACACAATCATAGCCCAGGGTAGCCTCAAACTCCTATGCTCAAGTAATCCTCCTACCTCTATCTTCTGAATACCTGGGACAGCACTATCACAACCAGATTTTTTTTTTTTTTTTGATGTTTTGTAGAGATGGGGTCTCACTATATTGACCAGGCTGGTCTCAAACTACTGGCCTCAAGTGATCCTCCAGCTTCAGTCTCCCAAAGTGTTGGGATTACAGGTGTGAGCCACCATGCCTGGCCCCTTCTCTTCTCTGTTGAACCCACACCTATAACTTCACCAATCTACCAAAAGAATTCCACTTAAAGAGCTAAGGTGAAGGTCACTAATGATCTTCAATGTTGCTAAATCTAAAAATCAAATTTCAATCCCTATGTTACCTATCAGCAGTTTTTGACACAACTCATCATAGTTTCCTCCTTAAAATGCTTTCTACATGTGGCTTCCAGGATACTATAGTCCTCAGAATTTCCTCATACCTTGCATATTTCTCAGACTCTTTTACTGGTTGTCTTAGTCTGTTTTGTGTTGCTATAAAAGAATACCTGAGACTGAGTAATTTATAAGAAAAGAGGTTTAAAGCTCACAGTTTACAGGCTAAGAAGTTCAAGGGTGTGGCCTTGTCCTCTGGCAAGGGCTTTTGTGCTACATCAGAACATGGCCAAGAAGGTCCAAGGGGAGTGGACATGTGCAAAGAGGGGAAAACATGAGGGGTGTCCTAGCTTTATAACAACCCACTCTCCCAGGAACTAATCCATTACCTCAAGAACCAACCTAGTGGCACTGCAGAGAGAACTTTGTCACTACAGCTAGAATAGCACCAAGCCATTCATGACGGATCCACTCCTATAACCTAAACACCTCCCAGTAGGCCTCACCTCTTAACACCGCCACATTGGGGATCAAACTTCAACATGAGTTTTGGGGAGGACAAACAAACCACATCCACACCATAGCACTGGTTCTTTTTTATTTACTTACTATTTCAACAATAGAATGCCCCGGGGCTCAGCCCTTTGAACATTTCTTTCTAGGAATCCTCCCATGGTGATCTCTTCTAGCCTCATAATGTCAAGTAACATCTGTATGCTAACTTACAAATTTTTATCTTCAGCTCAAATCTCTGCTACACACTCCAGATTCTTACATCTAATTACCTACTTTATATCTATAATTAGATGTCTAATAGATCTCTCAGATATGTCCAAACTTGAATTTCTGATATTCCTTCCCACAATCCTGCTCCCTCTATGGTCTTCCACATCTCAAAATAAAGGAAATATTGTCCCACCAGTCTTCAGGTCAAAAACCCCCAAACCTGAAGTCAACCTTATCTCTTCTCTTTGTCTCAAATACCACATTGAATCTGTCGGGGAATCTTATTGGCTAAATCATCAAAATATAACCACAATTTGATCACTTTTCATAACTTCCATTACTATTACTACTCTTGTTCAAGCTACTGTCATCTGTTATTTGGATTCTTGCAATAAATCCTAAGTGGTTTCATCCTTGCTCCCTCCCGCCTCCATCCCTCCCTCTGCTCAGGCTATTTTCAACACAGCAGCCTGTTAACAGGTAAATCATGTTGTGTTACTCATCTATTCAAACCCCTCCAATGGTCTAGTATAACCTACAAGGCCTTATGTTCTCTATCCCTCAATCCTTAGTTCTGTCTCCTGCTCCTCTTTGTCCTGGCTTCCTCTGTACCAGAACGTGCCAGGAATACCTCTACATCAAGAGGTACTGTTCCCCCCTTTGCCTTAGTATGATTTCCTTTCAGACAATACGCACAGCTCTTTCCTTCACCATTAGATCTTTGGACGTGTCACCTTTTCAGTGAGGCCTTCTTGACCATCCTATTTAAAATTGCACACCTGACCCCATCTCTCACACACACCATTTCTCTTTTCTCTTTTATTTTTCTGTACGGCACGTAACATCTCTCACATTCTGTATCATTAACTGGATCATTTTATTATCGGCTTCCCCTCAGGAGAATATAACCTACAAAATAGAAGGGATTTTTGTGTGTTTTGTTCTCTGCTGTATCCTCAGTGCCTAGAACCATGACAAGAAACAAGTAGGTGAATGATTGCATGAATAAAGAAAGGTTCAGGGAGATTTCCAAGTTTCTAGCTGATGCAATTGAGTAGATGATGATGTTGAGACAAAGCTGAAGGAAGAGCAAGTAGAAAAATCAGCATTATGTTGTTTAAGCTAAAATAAGATAAAGTTATTAGTTTAATAAGACATTATGAAAATGTCAATTTTATTGATTTTAATATATTTTAATATGTAATTTTAAGGAAAGCAAGAGTAGTTTTTGGTCATGGCAAATTGTGATTTAATATTAGTTTAACAAAGCTGATAAAAAGATTTTTTTTCCTTTTCTGAGAAGACATATGTTAAAACCTAACAACTACATATGATACTATCCAAGAAAACTACCAAGCTGTATTTTTAGAAAGCAATGAGTTTATTTTTTCACATATAAATAACATAAAAATATTTAATATGCCTTTTCCACCTAGCCCCCATCCTCCAGTATTACATGATGCTGGCATGTGACCATGGTGATAGTCACAGAAGAGGACAACAATAACTTCCTTGTACGAATGATGTCTTTCCACTACTGTGTAACTCACAAAGCTCTCCAGAAAGAATTCACAATTTCAGTCCTCTTCATAAGAACATGTATATGAATATTCATTTTGAGAATCTCAAAGCAGACAAGTTTGTAATCTGCCTCTATTTAACAATAAACAAGGAAAAGTCCTCAGTTCCATGATCAGCAATGGAATCTTGGCAATTCTTGTTTGAAACTATAAAGTTACACATTTCTCTTTTTGCACATTCCTCATTTTACACATCCCTTGTAGCAGACTCCACTAATGTAGTTATAATATTCTAGAGAAGTGAGGTATGAAAAATCATTAATATTGCCCAGGTAAACTTTTGGTCACTTAGATGTTGTTTTCAAAGTACATCTGTGTGTGCACACATATGTGCTCATTAAATGCATGCACATTAAAAAGTAAAGCATTAAGAAGTAAAGTTAAAAGGAACTTCCAGTTTTAGATGGTTAAACAAAATCACGATTACTCCAATTTTACTCAGCATAATACTTGGTCTTAATAAAGTGTAATTTGTAGGGTAGTGAAGCAAATGGACTCTTCCATACTGATGGGGATAATTAGAGTATAAGAGCTTCACAGACTAAAAATTCTAATGTAGCCTTTTATCAAAAGCAGTCACTCTACCTCAGCCTGACAGTTAACAGCATATGATCTGGTAAACAAATACTTTCACACGGAACAAAAGTGCCATTAAAGGCCAAAACTGTCAACATAAATTCCATTCTTACAAGAGAAAAAATATGTAAACTGTTGATCACCTCTGGTTGTCTTAACTAGCATGGAGGTTGTCATGGAAACATTTCTGCAAAGTTCACAGTGATGAAACACAAACACTTCCAGTTTAATTGCTATTAGGTTTAGCATACCAGAGTTTATTTATACTCAGTGTGCATTATGATAAAATGTAATAGAAATAAAGCTTATAATGATCTGGCATAACAATGCCAACATTTCCTTTTCAAAAATTAAATGAATATGAAATTCAATGGCAGTTTAAGTTTTTTTCCAGGAACAAATAAATTCCTAATTTTCTCAAATACCTATTCTGATGTCTCTATTTTTTTCCATAGTACATGATTTATGAAAATATTTTTGTATTTTTACTTCTAGAGTATGCAATTTACAAAAATACCTACTTTACATACTAAAAAATCAGACCCACAAAATATATTCAAATAAAAATCCCATATGGGAGAAATTTAAATGTTCTAAGTCATATTTTAATATCACTATTATGCAATTATTAACATTTAGCTAGGAATCTTGTTCAATTTTATAGTGATAAAATACTGGAAATCATTTGCCCAGAAACTTTCTTTGTCCTAATTCTATTCCCTTATTCATAAAAGAAAAGAAAATCAATAAAAATACTGAAGAAAAATAAACATTATAGGTATGTGTATGAAATAATATGCTCATGGATTCTAATTAACTATGCACTTAATTGTGTCTCATTTTTTCATAGCAAATCTTTCTGGTATGTTCTAGAGAGATTTTTTTATAAGTCTGAACAAAGCACCTGGTTATTTTTTTACCTCAAGAAAAGTATTTAGGTTTTTTTTTTCTACTACATTTTAATGATATTCAAAAAATATACTTTACAACTAAGAAATAATTTTAAAAGTTTTTATTTAATGTCCAATATGTGCCCAGGAGTAAGATATTCTACAAGGTAGAATACAAGAGATGAGTAAGATATTCCCTGCCTTGGCAAATCTTAAATTCTAGTTAATGACAGAAAAGTGAAGGTATATAAAGCAATTACAGAACACCACAAAGCAAAACACAGTAGGGTTAAATTATGAAGTCCAGCCTATACTGTAATACTCATCAGTAGTAAAAAGAGGAACAGAACAACATAAGCTTCCAAGACAAAATAGGATGACATGACTTGGAGCTATACATCATCACATTAAAGGAAATTTACCTTAAATATTCCAAAAACACACATGAGTAGTAAAAGTACAATCTTAGCATAATTTTATAAAACCACATTTTTTAGTCTCCAGTTACTAACCAGTCAAAATAAGACCTGCCATCTGGCACTGGCTCAAGGGTGTGCAATGGCTGATAGACTATTTTTCATATTACTATGGTATCCACCAGACAATGTATGTGAGTATGGAAAAGATGCACAAAAATGTTGACATGAATTGCAACTCCAGGTCTCAATAAACTGCAATCCATACATGGAAGGGAATAATATTCACTTGGTTCATTAATAATAAACTATAGAGCTTGCAGTTCAAGCCCCCAAGTTTTAGTTTGGGGTTTTCCACTAAATATCCATGTAAACTTTGATAAGTCACTTATTTCTGTAAGGCTTAAGTAAGAATGCTGGAATGTGTTATTCCTAAGGTATCTTTTTGCTGTGTAGTCTAACATACTGTGTATTCAAATTCCTCCTCACCTTCATGAATGGAAAGGGCAGACGCGAGGGGAAGATGTGATATCACCAACATAACCAAGTCAAGAAGAAAAGGTTCTGGCAGCAAGAGATTCAAGGTTTTCAGACAAAAGACACACAAAGAGAGTATTTTATATACTACTATTCAGAAATGGAGAGGATGAAAAGGGATATTAGGCGCTAAAGTTGCTATGAAGAAGGAAACCATTTCAGAATACTGGAGAGTCTTTACAATATCATGATGCTATATATTTGGTTGTTTAAAAATTCTGGATTTCCCCAGAGGGCTATTAACTAGGTTTTCATCATCAGTAAGCATGTATTAAATGCCTAATTGTATGAAGTGCAAAAGATTTACATAGTCATTGTCCTTGAGTCCCTGAGGCATTTTTAACATAGGGCAAACAACACTAAAATGGATATGTTTAGGACCATATAGATGAGACTAAAAATATAATCATGAAATTTTTTTAAAATGCAATTTTTGGAGTGATTTGATTCCAGACTAGTGAGTAATTTAAGGGGAAAAAGAAATTTTGAATACTAAATAAAAATAACTTTTTAAAATAAATTTACTAATAGAATATTTACACTGAAAATATAAGAAAGGCCAAGTCTAAGAATCGGCTTCATAAACAAAAGGTGAATCATTTTAGGGTGAGAAAGAAGTCTGACAAGGGTTTACTTAATGAAGTTTATGTTAGGATAAGAGGTGGTGACCTGAAGTTGAATTCTCTATTTTGTTCATTCTTCAGGGTAATATTGGGCCATGATCAACCAACCATAGATGATTATGTTAACTGAGAGAAATGCATCAATTAGGTGTTGGGGAAAATCTCTTAGATATGTTTGCAGGTTAAACCATACTCTTTTACAGTCTATGGTGGCAAAACAGGAATGACTACAGGAATATACTTAAACTTTAAGATGTATTAAGGAGCAAAATAAAACACAAGGGAGTTTACCACATGCAGCCCTCTCATCACCATTCAAACCAATTTAATCATTAGCCAGTGGCCTGTACCTAATATTCCAATAAATGCAGATAACTATATCATGAACCTGCCAATTTTCATTGCCAAAACCAGCTGTAAAATTTATATCATTAGTATTTTGGTTACTCATAAGATATTTAATATTTATTTTATTTCACCATTTTTTTATTGTTATTTTCCTAGTACTATCTATAAACATACTGCTAATACGATACTTCACATAAATACCCTGAGAGAGGGAAAGAGGAAAGTGAAGGTAGAAGAAGCCATGATTTTAAATTCTTTTTAAATCATGATAAACCTATAATTACAAGTAGTCACATGACAAAATATCTCCAAGCACAACCTCCACTGATCTCTATGAAATTAAAGCAAGGAACATTTTAGGTACAATTCATAAATTCTCAAAATCTGCTCTTCTTTTCCCTCGTATTTCTATTTCATCAATCCAATGCCTTCTTAATCTCTTTACATTCTCCATATATTAAAAAAGAAAAAAGATCTGATGTCATTTTACTTGTTCCTTGACAAGTAAAATTTACTGTTGATGAGTTTCACCTTTTTGAATTCTCAGTCTTTTATCTATCATAATAGAAGAGGTCTCTCCCAACCAAAAGAGGTTTTAGGCATTATGGCAGACAGACCCTAAAGGGCCCCCAAAGAGCTCCACTTCCTGGTATTTATGCCCTTATATAATCCTTTCACCTTGAGTATGGGAAGGTCCTGAGACTTCCTTTTAATCAACAAGAAACAGCAAAGGTGATGATATGTTACTACCATGATTATGTTCTACAAGAGTGTAAGTCCCATCTTGCTAGCAAACTGTTTAGAGACTTCCTTGTTGACTTTGATAGAATAGGTTTTCATATGGAGAGACTCATGTGGCAAGTAATGGGGAAACCTCCAGTCAATACCCTACAAGAACTGAGGCCCTCAGTCCAGTCACTCACAGGAACTGGATTCTGCGCATAATCTTGTGAGATTGGAAGCAGGTCCTTTCCCAGTTGAGCAATCAGGTCAGACTTCAACCCTCACTGACACCTTGATTTCAGCTTGTAAGTGAAACTCAAGCTGCGTTCCTAGCTATGCCATGCCCAGATTCCTGATCCAAAGAAACTGAGATAATAAATGTGGTATCTTAAATCAATAAGTTTGTAGTAGTTTATTATGCTATAATATATAATAAGTGCATCAACCAAAAAAAATAGTAAGGAGATTTGGAGAGACAGAATTGGGAGAACCTAAAAAACCTACTTACAAGGCTAAACCAGAGTGTTATTTTGGTTTAATCATTTGCAGATGACACAAGTATAAATATTTGACCTGTGATATCTTCCTTCACCTAGGTTCCTACTCATCCAGACTAATCTAAATCAAGCCAGTTACTGACTGAATACAGCTTCCAAGGCCCTGAATTTAGGAATTTTCATGACAAGATTAAGTATGTCCCTTCATAACCAGGTTCTTCTAAAATCTACAATTTTTCCCCTTTAGCACATGCCCATATGTCACTATAAGAATTGTACAGGTTACTATACTATTTAGTAATGAGTACAAATAGTTTCAGATGTCAAACCCAACATCTGCATCAAGATAATATTGTAATAGCATCAAATAATGGAGATATTATATAAACATTTCTATTTTTTACATTTCATGAAAGTATTTAGGAGGGGTACGTGCTAATCTCACTGTGACTATACATTCATACACACATACATATCCTTATAGACACATACATATGCACACACAAATTCATACTGAGAATGTGTATGCTATTATGTGTCTGAATATTTACATAAATAAAGCTAGTAGGCATCTGTACATTATTCAAAACTCAGGTCACGTACCATGCCCACCATAATTTTTTTTCTGAAGCCCAATTAGAATAGAACATTCCATACGGTGCTGTTACCTATTTAGCACCTAATTCATTTGGTCTTGCATCTTACTTATCTATTTATACAAATATTTCTTCTGCTATATTTTAATCTCCTTGAGAGAAATATTATGTTCTCTTCACCTATAAATCCCCCCATGACCAACCTAGCATAGTACCTTCCATGCATACAGTAGGTTCTTAAATGAATCCATATAAAATTCAACTGAACTGTTATTTCTTCATATTAATCTCACTAAAGAAAGGTAACATTCTTCACTAGAACCAAATATCTTTTGATACAACTTCCATAGTACATATAAATAAGTGCTTTGTGAAATAAGAATAACTGTGTAATCACTATGGGCATGTGCCCAAGTTGGCTTGTGATCAGTCTGAGACAGAGAGAAATTTCTCTACTGGATACCCTGCACTAAAATTAAAAACTGGTTGTACTTTGTGTAGGGGTGCAGGCTAGTAGGAAGGAAGGGCAGGAATCCTGATTCACTGAACACCAGGGATGAGGCTTTGTGGTCTACAGTAACATCAGATTGGGTAACACAGAAGGGATTTCTGGAATAGTCTTCTTAGGAGATTTTCATGATTTTTAAGTTCTCCACAGTCATCAGTTACTATTCTCAATCCTGAAAACTTCTAGGCTAGGGAGTCCAGATTTATTTGCTACCATTATAGCTTAATATTTTAGAATCAAATAATACACATGAGGTGTAATCTAAGTCCAGAAGAGAATATTCACACTCCACTTGTGTGCAATTACATAAAAAGATGGAATAATATTGTCTAGTCATTAACTTGGTATTCATTCTGCATATTGACTAGGAAAAACCATATACTTTTTACTCTTTAAAATACTGAATGAATTAAAAGATCTTTGACTGCATCGATAGACTATATAATAGGATGCTAATATGAGAGACTTTCATTCATTCATACATTTGTGTCAAACTTTTATTAAAACTTTTATTTAGAGCTAGATAGATATAAGGCAATGTGATAGACGGTTAAAAAATACTGGGGCTTGCATGTTTAGTGACAGAAATTCAGAAACTAGCCATTGTGATTCCATCATTGAAGTCAGTAGTGGCTATTAGCACAGAATCAGGGATTGCAACTGAGTTTAAATTCTGATTTTACTGCTTACTAGTTATGCTTCATCGGAGGAGTTATTCTGATGTTTATATCTTTATTTCTTCATCCTTAAATTTAGTAAAATAAACGCTTCAAAGTGTTGTGGTAAGGATTAAATTAATCATGAATTGTGGCAATCATCACAAGTGTCTAACATCCTTAGCACACAAGATTAAGATGACAATAATGAAGGCCAGTTGCCATGGCTCATGCCTGTAATCCTAGCACTTTGGGAGGCCAAGGTGGGAGGACTGCTTAAGGTCAGGAGTTTGAGAGCAGCCTGAGCAAGATTGAGACCCAGTCTCTACTAAAAACAGAAAAAAATAGCTGGCGCATGGCGGTGCAAACCTGTAGTCACAGCTACTCCAGGAGGCTAAGGCAGGAGAATTGCTTGAGCTCAGGAATTAGAGGTTGCAGTGAACTATGATGACACCACTGCACTCAAGCCCAGAGGACAGAGTGAGACTCTGTCTCAAAAAAAAAAACAAAAAACAAAAACAATAATAATGATGATGGAGGAGAAGGGGAGGGGGAGGAGTAGGAAATAGAGAGAGGGGTAAGGGGTAGGGAAGCAGGGGTGGAGGGGAGAAGAGGAGGAAAAGAAAATATATTCTATTTTGATGTTGCCCTTAAGAGGCCAGCCATACTCTTTGCTTACTGGCTCTTAAATGTAACACTTGACCTTGGACAAGGACTGATAAAACATTGTCCCTGATCATAAATATCTCAGAATTTATTGGAAAGCAGATCTATAACAATAGATTTTGTCATGTGTTATAATACAGATTAAAATCAGAGTGTTTGGGAAGTTCAAAGTTTAAAGGCATCACACCAACGGAACCAAATAACCAATAAATCTCCAGATGTCACAAGAAACCCCAGGATCCTGAGCATTCTCCCAAATAAAGAATTTGTATTTTAAAACTAAGTTATAGAATGATTTTAACCAATTTTTGAACCTTATAATTAGAATAAACATCAATTTTTTTCACATGCTGGTTATTATATTATCACTTTTCAAATCTAGAGATTGACATTGTCTAGCATTTAACATGAAAATGACGCTACGTTTATTAAACATCACAATTATGTTTGTAGGTAGGAGTGAGGGAAGATAAACTGTGTTATGCAATTTCCAGTATCCTTTGCCTCATACACCTACTTACTCCTTAGGGCCTAACAATATATCTCCAAATAACCACTTTGACTGTGGTTACAGGAGACATTTATGTTATGCAAATTTTATAGGCAACACACACACATACAGAAGACAGAATAAAAATGGAAGAGAAGCCCATAAAAGGAAAATCAAGTCAAAAATATTTTGATAGATCAGTTGCTAAGCATGTATATTATCTTTTGTAAATCCTTCCATAATTCCATGCAGAAAACAAACTTCAACTTGTCAAAAAGTCTTTTGATGTATGTAAACTTCCTAGAAGCATACATTCTGTTACAGCTTAACAAAATGTCAGAAACCTGCTTAATAAGAAAATGCTGTGTATGGCAGAAAACACAAATGTTTATTTTATGATGCTTTTAAAAATGTTTTATAAACATTTTTTTACTTAAGAATAAACACAAGATCTTTACCAAACTTTTATATTCCATCTGAATATTTTGTTTGTACACACATTTGAGAGAAGTAGCAAAGGTGTCTATCTACCATTTATAATGCATAAATGTGTAATATGTAACTACTCAGAGACCCAGATTATGTTCAAATTACTGTCACATAAGCTGACTTCACACTATAAATCAACCTATGATGACAGAAGATCTTTCTAATTAAAATACACTTCATTAAATAAGTGATAAACTTGTAACAGTGGCCTCTTCCATACTGGCATTTTCATTACAATTTTGCTTTAAAAAAAATCAACATTTTTATTGCTATATAATACATGTCGGTGACCATACAAAAAGTGGTAAAAACCTCAGAAATGTATGTTTATTATAAAATTGTTAATTAATTAATGTATTTATTTTAAGACAGAGTCTCACTCTGTTGCCCGGGCTAGAGTGCCATGGCATCAGCCTAGCTCACAGCAACCTCAAACTCCTGGGCTCAATCAATCCTTCTGCCTCAGCCTCCTGAGTAGCTGGGGCTACAGGCATGCGCCACCATGCCTGGCTCATTTTTTCTATATATATTTTTAGTAGTCCAGTTTAATTTCTTTCTATTTTTAGTAGAGATGGGGTCTTGCTCTTGCTCAGGCTGGTCTTATTTTGATTATAGGCTATACTACAGTTCAATATAATCATCAGCTACAAAATAAAGCAGAACAAGTAAATAAATCTGTGGGGAAAAATCTAAAAACTTACAAAATTAATCACAATGTTGTTAATTATGCTTACTGGAAAAATCATATACCAAGTAATTTTGGCATCAATATATAACTAATGAATCCCATATCACTCCTTAAAAATTATGTGTATGCAAATGTTATCTATACTACAGCATATAAAAGGTCTTAGATCTATTAAGCTTTCATGCTAATCCATCAGCTCAGAAAATGTTTAGAAATTTTTTTTAAGATGCAGTGTAAACATTACAGCCCTGAACCTTATTTCTATGCCTTTGAACCTTCTCTTTCATGTGCAATACCTGACGGCCCACTGAGAATAGCTGCTGAAAGCCCCAAGGATGGGTAAAACAGAATTTCTGACTCAGGAAATAAAGATCAGCTGAACAGGATTCCCATAGGCAGTCCAGATCAATGGAAAAGCAAGCCCAGAAATTTACAGTATCTATCCCACACAGTACAACATGAGGGTTGTATTTCATTGTTGGTAATAAAACTCCCAGCGGCCCCCTCCTCCCCCCCAAAAAAACCAACGATTGTAAATCCAGTAATGAGAAACTACACTTTATTTTGACATTTTTCCTTAAGTAGAATTAAAACTCTACTATTTTGATTTAGAATCACTGATATGGTAAATTATTTCTTCAAGTAAACGATCATATTCTGCTAAAACAACTAAAGCAGTCACGAAAGGTAGATTGATATTTAAAGAAAATCCTTATACATTTCTAGCAATTATCATCTTAAATAGTAATGGCTTATATGTTTTATGCCAAGAAAAATAATTACTTATTTCAATTTCAAGTTCTGTGAAGAAAAACTCAAAATTGATGTATTAAAACCAAAAAATAGTAGCTTATAAACAAATTATAAAACAACCTAAAACATATAACTACAATGCTATCAAGCTCTGATGGACTCAATAATCCATGCAAAACAGGAATTACCTCTACAGTACCCCTACTGACAGTATTTCAACATTTCTTTTCATAGGTACTTACTACCTCATAAGGCAATCTTTTCCTATATTGGACATATTTTATTCTCAGTATCCATCCCTGAATAACTTGTGTCTATTTGGTCCTATTCTGAATACTAAGGCAACGTAAAATAAATTCCCTGTTCTGCGTAACTATTCTCTGAAACACTGTGCACTATCACACCTCCCCACATCTCCTTAACTCTGCACTGACCAATCCAGGTCCTTACCCCATTCTGCTTATGACATTGTTTCCCAATCCTTCAGCACTATGGTTGCCTCTGGATAAACTCTGACTTCAGTTAAAATGTGACATTCAGAACTGAATGCAGTATTACAGACAAGGTTTATCCATTTGATAACACCCTGCCCATGCTAATTTAGCAACCATGATTTTGTGAGTTCATATTAGAGTTTTACAGTTCAAGATCCATATATCTACTGCCAAACCAGATAATCCTCCTTAGACTTCCTAAGGACTTCTCAAACTCAAAATGTCGAAAATTGAATTTATCTTCTCCCTTCCCCTTTGTATTCGTCAGTTTGGGCTGCTGTAACAAAGTACCATAGCTTATAAACAACAGAAATTTATTCTGTTCTGGAGGCTGGAAGTCCGAGATCAGGGTGCCAGCATGATCCAGTTCAGTGAGAGCCCTCTTAAGAGTTGCAGATAGCTGTCTTCCCCCTATGTCGGTAGAAAGAGCATGAGAGGGCTCTCTGGGGTCCTTTTTGGAAGCGCAGTAATCTCATTCCCTCATGACTTAACTGCCTCCCATAGGCCCCACATCCTAAAACCATCACATTAGGGGTTAGTATTTCAACATATGAATTTTGGGGTCTATAACATCCTTCATTTGTCCACTTCATCATACTCCAAATATACTTGACCTCCTACCTTTCCTGTATTGGTACAGACTAATAATGTCTAGAAATCTTTTAGTATCCTATACTTTTCCTTCTAATATTCAATTAACCATCAAATTCCATCAAATTTACTATGCAGCTTAAGAGTACAGGTTATAAGTCAAACCTCTGGAATTCAAATTCTTACTATGCCCTTGCCAGCTGTGTGGCCTTAGACAAATAGCCTAGCCTGTGACTCAGTTTCCTTATCTGTAAATTGGAAATAAAAATAATACTTTCCTCATTAGGCTGCTGTCAGGATTAAATTAATTCATATCCATAAAGTGCTTAGAAGAGTGATCAGCCCATAGTGAGTACAGAATAAATGTTAGCTGCTATTATCATTATTGTTGCCTCCTTAATGTCTCTCAGAACTGTGTTTATTATTCTCACTGCTGCTTATTTAGTTCAAGTCCTTCATTTTTCTCACCTGGAGTATTGTTACAGCTCCAAAACTGATATCCCTTGCCTCCACTCTTGCCATATTCCTGTTTCATAACTTCTATTATGCCACCCTCTAGTTTCAAATGTGTTGATAATTTACTATTATCCTTAGGATAAATGCAAACTGTTGAGCATGGCACAAAAAAACCCTAGATAATCCAGTAAATGTCTCCAGCCACATTTATCCCCTCTGTCTTTTCAGCATGTGATGGGTGAGACACATTGATTTATCTTGTGTGTTCTCCTAGCATGTGATTGATTTAGCCACATTGATCAACTTCAATTTGCTTGAAATGAGACTCTCTCAATCTTTTTTTCAAAGTGAGTTACTGAAGTTGGCCAAAACATTCTGAGACACTGACATTCACCAATCTACTCACCCCATCTTGTCAATTACCACCTTCAAGTAGAGAAGAACTAAATGACATGAGATGCCATCATACAGGAACATTTTCATGGGACGATGCTCTGTACCTCCGCTTTAGCAATAAGGAAACAGACAGGTGCTATTTAAAGTCTGGTTGGAAAATCAGCAGCATCAGCATCACCTGAGAGTTTCTCAGAAGTGTTGAATACCAGTCTCTACACAGACATAGTGAATTAGAATTTCTGCAGGTGGGACCCAGGAATCTGTTTTGTAACAAGCTTTACAGCTGATTCTTAAGCGTGGCAATGTTTGAAAAGCTCTAATTTACCAACTATAAGATATGCAAAAACCAAAAATAATGTTGATATAAGTACAAATTGCTAACCATATTAAGTAAAGGAAACAACCCTGGAAACAATGATAAATATAAATCATTTATAAATCATAAGCAAAATAAGAGCATTTAAACACCATAATCAGTCAGCCTAGCTGATATACGGATGACAAAACATCTTGTGAGAAAACATTGATAATTCTGGCCACCCATTTTGTGAGCGTGAGCAGTTGGAGCCCTACAATATAGCAAGTATTTTGTCACACTGACTTCTGACAGAATATTAAAATACTCAGCAGACTCTAGTAATGAGCTGAATTTTGTTAATAGATACTATTTTAATAAGACTTAATAACTAACTTAGGCTATTAGTAAGTAGTCATTAATTGTTCATGAAAGTTAAAACCTAGGCATATTTGTTTTTCACTCATGGGGATCAAAGAACAGACTTTTACTTGGGGATTAATATAATTCCAAAATGAACTTTCCCTGCCCAGCATAAGGTGGTCAACCACTTCGAAAATCATTGCCCTAAAGAGCCAGAACAACCTTCATTTCCAACCTTTGTATGTAAGTCAAACTGTGTTTTGAACAATTCAGGGTTCTCCTCTGGAAAGCCTCTGTTCTCTCCACCCCCCATTCTGAGATATTTTCCTTTCTCTGCCTTCCTCTTGCATCCTGTGAAAACCTCTATAACTGTACTTATGGTGTAGAGCAATAATATGTTCATTTACATGTCTTCCACACTCTGAGGATTAGGTGACAACATGAGTCTTGGGGTCTCTGGTACCCAGCAAAATTGTGTGGCACATAATCAAGTCTTAAAATTTGAATTGGCCCGGCGCGGTGGCTCACGCCTGTAATCCTAGCCCTCTGGGAGGCCAAGGCAGGCGGATCGCTCGAGGTCAGGAGTTTGAGACCAGCCTGAGCGAGACCCCGTCTCTACTAAAAATAGAAATAAATTATATGGACAACTAAAAATATATATAGAAAAAATTAGCCGGGCATGGTGGTGCATGCCTGTAGTCCCAGCTACTCGGGAGGCTGAGGCAGTAGGATCGCTTAAGCCCAGGAGTCTGAGGTTGCTGTGAGCTAGGCTGATGCCACGGCACTCACTCTAGCCAGGGCAACAGAGTGAGACTCTGTCTCAAAAAAAAAAAAAAAAAATTTGAATCAATGAATGTCATTCTGTTAGTTTAAATTAAGCCTGTAGCCAATTAAAAACTACACTGCATAAACTTCTATTAAACTCACACATCTATAAAGAACTTTATATTTATCTCTATTAAATTTATCCCTATGAGATTTTATCTATTCTAGTTTGTTGAGATATTTTCAAAGCTAGATTCTGACTAGATAAGAAAAAAAAAAGTAGTCATCAAAAAAATCTTAGGCCGATATATAACCAGTCATTTACTACAGCTGTCTATTCTTAGCTTTATCACATACTTTTTCTACCTTCAGTAATTTTAAAAATGATTAATATTTTCCATTTTGAAAATCATGCTTTAATGAGGACAAATTTCACACAGAATAAGAAATTATGCATAAGGACAGTATGAGTGGCATAAATTTTCTATTAATTCACTCTTAATCTGGAAGGCGAACAATTTCTATTAGAATTCCCATTCTTTTTTTGCCATTATTGTTCATAAATGTTACAAAACATTCAAACACTGTGAACTCAAGAATTAGTAAGCAGAAATATGCTAACACGCTATGGTAGAAATAGAACTCTATTGGGTGTTATGAAATGAATGTTTGTGTCCTGTTGCAATTCATACGTTGAAACTCTACCCCACAATGTGATGGTATCAGGAGATGGAGCCTTTGGAAGATGATTAGAATTAGATAAAGTCATAAGGATGGAGCCCTCAAGAATGGGATTAGTGCCCTTATAACAGCCACAAAAAAGTTTGCTTCCTCTCCTCTGCCCTCTCCCCTGTGAGAATACAATAAGACAGCAGTCAGTAAACCAGAAGAGGCCCCTCACAGAACACAGCCATGCTGGCACCATCATTTCTGACTTCCAGCCTCCAGAAGTATAAGAAATAAATTTCTGTTGTTTACAAGCCACCTAATCGATGATAATTTGTTAGCCCCAAGACAATCAAATGATGGAGGTTTTAATCTCATCTTGACTAAAACACACTAGTTAAAATGTCTTAATTTATCAAGGTTTCAATTTCCCAATTCTAAAATAGAAGTTTGAAAGTAATTGATGTTTAAGATTCCTCTCAATGGTAATAAAGAAAGTACTTGTCCCACAAGGTGGCTATAAAGATCAAATAAAGTAATGTAGATAAAAACATTCATAAAGCATTATTATAATCCTATGATTATAAATAAATATAGGGTATAATCCAGCTCAAAGTAGAATCTACATTTGTTAAACCACGGTAAAAAAAAATTTCCCTTGATATAATAAAATTATTTTCACCTGCCAGGCTTAGTGTATAAGTAATTTGGATGTTGACTCTTTTGCTATAGCTGGTGAGATCTGCTATGGGTATATGCATTAAATTTTTTTAAAAAATTTAAAAGAAGAACCTGTCCTGGCTTACCCAGGTGTTTCCCAAAGGATACCTTAAACTGGGACTTCCTCACAGCTCCTCTGATTACCATTCTTCCCACATTAATTCTTAATCAAAATTACCTATTCATTTCACATTTTTAAACTCATATATTTTACCATTATTTTGATGTCATTTTAATGTTATATTTCCTTATCTACCCTTCAGCTTTTATTTTTTAATTAACTTTATTTTCTGGAATTATATTATTACTCTTTTTTTCCTATTCTTCTCATTTATAGCTATCATTTTAAATGTCTTTATACCTATCACTTTGACTCAAATGTTTTCAAAATATAAATTCAATTTCTAAATTTAATAATATCCTAATATTTTCCCTTATTTATTCCATTTATTTCATTTTTTAGCTTAGTTCATTCACTTCTTCACTCATTTATTCAATAAATACTTATTTAATTCCTACCCTATACTAGGTAGCATGCTAGGTGCTGGGTTCAAACAGACAGGGAAACAAAAGTCCCTGCCCTTATGGAGCTTACAGTTTAGTTGAGGCATGGAAACAGGCAAAAATTAATCAACTACTTGTCATTATGAACTTTAGCCTCTGGATGAAAAAGGTGCTATGAGAACCAATAGCATAGTTAAGTTAGAAAAGACTTCCATGAGGAAGCTGCATTTGAATTGAGATGTGAGGGTTGAGTAGAGGAACCGAGTAGGAACACCAACAGCCAGTATTCCTAGCAAAGAAAAAAGCTCCTATGAAGGCTCAAGAAGGCAGGTGTCAAAGTTGAAGGCAATGAACAGATACCAGTGTGCTGAAGAGCAGAGAGCAAGGGGAGAACAGTCAGGAGAGAAGCCATGTACTATGCAACTCTCATGGCTCGTGTTTTATAAACATCATTCTGGCTGCTATGTTAGAGAACCTGCTAGAGAGGTGTACAAGTGTCCCTGAAGAAGCCATTGAGCACCTATAATGTGCCTGCACTCTGGTTGGCACTGATACAGGGGGAAAAAAAAAGAGATAAAATAGGAAGAGTGCATACCAGAAGTATATACCAACATATATTCTAGGAGACTACTTCAGCAGGCCAAGCAAGATCTGAGAGTGCCTTACACTATGATAATAACACTGGAGACAGAGAAAAAGTAGGTTGACCAAAGTGATAATTAGGTAGTTAAATTGACACTGAGTAGTCAATGATTCAAAATAAAAGAAAAAAGCAACAAACATAACTGTTTAAGTTATAAAGCAACAACATAACTGTTTAAGTCATGTTCCTTTCTGTTTCACATACAAATTTTTAAATTTTAAATTGCTTAGAGAATCTATTTACTTTTACTTATTTCAGTTCTTCTTTCATGATTTCAGTTTATTTAGTTGCTGTTTTCAAGCCTTTGCTTATTTAACACAGGCAAAATTTTAGAATTATATAACTTCAATTTTTTCAGGAAAACAGACAAGTCCAACAACTATCACTAACTTAATGAAGGTAAGTTCATTCTCAGAGCTGAACATCAATAACTATAAGGAAATGCAGAACTAGAGAAACACAATTTAACCTTATTGAAAGCAAGCAATATTTTACATTCCAACCAAGAAACTCAAAGAAGAAACAGTATCCAGGAAGAGTTACACAGTACGCTGTTTAAACCATTCATCTGTAGCACAATGGAGAAATTGGAGATTAAAAACATAAATCTGGACTTGTTTCAAAAGGTATAACTGAAGTTGTATAAATGAATAAAGTCAAATATGTTATAATGAAAAAAAGAAGAGTGCTATATATCTTAGTCCCTCTCATAATCAAACTCATGGAGTTGTACCATGATGCTATATCTTTACATTTTATAGAAAGAGACATAAAAAATCCTTCAGAAAAATCTGTTGCTGGAATGTGGTCAATGAGTTATATAGCCCCCCATTATCACTCACTACTCCCAGGTAAAACCCAACATGAGAAATGTCTTCTAGAATTTACTAGAAAGAACAGCATTCCCTTTTCTGAAGAATGTTATTCTTCCTTCTTTTTCAAAATGGATATTCTATAACTAATTACATTTCACTTTAACTGCCAGGAATCACAGAGGCAAATGAAGAACTTAACTCTAGCTCTCTATGTCTTTCATCCTGGTAGATATCTTTCCTCATTTTGACTCTCTAGACTAAGTCATGTTTTCCTTCCTTTTGATTTGATTTTCTTTTCTACTTCATCAGATTTTACTAGAGTATTTTCTTATTACAGTTCTCATAAATTCTTTGTAGAATGAAACAGGACACACGGGAAATCCTCATTGATAAAACATGGTTTCATTCTCCTCTCATTTACCTTCCTCATAAATGGGCTAGAAAATTTTCAACTCTTTTCTCAAATAGGTTTCAGATTTGGCAAAACGATTTACCCAAAAATCTTGTTGGGCTTTTAATTGTCACTGCTTTAAATACATAAAAATCTTTGCCAAGTGTAACCCATTTCTAATAAATTATAGTGATTTTATTCAGGATGTTAGAAGTTCTCAGCTGTTTTTCTTCCTGGACTTCATGTTTTTCTAATGGTTCTCCTAGAAGTCATAACACTCTATTTCATATTTGGTCTTTTTTATTTCCTTCTTTTTCCACAATATCAATTTGATCGGGTCCTTGAGCATTAATCACCTACCTGCGTACCACATTAGGTAACTAGAGAGATCGGAAATTATTTTGTCTTCCAAAGTGTTAATTCTGGGTCTTCCAGGAGTCCCTTCCATAGTTCTATAATTTTTACTCCATCACGATTCAATAGCTGATGAAGGATTAGTCAATATCCTACAATTGCACAATACACTCAAGACTGGAATTAATCAGAAATATTTTGTACTGTTGCCTTGTCTTTTGTCACTTTTTCTGAAGACAACAGAAGTGAAAAAAAAAAAGTCAATATACACTCATGTTCTCCCAGGCCACATCAGGTTGGGGAAGCAAAAGAGTCAAATTAGTAAAAATGAGAAAGGCTAAATCTGCATCCTCTAACTTCCTTTAAATGTCTCCCAACTAGGTAAGGAAGTCCCCAGAGGTTTCCCATAGATGTTCCTTTGTGTATTTCTCCAAGCTCCTCTGAACTGCCCTATTCTCCTGCTCTGGACAATGATAACTTGCATCCTATGTGGAAGACATCCTAGCAACAACAGGCATAAGCCATTAGAAGTACACGGACCACATTCCTGTTCCAATGGTCCTAACCCCTTTTTGGTACCAGTATCCTGGCTTCCTATGTCACTTACTCTTCCAGCACCTGATATTTGTATTTATAATGGCACCTTGCTGAAATGGGCAAAAATCCCCTCCACTCATATTTGTGCCACAGTCTTGTACATTAGTCACAAAGTATAACGGCATCATGTCCATAAAGTCTTACAGAGAGTGAGCTTAGTATTGTTGCTCTTTTGGGGCCCTGTTTTCCTTCCTAGGACTCTGACACAAATTCTACAGTGGAGAAGTTAACAACAGTCCATCTGAGCAGTTCACAACCACATCTGCTTGAACAAATACCCATTCTTCTCATGACTATCCATTGCCCTGGGAACAGTCTGCAAACCCCAAATCTCTCTTCTCTTAAGGTGAGTTGATCCCATGAAGATACAGTCTCGCATCCATGTGGATCAATGAAAAGTCCTCCTAAGCAGCCCACCAGAACATGCCAAATATGGTATGAACTTGAAGCATTATGAATGTTCCTCTCATTTTGAGACTTCTCCCTCTTAACCAGGAAATCAAAAGAAACAAATTTCATTTTACACAATTACAATTATGAAAAATTACTATTAAACCCTCTGTAACCAGATACAGTGTTTTATAGGTAGTAGGGACTTCAGAAATGTTACCAAAGTGACTGCTATAAAAGGGAAACAGAAAAAAAAATTTTTTAAGTTAAGTTTCTGTATCTAGATAAGTTCCCATATCTTTTATTTGTGTAACAAACCATGCCAAAATTTCATGGCTTAAATCAACAACTTATTTTTTCTCACAATTCTGTGAGTTAGCTGTGTGGTTCTTCTGCTGATCTGGCACGGGCTTACTCACAAAGCCGAATTCGTCTGGTAGGGCAGCTAAAGGCAGACCTCACCTGGGCTTGCTGGGCTAGGTCTCTCCACGTGGTCTTTCATCTTCAAGGAGGTGATACCAAGTTTCCTCTCATGGTGATGGCAGCGTTCCAAGAAGGTAAGTTCCAATGAGCAAGCACTTACGGAGCCCCTACTTGCAGCGCATTCACTGATGTCCCACTGGCCAAGGCAAATCACTTACCCAGTCACTGTGGGAGGAGACTTCCCAAGAACCTGGCTCCCTGGAGGTGTAATTCATGCCCAGCATTAACACAACAACCTATGGCAGTTGCTCCCTAATAGGGCTGTTACTTATTCTTCTTCCAATCCTTCTAATGCTTGAATCATGTTATGTTTTAACAAAATTTCTTTCCTTTCTGCTCCACAACTTATTTTTTTCAAGAGCAGAAGTATTCTTTATGGGTGTTCTAAGCTTATACTAGTCTAATATATCAGTGAATGAATGCTTAGGGAGGATTCAAAAGTATTTTAAAATTTAAAATGCACCATATGCCACAGCAAATGCTCACTACTAAATTCTTAAAGCTCTTATGGAAGAAATAAAAGTTCCTCTGAATGTTAAGTGCAAAAGCCTTTAAATACATCAGGGCCAAGTAGTTCCCCCACCAGGAAGAAATGCATCATTCCAATGTTGATGTCCCATACTCAAGCTCTTGAGGCACTTTGCACCTCTAATCAATATTGAATATATAATTATACAAAATGTCCAAAATGCCCAAAATCTTAAAGTTAGAAAAAGAACCATTATCTTCTGGTTTCTACACTGAGTACTCCAGTGAGCAAGACAAGAAGATGTCAAAATATATAAATATGTTAACAATAAAAAAAACAGTAAATAGTATAAATAAAATGACAAAAATCACCAAAGAAAATATAAAGAGGAAAGAAATGCATTACACTTATTTCATCTTACAAGTTATTACTATTTTTTAAGATGCCCTATGATAATTTAAAGATGAATAGGAAAAAAATATTGAAATTTTAAAGACATGGATAAACCTCTTGTGATTAGTTTTAATATATACTTTTCATTCCATTGAGTTCTTTGTAATACTAATTCAAGTTCAATTCAAGATTGTAAGTTTTTTTGTGAAAATGAATGTGTTCTGGCAAAAGGTATATGTGACTTGAGAGGTAGTTGTACTGTAATCATCAAGTAAGGTGGGTTTCTCTGGACTAAGGAAGTTAGTACTATGACTAGGGCTAGCACACTAACTACGAAAAAGTCAAAACAGCCCTTCTGGCTGTGATTATGATGCCAAATGAGATGTTGTTCTGTGAATAGGTGGCAAAATGCTTCAGAGATTTTCCACTAGGGGAGACAAAATGTGGAACTTTACTTATGCACAGAAGACTTTTTTTGTTGTTGTTAAATTAGGCCAACAGCAGAGTTATTTTTAGATTACTTACTTCACTTTCTCTCCTTAATGGGCTGGTATACAAAATAGGACAGAAAATGCACCATATGCCACAGCAAATGCTCAAATCCTAAATTCTTAAAGCTCTCATGGAAATAAAAGAAATTTCTATCTTAAAATATGAGATTGCCATTCAAATGAAAATAAGACTATAAATGTTCTAAGAGATATTTATCACTTAACAACTAATAAATATATATACATTGTTTTAAAAAATACAACATTTTAGGAAATTTTCTCTTTTAATCATTTTTAGTAAAAATAAGTTGTAAGAAAAAGCTAAAGTTAGAATGAATGCATTGACTTTCATTTATGATTAAAAGTTAATATATAAAGCGTACAGCATTTTCAAATTCAACAGTGGCTAACACTTTCTGATTTCCTAAAGTTACAAAATTTAGATGACTTGTCTACTTGCTCCTTCATAAAATCAATACAAAGTCTCAAGCAGTCTCAATTTTGTAGAAAATTTTGTAGACATACACACCTACTTTTTGTATTTCAAATGCTGCATTCTCATTTTATGACTGCACTCACACTCCACAAAGCTATATTGTTATTTTGATTTATGCTACTGGAAGAAATTATGAAGATGAGACAGAATGCAGGACACTAAAGACATAGAGATGAACATAATACATGATTTTAGAAAAAGTGCACATTGATTAAAAAACAAATTCTCCCCACTTTCATCAATGATATAGAATTCAAACTACATTAGGAAATATAAAATGTATTTTAAAATTAATAAATTCAACAAATATCATTATAGAGCAAAACATTCACCATATTCTTTGTAATACACTGCTTTTACTGAAGCAAATAAAATTACAAGACAACAAAAATAATTTGACACTTCTTTGGTCTATAACCTACTGGAAACAGTTTACAATTGGGATTAATAATATATAGTGCTTATTCCTTCAGAAAAATCAAGCAAAATATTAAAAGTTTTGGTATTTCCTTATTTATAATGATAATTTTATTATGAAATTATAACCGTGTGAGTACTATATGTATTAAATGTGAAGGCCTATTTTTTTTCCCTAAAAACAGGGCAGACAAATATTGCTAGATATAGTTCATCATTCTGTGTAACCTAGATTTAGTAGATTAACTATAGCAATTAAATATTTTTTAACTAATATAGGCATTTGGGCATACAGAAAGTAATTTCTGAATAACACTGGTCTGCTGAGAAACTATTATTTGCCAACAAAACAATTTTAACATATGACCTCAATAGATAAATTTGTGATGCAAAACTAGGAAACTAAAGAATATTATGATTGTTTAATGTTGCTAAACTAATAATGCTAATGAAATTCTATGTAAAAAGTTTACCTTAAACTTATATTCTAAATTTTACAATTTAAAAATACACTTAAGTTACCTACATTTTAATATAATCCCAAAAACCTTAATTCTAAGAATTAAGAGCCTGTAAGAATAATTAGGTCTAATGGCCATAAGAAAAATATTAGGCTGAAATTAGGCTGAATACAAAAGAGGTTTGTAAAACTTAAATGAAATCATAATATTCTGCCCAAAAAAGTATTAACAAAAGCAAAAAACTGAATTACTAAAAACATATATGACTTCTTTTAGAAGAGAGCAGCCTCTAAAAGCAGAGAGAAGGAATTGACAGGTTTACATGCATTCAGAACTTCACCACACTTTGTGCCAGACATTAGGCTTGGTTCTAAAATAAAATTTCACATCTAAATTGCAGTCAAGTAATACTTTATAAAATAATCAGGTCAATTAATTTTAAAAAGACCAACCCTGATGGAACAAACAAGAGGATGTGCCCTCAAAATAAACATTACAGTGCTAGACTTTTATTGAACACATATAACCTGGTTCATACTGACAATTTTTTTTTAGTCAAGTAAAGAATAAATGTGACAAGTATATGGGAAAACTTTAAAGAAGGGGCAAAACTGACAGTCTTACCAAGTGATGTGACTTTGTCTAAGTTTCATCTTTCTCTAGTTGTTAAATTCTCATTTAAATTACTTAACATTTATCTTCACTATATATTTACTTTAGAATTTTACTAAAGTTGACCTCTAAGTAAGTACAATGGAATACCAAGCTTCTACATTGTATGAATAGATATTTCTAGAGAAGGCTATATCTTAAAAAAAAAATTACAGAACTATATATTGCTTTAAATTCATCCATTATTCCCAATCAAAGTGAAGCCCTCCCATGACACAATACTGTGTAAGAATAGATACAACCCACACACAGTAACCACTTTTTAAGCATGTGCTTTTTATTATAGGATCACTAACATATGCTCCCAACACCAATGAGCTAAAAGAATATGTATCATTTGCCAAACCTTTCTTCCACTGAGCACATGTCTCCTCAGTAAATAATTATTTCCAGACAAATGGGAAAGGCAATTGTGCTTCTTTGACTAAATTATCCGATGTACTGTCCTACTACTGAAAGAGAGGGAAGAGACATGAGTGTGAAAGTATCTTTAAAATGCCCTTCCTTAGTCTTTCCTTAGTGCTTGAAACCTATAACAAAAAGCTTGATATTTTCAACCTAATCTCTTCAACGTGCACATGTAAAATGGAAGCTGATAGTACATACAAGATAGTGTATTACTACAGGACCACAACAGTACTTGTGAAGAGTTCACTTCATAGAATAAAATGGTCTAAGCCATTGGGCTCAAAGGAGAAGATTCTAGTTCCAATAGTAACTTTGATTGATTAGTCTTATTTATAAAAACAGAAAATTACTCCACTTCAGAACCAGGAAAATTGGCTTCCTAAATTTAAAACACAGCCAAGTTAAGAGTAATATTCCCAGCTTAGTTATAGGCCCAGGAAGAGGTCCTCAGAATAGAAGAGCAGTGGTTGCTGCAAAAAATGTTATGTAAAATACTGAATTAAATGACATAGAAATCATTTTCTCCAAACCCATTTTACTGGAATGCAAAAAAAAAACACTAATGAGACAGTCAAAATGACACACAGAAAGGAGGAATCTTTTAAATTTATTATATTAACTGCTTTCAAAACATATTTCTCCAGAAAATGAGACTTAATCATAATGATGACTTTATTAATCAAAAAACATCATATTTAAAGCAAATAAAATCTAATGCTTTTGACAAATTTTTAAAAATGCTGTGCAACTAAGACAATCTTAAAATAAAATGGGGCAGCATCTAGTTTTGCCACATCTAATAGCTTCAGAGAACTTCATGAATAAACAATTATAACTTCACTTGCAAATACCACAAACAAAATTCAAAATTAATTTTTAAGTTTCAGGTTTCAAGATTCCAAGGATATACTGGTTCAGGCAGAGACAATATTTGACTTCTAAGCATATCTACTAAGTCAGATTTTCCTCTAAAGGATATTTCTGGATCAGTTATTTGTAATTTAACTGCCTGACCAAAGCGGGGCAAGAAATGAGAAACATGATATATTTGCTTCTGGTAAACTGCCTATTTCCCTTTCTTCCAGCTCCTCAGAAGTCACAGTGTCAGATATGAGGATGCTCCCTTAGCAAAACAGGTTGCCTCATGCTAAACCCTGGCACTCTAGTTTTAAAATGAAAAACATGCAAAACAAAGCCAACAAACAGATAAAAACAGTCTTGCAGAAAAAAAAAGGAGGGAGAGGAGTTAGGAAAAAAGAGTCACAAGATCTACAGTGACCGTGGAAGGGAGGGCATCTACTATCTAGCAGCTACTGTGTTGGACCTTTACAAATATTATTTTAAATTCATACAAAAACACTATAATACAGTTATTTTCATCTAACATTTTAAAAATGAGAAAATTAGGTTTAGAGACTAAATAACTTGCCCAAGGTCATGCAACCAGGATGTGGCTGAGCCCAGGATTTGCTCTCCATCTGTCTGATGCCAAGCCTCTTTCCATGAAGTCAATGCCACATCTCCATTAACAAATGTTCCTGCTGGGCTTTCACTGTGTGGACTAATACTGCAAAGAACTACAGAATAAATAGAAGACACTGTCTTTGCCTTCTAGGCAGTTAACATCTAGGAAACGTTCAGAAGATTTAGATCCCCAATTCATGAGAAGTCAAGTGGTATATACAGAGGGAAAGAGCACTTGACTAAAAAGAGGGAGATGACTCACTTATTCTGGGCTTTGCTATTTACTAGCCATATAACCTTGGGTAAATAATAACTCCTATTATTTCCTCATCTGCAAAGAGCGTGTAATGTATCTGCCTAGATTATCTTACAGAATTAGTTCAAAGATCTAATTAGATAATATAAGAGCTTTATTAACTGTAAAATGTTTTACAAATGTTAAATGTTAAATACTGCTATTCAACTGTCCATAGTTAGGTCATTATAAAACTGTAGGTAGGTATCTCAATTCAGCAATAAAATTTGTCTCTCCTCCTTTTTGTTTTGCTATGTTTTGGTTGGTAAGTCAGAGTGCTCTGAGAGTGAGGTATTAACCAACTGTGTATGGCTCTTGCTTCCTGCACAGCCCATGGACCCCAGCTACCTATGTTCTGAAGAGGACATCTATGACCAAACCACTTTCCCTTTCTACAACTGCTCTGCCAAGACATTCCAGGCAGCCTGCCTACTACTAGCCAAAGGGTGAAGTAGTCCTATTCTCTCTCCTTCTTCCTTTCCTTTCCTCTCACCTTCTTTATCAGCTATCTTATAAAATTAGAACTCCATGAAACCCATAGCTGTTATTCAAATTCTAAATTCACCTCTGAGAAAAATGTGAGATGATCCATTTCCCCCGGGAGACTGAAGGAACAATGTTCAGAAATCAGATGATTCAGAAATTTTCTGAGGAAATTGAGAATGTGAAAACAAAGAAACAGGATCTGGCTGACTGGGAAGAGTCTCACGAACTAGGATACCATCAACCACAAGCATTTAAAATAAAGAAATTACTTTTTCTGTGTTAAATACTAGTATTACAACACAATCTTGATCACAAACCAATCAATTTTAGAACTTTTTTTTTCTGTGGAAAAGATATGTTCCCGATTCCAAACAGCCAATTGACAAACTTTGGAAGGCTTTCTAGACTTCAAATATGTTTGATTGAAAAGGATTTAATAAAATTCTTCACAAGATTTCCAAATCTTGATTTTATTTTATATATTTTTAAGCCAACTGATAATGTGTAAATTGAGCTCAATGTAGACAAAAAGCTGAAAAAACTTTAACTGAGATGTCACAGGAGAAATTACACACAAACAGATACTAACTAAAATGTCTCAGGCTTTAAACATACTCACAACAAAATTTTATCTTTCTCAATCTCTCTCTTTCCTTCTGTCTCTGTTTTAAAGAAAACTAATAGTATTCTCTCCTTTATATAATTTGTTTTCTATATGTGAAACTTCAGACTTCTTTCAGATTAGTAATAGAAACTCAAAACCAGAATATACAGATCAGACCTGGGAATTAGCATTTTAACAGTTTTCCCCAAATTATTCTTATGAACATCACAATCATCACAGTGAATTTTTCACTTATTTAAATTGGATTTACTTTCTCAACAGCACCATTTATAACATTTTAGAAATTTACTATGCTAAAACATATTAGGTATCTTTATTTGAATAAATGTTTTTATTTTCTAGTAATAAGAGGTGATTTTTTTCAACTAATACTGTATTTAGCTTTGTTTGTCATAATTTACTTAGACACTTTGCAAGGAAGAATTCAACTGCCACATCAAGAAACAAACTGCTTACTTTAACTTTTATTACCATATATTAAAATGTAAATTAATTAGGAACTAGTTAAAATGACTAAGTGTTCTTGTTGGAAAATATGACTAAAAAAGAGAAATAACAGTATAACTCTTTGTCAAAATAAAGGCTACAAAATGTACACATTAATAATTTTTCAATTACATCTTTCTTAAATTTGCATCACCTATGCCATCAAACAGTATTTTTATCTCTAGTTGTATTTCCTTATCCTCTATTAACATTTTCAAAAAAATAAAAAGAGAACTTCACTCTGAGGAAACCATAACAGATCATTAGCTATCCATATTTCAGCAGCCCCCATACCTGACTACATTAGGTCTTTTGTACTTTTCATTTTTTAGGTCACACAAATACTGTAAGTAATGTAATGAAACCACAGCCTTGTCTGTATTTTCTCATACAGCCAAGCTTTGACTCATAAATATTTCATTTCTTGTTGTCTTAACTCTCAAAGAGATTAGCCTGTATTTTTTATAAATGCTTTATTTAAAAATCCTTCTCTTCTAAAAGCCATTCTGACCATAATTTTGGTGAAATAACACATACATCATCATAAAAAGAACTTTAGTTCAACACAGTGGCAACCACCTAGGCCAATGAACCAAAACTTTTAAAAACTCAGAAATATAAAATTCATATAATTCTAAACTATTATATTTCACAAGGAAATTCAGTATCATATGATAAAACTGTGTCTTCTCAGCCTTAAAATGGTAAGAATAAAGTTCACATAAGAGCATTTAGGTTAAAGAAAATTCAAAATTAGTTCAAAGGGGAAATTGGTATTATGGGTTAGCTGGAAGTCAAAAATTGCAAATTGCTTACTCGAGATGTTGAATAATGGAAACCAAAAAGATCAAAATTCCAAGAAAAAGAAGAAATGATTTTATTCAATTTACAGTTCTTTCATATAAAAAAGGTAACAAATGTTACCTCTAAATCAGCCCTCCTGTCAAAAAGAGAGATATATTCTAAAGGAAAAAAAAAGTCAAACAGTACACTAGCTAGCTGAGTATTGTGGATTTGCCCATAGCAAAGAAGAAGAACATCAAAAAAAAAAAACTTTGCTATTCCTCATTCTTAGTCTTTTCATCCATCTTCCTCATCTCCTCCAGCTAAGATTTTATAACCTACAAAGTTTACATCAAAAATAAGAACAAAAACATTCCCCAGACAGACTGTGTAAGGTTGGTTGTAGTCATCTTTAAAAATGTAAATAAGTACCAGAATGCATAAACAAAAAAACCTTGCTAAAGTTCCACAATAAGTAAATATAGTAGGACATCTTTCTTACCCAAAGGCACAGAAGCAAACTTAAATAGCCATCCTAGCTGTTTGACAGCCCTGGTGTGATCAGCTTTCATATGTCCCATTCCAGCCAGATACTTCACTCATCTAATTTTACTCAAGACTTATGGTCTGCCCATGTCCTGACTTACTGAATAGTACATAAAGAGCTCTGGATTGTGCCAAAGCTTTGTCTTACGCTTAAAGATGTTGCTAGTTGTAAAGCTTCGTGACTCCTCTACCTGTCTAGAGACATTCCTGACAGTTTTGTTTTGCTCTGACCTCTGGTAAAATTATGTAAATATTATTCTTGGTGTACTATCTAGACCTCTGATGGCTCAGCTGGTTGTTTTACTTCATTATTCAGATTCATATTATAATACTAATAATGCCAAAAGTAGAGAGTTGAGCACCTAACAAATTATTGACTTATTGATAATTTCTTCTGAGAACTACTAATTTAGATTTAATTTCAGTGAAAAGAGAAGAACTATTTCACAAAAGAGCTTGTGAAAGAATTTTTGGAAGGCCATGTCAATTTTAAACTCATAATTCCAAGCAAATGAATGAAATGTGGCATGGATTTCAGAAATGGATATTTAAAAGATATGTCTATATTTATAAAAATAATTATAGGGGTGTGTGTGTGCGTGTGTATGTACGTGTGTATGTCTGGCAAAATACAGTCAATGGGCTAAATGTGGCTGACTGTTTGATTTTGGAATGTTCTGTGAGGAAAGAATGGTTTTGACATTTTCAGATGGTGGAATAAAAATCAAAATAATATTTTCTGAAATATGAAAATTATATGTAATTTAAATGTTATGTCCATAAATAAAACTTTCTGGAATATAATCACACTCATTCATTTAGATAATGCCTATAAGCTGCTTTTATAGTGTAATGGCAGTGATGAATAACTGCAACAGAGACTTATGGCCCACATTCCTATATCATTTACTATCTAGCCCTTTACAGAAAAATGTTGCCAACTCTTGCTATATATGATGGCATGACATGAAACTCGAAAATCAAAAATGGATTGGGATATCTCATCTATTGAAATTATGAATTACTGAAAGTGAAATTCTGACCCACCAACCTAAGAAGACACTAACAAAGAAAAAATTAGAAAATATCCAAAGAAACACAAGAGTTACATAGGGATTGTTCGACCTCAGAAGTGATGCACATGGCAAGGAATAGTACAGAAACATGACTCTGAAAGGCTTACTAAATGCTCAGAATGGGCTGAAGTGGACAAAAACATTTTTAAGAACACTTCAAGATCTTATTTAGGTGTGGGAAAAATATTGAGGAAAGGATGAGCCTATTGTTTGGTGACAATGGTATATTATCATCAGATAACTGAGATTAAACAGACCTTCTTGAATCCTAGGTGGTTTTTACCTTCTCCACCAAAAAGTAAAATGTTGAAGCTGAAATGGAAAATCAAATATGATCAATAAGAAAATTCAAAGCTCAGAAATTAATAAGAGGACAGGTATACAGGACCAATGGATTATAGTTTTAAGGTATTAAAACAACAACCCATAAATGTTATCACAGAACCATAACCAATAAATAACCTTGGAAGAGTTACTAACAAGAGGATAACAGACATAACACATAAAAGAGGCAAGTGTTCTTTCATTCTTTAAGGTAAAAGCATTCTAGAAAATGAAGATCAGTCAGCTTGACACTATTCCCCAACAAAATTCTAGAGTAGGCTAGCAAACAGATGGTTTGTGAGCACTTAAAATTTTTCTAAAAACCTGCCATAGATTTGTTAAAAATAAGCCATGCCAAATCTTGTTTCCTTTTCTGACGTTGTTATTAGATAATGGATCAGAGAAATGTCTTTGCTGCACCACATCTGGACCAAGAAAAGCATAGAGAAAGTCTCTCATGGCCAACTTGGAGTAAATCCACCTACTATTTGTGTAACAGTGGGCAAATTTCTTAAAATCTGGGATGAGAGACAAATTTATATAGGTCTCTCCTGTTTCTGCATGTTTTTCAAGCAGAGGCACTGGCAGCTTTTGTTTCGGACTATCTTTCCACAGATGTTTGTATGTCAATCAAACAGCCTTGTAATACAAAGACAGTGTTTCCCTATGGAACAAAGGGCATGTTTGCTTACAGCCCATTATGAAAGATTGGGTTTCCAAAACTTGGGGTTCCTCATCTGTGACACAACTCACTGAGTGAGCTACATCAACTTGAACCACTCTACAGAGCCCCATGGGACTTGGGGGGTAAGGAAACAGAAAACACATGAAACCCATGCTGCTGGCTATGCCATGAGTAATAAAGTCCTGTCTCTGACTCAGTAGTATAATATCTTCTACAAGCACCAACAAAATAGTGGCTGGCTAATTTCTTGGTTTCCAAGTCAGGTAAATATTTCAGATCCTTCAGAATTCCTGACAATCTGCAACTCAGTTTCGTCATTCATAAAATAGGGATAATGCCTTTCTCTAAATGCATGAAGATTAAATGAATTAATACACATAAAATATTTAGAAAAGTACCTACATAAACTAACTACTCCATAAATGTTAGCCATTATAATGATAATTATGATTAATCTCAAATATATATTGGTAGCTAAACGATCACGTCCAAAGGATAAATGACAAGTGAGTCCACCCTCCCTAAGAATGGAAAAGGCTATTCTTAACCATGTTCTGCTCAATTTTTAAATATAAATAACTGACTAAAGCCATAAAATGTATTAATCAAAATTATGGATGACACAATTACTAACACAGATAAAAGAATCAAGATTTCTTAAAAATCTTGACATGCTGAATAATTGAACTAAAAAACCCCACAAATTTAACAAAGAAACAAATCCTGTTTATTGAATAAACTATTCAGATTGTATATTAATTGCAATTTATATAAAATGAATTACAGTTCCATTAACAATGTAACCATCCCCCCCAAAATGAATTTGCTATTAGGTTAGAGAAAAATTGAGATAAATTTTCAATATTTATATGTTGGTCAAACCACACTTATGGTACTGTATTTAGCTTTGGACACAACACTTTAAAGGGAAACTTCAGCAAATATGGATTCTTCAGCAAACATGGATTATTTTTAATATATAAAAAATAACTGAAAAGCTTGAATTCTTTTGCCTGGAAAAGAAACGATGTGTTTGGAATGAAAACTTTTCAGACAATTAAAAAGTTATATATGTGAAATATCCTGTGTAAATACAAAGCATGGAGCTAAAAATAATGGCTAATTGATTCCAATTTAAAGAAGGAACTTTCTACCAATTAATTTTTTTCAAAAGTTGGGTGTTATAACAAGTTCTTCATTAATGAAGTTTTTAAAAAAATTATTGTTTATATTTAAAGTATACAACATGATGTTATGGGATGCACACAGATAGTAAAAAGGTTACTATAGTGAAGCAAATTAACGTATTCATCCTATCACATACTCATTATTTTTTTTTGTTTCTGTAGCAAGAGCAACTAAAATTTCATTAAGCATAAATCTCCATTTTATTACCTATAATCCTGATGTTGTACATTAGATCTTTAGATTTGTTTATTCTACATATCTGCTACTTGTATCCTCTGACCTACATCTTCCCATTTCCTCCCCAATCCCCCACCCCCACCCCTTATAACCACTATTTTATTCGCTATGTTTTTTTAAAGATTCCACATATAGCTGAGATTATGCAATATTTTTCTTTCTGTATCCCATTTATTTCACTTAGCATAATGTCCTCCAGGCTCATCCATATTGTGGCAAGTGGCAATATTCCATTCTTTCTGGGGGCTGAATTATATTCTATTGTTTATACTGTCAGTCCTCTATACCTGTGGGTTCTACATATGTGGATTCAATCAACCATGGATCAAAATAAAATTGTTTCTGTACTGAATATGTACAAACTTTTTCTTCTTGTCATTTTTCTCTAAACAATACAGTACAATAACTATTTACATAGCATTTACATTGTATTAGGTGTTATAAGTAATCTAGAGATGATTTAAAGCAGTGGTCCCCAACCTTTTTGGCACCAGGGAGGGACTGGTTTCATGGAAGACAATTTTCCCACAGACTCAGGTGGGGGCAGGGAAGGTGGAGCTCAGGCAGTGATGCCAGCAATGGGGAGCAGCTGTAAATAGAGATGAAGCTCGCCCACTGCTCACCTCCTGCTCTGCACGACCCTCAAGTTTCACAGAAGACAATTTTTTCCATGGTGGACCAGTGGTAGAGCAGTGGAGCTTTGCAGTATGGTTTCTAATAGGCCAGGAACTGGTACCAGTTCATGGAACAGGGGTTAGGGATTGCAGATTTAAAGTATATGAGAGGATGTGCATAAGTTATATGCAAATACTACACCCTTTTACATCAGGGACTTGAGCATCCTAGGATTTCGGTATCCGAGGGAGTTCCTGGAACTAATAATAATCCTTGGATATTGAAGGACAACAGTATATACCACAGTACCTTCATCCACTTGTCTGTGTCTTGGATGTGAATAATACTGGAATGAACATGGGAGTACAGATATCTTTATGAGGTGGTAATTTCATGTCCTTTGGGCATATGCCCAGAAGAGGGATTTCTGGGTCATATGGTAGTTCTATTTTTAATTTCTTTAGAAACCTCTATACTGTTCTCCATAATGTCTGTACCAATCTACATTCACACAAAGTGTATAAGAGTCCCCTTTTCTCCACACACTCAACAACATCTATCTTTTGACTTTTTGATAATGGCCATCCAAATGGGTGGAGATGTTATCTCATAGTGGTTTTGATTTGCATTCCCTGATGCTTAATGATGTTGAGCATCTTTTAGCCATTTTCATGTCTTACTTGGAGACGTGTCTATTCACGTCTTTTGCCTGTATTTTTATTTATCTACTATTGAGTTGTATGAATTTTTTATAAATTTTGCATATTAACCCCTTATCAGATACATGATTTGCAAATATTTTCTCCCCATATGTAGACTGCCATGTCAGTCTTGTTGATCGTTTCCTTTGCTGTGCAGAAGCTTCTTAGTTGGATGTAGTGCCATTTATTTATTTTTGCTTTTGAGGCCTGAGCTTCTGGTGTGATATCCAAAAAAATCATCACCAAGGCCAATGTCCAGGAACTGTTTCATTGTGTTCACTTCTAAGAGTTTTATAGTTTCTGGTCTTGTATTTATGCATTTTATCCATTTTGAGTTGATTTTTGTGTATGTTGTAAGATAAAGGTCCAATTTTATCCTTTTGCTTGTGAAAATCCAGTTTTCCCAGCACCATTTATTAACAAGACTATCTTTTCCCCATTGTGTTCTCCTGGTGCCTTTGTCAAAATAAGTTGGCCATATATGTTTGGATTTGTTTCTGAGCTTTCTATTCTGTTCTGCTGGTCTATCTGTCGGTTTTTACGACAGTACCAGACTGTTTTGACTACTATAGCTTCGTAATATAATTTTAAATCAGGAAATGTGATGCCTTCAACTTTGTCTTCGAAAGTCACTAGCCAAACAAAACTAAGGCAGGGAAGATTCTTGAATGGCTAATTTCTTGTCCATAAAAAAGCAAACTCACAAGCAATTTTTCCAGGTTTCTTGCCTGGCTTCTGTTCCATTTCAGCCTAGCCTATTTAAACTGACAATTTATTTAGCAGCCCACCTGACTTTTTGATTTACCTTGCTGGTTATTCCCCCTTTCATACTCAACAGCCCATAAGCAATTTGACAGAGACTCCTAGATAACAACTTCTAGCCCCCCTTCTCATCTGGATTGGGAGGGAGATTAGAAAATTAATTTCATGATCTCGAAAGATTCCTTTCCATTCTAGGATTCTTGAATTCTTCTTACTGATTTTGCCATTTACAGAAATTGGTGGATGTACAGTGAGGAATGGAAAAATAAGTGAATGTGCCTTATTAAACAACTGATAATGAGATTCTTTCTTCTGTAAGAACTAGCTACCTAAATGGATCTTACATCTTTCAATCAGTCAAACAGAAAACAATGAATTCAAGGCAGGAACAATAAATACCTGTGGGAACAAGGAAAGCAAGTGTGAGAGCAAAAGAGAGAGAGAGACTGAGGGTGGAAGTGGGAATGGAAGGCAAAGACCTATAGTGAAGAACTCAAGATTAATTCTTAGAAATTATTAAACAATAAAATCACCTCTTTTGTTTATAAGCCAAGCAACTGTTTATAAACCAAAATGTCATTTCAGGCTATATAAAACATTTGGATGAAAAATGAGGAGAGAATTCTAAACTCTTAAAAAATTATGACAATAACCAGCAATTACATTCTTGCAAAGGCAAAAACGACACACACAACAATATAAATGAATCTCAAACATGTTATGTTGAGTCAAAGAAGTCTGATTCCAAAGGCTACATATTGTATGATCCTATTTCCATAACACACTTGAAAAGACAAAACCATAGGGAAAGAAAACAGATCAGCTGCTATCAAGGACTACATACAGAGTGGGGGAAGGGTTGACTAAAAGGTACATGGAGAAATTCTGGGAAGTGATGGAACTGTTCTGTATTTTAATTGTGGTGGTGATTATACAACTGTATGTTTACCAAAATATAAAGAACTGTACCCTAACAAGGGACAAATTAAACTTAATGTAAATAATCTATAATAAAAAATGGGAAAAATGAAAGAGCTTAAAACAACCTTGTAAATATGAGTAATTAAAATATGGTTTGTGTCATTAATAAACCATAATAAAAGTAAATATTGTGAGATAAAATCATCAGCATCTTTTCTACAATATACTAATCATAATCTTATTTTAAAAGCAAATGTCAAATGCATAATCAACTTGCTTTTTGTAAATAATCAATGTTCACTACTCAATGAATACTTAAGTAAAAATACAATCATTCACATCTTATTTTTAAAATATCTTCCCACAAGAAATGTAATCCTAATAAGAAAATAAACATTACACTTATTATTTATATATCCTGTATTTTGTTACCATATTCTAATTATTGTTTGTTCACACTTAATATTTGCTTTTAAATAACGAGAAAACTAAATTGTTTCTCACTTATAATAATGATGTTCCCTTAATATAATATGAATAAACACATACTTAACCATATTTTAGAATTTGGCATTGTTTCAGCCCAATGGGAATGAGATTCTTTCAGGACACAATTAGGAGGATATCACAGTGAACAGATATGTAAAATCTAATACCAATTAGAAGTAACAAATTGCACTGCTTTTTTCTGTTTGTAGAATAGTCTGAGCAACAGACATGTAGGATTAGGGACAGCCTGACATTATTGAAAATTACAAAGAAGTTAGAAGTGATAAAAGGGCAACTTAAAACTACACTTTTCTAGAAGTAAGGGAACTAATCAAGAAAAAGTTTTAAAATCATTTTATTTGGGACAATATAAAGTCATACTGGTAAATTAATTTTATTTTTGGTCACAGGAATATATACCCTCCATAACACATCAATGTAAAATGTATTGAAATATGAATATTTGCCAGCTTACATCACAACTTATTATTTCCTACCTTTATAAGAAGCAAGAAATCTTTGTTGTTGTTCTCCTCGGTTGTTTTGAATCTGCAGAGTGGGCTGATTGTGACAAGGAAAGCAGCCAGGGTGAGAGAAGAGACTGACCACACTCTGCATTAGACTACAAACACTTCTTGGGGTATGTATACTTGGCATCATTGTATGCATCACATGATTGTGAAGTGAGGTAGCAAAGCAGTGAAGAAAGAACTTAGATGAGGTTGTAAAAAGATTTGGCAGTCCCTGAGGGAAGAAGAAAGATGTCTCAAGAGATCTGGGGGAAATCTTATATGGCGCACCATATAAAAACCCCTGTGCCACTTCTTTTAAGCCAAACAACAGCAAAGATATGCAGTACTCCTATAGTTGGAGTTGTGCTTCCTTTTAATGTAGCACAGTTGATGGACTGGACAATGTGGTGGCCAACAGTTTATGTGGGTCATAAATATGTCTCTGTGTGTAAAGTCCATTAAAAAGGGGGGATCTAATTTTAAAAAGACAAAGTTTATCAAACAACTTATCCAACTCCACACTGTATTTCTGGATTGGTGCTACCAACAGTTAAATATATGAATGAACATAGGATGAAAGCAAAATGGTGAATAAATTAATATTTATAGAATGATAATGATATGAGTTTCAGGGAAGAAAATGCCAAGTGGTTATTTATGCTTCTTAGTTGTATCATGATCAACTCCATGCACAGTCTAACTTCTTGTCTCCTTGTCTCAGCATTCTGGTTAAATCAGGGGAGGCTCCATTTCTGACTAAGAAGGAAAGATGTTATCTCAAGATACCTAGTAGGATAACACAATTGGAAAAAAAACTTAAATTTTAACTGAGCCCCCTGAGCTTCACCAGCAAAGTTATTATGGCAATTTTGTTTGTTTAAATTGTTTTTATTTTAGGAAATATCATTTCCCCCATTTCATTCTTAAGTGTACATATATGGGACAGTAAGAAGAGAACATGTTGTAACTTCAAACTTGATTCCATGCATTTCACAAAATGTTTTAGTTTAAAGTAATCTAAAAAGCTAATGCAGTATCTTTTGGAGGAAATGTAAATTCCCAATATCACACAATAGTTATAGACAGATGTAGTACCAGAATGCAGGTCTTCTGGCACTTAACATGGGACTCTCCAAGCAAATAATGAGTGAGTTAATAGTAATAATTTTTTAAAAGAGGAAAAGCGGGGTAAATATGTTTAAAACCCACTTTTCCTAGCTTCAGAGCTTCCCAATAGCCACATATTACTGATGGTATAATAAGATCTCAGAATTATTTTCAGTCTGGAAAAGGGAAAAAGAAAAGAGAAAAATGAGATGGAGTAGGCTAAGAAGAGATACCTCCTCCTTCATTATTAATAGAAAAGATTATGGTCTCCTTTCTCTATTCTCAAGATATTTAGAATAAAATTTCTGAGAAAATTAGTGAAATTTTAAACATGAACAAAGTATGTGAGAAGGAGATCTATAGGGCATTATGCATAAGAAAATATCTGTGTATTTGTGGTAATATACAGAGAGTTGTATATCACTTATACATGCCTTAGTATCCAAAAGCAACTTAAACAAGCTAAAGGGTAGGATTTTAAATCTGGAAACATAGACTTTTCATCAAATCTTAAATCTGGTCTGTTTAAGGATATATACTGAAAGAAAGACAGAAAAGAGAATTTGTAAACATATGGTGTGTTTTCCAAAACAAAGAAGCAAAGCCATCTAAACATGGCTACAAATCCCAGAAGAGACCTTGATTTGACCCATTTCCCTCCATCTTTCACTGCAGACAATCCCAGAAATATTTAGTTTGCCCATGTTGTATTCATAGTGTAGTCATTAGAAACATTTACATACAATATGTATGCTATTCATACATATTGATATGTATGAATATCAATGATATAGTGAGATATAATGAGTTTTATGATTAAACATGTCAGTTTAACTTGTGCTAAAGATTATTATATTGAAGCACTGAACTATTGAAAGTAAATTGTTGTCCAAAACCATGAACATTCACTCACAACTTCCAAAAGTTAAATGTAATATTGTTTCTCAGATTGAGAATAAAAAGAGATACAGCACATGGAACTCGAAGTATACTCATCTGAGATGAAAGCCATGACTTTGCCAAAGTAATAGTGAGCAGTTTTTCTATATGTGATACGGTATAAGATGGGTATAGGATAAAAAGTAAAGTGAAAAGTAATTTCAATTATACATAAAAACACAAGTTATGCAATGATACAGATGGAAGTCATTTCTTGGGCCTCCAATGAGCCATTCATTCCTTCATTCAAGATTTATTTATGGAGCTCCTACCACTTGCTAGGCAGTGCTCTAAGCATTGCATTAGAGCACTGAACAAAACAAAATCCCTGGGTGCATGGCATATCCACTGTCATTGGGGGAACAGATGATAAATAAACGAATTTTTAAAATGTCAATTTATGATAGTGCTACAAAGAAAAATAAAATATGGTAAAGGTAACAGAATGTGATCAATGAGAATTTGTCATTTTATATATAGACAGTCAGGAAGGCTTCTTTAATAAGGGTACATTTGAACAGAGACCTGAAGTTAGTGAAAATACCTGAAGATAGAGCATGCTAGGCAGAGACAAAAGCTCCGAGGTAGGAATCAACTCATCCTGTTTTAAGGAATATCAAGGAGGCTGGAGTGTCCAGAATAGATTTAACAAGAGGAAAAACACTAAGATCTTATATAAAGTCTTTGTATTTTATTCTGAGAGACATAAGAAGCTGTTGAAAGGTTTATACAAGAGTAACATAACTAGACTTTTTTTTTTTCAAAAAAATATTTGGAAAATAAACTGCGGTGCCTGGAGGGAGAAGAAGGGAGATCAACTAAGTAGCTATTGCAACAGTTCAGGTAGGAGCTATTGCAACAGTTCAGGTACCTGACCAGATTGGTAGCAGTGGCTATGCAAACTGGATGTATAGAACAAGCTAAACTAAAGGCAGACTCTGAAGGGAAAAAAACTGAAGACAAAAAGGAAGTGAAGAGTTAGCTACAGGCATACAGATATAGATCAACCAAATCCTGGAACATAAATTTGGGTGAAGTAATAGTGAGGAATAGTTCTTAAGATGTTGGGAATCTTTTTTTTTTTTAAATGAGATGATTTTATGACAGTCTACATATGCTAAGATGTTAAGATATTTGGATTAGCGTACTGTAAGTTTTTCCTCACTATCTGCCAGTGAGAAATTTCATAAATGCTTTCTCTGAAATATGTCTCTACCACTGATTTTTTTTTCTACCCCCTAAAATACATTTTAAGAAAGTTTGTTTTTTCTTAAGGTTGAGAAAAAAGTTGCAAAGTAATGGTTGTAGGCCATGTGCGTGTACAAAAACGATATAAAACTTAAGGGATACAGAAAACTTTCACAGAAAATGCCACCAAATAAACATAAAAATTGAGAACAAAAATGAGTACCAGAAAAACTTTAAGTTCTTTCTAGTAGCATCCTTTGTTTGAGGAATTCAAAGTTGATTTCCTTAACCTGTTAAAAAAAATCTTAAGACACTCTAATGGTATAATCTTTTAGACTGAAACATCTTTAAAAGGAAACACTAAAAACTTAAATAAATTTTAAACCAACATTATCTTCCACAAAGTATATTTTAAGCCTTCCAAGACAGAAATTGAAGGAAATTGAAGAACATTAATAAACTAAAAAATGTTAAGAGCTTTTTAAACTCCTGGGAATTCATTTGTTTCATAGCAGTATGCTTTTTCAACACTGAAATTTTATTCACTCTTGCAAATGAAAATAATTAGCCACAGAAGAAAAAAACGTGCTTGTATAACATATTTATCAATATAATGGGAAGGTATGTTCTAGATATGCTTGGCGTATAGTAGGAAGAAAGAAGAGTACAACCAATTAGAAAGGTGAACTCAAGTAGTAGTTGAGTATAGGTACAAGAATGCATATTTCAAATGTCAAGGAATTCAAAAGGTTGGACCTGGGCCCCATAGATAATTTATGGAGAAGATGCATTTTTAATAAAATTTTTGATAATTTGAGTAAAGTTAAGCGTGCACATTGTGCATGACAAGTTGGAAAAATGAACAAATACGAGTCAATATAGAGAGAGTAAACAAAGTTCACAATTACAAAATGAAACAGTAAAATGAATCAAGCTCTAACTAAAATATAATGTTTTAAAAATGAAATAGGAGTGATGCCACTGTACCTCATTTTCAGATACAGATATACTCTGTTAAATTGACTGCTATTCAAATATTTGTACAGATAAACATAAATTCATAACCACTCCAATTATAAAATTGAGATTACACTCCTAAAAATAATTAGGCCAATACTTAATAATATCACATTTGAAGAAACAGCAAATTACCAAAGCAACAATTTAAAGAAAAAAAGCTTTAATGAATACTACTAAAAATACTACTGAAAATACATTACCATATACACATAGGTTTACTTTTTTGTTTTAATATCAATAATGTTGTAACATAATAAATCTAAATCTTCTCTAAAGACCTCTCTCCAGCATCTCAATATCCTAACATTAATTTCTTAGTCATGATATTTCTTTACATTTCACCAAAGCTAGTCATTTTTTTGTTTGTTTGTTTTATCTGGAACATTTAGGGAAGGATAAATACATAGAGCAGACAAAACAACATATACAAAAATACTTCAGAGGTAAATAAGCAAGTGGAAGTACCAATTTATTTTAATAGGCAAGAATATCTTCAAGAAAGGAATATTTCACAAGAAAGAATATCCTGCAATATGAGTATTTATGTAATTCAATAATAAATTTTCACATAACCAATGCTGGGTTTAAAAAAAAGTAAATAGTAATTTTAGACAACTTTCCTGACCATGCTTAGTTAAGGTGGTAAATAAAAATCGTTATGGAGCCCATTTTGCAGTTCTGAAAAACAAATGAAGAAACTAAAAGTTTGGAACAACTCCATAAGAAAGCAATGAATGACAATGACCTAACACTCATTAAAAAAAAAAGCCAAAAGAATTATTTTACTTAATAAAGACTATAGAAGTGATATGACTTTTAGTTGAACTATATTAAAAGATAAATAGTTGGACCTAAGAAAATGTTTATTTCATCTGAAGAAGGAACAGAACTAAACTTCGAATTAGGCATAGATTATTTACAGTCCATGAGCACTGGAATATGTTTTTTAAAAGTTTCAAGCATAGGGATTACCTTTACAGAACCCTTAAAAATATAAACAGCCATCTTTCTGGGTTGGATTTGTTCAAGTTTATTAGAACTCTATGAATTAAGGACTACATAAATAAGGTTGCTTCCAAATCAATGTAAATATTAAGATCCCATTGGGCCTAATTTAAGATATGGGTTTTCATCAAAGGGGAGTATGAATTTGGGCACTGGTTAAAACATTTTGGCTCTATTCATTTATCAATCAGAATACCACTATTTATCACAAAGTTCAACAAAAAAGTTTATGTGTGCCAAAAATTAATATTCAGCAATTGTGAAAGAATTTAGACTATTTCTGAATTCAACTATGATTTACAATTTTGCCTACTCACAATCAAGTCAAGAAAACTTCTTAGTGAACTGTATTTTAAATCACATTTTCTTCTTAAAAGTCTCTGGCCTCTTTCTGATTTAATTCAGAAAGGCAGAAAATACATGACCATGTCCATCATTCAGTTTTCTATCGGTATTGTAACTAATAGCTGATTTAACCTCAGACTGTCAACACGGAAATAGACAAGGATGATAAGGTAGAACCAGCTATTAACCCCCCCAAAAAAATTCATATCTCCTTTACGTAATTAAGTTTTGTATCCTTCACATCTTCTCTTGAAATACAAACATCTGATAAATTTATCTGGCTACATTCATTATGCTGTTATATGCTCTATGAATCTTAATCAAACCATGCAGTTACTTTTACATATTAAAGTATGCTTTTCATAAAGTATAATAGCTATGTAGCTATTCAAAGAGTTGTTTTGTGTTTTTGAAATCTTGCTTATACAAAGGGAATATAACTTCTTATTACAGATTATCTGTAAATATAATGTTTACCTTTTCCTACTATTATGATGGGCCACATTCAACTATTTCCTCCTTATTTTAGGTTTCTAGAAATTTACAAAGATTTATTTTTTAAGCAAAACCACTGCAGTATCATCAGTGCAAAGAAATGAAACTCCAATAACAGTTTACTCAGGCACAACCATTTCATAAATCTATTGATGTCAAAATGTAATCAAAGGTCTGTTTCCACTCCAGAGTATGAATTCTATGAAAACAGTATCCCAAATCTAAGTTAAGTGATTTTGAAAAATAATTATAAATAGTTCCTAATTATTATATATGTATTTCCTTTATTTATTTAATACACATTGAAATATAATAGTAATACTTTAATAATCTATGTATAAAAATAATTTATTGTACTCCTATATTTAAATTGAATGTTAAAAATTATTCCCTTAAAAATCCTGGCATTCTTTTTTGTACTTAAAAGTGAATTTTGAGGTCTTTTTAAATTGAGTGTCCTCTCACTTACCTACAGGGATGTATCATCAGGTTTCTAGTCTGCTCTTTAAAAGTTAGTAACTTAATCACAATTAAACATTTCTTTCACTTAGTTTTAAATACAAATTAAATAGTGGGTTTCTTAAAGAAGTACTGAACTGTACAACTATGATATCCATCTAGTTAAGCAATAAAAATAAAAGGAAGGAAAGAAGGAAGGAAGACTAGCAGGCAAGAGAAAAAAAGGACTTTAAAAACCTCTAAAGCTGATATGAAATTTTATGACCCTAATGATCACAATGTATATAACTTTATACCCACTCTATTAATGTAGATACAAATAACTCAAACTGTAAATTAAGTGTCTTTAACAGCATTAAACAAACACAACATTTAAAAATTCCAGTACACTTAGAATATACTTATCCATAACTCACAGTGACAGAAAAGATAAACAGGCCCCTTGACAACATAAAACATTTCCCAAGGTATCCCACAATGCAAACTCCAAGATGAAAATATCTGAAAGGCTCATCTTTACTTCAGTTTTGACCTCTAACACAGATTTGCTATTAAACACAGCCCTACCGTCTCCACTGCTGCCTAACCAAACTACTTGAGTTAGAAGAGTATGCAAAGATGTGCCTTCCAGGCAAACTTTTATTTTCTAAAAGTAAATCTCCCCAAATACTTCCAGTTGGAAAACATCCACTTCAGCTACTTGACACCAGGATGCCACTTTCTCCCTTGGGCTTACCTGCTACTACTTAACTATTCTTTCATGTAGACTCTGGACATGTTGGGAGGTAGCTCTTTAATCACTTCTGAATCCATGGTGACTACAGAAGTACACACCATACACACTCCCACAGGTCTGTCCCACCCTTTTCCCCCTCCATCCCCTTCTGAGAACTCACCCAGGCCACTAAGTACATCTCAAGTCGCCGATGCCTGCCCATCTGGGAGCAAAGAGCACTGGAGGAATAGTCCTCAAGATCAAGAAACTGGATTTCAACACGTGGTGAAAGAAAACGTGTGTAAGTGGGGAAGTGGAAGAGGGAAAGGAGCATTGCAGATAGCAGTTGTCCATTAAGTGGTTTGAATCTGTTGCTTAAAAGCTGAATAAACAAGTACACAAGTGGGTTTAGTTTCTTGGGGATTGGGGATTCTGAGGAGCCTCGCAAGTGCTGGCCAGTTCAGCCTCTTTTGACTCATCCCTATGCAAAACGCGCACTGGTTCCGCTAATGCCCCAGACTTGCACCTCTTTCCCCTCACATTCCTTCTGATCCAAGTGGCACCCAATGGGCCAGGTGCCCTGAGAGACTTACCTAAGAGATCTCAGAGTCTGAGGATAGTAGGACAACTTTTCCTCCCTGCTCTACAGAGGCCTGAACACCCACAGCAAATCAGTGTCCACACCGAGGTCGGGGTGTCAGGGCGCGTTCCAGCCTCTCCGACTGGGAGAGGCGCGCGGGAGACGCGCGGGCGGCGCACGTGCGCCGCCGCGAGCGCAAAGGGGCGTTCGGACCTGCGTCTGCCCGCCCTCGGCTCGCCCCGGCCACCGCGGACTCACAGGTAAAAGCCGAGGCAAAAGCCCTCCCTTTCTCCGAAAGGTGTTTGCGCCCCTCCCACATGCCCTCCCTGAAGAATGGTGAAGCGCAATTTCATCCAAACCCACCCCAGAGAGTGAGGAGACCTCTCCAAAGCGGAATAAAAGTAAAACCAGGACGGATCCCGGGGGAAGCGGGTCGTGCTAACGCGTGGACGGGGGAAAGAGCGCAATCGGGGGCAGCAGTCGAGGCACACGCTTAGCTCGAGGCATCTGTAGGAACCAGGAGTTTCTGGACTCCAGAAATAGGAGTGTCCCCTTTTCCGCCTCTGTCCTTCCCAGGGAAGTACTTCTGAAAGGAACGCTGGGCGCCTAACTTAGAGACGAGACGCGTGCACTTGCCCAGTGAGTAAATAAAGGTCAGCAGTTGGATCAATAAAGTATGTGCTTCTCACCGCCAGATGTTTTTACTGTTGTTTCTCCTCCCGAGGGAAGAGAGAAGGGAGGAAGAGGGAAAGACAACAAACAATTTTTAAAAAGAGTAAACAAACACACATCTGGTGTTTCGACACACATTTTCCTGTAGCCGCGGTCTCTCCGGACAAGGCAACGTTTTGCATATTCAAAACTAAAAATCGGTGAGCCAACAACAAATATCACCCTCCTCCCCTTCCCCCCATCACAAAGCAAAATGAAAAAGAACAACAAGTGGTGATGTTGGGTCCGGAACGAGACCCCGACGCCGAGCCGAAATTTGACACATGTCACACTCGCCCAATCGAGCGGAGCGCTGCCATTGGGGCGAAACTTTGCCGCCGCCGCGGGAGGAGCGCGGAGCAGAGTAAAGTCGCAGCCCGGCCCGACGAGGAGGTGGCTGGGACGGGTGGGGTGCGGAGGTGCAGCGCGCCAGAGTGAGGGCGAAGAAACTTACCGCGACCGGGGACGCCGTGGGCAGCGTCCCGAGAGGTGGCACCCGCGGCGCCGAGGCAGAAGCCCCCAAACGACACACCCACGCGCGAGTCCCGGCAGCCGCGGCCGCGAGTGGGAAGGCGCGCCTGGGGCAGGCGCGGGGGGGCCTGTAGGAAGCTGCAGCCGGCGGACGCGGCCGCCGCATAAATAACCGGGCGGGCGCTCTCGGGCGGGCTGCGGGTGGCGCGGGGCTGGAGCTGGGGCGAAGCGGCGGCCGCGGAGCTGCACGCGCCGCCGTGTCTCGCGCTTTCTCGGAGGCTCGCGCTGTCTCGCGCTGCCGCTCCCCCCACCCGGATCTCTGTGTGTGTGAGTGTGTGTGTGTGTGTGTGTGTGTGTGTCTGTATGTGTGTGTGTCTATGTGTGTGTGAGTGCGCTGGCGGGCGCGCGCACCCGGCCGCGCGCGAGAGTTGTTGGCAATGCAAACTGTACACAGCGCGCGGAGCTGCCTCTCCTCCGAGGGGCAGGGTGGGGGAAGGGGCGCCGCCGAGGATTCTGAAGTACTGCTGGACCACTTGTTTGTTTTGTTTTACTTTGCGTTGTTATTGTCGCTATTTTTGTTGATCCAAAAAGTGGTTCGGAACCAGCTGGTCGGGATGCCTGCCTCCCACCTCCACCTATCTCCCCCTGTCCCCCAACTTCTTTAAGGGAGGGGGAAACGCGGGGCAGAATATTGTTCGGATCTGCAGTGGAGCTTCCTGGCTGACGTCAGGTCCACCTGCTATGTAAACAACTCGCTGGAGAACTTGTTTGTTCTGCGCCAGATCTTCCCCCACCCCCACCCTTCTCCCCACCTCCTGCTCCGCCTTCTCCCGCTCGCCCCAGACGGCGAGTCAGGGAAGGGGGTGGGGAGGGAGGCGAGAACAAAACCGTATGCTGTACTGGCAAAGCCGAGTTGTGTCTGCTGCTTCTTGGCAGTCCCCAAAGTACGTCCTCTCAGCAGACGGAGCTGCTGGCAAATGAAACAGGGGATTCCACGTGAAGTGCAGAAAGCCTCGAAGGGATCCAAAGCCCTTGGTGGCAGGGAGTTAAAGTACATGGTAGTCAGAAAGGGAGACCCAAGCGTGTGTTAAAACGCTGATTGGCCTTTCTTTTCACGGTGTGCGCCTCTGCGGCCTGGGGTGGGGAGAGGCCGAGTGTCTTTCTCACTCTTCATTGTTGTCGTGGCTCCTGTCTCACTTGGGCCCAGGAGTTCTTGGAATTCCTCGTGGTCCCGCAGCCCAGGTCACCCGGGCGGGGCTTGGAAGAAAGGGGCCGCGGCGCTGGGATTTTTAGGGTCCGAGGCTTTCGTGACGGGCCCAATCAGTGACTGAGGGGAGCAAAAGTAACCGGGATGAAAGGAAAGAAGAAACTACCAGAGCCTGCTCCGCGCGCACTTCAAAACCCAGGCGCCGGCGTGGGGGATGCGCGGGCCCAGCCTCCAGCACTGGGTCCCTGCTCCTAGACGCGGGGTGTGACCCGGCTGGCTGGCCCGCGCGGCACCGAGGGGCAGGACAGGGCAAAGGCCGAGGGAGGGCAAGGCGGGCCTCGGAAGGGACGCGTGACCCGAATCGGGGCAGGGCGGGGTCCTCCGGAGCCCCTTCTTCAGCTCCGTGCCGGCGGTTCCTCCCCCCCGTCTCCCGCCAGCCTGCTCTCCTGCCCGCGGGCAGCGCGACCCTCCGCCGGCGGCGTTCACCTCGCGCCGCCGCCCGAGCCCGCCGCTCTGCCAGCAAGTCAGCCGCCGAGCGTGGCGTTCCGAAAGGCGCGGAAACTTTCCTTCCAACAGCTGCGGCCAAGAGGCCGTGGGGAACAGAGCCGGGCCTCTGGCTGCTTCCCAGCCTTCCTCCCAGGAGAAAGAAGGGCTAACTTTAACATCTCCGGTGGCTGAAGAGGGAGTGGCGGTGACGGGGGAGACAGGCGAGCTGCACTAACTTCTGCCTTTGAGCCTTGCCTTTCCTCAAAGAGCAGCGCGCCCTTTCTCTGTAAAGGGCAGACGCGAGCTCACACACACACTTGGCACCAACTCTTCCCTTCAGAATCCGCAGTTCTCTCAGGGAGGAAGCGGCCCTGGCACCCACATCTGTAAACACACCGTCAGGTTTTTTAGTGAAACCAATTAAGTCAGTAAGCCACGGGGCTGGCCCTGGAAAAAGGGCCCCTGCCAGGAGGACGGGGAAGAGGTAGAGTTGAGCTTTGAATTGCGGTTCTTTCTGTGAGCTTTTCAACTCCGGGCAGACCTTAAGTGCTCTGCTTGTAGACTGTGTTCTTACTTTTAAAATTGTTTTTTTTTTTTTTTTCCGAAAAGCAGGCTGAACAGTGGACAAATAATACGAATCTTTTTGAAGGTGGGAGCACAGAGGGGAGGAAAAGCAGTCATTAATATCAGATAATACCAGGCCCAAAGGGCGCTACCTCGCCCTTCTGAAAGATGGGGATAATTTTATGTTAAGTAATCTGCGTTTATGCTTCACTAGCAACCCTAAATAAAAACGGGCTCTGAATTAACCTGAAACTATTTTTGAAAAGGAGAGGCGTAAACGGCGTCCAAATCCTTGCAAAGCCGAGGATGTCCCTTTCCACGGGGCTCATGAATAAAGGTAACGGAACAGCTGAAGGGTCTTCAGCTTCTCACTTCTTTTTCTTCTGCCTCCCCGCATACACCGACCCCACTTACATGCCTTTCTCGCCAGGTGTCCCGAGGAAGTGAGCGGGAAAGTTTTATTGTAAAGGAGCACGGGTCACTTGGAAGCTAAGTTCAAGTTCCCAACGAGGAGAAAGAGGGTTGCAGTCTCAAGACTTGGGGAGGAACGGGCTTAGTTAGCCTTTCACTTTTCTGTACACAAAGACACGTTCTGGCGAAATTCGCAGCCTCTGACATTTCTTTCCCGCGAGTACAAATAGCCAAACGCCAAGAGGTGCAAAGGGATATCTCAGTTGGGGGAGCACATCTTTATACATGGGCCATACCCTTGCCAGGCCTCTTTCTAAGTGGGACTGAGCCCGCAGCCCCAGGTGCCCCCGCTGAACTTCGCCTCCATTATCTCCTCTTCGCCTGCTACCGTGCCCGGGCCACCGACCATCACAGCTGGAAAGACGTCCAGGGAGTCGAGAAAGCGGGTCCCGCCAGGAGCCGCTGCCCTCGGCGGACCCCTCGGCTTCAGCCAATGGGCAGGGCCCGGGTTCGAGAGGTGAAAGTTCAGGCCCAGGGCTCGTCGCTTGCTTCCCCTCTCAGGTCGCCTCCCTTTCGGCCCCCGCCCCTGGCCACACGGCAGGCACAGCCCGGCTACCAGGGGCTGCCACGGTGGCACGTAGTTTGTTGATGGGTGGTCATAAAATATATTTATTTGCAATTCCTTGAAGTCGCCCACCACCCCGCCCTAGCGTGGCCCGGAACACTGCAGGCTTTGTTCGCCTCGGCTGCTGCTGGAGCCGGCCAGGGTTTAGCGCTCGGTGCTAGCAGACTCCAAAAAAAAGTTGAAGTATAATAATAGGAAAACCGGGTTTCCGCAGCCGAGGAAAACGCTGAAAGGGCAAACAGCGAACGAATAGTTCTCTTTTGCACAAGTCGTTGGTCAGCCCACTGGATCAAGGCAGACTTTAAACGAAACACTGCTTATCGGAGAGAGAAGGAAAGCCAAATTCTTTCCCTGTAGTCGCCGCGTAGGGTCGTGGCCACAGCTCAGGTCTCCTTTGCAGCACGTGGGTCTGCAGAAGTCATTAAAAGAGGTTCCAGAAGAAAGTTAAACGGGGCTACTGGGTGAATGAGGAGTTTCACCAAGTGGACCTCAAAGCTCCCTGACGAAAATTTATTTGATTTCAAGTTTATTTTATGATGAAACCACAAATCAACAAAATCTGAAACACTGCTCTGTTACGGTCCTGGCAAAAGATAAATTCGTTTGAAATGGTCTCTGCCAGAGCATCTTGCGCGAAATAAAACTCTGCAAATGAGACTAACTAAAGCCAGGATGAAGAAAAGCAACGTACGCAAATGACATATTGCAAATGTTAGTTTAATGCTTCTCCGGAGTGAACCGCTTTGATTTTTAGTTATTTCTTATAAAAATTTAATTACCCACACAGGTCTGTTTTCTCCAAAACTTTCAGTCAAACAACAACTACACTTTTCTTCTTCAGACCCGTTTTATCGGTGTAATTGTGACTCATACTTAATTTTTAACTGACTTATTAGAAAGATTGCTGTGAGAGAGGGAAGGGGGCAGTTTTTAAATTATTTTTTTCCTATTGGAGATACCATATTTAAAGTTGTACTATTCACTTTAAATAGCCTTTAACAAAAGTCTTTAAATGCAAGGTAAAATATTTTTCCTTTCACACAGAAAAACAGGCACATACCAGATTCCTATTTTTCACATTCACTACAGTTTTCTGAAGATGAGCAAATAAACAGACTTTTTAAAGACAGTCTGTCCCTACTCTCTTCCCAGACACGTTTAGGGAAAAGAGAAAATTCTAATTCCACCGAAGTCAAATCAAGGGTAATCTATGTTACAACGTTAAATTGAATGTAGATGTTGCGAAATTGGTGGAGTTACACCACCATCTGTCGTTAAGCTCTGGGATTACAAAATTTAGGCCCTATAATAAATCTTAATGAGCTTTCACAACTTTTTTTTTAAATCACAGACTATAATTTTCATTTGTATTTGTATAACATATATCCTGAATTACCGGAATTCTGAACAATTGTTCATAAACCCATGCTTCTACCTGGGTTCTCTAATCTTCAGAAAATAATAAAAAACAAATACCCCACATCTGCTAGCCTTCAGATAAAGCCTCTTCAAATCAGCTGTGGGTCTGCAGATTTTCCCTGTCCTGCCCCTTGCTTCTATTAGGCTGCTGATCTGAACCATGGAGACTCAACAACAGGGCCTACGTATGTCCTCCTTCAGTAAATAAGACTCTTAATTCTCTCTTGAATGCAATCTAGTTCTTTGTTAATACTGTATAATCTAATCTTGAAAAATGTAACCACAGCATATCTCTTCTAAGAGGTTGGCTCTGAGTGTCTTAAAAAATTGATTGAAAGGTAGCTAATAGCAGGGTCCAGTTTGGGTTGATTTTGCTGGAGAGACAAAGATCAATTGCTATGGGATAGAATCTTACAGGCTAAGTAGATTCTACAGCAGGCAAAGCTTTAACCAAATGAGTAAAGAGAGGGGATAACTACTGGATAAAGAATTCCAGTACTGAATCAAAAGCCTCCATCATGCAATGATGACTCCATCTTTTTCACACAATGTTCTAAGGACATATTATTTGTATTGTATCTATATTTTTAAGGATATCAAAATATCTAACTGTCTATAATGTTGTACTTCTTTCTGTGTTAAGGACTTGATTACCAAATTTCTATTTTCCAGAAAATAAAAATTAATTAAAATAAAATGTAATGGCTTTCTTATGTTGCTAACATAGTAGCTAAAAGTAATATTGATTTGAAGCACACAAAATTGTCTGTGTTTGATCAACTTTGACCAGCACAAATGACAACTTCATATGGCTCTAGTTAATAAAACCCAGATTTTTCTGAGACATAGTCTGTCTCTATAAAAGTAAGCATAGTTAAATGGTCCAATCCCTGATACTTACTTCCTGCCACATTAATTCAAATAGGTAGCATTGCCTGATGCAAGAGCTCTTTGCCTGTTGATGTTTATAACATTAAATTAATCTTGGAGTTGGTATATCTCTGAATTACTATGAAACTTTAGAGATGTATGAAACTTCAAGATATTTTAGTCCAGTCTTCTCATTTTAAAAATCATAAAGCAAAAACTCAGACATGAGAGCAAATTCACACAGCTAGTTGGTAAAATTCCAGTTATTATTGAACCATTTGTGTTTCTAAACATATAATCGCCCTCCTTTCCCTTATTCCAGGGAAGACATTTTTGCCATACATCCAGTCTTTACATTTTCTTCACATCCATCAAAATTGATGTGGCTCAGCGATGGCAATACACTTGGATTTCATTACAGTATTGAAGATGGTTAACTGTCATGTCCACTGTAATATAATACATAGGAAAAAAAAGTTTGATCACTTGTTTCTCTTGAAAGTCATTTAGAGTCTACAAGATTTCTTCAATAGTGTAAAGAGGTTCATCACTGTTGATTGCAAGTGTTCATGATAGAAAAACTAATGGCAAGAGGTGTTAAAACAAACCACAGTTTATGATGTTTTTCAGGGTTTATTATCTTCAGGGACTCATGGGAGGAGAAACCCATAATCTCATCAGCAGCTTTTAAGAAATAAAGGCTATCACAAGACTATAAAACAAAATATAGCATTGATTTTTCTTAAAGCTATGAGAAAAAACTATATCAAGATTCTGCATCAGTGTAGACTTTTATTTTTGTTTAATAGCCATATATGGCTCCAGTAACCATAGTGGGTTACCTAAAGAAGATACTGAAGTTAATTGTAACAAAGCATATAAAGATTCAGTCATTTGCTCTCTTCTCCTTCCCCTTCTGCTCATTTTCCTTTTGTATCTCCTTCTTTTCCTTTTCTGTTTTCTCCTTTTTCCTCTCTCTATCATGATCTTTTTCATTATCCTCACCATGACAACTTCCAAAATTCTCCACAGGTATTTCTCTGCTAAACTCTAGATCTGTGTATTCAATTTCTTATTAATCGCACCATCTGAATTGTGCAAAGAGCCAACTGGCCCTCTTTTCTCCTTGGCCAGCTACTGTTTATGCCGCTTAGTTAATGGTTAATGGTACCTTTATCTATCCAGTCCCTAAATCCAAAAAGATCCAAGTTATACATGCCCCCTTTTCTATCCTCTCAAATACACATAGTATTAGGCTTTGTTCATTGTTACCTATTTAATTCTCTATCCTCTTCTTCCAACCATCCCTATGGTTGTTGCCTTACTTCGAGGCTTCATAATTTCTTATTAATAAAATACTTGGTCATTCTTGATTACTTTCTAACCACCTTCCCTACTTTCAATCTCTCTTTGTTCCAGTTCATCTTCCGTATTGCTTTCTAAAACACCTGTCACTTGGAATCTGGCAAAGGATCCCTGCAGTCAATGGAGTCAAATCCTAAGTTTTTAGCCTGCAACAACAAATATGCCTAGCAAATATAAGATGTTTAACAATCTTTTTTGGAATGAACAAATTAATCAATGAATGAAAATCGTGCACCATACAAACATATCTTAGATGTTAAATATACTCTGTCTTCAGATACATTTTTAGCCGTGCATCATTTTCAGCAAATCTATAAGTCTGCTTTGCTACCCAAACATCTGGCTAAAAGAGTTACAACTGAAGATTTTCATATTAAAGAACTGAGCAGATATATATAAAGGTATATTAAATCTGGCATTCAAATTCCCAACTGCATTATTTAATGGCTCAACAAATATTTATATATTAAACACTGTGGTGGGTATTTCAAGAATTAAAGATGTATTAGATTAAGTCCCTGCCCAGAACTTACATTCTAGTGAGAGAAATAAGATATATAAGTGGATTAATTCAATAAAACATGAATTTTAATAAATCATAAGATAGAGGTTTATCCAGGACACTATGAGACCAGAGAAAATATTTCTTAAGGCTATAGTAAGAAAGTAACACAGCCCTATTTTTTTTGTTGTTGTTTGGGATGATCACTTAAAAAATAAATCTAAGAATGTATCTTTTGATCAAAAATTTATAATTCACGAAATGCCTGCCTAAGAAAACTTATAATCTTTGAACAAAAGCATGAAGTTGTGGTAAAAACTTGGTTATAACAAAGACAATGGTGGGCTTAACAACTGTGAAGAGGTACTCAGTCCCTTAAATTATCTTATGTTACTCTTAAGTATAAATGTGCTCTTATAAAAAAAGATTACTTCTAATTTGTCAGAATTTTGCCACAGGAAAATGGTTTTATAATAGATAGGAACTGAAAAGAAAGCAAAAGAACTGAAAAAAAGTAAGAGAACATAAACGTTCTGAGTTTATTCACATTTTCCTCTCCCATCATTTGTCTAACTCTCGAGAGAAAAAAAAGCAAATTATCCTGGGCCATCAATGCTCCCCTGGAGACAGCATAGGAGGTTGCATTCCCCAGTCTCCTTCCTCCACCAACCATCTTTTTCAGTCTCATTAAGGAGCATGTTGGTTTCCTTCTACCCGTCTTTCTTTTTCACCACTTCCACCAAAAGAAAACCAGAAAGAAATACACCATTGTGATACTACCCTTCAAGGTAGCCCACAATTAGTCCTGTATTCATACCCTTGTGTAGTCCCCTCCCACATCGTTCCAGGCTCAGTCTGTGTGGCTAGAAGCGTGTGGCCTAGAGGTGATGGTATGCCACTTCTGAGCTTAGGTTATAAAAGATGATGGCTTTCATCTAGAGCTCTAGATCTCTCTCTCTTGTATCACTTGCTCTGGCAAGCTGCCATGAGTGAGCAGCCCTATGGAGAGGCCTATAAGGTAAGGAAGTGCAGTCTCTGGGCAACAGCCAGGGAATAATTGAGACCTCTCAACAACCTTGTCAGTGAACTTGGAAGTAAATCCTCCTTTCTCAGTGAATCTTCTTGAGATACCTAGAAAAACCCTGGTCAACAGCTTAATTAACAACCTCATGAGAGAACTGAGCAAGAACTGCTCAGGTAAGCTGGTCCTGGATACCTGACCCTCAGAAACTATGAACTAATAGATGTTTGTTAGTTTAAAACTGCTAAATTTGGGAGTAATTGGTTATGCAGTGATAGATAACTAATATAACCATGATAAGAATGGTTAATATTTAAGCGGTAGAATTTCAGGTGATTTTTTTTCTACTTTTCATATTTCCAAAATTCTCAATGCTGAAGACTTATTACTTCATAAATGAAAAAAATAAAATAATTGATTATTAATATTCATTTATTTTAAAATTTATAATTGAAAAGACAGACATAATATGCCTTTTAGAATTGCCTCCAATCAACATTCTCTAATAAACCTGGATTTATCTCAAGCATAGTTAATAAGTTAAATATAAAATTACATTTTAATCTTTACTTTTTATTTTATTTGTAGAAAAGGGTGGTATTGGCTGGGTGCGGTGGCTCATGCCTGTAATCCTAGCATTCTGGGAGGCCAAGGCGGGAGGATAGGTCAAGGTCAGAAGTTCGAGACTAGTCTGAGCAAGAGCAAGACTCCCATCTCTACTAAAAAAAAAAAAAAAATAGAAAGAAATGATTTGGACAGCTAAAAATATGTGTGTGTGTGTGTGTGTGTGTGTATAAATATATAAGCCGGGCATGGTGGCACATGCCTGTAGTCCCAGCTACACAGGAGGCTGAGGCAGAAGGATTGCTTGAGCCTGGGAGTTTGAGGTTGCTGTGAGCTAGGCTGACGCCACGGCACTCTAGCCCAGACAACAGAGTGAGACTCTGTCTCAAAAAAAAAAAAAAAAAAACGGTGGTATTATACATTTGGTAATATAAATAAATAGCATTTCCACGTATGATAAGTACATTTCATGAACAAGCAGAGTACCTGAATACCACTTACAGCATTGTTTCTGAGAAAATGCATTCCAAGTTTTCAACAACTCACTTGCAATATAATACATTGTATAATAATTTGGCAATTTCCTATACATGTCTTTCAAAATATCATATAGGACAAAGACCTTTTAAGCTTTGATTACTTTGAATAGGATAACTGTTATTTTCAGTCTTATTCCAGGTAAATGAATTAAAAACAATCTGTGAACTAAGAAAGTAAGATTAGAGTCTCACCTCATATTTAATCATAAGAAACAACCATGCTCTCTTGAGATTTTCCTAATTAGGTTATAGCACAGTTACAGTAGTTGAGTAGAGAAGGTCAAAGCAAGTTCTAAATTAGTTTAGCAAAATTTAGCAAATCAATAATTTTTTTATAAAGCTACAACAAACATACTAAGACAATGTGTTGCCTAATCTGTTAATAATTATGCCTCTGTCTTTATATTATATTATAAAAACCAAAAATAACAATTCTATGCTCAGTTTATTTTTTGAAAAGTTTAAGTCATGTAAAGCCATAGAAAGCCATTTCTGGATCCTGAGAATATTGATTATATAATCAATTTTGATAATACCTTGATTGCCTTGTGGATTTAAACAAGTTGATAAAATAAGCACATAAAATAATTTTATAACATAGGAATATATAATATGGGTATATTAATTATTTAGTTATTTTGACAATAGTCTTAGAGTAAGTATGAACACCAAGTGCATTATTAAATTTACTTCCAAAGACTATTATACAGACTATTATATGTTTTCATGATCATAAATAAATATGGTTTCTTTCACAAGAATATTTGATATGTATTAGACAGATAAATTTCTACTAAAGTGAGATTTCATTTCCTTATCCAAAGATTCTTACATTTTCTGCCTTATTTTTTGAAGTTAAAAAAATCTTTTCATTACTTCTGTGATCCTTTGTCCATCATGTTGTTGATTCATCTTCTATAACTATCCTCTTTTCCACCTCCTCACTAAATTCTGTGAATCAGGATCAAAGACAAAGATGTCTGAACTGGTGAAAGAAATGTATGATATTTTAACCAATTGAAGAAAATTCATTGATACCTTCCATGGTTTTTTTCAAATAACTAGGTCATTAAGAATAATAAATCATAAAATATCTTTGCTAAAAAAAATTGGGTATCTGTTAAGCAAAAATCCATATTCATTATTCTGTGATCCTATATGCAATCAAGTTCAGGTGATTTATTTTGAGATAAGAGATATAGAAACTCTATGTTGGGACATAATACTATTGGGGAAAAGATACTCAGAAATAAACCACTGAAGCCAATTTGACCTCTAAAATATGGTTAGTAAGATCAACTCTACCTCACAGATTTTAGCAGGGAAATGTGGAGAGCAAATGTAAGACTTTCAAAGTAAAGGAAGTTCGTACAGCTGTTTGACTGTGAGAATTAGACAAACTCTAGTCCTAAAACATAAACCCTTTACTGCCTGAATTCAATTCAGTTCGATTCATTTCAGCAAATATTTATTGAGTCCATGTTATTTGTCCATTAACATTTAATACCTTAGAATCATAATCTTTGGGTTATATGGGGGCTTAGAGGTCACCCAGTCCGAGATTTTTCCCAAAGAAGGAATTTGAGTCTGGATTTTTGTTATGAAATTATATTTCTTGGAGTCTTTTCATTAAGAGTAGTCAGGAAACAGAGTCCAGAGATGACTGGCTATCCAAACTCTTTCCAAAATTTCTTGCATTTCAAAGTAAATATCCTCAGAGCTTTTCTTGACTACATGTTGAGCAATTTATCTCTGGAAATTCATAGCCTAAACTGGAGCTGGATATACTTATTTCTTGGAAGATTGCCATTCCTGCTTCCACTCTCCCAGGCAAATCTGAACTTCTCTTGTCAACCCTTTGTTTCTTCTTCCTAAAGGTTTATACTGAAGCTAATTCTTGATCACTCTAAAATAGGATCTAGAGACAAACTTCTCTTAGGTGGCCTTGCTTTTACATTGCCTCCTCATTATTGGTTTTGGATATAGTGTGAGATCCTCAGTATCTTGCTTGCAGCTACCCTTGACTTTACGCTGACTGAGGAAAGTCCTTAATTCTACCTTAATCAAGTTCATCAAGGATTTTATACTTAAGAGGGATTCTTTTACTCTCAAGAGCTGACACTGCTGGAAGAGAAAACACTTAATGAGTACACTTATTGGGACAGGACTGCTGGTGCTATTCTCTTCTACAGCAGAACACTGGAGAGTGCTTCTTTGAGAACATCCTGGGCTGCAGGGATGAGGATGCTTAAGTTTCCTATGCAGTGTACACTTAACTTTCCTTATCTTGCTCATTCTAAAGCAGTGTCTTCTAGAGTACTCTTCGGCAAGAAGAGATGACATGAGCATATAGGATAACAGACACATTTATTTTGGGGCATATACCTTAATTACCAAGTATAATATTAAGTCTAAGAGGCTTGTAAGAAACGTGATCTGTGTGGAGATTTGGTGGAGCACGCTCAGTTAAAATTGTTTGGAACATATCCTATCTTTACTATTCACAGCCATTTAAGCAGAATAGGTGTCACTATTATTTTGCCAACTATAAACTTGGATTTCTAAAATACAATCAGAAAATTATGTAATAAGAGAAATGATTGAGCATATTAATTATTAAATATTGTTTTTTGATTTTCAAAATAGTGATAGCAATAAAGGCAAATTCATCATGAAAAATGCTTCTCATTTAGAGAGATTTGGGATTACCATTTAATTGGTATAAAAAAGACTGAGAGAAGTATTAATTGATTTTATGTTGTAACTTTAAAAATCATATAAGGAACATGTGTTACTAATAAGATTTCATTTTTGCTGTATATTCTGACATTTTCTATACTAAAATAAATCTCTTGCTCTATTTTCAGTTTTTGATTACAGATTCTGGTTTTGGTATATTTTTTACCTTCGTGAAGGCAATGAACGTATAGAAGTTAAATGTTAACACAGCTAATTTTGGTAATCTTTAAAGTTAGCCACTTACTGGGTTAGTTATTATACTGGGTTTAAATTTTGTCATATATTTTATAAAGTATATATTTAAAGAATACCTAGAAAAGGGAAGAGAGTGACTACTTGGACAGAAGCACCCATATAAACTAAAATGACAGCTCATTATACTAAAAATAAGTATATAAATTGGACTTCATCAAAATTAAAGACATTTTCTCTATAAAAGACCCTGTTAAAAGGCTGAAAAGACAAGCTATGGATTGGGAGAAAATACTGGCAAACCATGTATCTGGAAAAATATTTGTATTTAGAACATAAAAAGAATTCTCAAAACTCAACAGTAAAAAAAATTTAAAAATTTAGAAAATTGTCAAAAGACATGAGACATTTCACCAAAGAGGATATACAGATAGCAAATAAGCACATGAGATGTTTACTGTCAGTAGCTATTACATTACCTCTTAGAACTGCTAACATAAAAAACAGTGACAAATATCAAAGACTGGCAAGGATGTGGAAAAACTGGATCTCTAATACATTACGGGTGGGAATATAAAATGGTAAAGCCACTCTGGAAAGAGGCAGTTTCTTTAAAAACTAAACAGGCGCTATGCAACTGAGCATTTGCACTCCTGGGCGTTACCCAAGAGAAAAGAAAATTTAGGCCCACACAAAAATCTGTATAGGAATTTTTATAGCAGTTTAATTTGTAATCTCCCCACACTAGACCCAACCAAAATGTACATTAATCAGTGAATGGCTAAACAAACTGGTACATCTATACCATGGAATACTACTCAGCAATAGAAAGGAATGGACTATTGATATAAACAGTAACTTGGATAGATCAAGGACATTCTGCCAAGTGAAAAAAAAAAGCCAATCTCAAAAGGTCACATAATATATTATTTCATTTACATAACATTTCCAAACAACCAAATTATGGAGATAGGGAACAGATTACTGGTTTCCATGGGTTACAGATCATGGGGTGAGGGAAGTTGGTCTCATTCTAAAGGAGGAGCATGGGAGATCTTTCTTGTGATGGAATAATTCTGTATCTTGATTTCTCTGGTGGTTACACAAATATCCACATGTGATAAAATGTCATAGATCTGTACACACACATTGTACCACTGTCAGTTTCTTGGTTCTAATGTTGTACTATAGTTATGTAAGATGTAACTATTGGGGGAAACTGAATGAAATACACAGGATTTCTCTATATTTGAATCTTTCTGTGACTATATAATTATTTCAAAATAAAAAGTTAAAACATTTTAAAAATGCTTAGAACCAACAGAGAAATCCAACAATGAAAAGAGACAGGGATTGTAATAAAACCAGGGGAGATAATTACTGCCACAGCCCAAAACAAATTGTTTATGTCCATGGATAACATTTAAAGAAAAAATCCTCCCATTCCTTTATTAAACACAGTTATGCCTATTTATACATGTCTAAGCGTGAGAGTACTCCTTTGAGATGAAGGTGTTCAGGAGATGGATGATGGTGATGGCTGCACAACAATGTGTGCTCCATGTAGCAGAGCTGTACACTTGGAAATGGTTGAAATGATCTATTGTGTTGTATATATTTTACCACACACCCAAAAAGTGCTCCTTTGTGTTCCACCTCTGGAAACTAGTAAATGCTTTTTCTTTTTTGTATATTCACAACCCTGGTGGAAGGAGAGACTATGAGGGTAAAATCTAGAGTCCAACTCCAGAAAAAAAGGAAACTGAGCAAAGAAAGGACCAAACTAATTGTATTCTTTGGATTTTAAAATGCATATTACATAAAGAAACTCTGTACCTGAAGAGGCATACAATCTTGAGTTTTTTCTTCAAAATGCAAATAGTGTTATTGTTTATTTTTCTGATTATAAAAATTAATACATGATCAATGGAAAAAAATCATATAATACAGAGAGATATAAAGAAGGAAGTATAGATTAATAGTAATCCCACTATCAAGAAAGTATCATTTCTAATATCTTAGCATATATTCTTCCCCAATATTTTTTGTTTATATAACACACACACACACACACACACACACACACACACATACTGAAATTGAAATATTATTCTTCACTTAACTGTGTTGTGGACACTGTTGTATATAAATAAATCTAGAGCAATATGGAAATTTTTAAGAAAGCCAAGTATGGCCAGGTGCAGTGGCTCACATAATCCTAGTACTTTAGGAGGCCAAAGTTGGAGGATGGCTTGAGGCCAGGAGTTCAAGACCAACCTGAGCAAGAGTGAGACCCTCTCAAAAGAGTACTCTTATGCTTAGACGTGTATAAATAGGCATAACTGTGTTTAATAAAGGAATGGGAGGATTTTTTCCTTAAATGTTTTCCATGGACATAAACAGTCTGTTTTGGGCTGTGGCAGTAGTTATCTCCCCTGTTTTTTTACAAACAACAGAAAAAAAAAATTAGCTGAGCATGGTGGTGCATGCCTTTAGTCCTAGCTACTCCAGAGGCTGAGGTAGGAGGATCACTTGAGCCCAGAAGTTCAAGGTTCCAGTGAGCTACGATGATGCCACTGTACTCTAGCGTGGGCGACAGAGCTAGACTTTGTCTCAAAAAAAAAAAAAGAAAAAAAGGAAGATCAGTAGAAAGAAAGAAAGTTTAAGAGGAGAAGGCCACAAACATGTGGAGCAAAGAGCATAACTAGACCTAGAATAATGGAGGATTTAAGAAGCTAGAGCTTGTAAAGAGCCAGAGTAAAAAGGTGGAGAAATGTATGCAGGACAGAAACCTGCAAATAGATGAAAGAGCTGTAGCAGTATGGAGAGCATTTTTGGTGATCAGAGAAAGATAAAAAAAAAATAATAATAACGTATTGGGGCTACTTAATTTACCTATATGTAGAATTTACAAGTTGTTTGGGATTAAAAGAACCAGTGAAATCATAGCATAGTCAGCAGAAGCTAGGAGAATCATATCTAGGATCCACATAGAAGGATTCACAAATAAGAACTCTAGGTTTCCACAGCTCAATAACACTTGCTTCTATTGCAGGTGTGTACTACCCCCTCCATTCTCCTAACACCAAAAGAGCTTTTAGCAGGGCTGATAAGAGCCCTTGGATTAAATCTATTCCTTGGTGATAGTATAGACCAGGAGTCAGTAAACTTTTTCTGTAAATGCCCAGATAGCTGTGTAGGTCATGTGATCTCTGTTATAATTATTCAACTCTGCATGAAAAGAGCATAAAAAATACCTGAACTAATCAGATTGCTATGTTCCAACACAATTTTATTTATGAACACCAGAACTTGAATTTCATATAATTTTTATATGTCACAAAATACATTCTTCCAATATTTTTCCCTTAAATTTAAAAATATGTAAAAACATTTGCGGGCCGTACACAAACAAGAGATGGGTCAGATTCACTGATTCCTGGTATAGACAATAATGAGGAAGAAAGTAAACATCCTAGCTAGAAGGCTACTAAGGAACCATTGCCAACACCTGCCTGGATGTTAAAGACATTAAGGTTAAGGTTAGGGCACTTTATCACCACCATGGAGAACTGAGTGTGTATGCATATGCCTGGTGTGCATGAATAAGAACTTTTGGATTACACAGATTATGTAATTGCATGTTTGATAATATTTTATTGTGTTCAATAATTCTATAATAAATCTAAATATTTTGAATAGTTTGCATTTTATTACACCAAGTTAGTAGGGCAAATGTAGCAAGGTTCATTGTGGGTCTTAGATCCCTGTAGTTTTGACAGTATTTTAACACCAGATTCTTTTAAGTGATTTGGAATTTTGGTTTGCAGGATCATTTTGAGGGAGAGAGGTTTTCTGTGTTATTATTGGTTCACCATTCCTGTTCTTCCTCAGTCTTTCCTCTTACCCCTACCTATTTAGCAAGTTGGTGTTGACTTCACCTGGCCTACTGGCCCCACTGCCTCCCTAGGTCTGCTACAAGCTATAGCTTCAGGAAGCATTTGATACCAGTAATATTTTTTCTGTCTTCTTCAATGAGTCCTGCTTCTTTGTGGAACACTTTTTGTCCTCTTTGCACAAACTAATCCCTACTTATAATGCCCAGTAAATCTCAGCCCTACATACTGCTTTGTATTTCTGTTCCATGGAGATTTTTTTCTTGTTATTGAGTCCAGAGTTTTTGGTTTTCTGTTTTCTGTTTTATCTTTCATTGCTTCAATTTTGAGCCCAAGGGGCATTCTTGATTACAAGTCTTGCCTATCACTTACTGATAGAAAATCCGTGTGTGTGTGTATACATATATACACACACACAAATATATATATATTCTCACACTTGTCAGATTTTATTAGTACAAATGGATTATGGTAGAAATATTGTGTAAAAGGATGTGTATAAAATAAATTTTTGGTCCTACTGGCATCCAAACAGACTGTGCTATTTCCCCCATATCCTATCTTATATAACACTTTTTTTAAACCATTTTTAATCTTCACCAGATTAAGTGAAAAATAATTTTCTTATTTTTTCTATTGTTAGTTTTTTTCTTCACCATTTTTATTGATATACAACTTACATCAAATGAGATGCATAATATTAGTGCACAGTTCAACTAGTTTTTTTCAACTAGTTTTAACAAATGCATACACCTGTGTAACCCCTACCTCCATCAAAATACTTAACTTTTTTATTACTCTAGAAAGATTCCCTTGCTTCTCATTTCATCACACAACTGCCCAAAGGAAACAATTTATTTTGATTTATTCCACTACAGGTTAGTTTTTTCTGCTTTAGAATTTTATATAAAATGGTCCATTTAGTCTTTTGTATTTTTTTCATTACAATAACAATTTTAAGGTTTATTTATGTTATATGTATCACGAGTACATTTCTCTGTATCTCTGAGTAGTATTCCACTGTACAGATATGCTATTAATACAATTTATTTACCAATTTACTTATTGATGATTATTTGGGCTGCTTACAATTTGAAGATGTTAAATCTGTCTGAATTTTTCATTTTTCAACCACTTGTTCTCACATTATTTATTAAAAAAAACAAAAGCAGCAGCAACAACTATAATTTTAAAAACTCCAAAAGAAAAAAAGAAAACTTTTGTGTCACTTAGGAATTGTTTTTCTTTTCAGCAATAGAATATTTGACCAACAGTGATTTAAACCATACAAACATTTATTGAGCCTTAACAGAAAATCTGAAGATGCATAGTTTCAGGGTTGGCCCAGCAGCCTAAATACATTATTAATGAACTGGAAAATTTTTATTTTTTATTCCACCATCCTTGGTTTGTTGATTCTTTTCATATTAGTGACCTTGTGCTAACAAGATAGCTTTGAAAACTCCAGGCATTATGCTCCTGTTCACTGCAAGAAAAAAAGGGGATGGGGCAATTCCAATATATTCTCTTCTGTGCCTTTTATAAGAAAGAAAAGCTTTGCCAAAGCTCCCAAAAAAACTTCCCCTCATGTCTTATTGCCTTGAATTATGCCTCAAGAGCAGCTGGGAAAGAAGGCAGAATTCTAAGATTGGCTTCCCTTGAAACAATCATGTTTCATCACTTGGGGCTGAGTCCATTGTCAAATCAGACAAATTAGGGCTATGTTAGCAGAGAGATTAGAGGGAAGGGCTGATAGATATGGAACTCATAGTGTTTATCACAATATTGCTCTTCATCTGTTTTCCTTAATGCATATTACTTTCTTATTCAAGGTCTCTTCTTAACTTCTATCATCTCAAGCATTTTTAAAGAAATGCAATTCTTTCAGTGGCACTCATCGAGGTATATGTGATAAAAATCTTTGTTTTTTAAAAGAGACTGTAGATAAACAAAAGTCTACATTTAGAGCAAAATATAATTCCCAAATACTTTTATTGGATTTTGATATCTTGTCTATATTGAAGAGGTGCTCTAGAAATATAAAGATTCTCTCTCAACTTCACTGTGTAACAAGAGGAAATATTCCTAATCCTCTGTTCAACTTTTCCATACTTCTTAGGCCAGCCATTTTTGATATAACTCAAAATATTATATTTAATTTATACCAGCTGTATAAGAGTAACCTTTAAGATATGATAGACTAAAAAGAAAAGCTTTTATCACAACTTCCTATGTACATTTTTATCAACTCATATGGTGCACATCTGGGCCTTTGATAGTTATGTGTTTTAAATAAACTGATATATTTAAAATGAATTTTAAAATCTTGCGTTTTCTCTTTTCCAGTCATTTAAAAAGATAAATATTAATAAACATATTCATGAGGCTATCTGTGAAAGTAATTTGAAGGTAGTGATAAAGGTGTATTCTTGGAATATAAATTTGTTACATTAAAAATAATATTGTTGGAAAAGAAGACAGAAATAAGCTAACAATTATTGAACACTTAAGATATTCCAAGCAGTAGGCTTGGTGCTTTGCACACAGTCTTAGATTTAGTCCTCCCAAAATATCTGTGGAATAGTTCTTATTTGTGATTTGCAGATAAGAAAACAAAGACTCAGAGAAGTTAAGTAATTCGTTCTAGGTCACACTAAAAAGCCCCAAAACCAAATCAAACCAAAACAAAAAAAAAAAAAAGTAAGAATGATTCCCTACTATGGGAGCAAATACCAGTTCTTTGAATTTATTTTTTATCCAGATAAAAATGTTAAGAAATGAGCATGCAACCAACCGGATATACCAGAAAAGCCAAATCGATGCATACATAGATAATACCTTAGAACTCTCTCTTTTTTTGTTGTTGGAGAAATGAAAAATAGAATTTAGAAATTCCAAGAAAACATAACATTTAAATGTGGGATGTGTCTGCCACTTTATCATTATTTCCATCTGCAGCAAACAGTTTCTTATGTTCTACTATCTAACAATGTTCACTTCTATTCCACCAAAGGCACATACCACCAGATGGATTTAGAAAAGTTTAATTAAATACAATTTGTTCATTAATCAGACAATCCAAATGGGCTCAAAAAACATAGAGTACCAGAAAAACAATGTGAAAAATTCACTAGGCTTCGAATCCAGTGAAAATGCAAAACACACCTAAAACAAAAATGTCATGCAATTTGGGCAGAGAAAGCACTTGAAGGAAGAATCATCAAAGGATTTAACCCTAGTGAATTTTATGAAACACTGTCAGGCAAAAATGGACTGTGATAAAAGAATAGACTATAAGAGTGAGAAAAAGGTTGAGGCGGAATGAAGATATATGTTTTTTTAAAAAAGAAGAAAGGGACTGGACTGTGTGTTTAATAACGGAAAAGTGGGGCTCTTTCCGTACAGATGGAGATCAGTGGCCAGAGCCTTGCAGGCAAAGAAAAGAAATATGATGATGCAATTATAAAAGAAAGTTAATGGATAGATGAGAAAAGATTTACCATGGTCAGAGTAACAGGAGGGCAAACCACTTTGGCAGAGATCTTTAGGTCAAGCAGCAAGGAGCAAGTCTGAACAGATTGAACAAGTAACCTTTGAGGCAAAAGTCAGCATGTGTGGGTGTGCACGTACACGTGTGTGCACACATGTGTATGCATGTGTGTTTTGGCATGGGGGTGGAAGTGTCTGAAGGCATAGGAGAAACAGAACACATTTTCCTGGAAGTTTGATTTTATTTTCTGATAGCTGAAATATTACTACTAATTACCCTAAAATGTAGAATGTCAAATTCACACAAATTTTGAAGATAAATTATTTATTCATAATTGACAAATAAAAATTGTATATATTTATCATGTACAACATGTTTTGAAATATGTATACATTGTGGAATGGCTAAATCAAGCTAATTAACATATGCATTACCACACACTTATTATTTTGTAATGGGAACACTTAAAGTCTACTCTTAGCAATTTTCAAGAATATGCTACATTGTAAGTTAACTATAGGCACCATACTGTTCAATAGATCTCTTGAACTTATTTATCCTATTAAGATAAATTCTTAATCAACAAAAATACATATCTCTTCCCTAGGTCTCTGGGATCCACTCATTCTTCTCTGCCACTGTAGCACCTCTGTAGGTAAGTTTGAGAATTACATTGGAAGAAATATAAAAAAGAAAAAAAAAACAATCCAGAGGAATTATGGATAAATTAACAATATAAAAAAACCCCAATACATTTTAATTTCCACTGATTGTTTGCTTTTTATGAAATTACTAATGAATTTCAAGGACATATTCTTATGTTTTCACAGAGTAAGATAGAATTTATACAGATTATTTAAGAGCCAAAGGAGATTTAAAGACAATCTGATATATTGCCCTCATTTTATGGACTGAGACCCAAAGAAATTTTGTGATTTAGATTTGCTTTTTCATATATTTTTTTCTTTCACAACTTGTTTCATTTAGCATTTATTTTTAAAGTTCCTGTTTAAATTGTTAAAATGGGACTCTGCTTTATCATCCTGAGTCCATTAAAACAACAAAAAATCTTTTTTTTTTCAACCTTAGAGAAGGAATGATGAAGTGATTATCATTAAAAAAATCAAATATCATTGCAGTCAAAGTAATTAGCACTTCATCTTCTGGTAATGGAACAGGACTTGTAATTCGGGGAGCAACATTCATTCATTTAACCCATACTTTTATTTATTTATTTATTTTTTAGATTTAGGATATTATGGGGGTACAAACATTTTGGTTACAAGTAATGCATTTGCCTCACCCAAGCTAGGCCTACAAGTGTGCCCTTCCCCCATACAGTGCGTTCGGCTTCCATTAGTTGTGTGTTTATCCCTCCCCCACACCTCCACCTGACCAGCACCCAGTGAGTATTACTACTATTATGTGAGCACATTAGTGTTGATCAGTTAGTACCAATTTGATGGCGTGTACATGTGGTTTCCATCCTTGTGATACCTCACTTCGAAGGATGGGCTCCAGCTCTATCCAGGATAATATAAGAGGTGCTAGTTCACCATTGTTTTTTGTGGTTGAATAGCATTCCGTGGTCTACATATACCACATTTTATTAATCCACTCATGTATTGATGGACACTTGGGTTGTTTCCACATCTTTGCAATTGTGAATTGTGCTGCTGTAAACATTCGAGTACAGATGTCTTTATTATAGAATGTCTTTTGTTCCTTTGGGTAGATGCCTAGTAGTAGGATTGCTGGATCAAATGGTATTTCTATTTTTAGCTCTTTGAAGTATCTCTGAATTATTTTCCACAAGGGTTGTATAATTTGCAGTCCCACCAGCAGTATAAATGTGTTCCTATCTTCCCACATCCATGTCAGCATTTGTTGTTTTGGGACTTTTTGATAAAGGCCATTCTCACTGGAGTTAGGTGGTATCTCATTGTGGTTTTGATTTGCATTTCCCTAATGATTAAAGATGTTGAGCACTTTTTTATATGTTACATATTTAAGTCATTTCTATCTTCTTGCAGTTTACTATAAGCAGTCTAAAGAAGCCACACCATACCTTCAACAGTTTGCTTAGAAATCTTTTCAGTTAAATATCTGATTGTATTGCTCACAAGTTCTACCTACACTAGACAAACACTAGAACATTAACATAGTTCTACAAAACACTACAATTCTACACAACACTAGAGCATGAATGCAGTTCAGCCAAGTTCTTTGTCATTTTATAACAAGGATCACTTTTGCTCCGGTTTCCAATAGCATGTTCTTCATTTCCATATGAGACTTTATCAGAATTGCCTTTACAATTTCATTCATGGAAGTCTAGGCTTTTTTTGGCATGCCCCTCAAAACTCTTATCAGTCTCTATGCATTACTTAATATAAAGCTTCTTCCACAATTTTAGGTATTTGTTATAGCAGCACCCTCATTTCTTGGTACCAATTTCTGTCCATTTGGATTTTTATAACAAAAATATCATAGACTGAGCAGCTTAAAAAACAATCATTTATTTCTCACAATATATCTCTTGTTCTGAGCCTCTTTCAAGGTGTTAATGTAATAGTGGATTTTTGTCTTTACAAAATCCATTTATTCATTCCTTTACCCTCAGCTGATATTCTTCCTTCTCCACATTTGTAACTAAACTTTCCACCTTTGGAAGGGTTATTGGATTCTGCCACAATGCTGGTCCAGATTGCTAGCAGCAGTACTAATCTAGGAAGTGCCTCCCACTCAGTCTACTTCCAGTCATTTGAAGTAGGCTTACATAGATGCAGAACTAGTCAGCTATCTCAACTACTAGACAATATAGCTGCATTTGTTATCAACCACAATTTTGCCACATGAGATGAAGGCAAAATTCACCCCATCAGGCTGTAGGAATTCTGACATAAGCATTAACAAGCATAGTTACAGTTTCTTATTTAGGGATTGTCCTGTTTCCAGTATCCACAGTTGTAGACCTGGTCTTGGGACTACTGCATCAGGTAGGAAGAAGGAAAGTTCATGTGATATGGCATGATTGTGAGGGCTGGCAAGCATAAAATCCATAGGGAAGGCCAGCAGTATGGAAACTCAGGCAAACGTCGATGTTGCAGTTTTGAGACAGAATTCCTTCTTTTCCAGGAGACCTCTAGTTTTTGCTCTGAAGGACTTCAACTGATTGGATGAGGTCCACCCATGTTGTGGAGGGTAAGCTCCTCTACTTAAAGTCAATTGATTGTAGGTATTAATCACATCTACGAAATACACTCACAGCAGTTTATGGACTAGTATTGGACTAGTATTCGACCAAACAATTGGGCACCGTAGCCTAGCCATATTGACACACAGAATTACTCATCACATCTTTAATCAGAGGGACAACCTTTCAAACAGGATACTGTACAATACCTTGGAATTGCCTCTTATAAACCAAACAGCTCTTTACCAATTATTATGGAACTTTTCTGGACACTGCCCTGTCCATTAGAGCATTTCTCTGACATTACTCAAGACATTATGGGTGGTTTAGATTTCAGGATTACTTTATGTCCTTCAATCATAGAGGTAGTTTCAATTAGTGTCCAATAGCATGCTAGTAATTCTCTCTCAAATGGGTATTTTGTGGTCCCAAATCCCAGCAGTTGTATCTGGGTAGTGCTCACAAGTTTTGCCGTAAGTCTGTAGGTCATGCTCCACACGAAGCTATTATACAGAGCATTTGTCTGTACCAACACTCCAGCTCCTAACAGGGCATTATTTAAAGTGGTAATCTTTTTTGTTTGTTTGTTTTCCAGGTACTTTATATTATTTTAAATTAATAGCCTATGTGAATTCAGGCAATTTTACTAATTCCTATTTAGCACATCCAATAAATATTGGCAGAAAGGTGGGTTTACATGCCTTCTGTTACCATACTAGGTATGGGAACATTTTCTAGTAAAACACAATACCCATCCCCATAATACATTCGAGGAAAAGAGACAAAAACACTTCACATAATGCCTGTTTAAACCTTCCAATTTTCATCTAAACTTTTACCTTAATGTCCTCAACAATTAGATCCACTATCTTTGGGGGGGGGGGGGTGTTGGGGAAGGATGCAGTCTCCCTATATTGCCCTGGCTAGATTGTAACTCTTGGGCTCAAGTGATCTTCCTGCCTCAGCCCCTCAAGTAGCTGGGACTATAGGAACGTGCCCCCCCACCCACCTCATTTAATTCTTATATCCTCCCAAACTAACTGTATCCCCTTGGTGTAGGACTTCACCAAGAGGTTTTGGAAACCCAGTGGAGTAGGTCCCCATATCAAAAAGTCACAGAAAGGTCTCTCCTCTATTCTTTGACCTTTATATCCATATAGCTTTGGGTCCCTAGCCAGGGGTTGGACCAAGGGATCTAGTAGCTATAGCCAGTCCTTACCTTGATAAGATTTCAGGACCATTGTCCCCAGGCAATTGGAGGTCAGATTTCTCATTGTCATTTTTGCCTTGTGGCTTTTTAAAATTCATCCAAACTAGGATTAATAAAGCATATTTATTTATGACTTTTCTATGTTAGGGGAACTACAGAGGCTCCCATTGGCCCACCCAACTCCCAAACAAGCTGCATTAAGGCTATATTTTGACCCCATCAATGACTGCTTTACTTATCCCATTTCTTAATAACCATTCAAAGATTTCCAACCTGCTAGGATGAGTCCTTGACTCTCCTCCACTCTCTTCTCCCTTTGTTTTGTCCCTATCAATGTTTGCTTTATTCATTTCATTACTTAATAAATGTTTAGAGATTTTAACCCATCTGGGATGAGTCTCTTGACTCTCTACTTTGTCTTTCTTTATTCTCTTGTGAATCAGTCTAAGCTTCTTCACTGTCTGTTGTTTCAGCCCAATTTCCCCCACTCTTTGGAAGCAACTCTGAGTATAGCAGCTATCACTGAGACTGGCTAGATTTCAAGCTTGTCCAAACATCGTGGTCCACTCCAAAACTTTCTTTTGCTTTCAATTTTATTTTATGCATAGATAGAGACCCTGAGGCCAGTGGCTACAGCTCGGAATCCATGCTCGTTCTAGCGTTAGGATCTACCTCAATGTATTTTCTTACTTTCATTTTAGCTATGACAGGCAACAATAATCAAAGCATTATATATTTGTTTCTCGTTAATTTGCATTTCCTTATACATCTAGTGATCCATCTTCCCGGGAGTTCTAAATTCCATTTGTACCTTTTACCTCCAGATACTGCACAACTGTAGTTTCATACCATGGGTGACTGTATGGCCATTGTGAAATCAAAGATTTATCATCCCACCTCTCATCCTTCTCCTTCACAAACCACACGATTCATTGAGTCAGAGTTGTAGTGAATCCCACTTTATAGAAACTAACTGTAAGGAGTTAGGGCCAACTATCCAGTTAGAGGTCACTGTTCCCAATACTTCCTTCACTTCTGGCACCAATAGTAAATTTTCAGGGCATCTCAAAATCACTCGCAGTGTTCATAACTGGTTAGTAGAATACAAAGAACTCACTGAAAGCAATTATACCCATTATTATGGTTTATTACAGGGAAAGGATACAGATTAAAAGGGAAGAGAAGCACAGGGCAGAGTCCAGGAGGGTTCCAAATATGAAGTCTCATAATTCCTTCACCATGGAGCCTCCTGGCATTCATATGTGACAGTAAGAATGGAGCACTGCCAACAAAGGAAGCCCATATAAACTTCGGTGTTCAGAGTTTGTACTGGGCTTCATTACATAGGCATGATTAATCAATACATATGATTTATCTCAGCCTCCTAAAGATCTTGCACTGTCACATTGCTGCTCTTTCTGCATGGCCAGCCCCTATTCTAGGACTATTGGATATTGTTGACCTCAGCATAAGATCCAGTGGCCAGTTATCCAAAACAAGGGCACAGCTATCAAATATGATATAGATTAACTTCCAGAAGCTAAGGACAAAGATCAGACATGGCTATGAGAAAGGATCAGTTCTTTACTAGTCAAGAATAAACTCTAGATAGTGGTGTTGGTCTGCAGTTCCTCTTGGACAAGGAACTAGGTAGAACATTTAGCCAGAATCACAAGGTCATCTTCTGTGTGTTTCACCTTGCTGCGTGATATTTCCTGCATAGTTATTGCCTCCAGGTATTGCCTGCTTCCATTGTCAAATCTCTAATTACTGATCATTGAGAGCTCTTAGTTATATACCTGACTACTTTTTCTGTGTCCTGGGAAAGATGAAAGATCTTCTAACACTTCATTGTTAGGAAGAGTCTCATCCTGCCAGGGAGGGACCTAAAAATGGAACATCATGTTTTGAAAGACTTGACACTTCCTGTGTAACACCATTAAAGTTTCCCTAAAGCAACAGCACCACTAGTCATAGATTTTACTCACTGTGGATTACCTGAATTTGTAGCACAGTAGCTCTCAAACATTATCCACATCACCTGGAGAGATTCTGATTCAGTGGCTCTGTGGAGGAGTGGAATTTGCATGTTCCCAAGGGATGCTGATGTTCTTGGTCTGCAGACTACACTTCAAGAACCATTATCAGACCACATGGTTTTAGAAACCATCTGTTCATGTCTGTTTCTCTGCTGGAAGGTAAGCTTTTAAACTGTGGGAACATTTTATTCATCTAGGTTCCCATGACCTAGCAGAGCACTTAGTAAACATTCAATAAATATTTGATGGAATGAATGGTAATGTTTCTGACTTTATACTATTTATATTGATGCTGCTTCTACCTGCACATTCAAGGAGAGTAATATAACTTCATCTTTCATAGATGCTGTGTTTGTATTTTAATATAATTATTAATAATAAAAACATTACTTTATTATACTGGAATAATTTTAACCTGATACATTGCTAATAGTCTTTGCAGAAACATTTTTTTGCTAAACCATGAGATGTGTGTGTGTGGTGGGTTTAGAACATTATTTTCCTTTATTATATGTGAATCAATTGTATAAAATTGTTACATGAAATATTTGGCAGCTGTATACCTTGCAGGCAAAATTAATGAAAAAGAAAAATTTATAGAATCTAGGCTAATTTGAAAGTGTGATGAAAAATGTCCTCACAAATTAAAGTTTGGAGAATGGCAGAAAGTACGAAAATGCATTGATAGTCTTTCTGAAGATTTTTCCCCCTATTCTGTCCTCTGCTCATTAATTTTTAAATTAATATTCATTTGGATTCTCATTGGCCTTTTTAATGCCAGATTCCCAAACTTAAGTGTAACTAAAGGCAAGCTACGTTAATTTTCTCTTTTACATTACTCAACCTTATCTAACTAGCACTACTAATTTTAAGAAATTAGTAAACCAACTTACTTTGGGCCATGATTTGGAGTCTCATTAGTTAAGTGAGGCTCAACCTCAGTTTTGCCTGTCTTACTTAAAATATGTAATTAACAGGGTCAGTGAAGGCAAAATTATGGGTAAAGGTGTGGAAGGACTTACATGTATAATGAGGAAAAACTTCAACTAGAATTATTTAGCTTTGTAAAGAAAAAATTAAGTAAATAAAATTAATGTTATAAAAGATGTAGCATAATTTTATAGGTCTCGTCTTTGTACCAGTACAATAATATGTTGAAAATAGTCACTGGATGATATTAGTGACATAGAATTTTAAAACCAGTAGAAAGAGATGCTTCTCTATATAGCACAAAATCAAACCGTAAAATTCTTAACCACGAAAAATTTAGTGTTAAATTCCACAGCTAGATTTTTTAAATAACTTTGAAAAATTAATTTTAATTTGAATTAAAGATTCACAATAGGCCAGCGCGGTGGCTCATGCCTGTAATCCTAGCACTCTGGGAGGCCGAGGCGGGCAGATCACTGGAGCTCAGGAGTTCGAGACCAGCCTGAGCAAGAGCAAGACCCCGTCTCTACTAAAAATAGAAAGAAATTATCTGGCCAACTAAAAATATATATAGAAAAAATTAGCCAGGCATGGTGGCGCATGCCTGTAGTCCCAGCTACTCGGGAGGCTGAGGTAGAAGGATCGCTTGAGTCCAGGAGTCTGAGGTTGCTGTGAGCTAGGCTGATGCCACGGCACTCACTCTAGCCTGGGCAACAAAGCGAAACTCTGTCTCAAAAAAAAAATAAAATAAAATAAAGATTCACAATAGACTTAAAACTAAGATTTAAAAGGAATATGTTAAGATTTGTCAACTGAAAAAAATCACTTACTAAACTAAAGAGCCATAGCTTTCTAATAATTTTACCTGATGTGGAAACATTAGTCATTACTGATAGATAAATGCAACGTGATATGTGAAATATTCTGATTGTGTCCAATTTGAGGATATGTTCACAAAAGAAGTAATTTATTTTAGTTATTTAATAATTCTATTATTACAAAAGATGTTTTTCATTCATGCTGGGCCTAAAATATTTAGACTTGATTTCACAAAGTAATTGTAACTTTGGAAAATGAAAACCATACCAGATTTGGGAAGGTGTTTTGTAATCTGGTCCTAGTCAAAACTGTGAACTAGGAGCAGGTTTTCTTTGAGGCTAACCCACTTCCCTTCGGTGTCTAATACAGTACTTCCATTCTATTTCAGGGTTTTCCACTTATGGAACAGGCTTTCAAATCCTTCAGGGTCCAGATCTCTAATAGGTGATGATTTGCTAATCCTGTGGAGTAAACTGTGCTGATGTGTGCAGTTCCTACCAACTGGATAGGGTGCTATAGACCATGGCTTCTTAATTCACTTAGTGAAAATTGCAGTCTCTCAGAGTTTAGCACTGAGACATTGCAGTGAGGACAAAACCAATCCCTGGTACCTGGGCTTCACTCATTCTCTTTTTACCCCAGCTCCATCCTGAACTCTGAGGGGCCTTGCATGCATTGTGCAGATACCCAGATTGAAATACCCAACTTTCATCCATTCCAATATCCCATGTCATGTGCAAGCAAAGGTGGACATGGTGACAAGATTTTCTGGTGAGGGCCTTCAGGTATAGCTCCTCAAGCAGGATTTTTCTCTACCTGAAGACCTGGGACCTAAAAAGACAAGTTTTCTGACTCTCCCCACCAACACACACTTACTCAGTAAACAATGGTGAGACAGGATAGTTGCAATATACCCTCCTGTTCAAATAGGAGACACATAACAGTCACTGATCCATAGTGATTATGAAATATAGCCTAGCACGTTGTCAGTTCCTTGATTAGGGCGTATGCCTGCTTCTTGGGAATAATTCTCTGAGACTTTTAGATTTGTTCTCTGGGCTCTTGGTTCTCTCCTCTGAGTTATTATTTTTTTAAATAATAAATGGCTTATGTTTGACACAAATCAATGTTTTCAGTTCTCAGGCCTCTTCTGATTTTAGTCTCATTTCCTGTCAGTCCACACTGATATAATGTCTTTTAAAAACCTTGTCTGGGGACCAATTTAAATTTGGTTAAAATGATATTTCAGTAAAGGAAGTAGTTTTTATCAATAGAGTTGTTAAAAGATTTAGTGAATGATTTATCAATTGTAAAGCACCTTGTAGAAACTACAAAGCACAACAGGAGAACAATTGGTCTGTAAAAATAACTATTATCACGTGTGCATATCATAAAATGAACAAAGAAACAGATAATAAAAATAATAGAAAAAATATCAAGTTTATATAATTATTGAAACTGTCTGATATTTATATAGGGCTTCCTTATAATAGTCTCTCTACTTCTGTGAAAATTTTCATGACAATGATTTAAAGTACTCAAATATTATGCAACATGGGTAAAATAAAGCATTTTATGAGCATTTTTGGTTTGTTAGGTTTTTGTTTTCTAGAGTCACGTATCTCATTTGATTGGAATAGTTCAGGGGTAGCCAACTTATAAATTATCTAATGGTTTTGTAGGAAATAGAAATGAGAAACTTAGACAAGCCCAGGGCAAATGGGCGAAGACATGCTTTATCCAGATCATATGGCTACTGCTTGATGTCTGTGATTGTGTCGCTGAGGAATGCAGGCTTAATGTTGCCAGATCTTTTGATATTTCAAGAATAGGTGCAAATCTGTGGTTTTACCTAAACCTCTTAATATTTAAACATTGGCAAAATATATAAAATGCAAAAGAAATTATTGGGCTATATAAATAAATCATGTCAGGGTCATATCTAATAATAAAGTCAGAGAATAAAAAAGTTTCAATTTTGCAAATTGTTTTAGTTCGTGTGGTTATAACAAAGTACCATAGACTGGGTAGCTTATAACAACAGAGTGAAAGTGTAACGGTAAAAGTCCTTTGGAAGGTCAGTCGGACGGTAGCTATCAAAAAATATATATAGTTATACTCTTGGACTACACAAGTCCATTTCTAGGAATCTACTTAAAGAAAGACTCACTTATGTGTACAGTAGTAATATGTATAAGGATGTTATTGCCAGAGTTATTTATACTAGCAAAAGTGGAGATACCCCATATATTTATCTTAACAAGGAGTCAATAAATATGGAACATCCAAATTCTGTAATACTGGAAAACAACTGAAAAAAGTATGGAACACCCACATCTACTTACCAGGAAAGTGTAAGACATCTAGTTGTTAAAAATAATGCTGTAAGAATGGGTAGAATATAATCATGTTTTCATAAAATACTTCTATGTATATGTGTGTTAGCTCTTAACAAGAGAACTGGAAGAACCCATAACAGAATTTTAACATAGGTTGCCTTTCATATGGGAACTTGGAATGGAGAAGTCAGACAGGACATTAACATTTCATAGTTATTGCTTATATCCTTTCCAATAAAATATATTCATCAATTGTTATATAAATAAAATGAATAGTAAAGACAAAACGAAATGAAGCCAGTAAGATGTGGTTATCATAGCAATGAAGATACTTTGAGAAAAATAAATTACCTACTGATTTAAAGATATTAATTAAACTGATGTGGAAGCCATGCTATAAAATGCAGAGCTCTATAGTGAAGTGATTTAAAATACAGGCTGCCTTATCTGACTCTCTGGGTTCAAATGTAAGACAGTCAGCTGTGTGACTTTGACCAAGATTTTGTGTATATAACAAATCCCTACTTATAGCATCTTACAAATAACAGTATATAATGGACATAAAATGCTTAGTATAGCTCCTGATATTTTGGGTACAATTTCTAAAAATATTAGCCATTACTATAATTTGATGAAGATTAAAGTTAGGAAACAAAATCAAGAGGATTTGCTCAGCCATCTCTGAATATATTTTAAAGGGTATATTTAGTCTGAAATACACGTTTTTGTAGTGGATCCACAATCATGCACAGATGTTGGCTATGTGAAATTTATACATTAAAAATAATGGATTTGTGGAATCCCCTCACATATACATACACTTTTTATCTGCTATTGTGGCATTAGTTAGTTTGATAGACTATAGGCAAAATACGGTAGTGAAATACACTGACTAATTGTGAAACCACTGACTTTGCAACAGAACACATTTCATCAGTTACTTCCATGCATTTTTATAGTAATAACAATACTCTTACCTCTAATAATGCAGATCTCAAGAGAAGTCACTGGTCATTAAAACCAGTTGAAACCAATATTCATTATTAGTCACTTTTTCTGAACCAGCCTTATATAGAAAACATATGACACCCAAACTGAAACATTAAGCTGTATCACCTAGGTATCCTACTAAACGTTAGGCATAAGGGCTCTAAAATGTATTTTGTCAATATGGAATTTTCAGTATGCCCGGAAAAAGCATCTGTTGAAAGACTATGCTGGCTGAGGATAACCAGAAACCAAAAATAAACTTATTTTTGATTCAGGAAAGATAAAACCATGAGTAATAACAGATACCGAAAGGAAGGATAATAGAAGTGACAAAAACGGAAGAGACTTCAGAGTAGATCTAGAACTCATTTGTTGCACAGTAACTTAAAAGACTTTTAATAATTGAAATTTCTTAAAATATACATTATTTTTATTTGTGTAGAATATTTATGCAAATATATACTTTACCATTTTAAAGTTATAATCCTTGACAAAGTTATTTCACTGGCAGTTAAAAAATCTGTTTCCTGTCACTATTTCTGATTAAAGAAAACAGTTTTATAATTAAAATCAAGAATTACATGCACATTAATATTTCATTTTCCCCCTGCTTTCTCCCCATTTTTTAAACCTATTATTTTTTATAAACTTAGAGCCTTTTAATTAACTAATGTTTGGAAATGGGAAATCACAAGAGTCCCCCAAACATGCTAGATTATGGTCAGGGGAAAATAATTTTTAATTTAATTTGATTTTCTTTTTTTTGGGACATAGAAAAAAATTTAAATGCATATCTCTAGAAAAAGGCACAGATTTGAAATGAATATCTGCTAAGCCCTTGTTTTTTTCTAATCAGTAGTTTCTGGTAGAAAAAATTACACACACACAATATGTATTGGTTATATTTTGAAGTTATTCAAGCCAAATTATTTTTATTTTTTCATATTGAATTTATTTCCTACGTTTTCTAGTTGCTTGAAATTCAGACCAATTTGTAATCTTGAGATATTTATTGGAAAGATATTGTATAATACCAATGAAAAAATTCAGTATTTTTACTAGTATATCAATATTTTTGTTTTATATTTGCTATAATTTTCCACTTAACAATATAGCTTTATATAATTTGCTGCAATGTCTTACAGTTTCTAATACAGTAACTTAATCACAGTGAACATTCAATACCTGTTTTCTCAATGGTAATCATAATACACTGTAGTACCTTAAGCTGGTTTCTGCTCTACTGTTAATTTCACTTAATTTTTCTTATGATTTTTATAATAGATACCTATGGCTAGAATATTATTTCTATCAGTTGAAAAACTGAAATGATCCTTTGTTCTGCTAGACCCTGTCTCCTTCTACACAAACAAATACTATTCATAGGATCTAAATTAAGAATCCATATTTTCAAGGAAATTCTGCATTGTGCGAGCTGAATCTTTTCAAGACAGAAACTGAGATTGAGTGGTAGAGTCAAGGACCTCTAACTTTTGAGTTCATCATTGTATCTAGGAACTATCTGGTAAAATGCCTTAACTGCCAGGAGAGGGAATGAGTACGTCATATAACTTACTTATAAGTCCTAGCCCATGAAGAGCTTTATAAATTAAAATGAACACCTAGAATGACTGTTGGAAGCCAGCGCTATGCACAGAGCATCAGTATAATGTGCTCTGTGTGGTTGGCATTGCTAAACAGACAAGCTGTCACATTCTGTACTAGCTGAATATTCCAGGGCTCTTCCTCTGTCAACCAAGGTAGAGGACATGGCAGTAGTCAAACCTCCAGGTGACAAAAACCTAAAGTACTCTGGTGAGCCCTGTATTTTAGAGGGGAATTTACAAGTGTAGGTAGGGAGAGGTATCTCTTGCCATAGCATCTACATCATAATCCAAATGCATCCTTAGACTGAGAACATCAGTGTTAAAATAAAGCCACATTTTATAATGACAGCCACTATACTGAGTAAATCAGATCTTAAAAAACAAAATCTCTAGAAAGTTTCATCTTAAATATTTCTAACCAAAACCAAAAGCAAGTATTTCTAATATTGAAATCATTTAATAGGAGAAAAGTAACATATTGTATTATTCTTCAACAAAGAATATGACCTGAATACGTTAATAGGCTAAATAAATATTTTGATTTATTGAAAATGAAAATACTACATTTTATTTACTCAGTAAAAATTTGGTACTTTCTTTATTGATTATTCTAAGAAAATAAAAATTATTTCTATTTTAATTTTTATAAATATTTTCCTCATAAGCAAAGTAAGAAGGATAATCCTTAAATGGCATGTGTATGGTATTAGGAGACAATCTATGAATTATGGCTATTTGGTGCCACCTAGTGGTAAAGGGCTTTTAAAATCAGCTTATATTATCTCTGCTTTCAGAAAATTTGTAATGAAAAATAATTTATAGATGGCTGAATTTTTGCCTAAAAGAGATAAGAATTAAGACAATATTCATTTTACACTCATAGACATTAACTAAGATTTGCTCTTACACTCAACACTGGAGTGACATTTGGTTTGACTGATACAGAATGCTTTATGACTAAAAGAGCTGATTTGGGGTTGACAGCTTTCTCCTCTCTTCTATTTTTATTTTTTGGTTGGTTGGTTTTTCAAGTCAAGGCCATAGAGCTAAGATTGATATAAGTTAGAGATGATGTACCATCTCAAAATTATTATTAATTATGATCTCATCAACATAATAAATGTCATACTCATGTCATTCTGTGGTCAAAGTGAAAATAAGATATGCCTTATAGCAAATAGAAGATTTTAAAGTACCAGACATATTTTTCAGAATTCATGAATAGTGGCCATTCCAAATTTAGTGGCCATCCATGCCTTCATAGACTTCTGACAAGGCTTTTTTTTTTTGAGAACCTTTCCACTCACAGCTCCCAGAAGGAGCAGATACTCAAACCCTTGGCCACACCTGGGGTACAGTTGATTGGCCCTGAGTTGGTACTGGCAGATAGTGAAACAATCTGATTCTCTCTTCTGGTCATTTTGGGATGGGGAATTGAGACGCTAAATGAGATGAATCATGGTGTTTAATGTCAAAATTCATGAAACGTCAAGGATGAAGACAATCCAACAGAATTTCAAAATCATTTTCAAGTTATGGAATCCATGGAAAAACATAATAAGGCAGTTTTTAGAGAAATCAGAATAGTGGAGCCATGTGTAGAGAGTAACAAAGATGAGCCTATAAGTCAAGAGAGAAAAGAGGAGCCTTAATTCTTGACTTTCAGTTCCAGTGTTCCTGTGCCCCACCCTTTTGCTTTGTTTCTTGTCCTTGCTATGTTCTTATCACTGGTCATGCTTGCATATAACTGCCTTCTCATATGACCTGGAGGCTATTGATCCTTTCAACCAAATGATCTCACGCTGTAAAGTTGTTTCAAATTTAGTGAAATATATTTTATCTGATAGAAATAATATCTTTCACATAATATCTGTGAATATCAAGATGCTACCAAAAATTATGGAATAGTTGACTGAAATTTTAATTTTACAACAAATTTCTAGATCATTAATTGTGCTTTGATAATATTTTTAAACATATATTTTTTTCTTCCTGTATTTCTCTTTCCATTCTTCCCATTTAGCAAGTACCTAATGCTGCTTGTTGCCTCACAGGAAAAATGTTTGGGTGTACAGTGTGTGATGCACTCTGCTGTTTTTGGCACAGGTTTCCAGAAGCCTTAGACTGGCTGTGTTTGAATGCAAATGTGAGGTAGGAGTATGTGGTGCAAGCCCATGTCCTGGAGAAACACGAAATAAGAAAGACTTTCTCTAGTCTAGAAAAACATGACTATTGGAAAGTGGAGAACAGAGAGACTTGTAGGGCTGGAGAGCAGAGGGGAAGTTAAGTCCTGCTTCTTGAAAACATTGCTGGGGATGGAGATGGGGTAGGGTGGCTAGACCTCAGTGAGGACATGGCTTTATGCTCTGTCCAGGCAGGAGGGACCACATGTAGACACAAGAAGTTTTCCTATCTCAGTAATACCTCAAAAAGAGTGGCAAAGAGTTCTGAGATATGCAGAATCACATAACCAGGCAAAAAAGACCTGTACTTATGACCAAGGCCAGCTGGAACCCTTCCTTCACCCTTTATCCTGTGTCAAATCCTAGAACTGAACAACCATCTGGGAGGATTCCAGGAAGGGCTGAGTTAGGTCTTCAAGATCTAAGCAAAATGGGAACTAGAAAATGAAGTTGTTATACAAAACAATAACTCTTGTATGTTTAGGTGCATGGGCTGAGATTCCACTATATAATTTTAAGGCATAAAATATTTACGATAATTTCACAAACATATTAAGAAAATGTTTACTCCTTACTTTAGGGGTATCTCCAAAAACTGGCGGCTACAGCATCACCCAAATGCTTATAAAAACAAACATAGATTTTCAGACTGCACCCTACATGCGCTGATTCTCCAGGGGGAGGGCTTAGGAGAAACTTTTTAAAAGAAGTGCCCCAGATTCTTCTGTTTTGTAGCCAGCTTGGAAAGCAGCATTCTAGTTGAGTGTAGCCATTAAAATGACTTTATGCTAAAATTAATCTTCATTTACTAAAACATCTTTAGGTTAACTATAGTTTTTTGGAGACCTTTTTATATAGGAGAAAAAAGTGTCATTTTCACCAAATTTGCTTTAAAATCACTGTGTAGGAGGATACATACATAATCTCAATTATTAAAGATAGTAGTTATATGGTTATCGATCCATATAACAGTTGTAGACTTCGCTGACATAAAATACTTTCTGGACTAGAGAAACACTCATTGAAATATCCAAAAAAGTAAGTGTGGATTTCTCCTCAGTTGTGCATTTTTCCTTTTAACCTGTCATTGACCCTGTCCCAACCCTAGGATTTGAGGGACAGGAAAGATGAGGTGCTATCATTGGCTCTAATCTTCTTCACCACTAGTCTTCCAGAGTCCTGGATAAGAATTAGACAACATGAAAGATTTGAGGGATATCAAGAATATCTTTGGTGCCAGAATATCAACAGGCGTACCTTAATTTTTCACCATAAATACTAATTTAAGATATTTTTTTTTCCCAGAAGGGATAAGTAAGGAAGGGAAAAAAGGTGGACTGAACAGGTAGCATAACTCCTCCTTCCTCTCACAATTAGCACGGTGGGAGAGATGAATTTATTTGAATGACACTATTAGCTCATGTAACGTAAAGTAAAAATAGAGCATATAAATATTCTTAGGGCCACGGTGCAGCAGTATGTGAGTCCTAATCTGAGTCACTGCCCTGGGCAGGGTGGGAAGTAAGCACTAGTAGTGACCTCAGAGTGGACCTCTCAACAGCCCGGGCCCAGCATGAGGCTGATTTAGGACAGGATATGATGACAAATGTTGACAGAACTAAACTTAGCCTGTCAAATCTTTGCTTCTAATGACAGGGACTGGATCTTCTCATGATTATATTTAGAATATATAGAAGGTTCCTGTCATGGTCTGAATGTTGGTGTCCCCTTCAAATTCATATATTGAAACCTAACCCTCCATGAAATAGTATTAACAGGTGGGTCTTTAGGAGGTGATTAAGTCATGAGAACTCCACTCTCACAAATGGAATTAGTGCTCTTATAAAAGAGATTGCGGAAAACTGCCTTACTCCTTCTGCCATGGGAGGACACAGAATGAGGCACCATCTATGAAGCAGAGAATGAGCCTTCACCACACACTGAATCTGCCAGCACTTTGGTCTTGGATTTCCCAGTCTCCAGAACTGTGAGAAATAAATGCTATTATTTATAAATCACCCAGTCTAAGGCATTTTGTTATAGCAGCCTGAAGACACTAGGTGCTGAGTGAAAGTCTCCTGAATTAAATTGAGTAAAGGAACCCCCACAAGAGCTCACCTCCCTAGACTAAGGCAAATAAGATATACCAGCAGTTCTAGGACTTGGCTCCTGGCTTCCAGTACTTATCCAGCAGCCTTTGCCTGCTTTTACATGGAAGTTCAATTTTTGTTCACATCATTTTATTGAGAATCTAGGCATTATCCAGGCACTTGAGATACAAAGATGACAAACCCAGCGTCTGTCCTCAAAGTAAGCATGACCCCAAATTTCTAATATAACTTCATACATACCATGCCAGAGTGATACACAAAGTACTTTGGGCACATGCAAAAAAGCCACTATGCAAACTTGGGATTTTTTAGGAAGCTCCTTGGAAGAGGTAGTGAAAAGAGCTGAATTTTGGAATTTACCTGGTAAAGAATGGAGAAAAGACATTTTAGGAGATGGAAACATACAACGCAAGGGATGGGAATATGATACCACATGGTATATGTGAGGAGCACACTTGAGCAAATGCAGGTGGTGAATGATGAGGGCTGCAGGCACTGGTAATAAGAATGGTGACGATTGCTCTGGGAGAAATTTAGAAGGTGAAACTGATGGGCATTAATAGTTGCTTGGATGTGGGGGAAATGGGAACTCTTAAGATGTCTCATGATTCTGGCTTTATTGATTGGGTAGAAGAGGGTCTTACAGAGATGGAAATGCAGGATGACAAGAGGGAGATTTAAGACAAAGATAAGGCATTGGGATGAGTTGCATTTGAGGTGCCCGTGGGACATTTATCGGGCTACAAAAGGCAAGCAATTGGATATGTAGGTCTAAAGTTTGAAATAAATGTCAGTGCTTCAGATACACATTTGGAGGTTTTAAGTATACAGGTGGCAGTTAAAAACATAGGAGAGGATGATTTCATTCAAAGAGGTTTAGAATGAGAAGAGCAGTAGGCAAGGTGGGAACAACTCAAATTATGGGAGATTGAGTGTAGGTGTGAGAAGTCACACACTAGGTGCAAGTGTAACTCGTATGATTCACTTGGTCACTGTTGTCTTGGATGATCTTGACTTGATCTGTACTTGCTAGTTGTCTACCTTCTTCTCCTAAATTCACTGGCTTTCTAGACTCTGGGCTTAAGAACCTCAAGCTACCCTCATGCTCTTGTTTCTTATAGATCTATTAGTGTGAGTCTTTGCTTTTTTGTTTGGCTCCATAGTACTTTTAATTCTTTACTTATCATACCACTGGCTCCAACACGTTGACTTCCTAGACTTGTGTGTAGTCTTCCAGGCTCCTTGGCTTCATGGAGAAACACATGGAAAGACATATGGTGGAATGCAGTGGTTTGTAAACTTTTTTTCTTACAATCAGTAAGATCAGTGTTTCAAATGAGCTCTAGTAAATGAAAGATAAATCGGGGCTGTTCTAATTAAAGCTAAGTATATGTCCCAGAACAACTCTCAATAAAATCGGCCTTTATGTCTCTAGCAGCAGCTTAGGCATTTACTCAGAACCCTGGGGCTTTATGGGATGCAGTTAGACACTGTTATAGGGTAAATAGTGGGGACTTTATGAAAACAGAGTTTAAATTCTGCTTCTGCAGCTCACTGGCTATTTGTCTTTGGATAGATTGCTTAGTCTTTCTGAGCCTTATATTCTTCAGTTATAAAATATAATTACTTCATGGGCTTGTTAGCATCAAATGAGATAATGTAGCAATGCAAAGTGAAAGGGCATAGGAGTCTCCATAAAAGTTGATTTTCTTGCTTTCACCATATCTAGACCTTGATGGACAATTTATGGAATCAAAATAAACTGTAGACTCATACAGTGGGAAAAAGTTGAGAGCTATCTATTTCAATCTCCCTAGGGAGTTCCTTTCAAGATATCCACATCAGATGGCCATTTAGTAACTGCCTAAAGATTGCTTAGAGACTGAAAGCACTTTTTTTTTTTTTTTTGGTGATAGATTCTGTTCCTCTGATGTACACTTCAGACTGGGTAAAACATTTGCCCTGTTATCTTAAAATTTATTCTTTGGAACAACATACATTATGTAATCATTCAACAATTCAAGTTTTAATGCCAGATTACCAAGTGTTAGATAAATTATGATCTTGTTTTGGTTAAAAGATATATAAACATACTCATATGTGAGTATGTAGGTATATAGACACAAGATCTAAAGAGATTTATATAAGAATTTAATAGTTGTTGACTGTGTATTGGTATTATAAAAGCATTCCTTCTCTATAAAATTTCTTTGTGGCTGGGCACAGTGACCTATACCTATAATCCAGGTGGTTTGGGAGCCTGAAGCTGGAGATTCACTTGAGACCAGAAGTTTGAGAGCAGCCTGGGCAACATAGAGCCATCCCTGTCTCTACACAGAAAAAAAAATAATAATAAAATAAAAAATAGAAAAAAAAATTAAAAGGTTTGGTGGTATGTGCCTATAGTCCTAGCTACTCAGGAAGCTGAGGAGGGAGGATAGCCTGAGCCCAGGAGTTTGAGGCTGCAGTGAACTATGATCACACCACTGCACTTTAGCCTGGGTGACAGATCAAGACTCTGTCTCAAAAAAAAAAAAAAAAAAAAGCCTTTATTAAATGATTTTTTCCCATGTGCTTTCACAGACATTATATATTTTTTTATCTTGATGCTCATAACAATTTTTAAAGATACATAGGGAAGATGTTCTCTTCCTTCTGCACACTTCTGCATGCACACACACCCCGATCCACACCCCCACCACATACCACCCCCAACGTGTAACTCACAGGAATGAAATGATTTTCTGAGATTTATTGGGAATGGTGGAACAAGAATTAAACTCAGATCTTCTAACTCTTATTCTTTCCACCAAGCACTTTGTTTTGTTTTTTGTTTTGGTCCTTTTTTAGTCTAAATGTCCCAGTTCCCTCAGCCCAGTTACTTTTGACATAACTCACAGACCTCTTGTCATTTGGGTCATTATTTCCTGAATGCATTCCTGTCTGTTAAGTTTGTAATGAAGATGAAGTATCTGGAAGTGTGCATAATACTCAGGTGTAATCTGAAAACCACAGAATATAGTTTATTACCTTCCTTGATTAGGACATTATACATTTATTAAATCAAGACATAATACTTTTATTAAATATGCATGTATTTCAGCTAATTTAAAAACAATATTTTATATTTTCATTATCAAAGTAATATATGTTCACTGTAGGACATTTGATAAGTACAAAGAAGCAAAAAATTTCTCATATATCATCCATAGTTCCTCTACCCAAAGATAACTTCTCTAAATACTATATTTTGTGTCTTTTTCCACCAGAAAGGAAGCTCTGTGGGGACAGGAGTTTGATTTATTTTGTTTAATGTTCACTCCATGCCTAGATCAGTACTTGGTCTATTAGGAAGCACTTAATTAAATTTGTTGAATGATCAAATAAAATATTCATATATATATTTATATTTTTGAGTACATAATAGAATCTGTAAAATTTTGTATCCTGAGTTTTTGAAGTCATAGTAAGTTATTGATAACAATAGCATTTTTATTTTATCAGAAATTATTTCTATCATGATTACATAATACTCAAGTAAATATACCAACTTTTTCTTAAACACTAGAGTATTTTTTAACATTTTGCTGCAATAACAAATAGTGCTATCACAAATATTTCTTTGTGCATATTTTTATAATCTTTAATAAATATCTTTTGCAGATATTTCGGAAGTGAAATTATTGTTTCAAGAGTGTGAACAATTCAAAAGAAACATTTCTCCTTTCCCTCCCCTCAGTTATATAGTTTGAGTACATACTAAATTTGTGGTTATCTTTTGTCATTAAACTTCCAGCTATTTTTCAGTTCAAAATGAACCACAAGGTTGAGAAATGTTGTGCAGGCAGTATGAATTCATGTTACTGTACCATCCCTGCCTATATTTCCCCTCACTTTGCAATACCACCACTTCTTTTTGGTCAGAACTAAGTAGCAGTTCTACTTTTTGCTTCTACTACCTTCTGAGAGATGAAATTGTCAGCAAGTAAAGTCAAGAATTTGGTGCTCAGCTTTTTAGTATAATGAGATTTCTAGCAGATGTCTTTATAGTGGAAGTGTTCCATTAATGTTATATTTTTTTATGTGACAGATTGTTAATCAGCGTTAAGAAAGCAATGTCCATGTCTTTTGTCTGGCTGAGCAGTCTCTTACAGGCTCTTACACAGTATTTCTTTAGTTTCTCTCTCTTCATACAGCTTTGATCTTTACCCATCCATAGATTTCCATATGGAAGCCATCCTTGTTAAAAACAAAACATAAGCATTTTTCATAAAACAAAAACATAATGCATATTTAGGTCTAATTTTAGAGATAACACATTAATTACAGAAATCCTAGAAAATGCTGAAAAATATAAAGAAGAAACCCCAAAGTAACCCATAATCCCACAATTTTAAAGATAGTATCAATTAACATTTTGTCATATTTCTTCTAGATTTTTCTGTCTGTGTGTGTGTGTTAAATATAGCTGGAATAGAACTCTGTGCAACTTTTACCTTGAGATTATGTTTAATATGAGCATTTTCTTAAAACTTTACAAACTTTTGCAAAAAAGGTTAATTTAATTATTACCTAAATTTCATCATAGAGACAGTCTATAGCTAATTTAATCACATTCCTTTATCACCTGTTTCAATTTGTCCCTTATTCCTTCACAAACATCTTAGTATGTAAATCTGTATACATAACTGTGATGATTTTTCCCAGGTAAATTCCTTAATGTAGAATTACCTGAAAAATATGCCACACTGCTTTAAGCTGTGTTTTTATGTTCCTATAGTTTTGCACCTTTGCCAACACTGAGCTTTTGCAATCTTTCCTAATTTTATAGGTGAAATTGATTTTTATAGTTTTAATACTCATTTGATTATTGGTGTGCATAAACTTTTACATCTTTTAGGCCAATAAATTCTTTCTCAATTTGATATCTGTTATCTCTACTATATCCTTTTTCTTCCCATGTAGGAACCTGCCATATATTTCTACTTATTCGTATCTTTTTCTTTCAATAAGATAGTTTTAACTTAATTTTTATTTTATAATATTAATTCCTATACATGGTTTTTAAAATCACATTTTATCATAAAGCTTATTGCCACCAATAACAACAGCCCTAGGCTCACTCCTACCCTTCACCAATTTCATATTTTCTGAGGCATTATTTTCACCCCTCTTAGCTGTGTCATCTGCTTTTTTCCATATTTCTTTCTTTTTTATTCCGTGTTTTTGTTTTGTTTTGTTTTGAGACAGAGTCTCGCTCTGTTGCCCTGGCTAGAGTGCACTGGGGTCATCATAGCTCACAGCAACCTCAAGCTCCCGGGCTCTAGCAATCCTCCTGCCTCAGCCTCCCGAGTAGCTGGAACTACAGGCATGCACCACCACGCTCAGCTATTTTTTTTCTATTTTTAGTAGAGATCAGGTCTCGCTTTTGCTCAGGCTGGTCTCAAACTCCTGGCCTCAAGTGATCCTCCCACCTGGGCCTCTCAGAGTGCTAGGATTACAAGTGTGAGCCACTGTGCCAGGCCATTTTTTTCCATATTTTTTAATAACAAGCTAAGATGGTTATTTAAAATATTTTAAATAGAGACATTATTGACTTGCTACTATGAAATTTTCTGTCTTATACATTCCCCACCCCTACCAATAAGTTTACAAAGACATTATCCTATATTTTATGTTTAAAATTGTAAGATTTTGCCTATCACATTTTTCCATCTGTCAAGAATTAATTATTCTGTATAGTATGAGTTAGGAATCCCGTTTAATCATATGAGTACCCAGTTGTTCCAGCAGCATTTGTTTCATAATTCATTTTTTACCCAATGATCAGCAAAGGCACCTCTGTCATATATCAAATCTCCTTGTGGGTGTGGATATGTTTTGGACTTTCTTTTGAGTTCTGCTGTCTATCCTAGTATCTTTTAATTATTATGTCTTTATAATAAACTTTGATATCTGGTGTATTCTTCTTCTTAAAAAATGTCTTGGTTGTTATTAGGCTTTTTAATGTTTGTTGTAAAATAACCATATCAAGTTTCACAAAATACCCTGTTGGAATTTTGATTGGAATTGCATAGATTATATGGGTCAATTTAGGGATGGGAAAGGTGACATCTTTAGGTTATTGATTCTTCCTATTCATTCTATTCAGGTGATAGAACTCTCCATTTCATTAAGTCTTCTTTAATCTTTTTCAATAAAGTTTTATAATTTTACCCATACAGATCTGGCATATATTTTGAGCCTTCATAGTATATTGCCTGCCATATTTTAATAGCCTCTTAAATAGTCTCTTATCTTGATTCCTCAAATCTCTCCTTTATGCTGCCTCTATGATACAATTATAAAATCCAAATCTGTTATATTTATAGGCACAGGAAAATGTTTATGTGATGTTTTTAGTTAACAACTATGTTACAAAATGATATATAATGGCCTCCCTTTGGGAAAATTGTATATTTTAATATGTATTTGTAGAAGAAAAAATCTAGAATGATAAACACAAAAATAAAAATGTGAAGAGTGATGATATCTGTGTATTGTGGTTCTGAATGATTGTTTAAATTTTCTTATCAGTATTCTTGTGTAAGAACACACTAATTTAAGCATCATACACATTGTATATATAAATTACATGTATTAATACAGCATGGTCTTCATTTTATTTGCTGTTCTTCTTCACTAAGAAAAAATAAAACCTTCAGTCAAGAAAATGTCCCTGTCCTGATCCTGTTCTAATTCTCTTCCATTCTTATATCACTGTCACTGTTGAGTGTCACTCTGTGTGGCATTAGGCTTGCTGGCTGTTTCGTCTCAGCTTCTGTGTTCAATTGTTTAAACCCCACACATTAATCATTGAATCTTTTCATGTACCATATTCTATTTAACATGCTCCCTATCTTCATTTAAAAATATGAAGTTGGAATTAGTTCAGATAAACAGAAAGGTAAAAAATATAACATAAAAATGTATGTGTACCCATAATTAAGCTAAGAAATAAAAACATTACAAATATAGTTTTGGTTTCCTTTTATAACCTTTTCTGATTATATCCCCTTCCTCTCTGTGCCATCTATTGCCCCATCTCTTTCTGTTACCAAGATACTGAATTTGATGTTTATTTCCATGTATTTATTTACATCATAACTAGATTGTATGGCTCCCCAAAATAGAATATATTATTTTGCTTTGTTGATAACTGATATGATTTGGTATATATTTTCCTTAAACTTGCTTTTTCTCTCTCAACATTTTGTTCATTAGATGAATTCTTGCTGATACATATAGCTGTAGTTTATTTCACTTTTGTATAATTTTTAAATACACTATAATTTATTAATGTGTTCTCTTCTTTTTACTTATTTAATTTTTTCTTTCCTAACAACTCACACTTCTGGTCAATAATCTGTTCTCTTCCTGATAGACTTTTAGGTTGTTTCCAATTTTTAACTTTTACAAATAACACTATTGGAAACACTCTTGTACACATTTTTTTTGTATTTATTTGTAAGAGTTTCTCTAGACTACATGCCTAGGAATGGAATTTCTGGATCGTGGGGTACATGTATCTTTAACTCTACCAGCTACTGTCAAATTTCATTCCAAAGTTTTTATACCTATTCATATTCCCACAGCCAGCATAGAAGAGTTCTTATTGATCCACATGCTTTCTAGATCTTGTTACTGTCCGATTGTTTGTGAATCTTATGGGTACCAAATTATGTCTCATTGAATTTTAATTTTGCTGAGCTTCTTTTCATGTATTTATTGTTTATTGGGTTTCTGCCTATGTCTATTTTCTTATTTTTATAGTATTAGCATATATTACTTAATAAAAATAACAGTAAAGGAAAAATGATAATATGATAATGTCAACTTTGTCCACCACTCAAAGCCACGAGCTTTATTAACAAGACAGAGCCTGCCTTCCCAGACCTGTTCTCTGCCTGACTCTTCATTTGGGCCGTTGCTTATATTAATACATTTCCCTCTACTTGATTGAGCCTCCACAAACGCTCACTGAGTGACCCCTTTTGGTGCACTTATAATACTATTCTATTAATGTATGAGGCATATTGTATTAAACTGACTTGTTTTCATGATTATTCCAGCTCTGCCTTTTCTACCTCCCGGCAACTGGATCTTAAGCTCTTTGAGACCAGGGTGCAAATCTAACTAGTTTTTGCATTCATTCCTAGAGCTCATCATAGTGCTGGGTGTGAGTGGAATTTAACTCCATAGAGAGTGTGCTAAGATCCTGGAAAAAAGTATACAGTTGCCCTTCAGTAGCCCAACAAGAAAACTGTGAGTAGATTCCTTCTAGCAATGCTACTGAAAGGGTAACACTGAGTAGTTAAGCTATTCATAGAACTAAGATAGTTTTAAGGCAGCTCTGGCTACATATTAAAATCACCTGGGAAGCTTTAAAAAGACACTCATGTTTGGTTCTACCTCCAAAGATTCCCATTTAATTGGCCATAAGTAAATCTTAGAATCTGAATTTTCAAAAGATCCCCAGGTGATTCTAATGTGAGCACAGTCAAAAGCTATTGTTTTAAGGGAACACTATTAGAAATGGCTACAGGAGGAGCTGTTTGTAGCTTCAAGATCAAGAAGTGGCTTCTGTTTCAGTCAGAGTGATTGCAGCTGTGAATTGCTGCCAATGGACTCACCATTATAAGAAACAGAGGAGCCACTTATGAGCTCCACTGCTGTCAAAGGAAGCTGCTGCCACCAAGTGTTGAGCAGATCCTATCCACAAATGCACCGAGGTATCTTTTCCTCTTTTCCATTCTAGTGAATGACACCCACAATGAGGGAAGACCACAGATCATGTGTCTTCTCTGATGGCAGCTGATCTTGAGATTCAGAGAATATCTGAAGGGTTAGTCGAAATGTTAAAAAAGACTTTGAATTCTAAGCCGACTCTCAGCTTCTCAAGGGAAGTGGATGAGTTTGGAAAAAGTGAAGTAAATTTAGGGCAGATTCATTTAAATATTTATTCTCAAAAAAATGCTTTTTTATAGGATCCAGCTTTAAGAACAATAATAAACATGAAATATTCTGTTCTTCAATATCTAGGCCATGTTGTAATTTCCTCATTGAATTCATCTGTCCCCTTCCCTAACAGGTGGAGCAGAAAAGGATGTGTTATATGATGAGTGGAGTGGCAGTTATTAATACATTGTAGTCTGGTTATATATTGCTGTGTAACAAACCACTCCAAAATTTAATGGCTTAAAACAGCGGTTTATTCTTATCTGTCACAATTCTGTGGGTTGACTGAGCTTATCTGGGTAGTTCTCATCTAGTATCTCCGGGGTTTCAGTTAGCTGCAAGCTGGAGCTGAAGTCCCTGAAGGCCCCACTGGGCTGGATGTTCAGAGGACGCACTCACATGCTGCAGACCCTGCTGCCTGTCAGCTGTGAGCTCAACTGGCAGAAATGCCAATACCCGGCCTTTCCATGTGACTTGGTCTTCTCATGACATGGTGGCTCAGTTCTGAGACAGAGTGTCTTAAGAGCGAGTCTTCCAAGGGGCAGAAAATAGAAATTGCTGGCACGTTTTAGACCTGGCCTTGAAGTTCCCAGAACGTCACTTTTGCCTCATTTTATTGGTGAAAGCAGTCATAGCACCCACCCAGTTTCAAGGGTAGAAAAAATGGTCTTTATCCCTTGATAGAGGAGTGGCAAGGGCACATTTCAAGCAAGCAAATGGGATAGGAGACATTGTGACCATTTTCAGAAACATAATCTATCACAAAACAGTTCTATTTTAAGTTTTTATTTCACTTGATAATTTGACCAGATAAATACCACAGTTATTGAAGTGTTCAATATAAATGGTAAAATTTGATAAGTCATTAAGATGGCATGTGAATTGTGATACTGTGAGTTGCCTTTATTTTGTTATTAAATCAGAAGCAATAACTCCGAGCTACAAGAGTCATATTTTGGGATTAGTTTTTATATGTGGACCCCAAACAAATGATTTATTTATTTGATTTACTTAGGTATTAATTTATCTTTTCAATAAAATCATTAGAAAGATTTTTATTTATTATTAGCCTTTAAATATTTGGCATAATAGTACATTATGATGACTAAATTATCTTATATGGAAAAGTGGGACATTTGGAATATTTAGTGAGAAATTCAATTTACTGCAATATATTATGAAGATAAAGTAGTAATTTTAAATTAATTTATTTTCATATCTTTAGAATCTTATAAAGTGATGGAATGGCCTCAGATATCTCTCTTCTTTTAGAATAAATACACACACACACACACACACACACACACACACACACACACACACATGTATCATTAGAGGTATGTCTTCTCGGTATGTAAGAACAAATTTTGTTGGATTTATTAGGCCAGTAATTGCTCCATGTGCACAACTGGCTAGTACTCTGGTATTTTATAATTGATGGGAAACTATAAAATTCCCACATAACTTTGTGTTGTGATAAGCCTGCAGAACGAAATATGTAATTGTTCAGTGGACATTCATGCTTGACACATTTGTCAAAAGAAAAAATAATGTAACTCAACTCTATGCTCTTTTTTTCCCCCACATGATCTTTATTTTGTTAATCTCTCTGACCAGCTGAAGAGTTTTTTTTTTTTTTTTTTTTTAAAGATATGAGGGGATGGAAATAACATTTGGGCTATGAATATGTCCAAATGATTGTGATTTTTAAAATGACAGTTTATGTGACAAAGGGTTATTCTCTGAAATAGTATTTGGAATAATTTCAGAATTGAGAGTGTATAAGTCAAGAATTTTTGGCCGGGCGCGGTGGCTCACGCCTGTAATCCTAGCTCTGGGAGGCCGAGGCGGGTGGATCGCTCGAGGTCAGGAGTTCGAGACCAGCCTGAGCAAGAGTGAGACCCCGTCTCTACTAAAAATAGAAAGAAATTATCTGGCCAACTAAAAAATATATATACAAAAAAATTAGCCGGGCATGGTGGCTCATGCCTGTAGTCCCAGCTACTAGGGAGGCTGAGGCAGTAGGATCGCTTAAGCCCAGGAGTTTGAGGTTGCTGTGAGCTAGGCTGATGCCACGGCACTCACTCTAGCCCGGGCAACAAAGTGACACTCTGTCTCAAAAAAAAAAAAAAAAAAAAAAAAAAGAATTTTTTTTTTGGCATATGGCAAAGAGAGAGTCATTCTGAAAATAAACTGATTTGTAAGGTCTAGATGGACACTGTGGGAACTGGATGCTCAGTCACAAACACAATGAAATGAGAAATACCTTGGCTTCACACCTTCTTTTACTCAACAGATGTATCGTTTCTTCTTTGAGCTTAAACAAGCTTCAAACTTTGGTCAAGCACTTTTGCTGCCCTATAATGCATTGGATTTCCTGAGCTGGAGCATCCTTAGGAATACCTAAAAGCAAGACGCCATACAGATGCACAAATTCAAAGGTATTTTTTACTCCATCCTGTTTTCAGAGAGAAAAGAGAGGGAAAAATGTATTAGCAATATGCAATATCTGAATAGCTTATAAGAAAAATAGCCAAATTAAAGGTTTTGATTAAAATATCAATGAATTGGCAGGGATGAACGTTTCCCAATCAATTTGAACTGGGATGAACAAGTTAGAAAAATATTTATTGTTTTCCTTATTTCTGACTTTTTGAGAAGAATATCAAAGTAAATTTTGTGCCTTGCTGTGTTCAAGATTTCGTGAATACACTAAAAATTTTATATTATTAATAGTTTTAATAGCTTTACTGAGATATAGTTCACATTCCATGTAATTCCCTTATTTAAAATGTACTTATTTAAACGGTTTTTGGAATATTCATAAAGTATTGTCAATTTTAGGACATTTTCATTAACCTTTCCCTGCCAAAACCCAGGCCCATTAGTAATCACTCCCCTTTCCTTAATCCTCACTACCCCACCATGTTCTGGGTTTTTTTCATCCACAGTTATTGTTTTACATTCTTCTCTGGAGCATTCACAATCAGCAATAGTCCAAAGTTGCTAATCAAGATCGAGCAGAACAAAATTGATTACGTAAAATTAAGTAATTGATAAAGATAATGTTTTTATGACTGAAATATTTTGTTTTTCACATTCAAGGAAATTTTCTATCATGAGCTATCTATAGTTTGCAATAATTTGGTACAGCATGTTTTCGTGAACAAAAGCGGAAGCATCTCCTTTTTCTCCCTACTTGATTCCTCCAAAATTCAGAAACTATTTGTGAGTCTTATTATTTTTATTTATGTAAGTTCTATAAAAATCTGCTCTCTTTTTATAAGCAGGATACAATTGGAAACATTGTTTATATTGCCAAGATTTGGAAAGAAATGTCATATTTAAGAATGTGCATAAAATGCCTGGCTTTAAGAATTTCCAGCTTTACATTGAGTGAGTAAAAACTGTCACTTCCTGGCAGGCCCAAGAACCTTAAGTCTGTGAATAAAATCTGAAGCCTGTGTTGGTTTGGCTTCCTAGCTTCTACAGGTTCTAAATCTGAGATTCTCTATATGATCAATGTGGAGAGAAAAAATTATGCTTCAAAAGAAAGAAAAAGAACACCTGTTATTAGATTGTAACCCTGTGCATTGTTTTCAAGTCCCTGTTATTTGCCTGTAGACCGGACTAGATCCTGAATTCTCCTAATTTCCTCAAGTATTTGGCTATAACAAAATCCTGATAAAGTCCCCAGGCCCTTTCCCCCTAATCAAAACTAGGGATGCTCTGGGGACAATCAGAAGATTTCCCTTTTTTAAATCTAACCAACTAGGGGAATTAGATATCAGAATTGTGGACAAACTAGAAACAGGATACTATGGTCAGCAGTGAGATCCTATTGCTCAGGGACTTGCCCCTTGTCTCAAAGCAGTTGGTACTGTTTCTTTGTAAAAGTCACAAGAAGTTGGTTATGGGGTCACCTTTCATTGTCTTTGTTCCTCACTCTGTCAAGGCTCTCTTCAAGTCACATCACACTCAGCACCTCTCTGCCAGCTGCCTAGCAAATTATAAGGTTCCGTTTCTATCCTCACCTCACCTGACCATCACCCAGTGTAACTTGCTTAATCCTGCCACTTTACTTACCTTTCCTGATGCCAGGTCTGCCTGACAAGCAGAAATGCATGTTCTTACGAGGGTAAGCCTTTTAGCCAAAGGTGAGATAGACAGTATTCATCCAGACAGCAGGTATGTGCCCTTGGGGTCACTCACAACCTTGGTATCTGTATAATATTTGTCCTTGATACAATACTGGAAAATCATTGCACATCTCCATGGGCCACTTCCCTTTACCAAAAGGTCCCTTTGAGGCATGACAACAAGATTTTATTCAGCTCCCCATCTCTCAAGAATACCAGTATGTACTAGTTACGGTTTGCAATGTTTTTGCATTGGGTTGAAGCCTTCCCTTGCTAACATGCCACAGCCATGGCAGTAGTTATGGCTCTATTGGAAAAATTTACCAATGTGGGGAGTCTTTCCAGAGCTTCATTGTGACCAAGGAACTCATTTTACATGGCAAATTAATTTGGCCTATTTATCAACATTTCTATTGTACTTTTTCACCCCCAGTCTTCTGGGCCAGTAGAATGGACTAACAGAGTAATAAAGGCCCAATTGGCAAAGATCTGTGTGGCAATTAGCCTGCGATGGCCCAAGGCCTTTCTTTAGTCCTCTTAACCATGGCACTCTTTCAATGCTCCTTCCCGAGAGTTCTGAGTTCATCCAGATGGTTGGGGTAGCCAACAAACCTATGGTGGTATCTAATCTTTACTTATCCCCTTTTGACTAGGATCCCTTGCTGGCCGTCTTTGCTTTTGCTTGTTCCATTGTCCCCTATCCACCTCCTGGGAAGGGACTTCTTAGAAACCTGCCAGGCCCATATGTCCTTCTCCCAAAGAGGGGGAAATAATACTTGAGTTATCCTCATCAGAAGATTTGGCCATGGAAATGGCTTTTACCCAAATTCTCATCTATTTAGTTAGTTTCATCTACATTACCCTGCTCTGTAAGAGCTACTTAAGAATCTTGGGGCACAATCCAACACCAGCTATCATCCATCAGATTATAGTTGGGGACAGTCTCAAGGATACTTAAACCTAGTGAAGGAGCTATATTAGGAAGCTTTCTGAGGTCCTAGTTTGGATTAGGTTCTGTTTGGAATGGATTTATGGTCAGCAAACTTTCCCGCACTGTTAATAGAGTTGCTTGTTTCACTGCTCAAATCATCAGGGCACAACAGAGGTCCCTAGACTCCCTTGCTTGTGTAGTCCTAGACAACCCACCTCACTGCACAAAGTGGTATTTATGCTGTCACTAATACTCGCTGTTGCACCTGGATAAATAATACTTCCAGTCAGTCTGGAAATGTCTGAAATCCTAGAGCTGGCCAAATCTCTGGAAGGGATGTCTTCAGAAAGCCTCTTGATTGGACTTACTGAGTTAACTTTCTAATTTCTGGATACTTTCAGTTAGTTGGCTTTCCTCAGTATAGGAATCTTTCTGCATTCTGCCCTGCAAGTCTTAATGATCCTCCTCATATTTGGACTAAGCATTTGGCTCCTCTTTAAAATTATTCTAGCTTGTTTTTAACAGATATCTGCAAGAGACCTCCACTCCCCCACCAGGATCATGTTGACCCAAACCTTGAAACTTTAAACTCTTGCCAGCTGGAAGCTGGAACCAACTTGACCTGAGAGACTGATTCAACTTTTTTTTTTTTTTTTTTTTTTTTTTTTTAGTATGGAGACTTTTATTCAAAAGCATTATTGCAAAAGAGGGAAAGACGCTTTGGTGGTTGCTGTGGGGTGGGTGCGGCCATGTGACCAACTGCTTGAGCTGAAATTATTTCCTGGGAAGCCAGGAGTGGAGGTGGTGCAGAGGAGGGTGCGTCCAGATGCAGAAATGCCTACTCTTTGGTCACTCGTGGCACTCCCCCGTGGGATAAGAGCCCCCTGTGTCCCATTGCTGGTCTGAGGCACCCAGGTGAGGGGAAGAAGAAAAAAATCCCTTATGCTTTCCTTGGGCTCCGAACTCCCTGGAGTTAGTTCGTGCCAGTTGTTTCCTTCCATCCTCCTCTCTCTCCTTTGCTCCTTTTCAAAGCATCTATGTCTTCTAAGACTACAGGGATGTCACTCTTATTGGGAAGTATTTGATAGATGATGTTAAAATCTAAATGGTGATTTGGGGCATGCTAGTAACAACAGTAAGTTGAGATTTAGAGGCCATGAGATTTTAGCCCTATTCCCACTTATTGAACCTATTTTTATTGTATTTTCTGTGACTGTATATACTTACACAAAACTTACTATTAATTCCATTTTTTTTTCTGTTTTCAAATAACTCTCTAAACATGCAAATAATGGCAGAAAATCAGCTTGACACAGATATCTGTGCTTTTGCACTGCAGCATACTCATCAAGCTGACTGCTGAATTATTTCATGATAAGATAATTTTCCTTCAAGTCTTAATACCATTGAGGTCACGTGGTCTGGTGATATTCATGAGGGAACTGTCACTTTCAGGCTTCTAATATCAGTCACTCTTCTATCTATATTTGGTTTATGGATTCAGGAAAGTGTGATAGCAGTTATTAGCTGCTCTCAGAAAATCCTCTTGCAAGATAGATTTATTTCCTGATTAATGATGGAAATGATCCAGTATTAATTTCAGTTTTTGATATCAACAATTTTATGTTAACATCATTCTTGCTATGTTCACCTTTCAAATTACTATGATCATTCTAATGATTAAAAAGCTGTTATTTGATTTAGATTCACTCTGTAATTACCAGCCATAGAATTTCTGACATTTCTAACTAAATTTGGGCATATGAGGTTGTACCTTGACTAACAAGAAATTTTCTATAGAAGCTTTTCCCTGTGAATTCAGGTAAATTTAAAGTATAGAAAACCAGGGAAGTAGTATTTGTCATAAATTCTATCTGAATATGACTCTTGATAGGTGCTGTGGAATTTGTTTTATTGCTTTTTACCTTGAATTAGGATACCTTATGCAATCTTTTGCTTGGCAGATATTTCTCAACATTTATAACAACACCAAATTGTTTTGTCTATTACTTTATTTTTTAATTTGCATTCTTAGACTATTTGACTTTTATATTCCATGCTATTCACTATGATTAATGAAAAGTGGAGTTTTAATTGCAGCATAAGAAAAGTACTCTCAGTTACTGGCCACAGAATGTAATAATTACCTTAAATCTTCTCACTTTTGGATGTGTTTTGATGAAGTAAATCAATGAAGGCAGCAGGCAATTAGCCACTAAGTGCCAAAAATATTATTGAATTTATTCATTTGATATTTTTGTCTATCAAAAATAGTTTGCTCTTCTTTTTACAGTTTCTTGAGGTATGAACTTAGGTTGTTTATTTGAATTTTTTCTTTTTTTCTTAATGTAGGCCTTTAAAGCTATACACTCCCTCCTTAGAACTGCCCTGCTGCGTCCCATAAGTTTTTGTATATTGTGTTTTCATTTTCCTTTGTCTGATGACACTTACTGATTTCCCTTTTGATTTCTTCTTTGACCCATTGGTTGTTCAGAGGTGTGTTCTTTAATTTCCACATATTTGTGAATTTTACACCTTTGCTTTTTCTGTTATTTCAAAACATTAAGGGGGTTACACTTTGGTCATTGATTTCTAGTTTCATACCATCGTGATTGTAAAAGATACTTGACATAAATCGTATCGTTGTAAATTTGTTAAGACTTTTTAATGCTCCAATATATGAGCTATCCTGGAGAATGTTCTATGTGCCCTTCAGAAAAATGTGTATTTTCCTGTTGTTGCATGAAATGTTCTGTATATGTCTATTAGGTCTCCAGTGTTGTGAATGACCACTGTTCCCTTATTGGTTTTCTGTCTGGATAATCTGTTCCTTATTGAAAGTGGAATATTGAATACCCCTGTTATTGTATTTCTTCTTTCATGCCTATTATTATTTGCTTTATATAGTTCTAATGATAAACATCTATAGATGTTCTAATGTTGGATACAAATAGAGGTACAATTGATATATCTTTTTTAAAAATTTTATTTTTTATTATGGGTATATAATAGTTGTATATATTTATAGGGAATATGTGATATTTTGATATAGGAGTATAGTGTCTGTTAATCAAATCAGGGTAATTGGGGTATCCATCACCTCAGGCATTTATCATTTCTTTGTGTTAAGAACATGCCAATTCTACTTTGTTAGTTATTTTAAAGTATACCTATTAGGTCTCTAGTGGGGTGGTATCACTTTATCGTTGATTATCATCATTTTATTGTGCTATCAAATATTGTTCATTCTATCTAACTGTCTAACTATATTTTTGCACACATTAACCTTCCCTATTTTATTCCCCTCTCCAGGCTACACTTCCCAACTTCTGGTAATCATTCTACCCACTCTCTCCATGAGATCAATTGTTTTAATATTTAGCTCCCACATATGTGTGGAAACATGTGAGTTTTGTCATTCTGTGCCTGGCTTATTTCACTTTACATAATGTTTTCCAGTTCCATCCATGTTGTTGCAAATGGCAAGATTTCATTCATTTTATGGCTACATAATATTCCACTGTGTATACGTACCACCATTTCTTTATCCATTCAATTGATTGACACTTAGGTTGATTCCAAATCTTGACCATTGTGAATAGTGCTGCAATAACCATGGGAGTGAAGATACCTTTCCAATATACTGATTTTCTGTTATTTTGGATATACACCTAGCAGTAGCATAGCTGGGTCATATGTTAGACTTCTGGATTCCTTCTCTGTGTTGTTTTGAAGTTTATTGATATTCGTCAGGCAGCTATTTTCAATTCTTTGCCTGAAAGTTCACGTATCTCCATCATTCTGGGATTGGTCACTGGTACCTTATTTAGTATGTCTGGTGAGATCATGTTTTCCTGGATGTCCTTGATGCTTGTAGACGTTCATTTATATCTGAGCATTGAAGAGTTAGGTATTTATTCTAACCTTTGCACTCTAGGCTTGTTTGAAATTGTCCTTGAGAGAGCTTTCCAGATATTCAAAGGGAATTGAGCATTGTGATCTTAGCCTTTGGTCACTGCAGCTGTATCAGCACTGGAGGTGCCTGAAGCCCAGTAGTGCTGTGACTCTTGCAGACTCCAGTTAGCTCCCTATGTCAGTCCTACAGTCTGCTACAGTGGAGAGTCCCTCTGACAGCTCAGACAGTAATGTCCACAGGGGGAATGTGGAGCTCCAGGGTTCTGTCTTCTGTCCCTTCACTATGTGTGGGTGCCTTCCCTGTGTACCATTGATCCAACTAAGCAGGTCACCTCTCTTCCCTCTCCTTCACTTTGGGAGTCTCCTGTAGCCTCTCTGTTGATTCCGGATGCTTTCTCTTAGACAATCTATCTGAAGGGGAATATCCATTCACCACTTCCAATCCTCTTTGTGAGAGCTGAGTGTGCAGGCTGCTTTTAACCTGCCATCTTGGCATAATTAGCTAATTTCAAATGATTTGTTTTTTAGTTCACTAATTCTTTCTTATGCATGATTGAGTTTGCTGTAGAGGCTGTTTCTTGAATTTTTCAGTTTTGTCATTGTATTCTTCATCTCTAGAATTTGTTTCGTTCTTTTTTTGTGGTTATTTCTTTATTAAACTTCTAATTTTGTTCATACATTGTTTACTGATTTTGTTTAGTTGTCTGTCTGTATTCTCTTGCATCTCATTGAGTTTCTTTAAGGTGATTATTTTGAATTGTTTGTTAGGTAATTCATGATCTCCATTTCTTTGAGGTTGATTACTGGAGCTTTATTAATTTCCTTGGGTGTTGTCATGTTTTCATGATTCTTTGTGATCCATGTAGCCTTGTGTTGGTGTCTGTTTTAGTCTCTATGAGCTGCTATAACAAAATATTATGATTGGGTAGCTTATAAACAACAGAAATTTATTTCTCACAGTTCTGGAGGCTGAGAAGTTCAATATCAAACTCCCAGCAGATTTGATTTCTGGTGATGGGTCATTGTTCTCTATAAACATCATCTTCTTACTTTGCCTTAATATGGTGGAAATGGCAAACAAACTCCCTCAGGCCTCTTTTATAAGGGCACTAATCCCATTCATGATGGCTCTGCCCTCATAATCTAATCACTGCTCAAACCCCCCACATCTTTATATTATCACCTTGGGGGTTAGTTCTCAACATACACATTTTAGAGGAATACAAACATTTGGACTATAGAAATGTCTGTGTATTTGAAGGAACAAACATCTCTTCCAGTTTTGATGGGCTGGTTTTTACAGGTAAAGCCCTTCTCCTGTTGAGTCCCCAGGCTGATGGGATTTTCTCTCGAATCTCAGCTAAGTGGGGTTAGAACCTGGGCATGTGGCTGCTGCTATATCTGCAGTGGGATCTGTTATTGCTGTACCTGTTGCCAGGGGTTCCAGCAGGTGTTGATAGTATCTGGTTGATAGTATCTGGATAGACCTGACTGCTTCCAGGACATTGATCAGTAGGACTTGCTCTTGGACAAGGGTCTGCTTCAGTCTCTACAGTTGGGTCTATGGATGGTGAGCCTATTACCAGATGCATGGACAGGTGTGTCTCCTGCCAGGTCTTTGGGAGCTTTCTGCTGGGTCAATGCGTGACTCCCTGTGCCAGGCAAGACTGGCTCCAGACCACTGCTGAGAAGGGCTGGAATAAAATTGCAGAGCTGCAGTGCCACAGCTAGTACAGGTCTGCAGGCTTGCATCAGGGAGCATGTATGGGTATGCCTTCTGCTGAGTTCCTGGATTGGCAGGATCATTCCTGGAACACTGCTGAGGAGGGCTGGAGCTGGATTACAGGGTCACTTTAAGATCCTTAGTGAGACCTTGGCAGGACTTTCTACAAGAACATGGGTAGGCATGTCTCCTGGCAAATCTTTGAGCAGGCAGGTCTGCTCCCAGACCACAGCTAAGAGGAACTGGAGCCAAGTCACAAGGCCATTTCAGGATTTGCTCCGGGATGGCCTGTCTCTAGAAGCACGGATGTGTGTGTCTCCTGGTGGTTCCCTATGCATCATGACTGCTCCCAGACCATGGCTGAGAGGGGAATAGAGCCAGTTCCTGAGCCACTTCAAGGTCTATAGCCTGGACTGAGGTTGGTAGGACTGTTACCTGGGGCATAAGTGGATACGACTTCTCCTAGGTCCCTTGGAAGATGGTGTTGGTGGCAGGACCAAGGTTAGATGGGGCTGTATGTAGGTCCACAAAGAGATGGAGCTGTTTCCAGATCTGTAGCCAGGACCACAGTTTGTGAGCCTGACACCTGGGCATGGGTCTCCACCTCCTGGGTCTTAGGCTCCCCCTGAGTTCTACAACCTCCTACCAGAGCCCAATGCTCCCACAAAGGCACTTTTGTTTTTGGATCACTGCCAAATTATTATTGCTGTGGGGGCATACAAGTGGGAGATCATCTATTCTGCCATCTTACTAACATCACTCCTCTGGTTATTTAATTGTGATTTTTCTATTATTTATTGAATAGTATTTTATAGGGTTAAACTAAAAAGCATCATAGAAGGTTTTGTATTTCCCTTTGCTTAGATAAATTCTGTAACTTTGAATGGCTAATATTTGTGAACAATCTTCAAGTATATCTTTAATTCATGTGATTTATATTCTACTACCAGTTATATTTTTGTAATACCATAAAATCTTCTCTAATAAAGCATATCTTCTTTATTAGTCATTTTGTTAAGTCTAATTCAAATTAAAAATATCCAGGTTTTTTTTGTTCCCAATGTCTGAAGACTGCATATAATAAGACTTCTTATTAATACCTTTGTGTCATTTGTACTTTACCAATGTTTTAATATTGGGTTATTTCTTTTGAATTTTCATATTGTGCTTTTGATTTTTCAAGTATATCATCTACAGTGAATATTCATTATGGGGAGATCAGTGTTAACTGTAATAGTCTGCATATTGCATTATCATTGAATTGAGAATTTGAAGTTTGCTCAATCAAGTTATTTTAAAATCAGTCTGATCCTCATAATTAGATGTCCTTAAAGAACCAAGGAATTAGATAAGAAATTGCAACAACATTGAAACTTAGGAGTATAAAATATATTTTGGGAAGTTTGTTCTCTAGTGGTATCTCTGTGTAGCAGCAAATGGGTGTGTCATCAATGTTTATCCTTGGTTTCACTCAATGGGATCAGTGCCACTGGCTGATAACCCCTTAAATGTTCTCTGAATATTACTGAGAGAAATAATTTCTTGGGATGAAAAGTAGTGCCTACACTAGATCAAAAAACTTGTATTTTTTTTACAAATCTGTTATATTAAGGATAATCTTCCATTCAAGAGTATTGAAGGAAAGGTCAAATTTATACTGTGCTTTGTTTTAATATACTTTTAATCCCCATATAGATTTTAAAAGAAAGTAAAAATAGCAATTTAGATGACACCAGAGAGGATAATTTAGAAAAAAAAAATGCTTATTTAGTAAAGATATCACTGAATATTCAGAATCCTCTCTAGAGTTGAATGATTTCTAAAGTTCAAATCCAGAAGACAATATCCATCCTTTTACATTATACTCAGTTTATTGACTTAAAAGAATAGAATTGGAAATGATGCAAAAGGTTCATAAACTTTAATAAATGACAAAGTGGGTTAGCACTTAGTGTTAGAGGCAATTCTGAGAATCAGTTTCTAGGTTCTTATAAAACTGCAGCTTTGACTTCGTAACTATCCTTCACAAAATCCTTCTTTACTTGTTTAACACAATCTCCTGAATCTTCTTTTGATTTTTGTTTTTAGCCATTATCATCTATCATCACAAAATATGTTTAATTTTAAATTCCTCATAATGCAATGTAAGCTTAACTTTATAAATGTTAACAATTGGTATAAACTTAAATATCTTCTTTTCTTCCTTTAATCTAAGTGATATCCTAATATTTTGTGATGCTAATCATTGCTTTTACTTTGTGATATCTTGAAATCAATATAGGAAAGTTAATGTAATAATTTTAAATGCCAAATATTTCACCCTTCTCTTTTTCTGTCTTTATAAGATATGCATAAATGGGTAATAAATAGCCATAGCCCACTATGTAATGTTTATGGAAACAAAATAATTTGTTACATATATTTTTATATAATCTCCAAAATATACTTTGATTACCAATTTTAATACTGATATTTTCAACAATTGTTGAAACAATTGTTGACAACAATATGTCACAGGTTTTTATTCATTTCAAATGTATCTTTTTACTTCCACCAAAATTTTCACTTGGTCCATACTTTTTTTTTTTCATTTTAGCATATACTCTACATAGAAAGCATTCCTTTTACTTTATATGTTATAAATTCAGTTTTCTGATTAATTGCCACATGAACTTTTGCAGAAAATGTACCATGATTGACTTCTCTGATGATTGTTTCCTCTGTTCAGCCTCCTCTCAGAGTTCACCTGCTCTATTTATTTATATTGTGTTAATTTTGAACAGTTGATAATGAGGCTTTGTACATTTTCTTCTGTAGATCTTTATGAGTATCTTATGTGGCTTCCATCTCCCTGACTAGCTTGTAAATTTTAAATTGAGGAGTCACATATTTATATTAGCTTCTTTATTTCCTTTCTCCTATCCTTCCTGTTACTTATTTTGGTACACAAAGATGATTGACTTTTTGATCTTCTGAAATATAACAAGGAATTTCTCATTGCAGATCACTGTAGTTTATTATTTTGACAGAATATGAAAGTCATTTCCAGATTTGGGGTGAAAAATGGCTTAGACTGGAAGGTAAACATAAAGATGAACTCAAGTGGATATAATAATTATCAACAAATAAATATAAATTCTGTAATACTATTTTCCTGATATTCAATTCTACAAAATACTGCCAGTTATTATTTTTTGAAAGGAATATAAACTTGTACAAAAGCAAAGCTGTTCTTCTTGATTTCAAACGTATGTTGCTATTTTTATTATTTATATTTATTGTCATTATTTATATGACTGAAGAAATAAAAAGGTAGCTTGCGGTGCACGGCAGCAAGACAAGAGCACACAAGACCTCGATCATAGATCTTTGTCTTAGTCACAGGTATTTCCTCTGAGTGAGGACATGAAAAGTTGCCTGGCAGAACCAAATGTCCCTTCTCTTTAATTTGCTCAGTTTTATCAGGCTCTTACCAACCTCAGAAAATTTGCTCACTTACTTAAAAAAAAATCATGATTGTAACCAGGCAAATTTTAAATATTTATTTTTATTAGATTTTATAATGCTGATTTCCTCCTAAAGGTAGTAGTGAATATCCTTAGAAACTGTTAAGTAAATTGTGGTCTGTTAAACAGCTCGTAGTTACAATGGCTCAGGTTTGAAATAAATATTTACTGACATCACTACCTTAATGTAAGAAAATAATGAATAACAATTTTAAAATTTTACCTAACCAATATAATGGCATAGCTACACTAAGTTTATTAAATATTTTATTAAATGATTTTAATTGATTTAATTAAATAATTAATAGCACAAATTCTACATAGGATCATCTATTTGCTTGTGTGTGCTTGAAAATATTAATATTTAAGATTGATTATTGATGTTCCTAAGGCCTGCATTAAATTGAACCATGTTAATCCCCTATATAATAGTATAGAATGTATTGAAAATAATTAAAAACTAAATTTAGAATAAAGAAAATTATTTTTCTATATTCATTGTGTGTTATCTGATACATTAAACATATTTAAAAGAAATACGGCTTGATTTTTACATAATTAAAAGGAAATAATGTTCATTAAGATTATTTAAATATGTTATACTTGACGGTAAACGTTTTTTACCTAGTTCATTTATAACAAATGATCAAAATAGGTGTATACTATTTGTATCTTTATATATGTATATTTTCACATAAAGAGTATAAGAAAAAGAGTAGAAGTGAGATAAGATATATTAAAATTACATTTGTCTTAATTTTAAGTATATTTGATAGGATTTATAAAGTACATTAAGTAATTTTAAAATTGTTAATAGGTTTTCGAAAATGAGCACAGAAATGACTTATGTCTCTCCTCAACATATGTAAATATATTTGCTTTAAAAGACAATTTATGAAAAATTAAATGTAATATACAACATTTCAGATTTACCTTGTGTCACAGAATATCAAAAGAAGAGAATTTTTGAATAGTTATACCTATTGAAGAATATTTAATGTTAAAATTACAAATGGCACTTTGGCTGATACTTACAGATTTAAATTGTCAAGGAAATGACATGATTAGATTTCCTAGTAATTATGGTAGGCAAGGTAGGTGTGAGGTTGTAGTGGTAGACAAACTTTCATAGCAACAATTTAGATAGTTTTTCTTAGTCTCCATGCCCAGTGCTAATGATGATAACTTTGTTCCAGATAATATATAGTTGTTATTATATTTGAAATAAGTATTTTAAAATATTATACTCTTAATGCACTATTAAAATAAATTATTTTCCCTATAGGGCTCAAGAAACAGGCATGCACATGTTAAAATATATTTAGAATATTGACATAGTAAAATATCCCTAGGGAACCAAATACATCTTTTGAAGAGACAAGGCAAGAGATTTTCTCTGTTGTCTAAAATACTTATGAAAAATGTCAAGTTTGACTGAGCCCATACTCTAGTAATTCCTCTTCCCTTCTTTACCTCTTTCCTTGTTGAAGAAGCATTCATTCAGGGAGATGTTGTGTCTTACCCTGTTTGTTCATCCTTGGTCCTGGATCTAGTGGAAGGGAAAGGTGTCCTCAATGTGTTAGGTAGATAGCAAGAGACCTCCAAATCTCCTGGAGACAAAAGTGGATGCCTCACCATGGTGCTGCCTAGAGCAATTGCCCCACCTGGGGAAAAAAGGACAAAGGTGTCCTCTGCCCCCCAGTCTTGGTGCTGCCCCACCTTAATCCTGCCCTGGAGCAACTGCCACACCTGGGGGACGAAATAACCCTGGTAATGAAGAGAATTCCCCAGCTCTTGGGCTAGGCAGTCCGGGCAATACAGGATCCGGAAAGTGACCTAGAGTAACCTGAGGCTAATTATCCTGTTGTTAATCGTCCATCAACGTGGTTCAGTGATGAAGTCTGAACCATAGGAGAGGAGGGCCCAATCCAGACCTCAGGTCATTACCAGAGCTCTTTGTTACAACAGGGGGGCCCACTCGTCTTTGGAGCATGTATCTTGCTCCTGCTCTGTGAGCCTGTATGTTGTCCTTCCTCAGAGAGCTTTGTTTCATACTTGCCTTACTTTTAGTGTGTCTGGTCATTCTTCGGCCAAGAGCACACCAAGAATTGAGAGCAGACAACTATGATCTGACAAATGTAGTCAAAGAAATGCTAAATTCATCTTATCTGCAGGTGAGGTGAGAATGGCCTTTGAAATTAAGGCTAATATAAGATAAAGATGGCTTTCCTGAAGTGACTTCTTCATTCACACCATTCAATTATTGCCTTGCAAAAATTTCAGTGGCACCAATAACGGGACTCCAGGAACCATTTGAAACTCTTCTTTCTCATGAGTGCTGACTGCCTTTTGATCATTTAGAAATCTATCTTCAGTCATTGTAATAGACATCAATTGTTGGTTTATACCGAGTTTTTGAACAATATAAAAAACAGATTTGTCAGCAAGTTGACCATTTGGATCTGAAATTTTGTGGAATTCAGCTGTGAGCACCAGCTATCTGCTTTAGTAGTACATCATCCTCTTTGTATACCAGTGTTAAATCACTGTACTAAATAATTAAAATTAGAACTGCTGATATTAAAAATATAAAACCAAACTGGAACTAAAAAAATTACAATTCAGTAAGTATAAAGATAAACAGTTAGTGACATTAGTCTTCCATAGTTTTATAATCTTGGTAAAAATACTTCAGAACTCTCCCTTAAACCTCATGATTAATGAAAAAGGATTATCATTAGATAATATTGTGAAAGGATTAACTTCTTCACTGATGTGCAGAAGAAATGAAAACCATTGTTTCTGTTTTTGTATTCTACACCAAGGCAAACAATAAATGTTTCTTTTACATTTTAAGAAAATCCACAGAAATGAAGTATTTTATTAAATCCAGTAATAACTGTTGTTTAAACATGAAGGAATCAGTAATCGGTTATTCCTATTCCTTTTTGGTACTTAAAATGTGAATACAAATTTATTTGCTTCACTGAAGTACATATCAAGAGTTTCTTAGAGAAGTCAAGAAATAACTAATATGAATATTTAAGCTCTATTTGGTTTTAGAGTTTGTAAAACTTTGGGACAAGACACGTGAGGGCCAGAAGAGAAAATGCAGTAAGAACAAATTGTGAATAGAAAGAGAATATTATACGTGTGTGCATGTGTGTGTGTGGGGGGGGGGGGGTGAGACAGAGAGAGAGAGAGAGAGAGAGAGAGAGAGGGAGATCTCAACTTCGTCTATTTTGATCATTGCTCAATATGTGTCTCAGATACTCTATACCCACTTCCCATTATAATTTCTTTCTTTTGAGTTCTCACATTTTTCTGGCTTTTAAACTCTTCTTTTCCTGACCTAAAATTGCCTGATTCTTCATAAGTCTTACCATCTGCCTTCTTAGCCCTTATGTTTAGGAAACTGATTTTTGCTAAGAAAAGTCACTGGACTCTATGGATTAATGATCCCACAAATTTATCATCTCCAACCTAAACTGGGACCGCAATACTGTTTGGTGATATTTCTGACTCAGCTTCTACTCCTGTTCCTCCCAGCCTGCTTTGAAACTTTCAGTAAGCTCTTAGAGACTCCCTTTTATTTAATATTGTACAATGTGGCTATTTCAGGTGTCACATAAGAGTCAATAGGAGAGATCATTGCTTTCTCCTTCCAATCCATTATCTATATTGCCAATATTGCTGTAATAGTGATATTTCTAAGATGCAAATCACTTTATTCATGTGGTTAAAATTTTCATTGTCTCTTAATATTCATCATGATAAAACCTAATTCTTAGTATGACGTTTGAAACCTCTGAATGACTGACCTTGGAGTCATGCACTCAACAAATACTGTTGAGCATCTACTATGTCTAGGCACACTATTCCTTGTGTTTGAGACATATCAGTAAATGAAATAGGCAAATATCCCTGCTCTCATGGAGATTACAATCTAGTGGTGGCAGAGAAAATAAATGATAAGTATAACATGTAAGTAAATTATCCATTATATTAGAAGATGATATGTGCTACAGAACTGTAAGTTAATAAAATTTTTTTAAATGTAGTAGGAAGAGGAGGAAGGGAATTAATATTTATTTAATGCCCTTGGACCGGACATCACCATACCTTTTTACCTTCATGCTACAAAGCAGAAAAATGAGATTCCCAAATAAAATAACTTGTGCATGGCAGTTAAGAAGCACTAGATCCAAGATTTAAATTCCAGTCTGTTTGACTTTAGAATTGCTTTCTACTTCACCATTCTGTATTTTTAGAAGTATATAATCTACAAATGTTATTCAGTGATTTCTTCATATTGAACTAAAGAATAGAATTAGATATGGTAGTACTATGAATGATGATTCTATTTCTGCAACAACTCTTGCATTTTACCTATTCTTATCATAGCTGCTACCACTTTTCTATTTCAGACATTTGTTGCTTCCCATTTAGATTTTCATAAAATCCCCTTAATTATTTGTCTTTTTGTCTAGGTTCCATTCTACATGTAAATGATATTCCTAAAGCATATCTTTTATTATGTCAGTCTTCTGTTCAAAAGTGTTTCAAGGTTTCTGATTATCTATGTTACAAACTTTAGTTTATACTTGTAATCTACATGGTTTCGGTGTTCTTCCTCAAATACTTATGCTGGACTATTTACATCTTGAGAATCTAGTCTTCACTTTTCCAAATACATACTTTACTTCCTCTGCTCACTGTACCTGGAATAACTCTTCTTTTGCCTCCATTTATAGAAATGCTTAAAGACAAATGCTGCTTATTCCATAAATATAGTTCAGTCCCCACTTGAAAGTGATTTCTTCCTCCTGTTTTTATGGCACTTTGTAGCTATAAAATGATTGCAGTTATTAATTATCAATATGATAACTAAGTTCAGACATTGAAGGTGTGTTAGTCGGTTTTAGGTTGCTATAAGGGAAATACCTGAGGCTGGGTAATTTATAAAGAAAAGAAGTTTGTTTGGCTCATAGATCTGCAGACTGTGCAAGCAGCATTACACCAGCATCTGCTTCTGGTAAGGGCTTCGGGGAGCTTCCAATCAAGGAGGAAGTTGAAGGGGGAGCAGGTGTGTCACACGGTGAGAGCAGGAGCGAGAGAGGGAAGAGGTGCTGCCAGGCTCCTTTTAACAACCAGCTCTTGAGTGAACTAATAAAGCTGATAACGAGAAGTCACTCATTATTGTGGGGAGGGCACCAAGTCATTCACGAGTGTTCTGCCCCCATGACCAAAATACCTCCCACCAGGCCCTACCTCCAATACTTGGGATTGAATTTCAACACAAGATTTAGAGGGGCTGACCATCCAAACCATATCAGAAAGGCTGTCAGCTGAAAGAAGGATAGACTTACTTTTTTGTAGTTCTAAAGGGAAGAACAAAGAAAAGCATGAATACTTTGCTGAAATCCATTGGATTTTAGCAACCTCAGTATCTGCTCCAAGAAAAAGTAAATTATTTTTTCAAAGGAAGTGTTTAAGCAAAATCTAGATGCTCCTTGATTATGGATATTATGACTTGAACATCATTATTTATCTTATAGTAGTTTGTGTCTGTGGTGCTTTCCCTACTAGACTTGAGCTCTTTAAGAATAAAGACTTTAATCTTATTTATGTTTGTGCCTTTCATAGTGTTCATTAGATTGGCTTTGTTATACAAAGTGTGTATAGACACATATAACACTAACACCACATGGTGTAGAAATAAGATGGATATTTTGGGGAGAAAAACTTTCAAGAAAAGAAACAGCAGAGTGCACATCATCTCTTAACCTCTTACAATCCCAGTGGCGTTGGGTTTATACTGCTCATAGTTGGGCTGTGCACACCATGGCAAGTGGCTCAGCATAAGGGGCACCAGAGGTGGAGTATACCAAGTCAAGCATAAATCCCCTGCTAGAGGAATGGGCCTTCTAAGAAAGGTAAAGCCTCTGAATCTCAGGCTGTGATTATCAGTCTCTTCTGCTCTTGAGCTAAGATCTGCTGAGCCAACTTTGTTAAGTTACCAAAAGGGTTGAGGAAATAGGTCACCAGGATATTCAGATTTGTTTTTCTTTATGCTAAAAATGACTTTGAATGAAAACAAATACCACCTGGCAGTGGTACTGAAAGAGAAAGAAGGCAAATAGATGTTTATCATTTTTCTATTTTATTTGACACCAGAGAAGAGGGTAGAAAATAGAAAGAAACCGTCTGACTTTTGTGTTCAGTTCAAAATTAATAGCAAATGTGACCAGTATAGAAATGTTTCAATTCCTTAGCAAGTGTAAGAAATAGAAACTGATGACTTCGGCTAACTACAAGAAAGATGAAGTATGGTAAGAAGAAGGGCACTAACAGCGTGGGCTGGGTGATTGAAGGACTGGGCTTGGGAGGTGCAGAAACCAGGGTAGGACCAGATAAATGAAGGATGAAAGCTGGGGAAGCTCTAAGAGCAAGAATAACCTTGTTCAGTCAGTACTAATAAATGCTACAACAGGGACGAACCTTGAAAACATCAACCTGAAAACATCAAGCCAGACACAAAAGGCTGTGTATTGTATGACTCCATTTATGTGAAATATCCATCATATGCAAATCCATAGGGGCAGAGAGCAGGGTAGTGGTTGCCAGGTGGTGGGGAGAGGGGAGAATAGGGAATAACTGTTATGTATATACAACTAATGCTTTATACAAAAGTAATTTATATAACCAGAACATTTGTACCCCTGTAATATTCTGAAATAAAATTTAAAAAATTCTATATCAAGTTCCCTCCCCCCCAAAATAATGCTTTGGAATACTCAAATAGTTAAAGTGAATTTTATTTCTTTTCAGTGGTTACTAGAACATATATTGTACAAAATTCAGAGGATAAATAGAGCTGGCATACAGCCCCTTGGAATGTAGTACACATTTTGAAAACAATATGGGAAAGGGGGCATAACAATTAGTTCTCCACTTTTCACTAATCATATTTCTTAGAGTTCTTTTTGGATTGTTTTCATTAAAACTTAGGGATTTAGATGGATTTCCTTGAGGTGCTTGACAGTTATAAAGCAGGACTATTGAGAAAAACCAATGATAAATTGACACTTGATTTTTAGGACACAAAGGACTTAAAGAGTTTGGCTGCAGTTTACATCTGTTTCCATTCCTATATCTAATATGTACAATGATGCCTGTTCTCTGTGGCAACTGAGGAAGTTGCAGCAGAGAAAACGCTTAAATGTTGTACAAAATTTAATATAATCACATCAATGTAGCTGTTTTATGTATCAAGGAAATAGGTTGGTTAGTCAGTATTTATTGCAATAGGAAGTTACCCAAAATGCGGACGACCTGTATCGTACTCTTTATAGCAATCTAGCAGGCAAGTATAGGAATTTATTTCAACTTCCTAATATGCAATATAATAATTTTTTTCTTGGCACACAGGTCAGAAAATGTACAGATTTGGACATAGATATAACAGAGTAGAAGGATCACTGGGTATAAATTCCAAAGACCTAGATATGAGTACTGAATGCTACTGACTATCTTTGCAAACTGAAGCAGATCATCTGACTTCTCTGTAACTTAGTTTTATGTCTTGCAATGATGTTGTGGAAAGAATTATATAAGTGTCATATATTAATTTTCTGTTTTTTTTTTTATTTTATGGAATTTCCTCAAAAGATAACTACATTTTCTCAAAATACTGCATATGGTTTCAACGCTGTTTGAGGTAAAATGAAGAGATAATAGAAGCAAGTTAATGCCATGAATTACTCATTGTAAGAACAATCTTATTGTGCAAATTGCTGTCTTTTTATTGGAAAGATTACACATTTGCTAGTATTGTGGGGGGAACATAATCCTACCACGAGCATATTTACACCATGTCTGTGTCTTACTACCAAACTTCATCCCTTCATCGCTTGCTATCTCCGCACTATACACTTTACACACTGAGAATTCATTTAATACTGGTTTTTGGTTCTAGCCTAATTATCCTCCATGATGCGATTTCCAACAGTAAGTAAAACAAAAGCCAAAAAAAAAAAAAAAAAGCATGAAATCTGTAGGTGATGGAGTACAATAGTAGAACGATGGGTATGGAACCAGTAATATTAAATAAACACAGGTGAAGAGTGGTGAGCATTCACTTATTCAATGGATGGTGAGAAATGGGATGGGAATTGACAGGTGTGTGGTTTGGGGGAGGGGAAGAACAAAAGGAAGACAAAAGAGGCTGGGCTGAAGGTGAGGGATGGGTATCCAAGCACAATTGGTTGTACTTAGATTCTATTTTAGATTATGTCAAATAACACTTTTACCTGTGTAGCTATCAAGAACTGACATTTAATTAGTGAGTGACAAGCAAGAAATAGCAAGGTGACATGGACACACTTAGGAATAAAGCCATCGTATTTCTCTTGCAGTTTATACTTGCAAAAGTTTTGTATTGTCCTTTATTAAACCGTCACAATATTACTGTGCAAAAGATGGATAACAAGAACTAACTGCTCTCTCTTCCAATGTGGACTAAACAAAATGAAACTGGTTTGTAGTTGAATAAAAATGTCTTGGCTAAAAAGCTCCTATCTGTGCTAAAAAGTATTTACTAAATGAATTGCCCATTTTAGTAAATCGCTATTGAATTTACTATTCTTTGTTTTTACAACACATCAGCTTTATGCCAAGGTGATTACATTCTAAGAGCCAAGGTTAAACAGAAATAGAAGCCAAAGTCAGCTTTCTACACTGTATGTTAGCACTCTCTTGTCCTCAAATTTTCCTCCATAGGACTGTCACATTTCCTGAAATTTTCATATTAATCATTCTTTGAAATGAGTCACTGAGATACTCACAACAGAAAACAGTATGTGGTTTCCACTGTATATTAATTTTAGCTATCTAATTTACATGGAAATTTTTTTCAGAATAATTCCCCATTATCTAGAAAAATTTCAACAGAATAGAACACAAGACAGGTGGTTTTCAATGGAGTGAATCAAGAATCATTTAAGATAAGAGTCATTGAAATTCCATGGTAGTGGCTTGTGAGCAAGAAAATCCTTGGTAAAGGAGTCCAGCCATTTGAGACGGTGAAAGGCACATCCAGTAATTGAATTATCTATTCAGCAAATATTTGTTGAGCGCATATAATGCATCAGGCACTGTCCTTGGTGCTGAGGATAGAGTAGCTAACATAACAGGCAACCATCTTTGTCTTCATGTAGCTTAAATTCTAATGGGAAAGATAGACAATGACAAATGAGCAAAATGTATATAGTATATTAAAAATTGGCACGTGCTAAGGAGAAAAATGAAGCAGGGAAAAGGCTAAAAAGCATGTCTGTGTGTGTGTGTGCACGTGTGTGCGTGTGTGTTTCCCAGGGCTGTTTATGGTGAAGGTTAAAGGAAGCCAGGATATGAGCCATGTGAGGGAAGATGCTACAAGCAGATGAAATAGTCAAAGGCGTTAGATAATCTCATGAGTATAAAAGGAAGGAGAAATTTTAACATGAATGATGAAACAGTGAAATCACTTCTTTAATAATATTGTTAATGCCAATCTTGCCTTGAATCACCTCCTCAAATGAGCATACAGACAGCTGTGCCTATATTATCTTGCCACTGCCCTTGCTACACAAGCCTCTGACTCTTTACTAAAAGTGCTATTATCTACAGACACTCTTCTAGAAATCTCATCTCTTGGTGCACATCCCCTCTCCTCCTTTTTATTATTTGGCTCTTGGTTTTTCTATCTCTGGAAATTGAATTTTTTATCAACTTTTGTGACTCTACTACTCTCTTACCAATATTCTTGATTTCCACGTTCCTTACCTTTTGGGCAGAATCAGTCTATAACTGCCAACCTGTAATCATTCCTGTCACCCTTGCCTGGGATCAGGTCTTCACTTATCACCTGTATTAGGGGACTGTCTTTTCCTGACCAACTCCTGCTTCCATACTCCCCCCACAGACTATCACTTCTCTCCGTTTATGTACAATTTTGAAGCCACCACTGTATGTCTAATGTATAAATTTCTGTACTCCACTTTAATTAACATATTCAAGACTTTACTGGATTCAAATTCAAGATGTTTTGTGAGGAAGTTCTACTTTTATTTGCACTACTGGACAGTATATATGATAAGTCATGAAGACTATAAGTATAGTCACTGTCCTTCTATATCCACAGGGAATTGGTTCAAGGACTCTCAGGAATACCAAAATCCATGGATACTCAAGTTCTTTATATAAGTGGCACAGTATTTGCATATAAGCTACACACATCCTGCCATATACTTAAAATCACTTGATTACTTATAGCATCTAATATAACATAAATGCCATATAAATAGTTGTTATACTGTATTTTTATTTGTATTTTATGTCACATTGTTTATTATTATTATTTTTTTCCAAATATTTTCAATCCTCGGTTGAATCTACAGATCCAGAACCTGCAGATCAGGAACTAACAGATATGAGGATCAACTGTAATTTCTCTCTAAAGTTACAGAATCAGTGGGAACAGAATGAAAATAAAACATTATGGGCTGTAAATATAATAAGTCATGAATAAAGTAAGTAATTTGTCTCTAAAATTATAGAGTTGATAAGAACAAAACAAACATACACTATTACTACATAAACTAGTTTTTCCACCTACCTCAACTCCATTTATATCATATTACTTTGCATTCAATAAAATAAATTTTATATAGAAATTAGTATTATGGGTTAAGGGACTAAAGAAGACTCCTTACTCTATACATAGAGAATGATCATTTATATATTATGTTTTCAGAATTATATTTTGTGAACTTTTCTTATAGTACTATGAAACCTAAGAATAATGAGTCTGTAAATTCTTTCTTGTAAATGTAAAAATGCATATTGTACAGACAATTAAGTCTCAGTGATCTTTGCAAATATAATTACAATAGTTATCTTTTGTGCCAAAATAAGTCCCATTCAATGTATAATCTTTCAACTAACTTTCCTGTGCATATACTTGGTCACATCTTTTGGCACCTTTCTTCTCATGGAGTGCAAGCAAGGTGTTCTCCATGCCGCTGCTATGACTTTGCACAGCTGGATAGAGGAGATGCTAGTTCAAGGATTAGTCCTGATTTTGCTACGGAGCGTTTGACTTTCAGCATTTTGAAAATTATTTTTAATACTACTTGGTGATGACAATTCCTCTTTTCATCTAAAATATGTCTATCCCACTGAAAGCTAAACATTACCAATAATATGTCCACATGTTGCTTGATAGCAGCATGTGTGGCTTTTTCATTTTTGATAATACCCAGCTCAATTCCAGTCATGTAATGGGAGCTTTATAGTGTTTGTGAACTAATGGAAGAGTTTTTATTTTTAATATTTATTGGGTCTGATTCATAATTTTCAAGTTTTCTTGTTCCCGTGACTGTTTATTCTCTGGTGATACTCAAACACGCCCAGTTTGGAAAGGAACTGCTGGTTGTGCATTTTGAAACTGAGCCACTCCTAAACATATTTTAACAATTCTTTCTTTCTTTCTTCTACATTGAGCTCAAATGTTATCTCTTCTGGGAAGGATTTTAAAATCAGATTTAGTAATTTACCTCCATCTATTCAGCAAACTACAAGTGTAATAAGATCTATATGTTGAACATTATTAATGTGGCATTCTCTTTTGCCTTTCTGAACTATAGTCCACTGAAGATATCCTTCTGCCTTGTTCTGGATTACCACTCCCTCCAAAAGGAATGAAAAGAAAAACACTGAGGCAATAATTAACATTCAAGAATAATTTGCAACAAGGCAATAATAGTCTGGCTTTCTGTGATTGAAAATTGGATGTTAAAGTTTTATTATATCTATATTAACATAGACTTGGGAGCCTAGTCCATAGAGTTTGACATGAAAGTTCTAGATGGGAAGAGGATGGAGGAAAATTCTGTCCCTTTCTAGTCCTGAAGAAATATAGCAAGAAAAAAGAGATGAAACAATGCAATGAACAAATATATTCCTTCTGTTAGTAAAGATATCATCAGGAGTAGAGTGAGGCTTTGCCTCTGTCCTGTGTCCCAATTTAGAATTCTGGGTAAAGCCCTTCTCATACTTTTCCTTGTACCATCCTAGCTGGGACTCAGCAATAACAGAATAATTTTGAAGGCACAGCCTGAAATTTAATTTTTGCAATTCACTCTTACCCTTTTCTGTTTATTATAGGTCCCAGGGTAGCTAAGAGACTGACTGGCGACTTGCCAAGACTTGGCAGTGTGGTGTGTTTCTGTGGTGGACCACCTAGGCTGGCACTCAGCTTAGTGTTTATAGCAACAATATGAGCAAAAGTGAGGCTAAACCTTATAAGGGAGCAACACTGGCACATTGTAGAAGCCAAAAGAATGGTTTACAATTTTCTTGGTCACATTCCAGGGTAGAAGGACCACAGAGCATCCTAAAACCAGGCAATCAAGAACATCACGAGGAGACTGGATTATCCATACTGTGCCTCTAGAGGAACCTCCCACCCTTGCCACCCTCATCCCGTACCCAGATGCCATATAGGAGAGGAACCTGGGAGGTGGTACAACAGAGTGAGAAATTTGAGAGATTGAGAACAGTTTGCTAGAGTTACTGAATATCACCAAAATATATTATTTCACTTGTCATATTGGACTAAGTTTAAGCTAAATCGGACAATTAGTTAATACTTCTCCCAGTAATCCGCAGGCAGGTCCTCCTGAAGAAGACCGGCTTAGCTATAGACAAAAATAATGAAACTGTATATTCCCTGAGAATTAAATTTTGTGACCCAGCTTCATATTTTTATTGAAGTAAATTGAAATTCATTCTCCCCAAATATTTAATTTGTGCATCTATTAGCTCTTTTCAGATTCATTTCTAGGAAGTGAGATACGTGTCTGTCTCTGTGTTAGTCTGCTAGAGCTGCCGTGCAATAGCAGAATACCGCAGGCTGGGTGGCTTTAACAACAGACATTTATTTTTATACAGTTACAGAGGCTGAAAGTTCAAGATTCTGGTGAAACCTTTCTCCTTGGCTTGCAGAGGGCTGTTCCTCATGAGTCCTCACATGGGCTGTTCTGTGAGTGCGTGTACCCCTGGTGTCTTTTCCTCTTCTTATAAGGACACCAGCCCTATTGGATTAGGGCCCCCACCCTTATGACCTCATTTAACCGTAACTACTTCCTTAAAGACCTTATCTCCAAATACACAGTACATTAAGGGATAGAGCTTCAACATATGAATTTTCAGGGGTGGGGGGAGACAATTAAGTCAATAACAGTGTCCATCATTATATTAGTTACCCGAAGACATCATTATATCCATACTCTCTAGCATGGTGACTAGCACAGAGTAGGGGCTTAATAAATAATGAATAGATACAAAGGAAAGTAATATATGTACAAAGTATTAATAGTATAATGTGGTAATTAAAGGTACAAAGTTTTGAGATTTTGGTTCAAGTTCCAGCTATATTTCTTATCCATACCCAGTTTCTATATCTGTAAAGTAGCATAATAATGTCTCTCTTGTTGAATTGTTAAAAAATTAAATCAGTTTCTAGTAAATTATTAGTGCTCAATAAACGTTACTTGTAATTGTTATTTAATTGCTTCATTTTATCAGCCTACTTTCATTTGTGTATCAGCTAAACCTTTCTTGTCCTATAAGCAGGCTCAGAACATTCTAGGTGTAATCAAGGCTGCAAACGTGGTGATAAAGTGAGTATGTCATACAGCCCTCATCCTGGGCAGTTGTTCCCCATGGATTGTTTCTGTTGGCTTGGGGGCGATATTTTGGCCCTCATGATGGTAATATTCTTAGTGTTTTCAGGCAAAGTTGGGCTGAATTAATTTTAGAACTGACCCACTTACATATTTTTTACTTTAGACTACTGCAGCTGAACAGCTAAGTTGCGCAATTTACAAACTATATTATGGCTTATATGGGGCAAGCCACTCTCGAAATAGGACCAAGAGGCCTGAGAGTCTGAGTGAGTAGTTACTTGATAGATTCAAAATATCAGTTAAATCCTTAACCCTTGGTCTTCTGCTAGAAGTTTCACAGTTTGGAGGGAGAAGAAAAGAGAACATGCTGTATTCTGGTTGAGAATCAAAAACCAAAAAAAGAAAAAATGAAATCTAGAATGTCAGAGATTACTTATTAAATAAACAGAAATTAGGGCAAGTTGCAGTTACACTGAACTATAATATATTCAATTCTAAATTTAGATTTTAAAATTTGAATTTATTTGGTAAACTTGCAGGGTCTTCAGGTGTTCAGGCAATGGTACGGGGCTCTTTCTTAACCTCAAAAACTTATTTGTAAAATTTCTTACCATCTCCCTCATGAATCTTTAAAAAAATCCTTTGAACTAAAATAATCTCTTTTCTCTAAACCACCAATTAGCACTTTATCTGTACTCTTCATATGCCACTTTTATCGTTCAGTGCAATATGGTTTATTTTGCTTTCTTCCATCCTCCTCACCCTGCTGCCTTCCTTGAAGTCAAGAGTTGTATCCTATTTAATTTTGTATCTCTTGGACTCATATTCACTGAGTCTTCCACATACTAGGTGCTGGATAAATATTAATTAAATCCAGTGTCACCAGCCTCTATGTATGCTTCACTTCCTGCTTCTTGCTATTATGTAAGATTCCATTATAACATTTTTTTCCTACTGGTCTCACAATTTTTTTCAATAGTGCTCCAAGGAGCCATTATCTGTCAGTTGTTCTTGGTATGAGAATGACACCTCTTTGCCATTCTAGCTCTATGTTTCCAGCGAGAGTTTTTTCATTACAGATGAGATCTTGCTCTGTTGCCCAGGCTGGAGTGCAATGGCATGACTATAGCTCACTATAGCCTTAAACTCCTGGGCTAAAATGATCCTCCTGCTTCAGCTTCCCGAGAAACCTTACTACAAGTACCAACTACCATGCCCAGCTAACTTTTTTCATATTTGTAAAAAAAGATGAGAGTCTCACTATGTTGCCAAGGCCAGTCTCCAACTCCTGGACTCAAGCAATCCTCTCGCCTCAGTCTCCCTAGTAGCTGGGATTATAGGCATGAACCTATACATTTTAGTTATTGATCTAAGCCTTTGTTCTTAAGGATAAATGATATGAGGCCTTTTCAAATCGAGCCAAAGCTACCATTGGTACTTACAAAGCAGTTCGTGTAGTCTATTATATTGATAACAGGTCAGAACACTATTTAAATATAGGAAAGACAGCCAGAACCTGTCAATTTTCGTAACTAAATATAAGTGTATGTGTAAACTAACACTGTTAAGGATCATGAGTTACATTGTGTTAAATTGATTATTTTGTTAATTTGATATAGGGGTAGTCTTGTTCTGATGATTTTAATTCAATTTGGTGTCAAATAATTCCAAGATGTTGGTCCACCATTCCTACTGGAGAAGTTAGTTTATTGACTACTATATTAAAGATTATAGAGTTCTTTATTCTTCCTTTAGTTCAAATTATATGATACTACTATAATGTTTCTAAGAGAAGTTATAAACCTTTGCTTCAAAGTAAATAATTTTACACTTTTTAAAGCTAGAAAATGTTAATCATGCTATTTACTTTTCTGTGCATGGAAATCTATTTCACTTATCTCCATCTCTGGGCAAAGATCGTGACCAGGTGTGACTAGGGAAGCCATGAATACATTGGCTACACTCAAGGAAATACTAGGGAAAAAGCCCTTCTGGTAGTAGACACAGTGTTCCCATTTGACCAGAGTTAAGAGGATATGATAACATTATCCTAGGGTGAGAGCGAGCGTGGGGTTATGATATCCCTTTATGTGAGGAAGTCAATAGTGATGATCAGCTACTTTCCTTATTACATGATGCCTTTATACATGTAGACCCTAAAGATATCATTGTACTTGCTAGTAGCATTGATGCAAGAAAAAATGGGGAAAAGATTACCTGGCCAAAAAAGAACAATGAAAACAGAATAAATAAATGATCACAATCAAATCTGAATACAGTATTATTTCTTCAAGTAGCTGAAATTGTATAGACTAGTATAGAAGATTCTTTCAATTTTCTTTAGAAAATACATTAAAACAAGTAACCATGTAAAATTTAAATGTCTAATGTCAAAAAGAACTACTGTATTTAGAAGGAAATTTAAACATATTAGAATTTTGTCTTATCAACCAAACTAAAGAATAAGTTTACTTCATAGTCTAAGATTTATTTATTAGCAAATTGTTTCTTACTGTCAAAATTCTATAAGGATCTGATTTGATTTTCTAAGCTTATTAAAAATAATACGGAAATCAATAATAATTTAGTGAACAACTTTCCACTTCAACCTCCTTCACAAAAAATGAGTAAGAACATTTCATTTGACCAGTTATTGAAAGACAAATAAGGTTATAATCTATTGACACAAAAATCAATGTCTCTGGCTTTGCCTCAGCCTTGCTATTTTATCTAAAGCAAGGAAAACTTATCATGTGAAAAAATTTTGGCGTAAGTATATATATTTTAAAATTGCTAAACAGTGAATACTGTAGTGAAAAAAACCTGACATCATAAAACACTTTTGGATTGATATCTGACTGTGGAACACATTTCAATAGTGTATTACTAGTGACAGCTCTAACATAGTTCTTCTAATACCAGAAAAGAAAAATTTGCTTCAAGGATATATTCATAATTATTGGAATTTATTGGCTATTATCAATATTGTGTGTGAAATATTTTCAAAATTGTTTTTGATATAGACTGATATCTTTAATCACAAATGATTGATGGAGCAAAGTGAATAAAAGTCTTTTTCAAAGAGAAAACAAAAATTATATAATTCAAAAATGGAAATACAAATACCATTCAAAATTAAAATGACTGAAAAATTAATACAAGACCTTTTGGCGGTATAGACTGTTTTTATTTTTACTGGATAAATCATGAGATAATTCGCTTCCTCATTATAATATCAGTATCCCAAGTATCCCACATCTTTTATCTCCCTCAGAAAAATAACTTCGAAAACTAAAATCATATCAGTTCTCAACTTTGTGTTTCTGTAACTCTCAAAAAAAAAAAAAAAGAAAAATATTGTTACTTGTAAGCCTGATGAAACATTTTGAAAGTTTTAATTTATACTAGTTGTAAAGTTCTATTTGCTTATTGTGTATGATTCTTTTAGATTTTCTTTTTTTTGGGGGGGTAGATGAATTAAATGTGTAAAAGGCAGAGTGACAAAAGGACTCTAGAACACCAGCATTTAACTTGAGCCCTGCCTTGCTTTTTGTCCCAATTCTATTTTCGGTTCTGTCTTTGTTCTCATGACATATTTCGAACTCCATAAGAAGACCTTACAGGGAGTCCATGCATGGAGCATGCCTGCCACATGCTGGGCAAATAGGACCCATTGTAATTATCTCTATTTTATAACGGATGAAACTGAGATGCAGAAAGGTTAAGCCATTTGTGAGAAACCACATATAAGTAAGCATTCTTTGAGATGGAGATAGAAACCTTTAATCAAGAAAAGGTTAAAATGTCAGATTCCAAATCTGAAATAGATGGTCTGAAATGGCAGATTCTTAAGAAAGAATAATTAAAGGAGTTGATGCCTCATTGTCTTTAACGATATTCCTTGCTGTTCCATCAAACCATTGAACAGATAAGAGGTGAGCAATAAGTATCAAGCTGATCTTTTGTGTAGCCAGATAATTTAGACAAAAGCTCCTAGGGATAGCGTGGGAAGTAAATTCATCTACCTGGTCTCTAAACTCCTCAAGTTTCAGTAGAGGGTGAATGAGTAACACCTAGACACGGGGCAGAACAAAATGACTCTGTATATTCTGGCTTCCTTTTTTGGAATTTGCAATGTTGGATCACAGACCATGTATGCTATGATGATTGTGGTAGTTTGAACCTTGGAAGCAGAGATTGATATGCCACTTCTGAATTTTAGACTGGGCAAATGAACTAGATTCATATTCTATTTTCACTTCACCTATGCTCATAATACTTAAGCTATAATTATATAAAATGGTTAATCCTCATTCTTTACTGCAGTGATTATAATTTCCAGTGGTTACAGGTGGAAGAAAATGTCACATTCCAAGTAAGCTAGGACATATGTTTTTAGATCCTTTTCTCCATGTCTGGGGAAGTTCTGGATTAGAAAACTTGTGAGACACCTTCCCTATCCTTGATTTAAATTCTGATTAGCCTCCTGGGGAAAGGAAATAGGCCATTCCTAAATTTAAAGCCTTTACAACTAGGGGGAAGTAGTGTTAGTATATGTTTATTACATTTCCTCTAATGGTTCTAATTCTCTGATATCAGTATTTAATGGATCATTTCCCTCATATTTTTATATTTTATATGATACTATACTTGACAAAGATGATATTAGTCTACTTGTTAATGGATTTTAACTCTATGCATGCCAGCCAGCATCTATTGTTTTTGGACTTTTTAATAAAAGCCATTATAACTGGGTAAGGTGATATTTCATTGTGTTGTTAATTTGCATTTCCCTGAAGAGTAGTGATGTTGAGCATTTTTTCATATGTTTGTTGGCCATTTGTCTATCTTCTTCTGAAAAGCTTCCATTCATGTCTTTTGCCCACTTCTTAATGGGGTTGATTGTTTTTTCCATGCTCATTTACTTGAGTTCTCTGTAAATTCTGATTATTAGCCCTTTATCACACGTGTAGCTTGTGAATATTTTCTTCCATTCCGTATGTTGTCTGTTTGCTCTTTGGATCGTTTCTTTAGCTGTGCAGAAGCTTTTTAACTTAATCAAGACCCATTTATTTATATTTGTTGTTTCTGTGAAGACCATTGGGGTCTTTTTCATAAATTCTTTGCCTAGGGTATCTAGGAGATATTAGGAAGAATTTCTTCAATATTTTCTTGTAGTGTTCTTACGGTTTCATGCTCTACATTTAATAAATCTTTTTATCTATCTTGAATTAATTTTTGTGAGTGGTAAAAGATATGGATCCTGTTTCATTCTTCTGCATGTGGCTATCCAATTTTCCTAGCAACATTTATTGAATTGGCCTTCTTTTCCCCAGTGTATATTGTTGTCTGCTTTAACAAAGATCAGTTGGTTGTATGTGGATGATTTTATGTCTGGGTTCTTGGTTCTATTCCATTGGTCTATGTCTCTATTTGTGTGTGTGTGTGTGTGTGTGTGTGTGTGTGTGTGTGTGTGTGCGTGTGCCAATATGCTGTTTTGGTTACTATAGCCTTGCAGTATAGTATAGTTTGAAGTCTGGTAGTGTGATGCCTTCAGATTTGTTCTTTTTGCTTAGGGTAGCTTTGTCTATTCAGGCTCTTTTCTGGTTCCAAATGAAGCATAGAATTTTTTTCTTAATCTGTGAAATATTATATTGGTATTTTGATGGGAATTCCATTGAATCTGTAAATCACTTTGGATAGTATGGACATGTTAACAATGTTGATTCTACTGATTCATGAGCGTGATATGTTTTTCCATTTGTTGGTGTTATCTGTAATTTCTTTCCTCAGTGTTTCATAGTTCTCTTTGTAGAGATCTTTCACCTCCTTCGTGAAGTTTCTGGGGTTAATCACTAGTACTTGTCCCAACATATACTTGTACACACACACTGAACAAATAGGCAAATGGGCATAATTCAGTATACAGTTTCAATCACAGTGTAATAAATTTTGTGGGGCATAGAGTAAGAATGACAAAATTAAACAGGACCTTGGAGATCTTTTAATTGTTTTATGATAATGGAATTTTGTTATAACGAGAGAATGTAACTGGAAATCACATACTCATTCTGTGGGAGCTGGGGATGAAAAAGAGTTTATATTTAACCTTTGTGAGGGAGTTATTAAATTAAAATAAATTTAAATTCCAGAAGTGCAGAAAGAATAACATCAGATCTTTTCTATCCCTATCTCTTTATTGTTTATATCACTAGGAATTTCATGTGTTTCCTAAAGTTATTTTGGTGTGGTTTGGGAGTCTAGGTGAGTGTTTTTCAGGATGAGCTGATAGAATTTGGGGGTGGGAGACAGGAAAATTAGGAGTTAATGGTCTTCACAGATTAAGATATAGTAATTACATTAATTTTAAAAAATTCTTTTCCTTCTTCACCTGTTTAAATACAAATTGAACACTATAAACTGCTATATTTAAAAGAAAGTCACACAAAGAGAAACTGAAAAAAAGATTTGTTATAAAAACAATAATATCAAATGGATATTTTAATTTGAAAAATGTAACGTTTTACATAAGTTTAAAGCATTAAATTACTTTCTCTTTAATTTCTCTAATATATGCTATTGCTAACTGAACATTTGCTCTGTGCTAGGCAGTGTGCTTGGCCTTTTAAAAAATATGTTATTTATTATTCCTGACAGTTCTATTATCACTTTTGTTTTATGTGTATATAAAGAAAATGAAGATCCTTTAGAAAAATCAAATACTTGCCCTAGGTCAAAATGCTGGCAATATACGAACCATAGTTTGAATAGAATATTGTTGACTTGAATGCTCTTTTCATAATATGCTTCTCTTTCTCCAGTGGATTTTAGTTGGATTTGTTGTAAAGTGGTACGCAGGTGGTGGGTACTTGCTCTGAGACTAATACTATCCTCTTACTAATTATCTGTGGTGGGGTCAAGGTACTCCATCCCTCTGACCTTGAATTTTCACATCTGTAAAAAAAGGGGGTTAGCTAAAGTTCCATGTTGCTCTAGAAATATGTTCCATTTTATGCTTTTTGAGGACCTTCTTACCTTCAAGACTTCTAAAATATAGCAGCTTTTAATTTTTATTTTTATCAAAATTTTCTTTGTAATTATTGCTTTACAATGAAGCATTTTGTCCTTGGCATTCAATCTCATGTATTATCATTACATAATCACTAGATATTTGTATATGCAAGGTGAGGAAATTTGGAAATATTGCATATAGGAGTCAATAAAGAATTTAGATTTCAAAAAAATATATCCTATTTAGAAATGCTTATTGTAACAAAGCTGAGTGCTACAACTAATATGAAAGCTGGATGCTGTAGCAGTTGAAACAACCTGGCAAGAGTAATATTATCATACATTTAAGTTTATAAAATTCATTACTCAAATGCAAATTCAGGGAGAAATGGCACATTTAAAAGACAGAGACATTTACTTCCTCTTTCTGTTTTGATGTCATAGCTTGTAGCAGACTAATGAATTGCCAAGAATAACTAGAAAAGACAGAAAAAGTGGTTCTCAGATGTGATTCTAAGGTTACTTGTGATCGGTAGATTTTAAGAAAATGGTGCACGATGGAGAATTTTACTAGAGAATTTGATTTTTAAAAATTCAGGTAGAATTTACATATTATAAAATTTACTCTTTTAAAGTGTATAAGTCAGTGGGGATTCTTTTTAGTATATTCGTATATATGTACATCAGCACTGTCTAATTCCTAAACATTTTTGTCACCCTAGAAAGAAACTCTGTACCCATTAGCAATCACTTGCCATTCTCTCCTTCCCTCAGCCCCAGTAATGGAGCTTATGTTTCAGTAAGTTTGCCCATTCTGGATATTCCGTGTAAATGGAACCATACAATATGCAGCATTTTCTGGCTGACACTTTTACTGAGCATAATATTTTCAAGGTTCACCCATGTTGTAACACGTATCAGTACTTCATGCCCTTCTATTGCTGAGTCACATTTCATTGTATGGATATACCACATTTGTTTATCCACTTATCAGTTGATGGACATTTGATTTTTTTCCACTTTTGGGATATCATGAATATGCTTCTATAAACATTCATGTTTGAATTTTTGTGTGGATTTATGTTTCATTTCTCTTGATCATATACCTAGGAGTGAAATTGCTGGCTCATCTGGTAACTCGTGTTTAATCATTTGAGGAATTGTCAAATTGTTTTCCAAAGCAGCTGTACCATTTTACATTCCATACGTACATTACAATGCATGAGGGTTCTGATTTCTCTAAAACCTCATCAAAATTTGTTATTGTCTATTATTATAGCCATCTTAGTGGACATGAAGTGGTATTTCTTTGTGGTTTTAATTCATATTTTCTTAATTACTAACGATGTTGAGCATATGTTCATGTCTTTATTGGCCATTCGTAAATCCTCTTTGGAGAAATGTCTGCTCAAAACTTTTGCCCATTTTTGAATTGGGTTATTTGTTCTTATTGTTGATAAGATATAAAAGCTTTTTGTAGATTCTAGGTATGAGTCCTTTATCAGATATATTATTTGCAAATATTTTCTCTTGTCCTATAGGTGGTATTTTCATTTTCTTTATAGTGTTTTTTGGAGCACAAAAATTTTTAATTTTGATGAAGACAATTTTTTTTCTTTTGTCACTAGTGGGCTTGTTGACTTATCTAAGAAACCATTTTCTAATCCAAGCTTATGAGGATTTGTGCCTATGTTTCTGTCTATAAGTTTTATAGTTTTAGCTCTTACATTTAAGTATTTTATCCCATTTTGAATTAATTTTTACATATGATGGGAAATGGGTTTAACTTAATTCTTTTGCATGTGGATATCCAGTTTAACCAAGATTAAGTGCCATACTTAAAGGTAAAATATGCAAATCTTTTTACCAGATGAGGATGTAGACAAGGATGCTAGTTAGACATTCCTATTGAACCCTATTAGAAATCCTTGCCAGTGCCATAAAGCAAGACAAAAAAGCCAAAGATATAAAGGGGAGAAACTGAGAAATAAACTGTCATTACTCACAAATGACACGATATTGTACATGTAAAACATAAAATAGACTGTAACACTACTATAATTAAAAAATGATTACCATATTAAAGGTCAGTACACAAAACTCAAGGTCAGTACTCCAAATTGTATTTCTATACAGTATAGAAACAAAAGGAAAAATAGAAAATGATATGTTTAAAATAACATTATTTATACTAGCATAACAAATAAAATACCAAGGAATACTTCTAATGATAGATGTGCAAGGGCCCTTCACTGTAAACTGCAAAATAGTATTGAGAGAATGTTAAAAAGCTAAAACAGGGAGGGCGATACAATGTTTACAAATTAGAAAGCTCAATAATGTAAAAATGTCAATTTTGTAAAGATGTCAATTCTCCTCAAATTATCTTAAAATATTCTATAGGCTGAATGTATTCCACACAAAAATCTTAGCTGTAGAAATTAACAAGCTAATTATAAAGTTTAACTGGAACTGGAAAGGGCCAAGAAAATTTTGAAAAAGAATGAATCTCAGACTTACTTTGCAGGATATGAAGACTTATCATAAAGTTACAATAACTAAAAATGTGATTTTAGCATAAAAACAGCAAAATAGACTGTCAGATACTCACACATATGGTCCCTAATTTTACTACAATGGTGACACCACAGTGTAGGGGGAAATGGTGATCTTTTCAATAAATGATGCTGGATAAATTGGATATACTTATGCAACAAAAATATATCTTGATTCTCCTACTTCATATCATACCCACAGATTAACTCCAGATGGACTATAGATCTAAATGTGGAGGATAAATTGTAAAGAATTTACATAAAAGACTACCAAAGGGACTCCATTTAAAACAAATTCTATTCATCAAAATACACCATTAAGAGTGAAAAGGCAACTAACACAATGGGAGAAATAATCACATATAGACATGTACATATGTATTTGTGACAAAGGCCTCATATTTACATATATATATATATATATCTCCTATCTATCTGACTTGAACATTACTTCACAAAAGCAAACATTCGAATAGTGAAAAAATAAAAAGGTGCTCAAATTTATTAGATATCAAGAAAACTCAAATGAGAAACACAAACAAGATACCACCATACCATACTAGAGTGACAAACAAAAATACTGACAATACCAAGTGCTTGCAAGGATAGAAAACAAGTTATATACATTACTGTTTGGGAGTATAAATTTGTCCCACCACTATTAGAAAACTGCCAGTATCTACTAAAGCTGAATACATGCATTACCTATGATCCAGCAAATTCACTCCTTGGAATATATCTAACAGAAATATGTATACCTGTGCACCAAATGGCATTATGCAAGAATGTTCATAGCAGAACTGTCATTAGTGGTTCAAACCCAGAAACAAACCAAATGTCTACTATGGTCTATTTATAAAATAGAATATTATACAGCAAGAAGAACATTATATTAAGAAAGAAGTCAGACACTAAAGAGTTTATTTCTACTTATATTACGTTCAAAACCAATCAATATTAACCGATATTTTTCTATAAATGATAGAAATCAAGATGGTGTTTACCTTTAAGAGGTAGCTATTGGGAATAGATATGAGATGAATTTCTGGTCAGAGTGCTGATAATCTATTTTTTGAATTATTTGGGGGTTATGTGGCTAAGTTTACTTTGGGAAAATTCACTGAGCTATATAGTTATGATTTGTGAACTTTTCTGTGTGAGTGTAATACTTAAAAAGTTTCTCTTTTGTTGACACAATAAGCGCTTATGAAAAATTCTGATTAACACAATAAGTTCTTATGAGGATATCAAATCTTGCTTCTAAAACACTAATAAAAACACAAAACTAATGTAGATTATATTATGGCATAAAATAATAAAGAACATTTTATTGATTTTTTAAACAATGAAATGTGCTGCCTTATACAACAGTGAATTTGCTATCACTGGATGCATCCAAGCTGAAGATAGAAGCACTCCTATTAATACATCTTAAAGGAAAGTCTTTAAAGAGTGAAGGTTGGACAAAATGATTTCCAAGCAGTTTTCGACTCTAGGACTGTATAATTTTAAAGCTTATAGTGCCACATAATACAAACTCCCAAATGGGTTATACCACATGATTTGCCAAACACTGTTCACCAGTGAGCAAATCATTTAAACTTTCAAATTGATTCCACTTGAAGGAACACATATTCTTCATTCTATTTTTGACAACTTTTTGGTATATGATTTAAAAATATATATGACTCAGCTACTGGGCTAAGCAAGAGATTATGCGCAGTTTTTTTTTTTTTTTTTGCTATTCTTAAGAAAAATTCAACATAATCCAAACATAGTTGACTGCTCTATTGGTAAAAGATAATTTGCCATGGGAAAATTTAGAATGATGTTAAATATATTTATTCACTGTACCAGGATGTCCCTTATGAAAAGCAAGTTCTATTTATTTCTCACCTAAATGTTCAGATTAGATATGCATAATGTATATGTGTATTCATACAAATATTATTATGTATTTTTCATTTTACATAGCAAAGAGATTTTGATAGTGAATGCTAATTCAGTTTGGGCTGAACAGTAACTTTAGGTGCATAAAATGTAAAGACTGGAATATATTTTACCTTTAAGTCATAGGACCAAATCCTACTGATTATTAAATAACAAAATCAATTTATAAATTGATATTTATAAATATTAATAATTATTTGTAGGTTCTTAAATTTTGGTTCAGGAACCTGGGATGAAAATTTTGTATACTCTACACAGTAAAATGTAGACATGCATAAATTTAACATATAATTTTAGGTAATTTTTTGGAGCCTTTGGTTTCTATCTACAAACCCTGCAGTGTCCACATATCCTTGATTATAAACTCCTGACCTGGTAAACTAATATAATATAAAATTTAGAGAACTATCTAATACCAATAATGTTGCTGGCTTTGTTGCAATATTAAACATTATTAGGCATCCTATCCTGCATGGTAAACTCATTTGATTCTTTAAATTGTTGCAGAGACATAAAGTACTCATTATCACCCCAAACTGTGCCAAGTACTGCATAAAGCACATGCATAATCTTTGAAACTTTTGGAGAAATCCATAGTTATTGCTGAATTTTTATCTATATTAAGTAACCCAAATTACAGATATCCATAAAAAAGTGAATCACCTATCTTTACAATATTACCCTATCGGCAGATTGGAAAAAAATGTAATTTCTTATATGCTGATTTATTTGGGATAGCATAACAAAAATCCCAGAAACTCTTAATTTTCCACAATCAATTTTTATTTCCTTCCGTGTTCTATGTTGTTTCATCCTACCTTAAACTATTTATTGAATCCACTCACAATAAGGAAGGACTAGTACAGAGTGAAGAAGGAAAAAGCCTTCTAATAATCTGAACTAATGGTGACAGTCCAAAGAAAATATATGCACCTAAAACAGAGTAGTATAAAACAAATGTGAAACAACTAAAGCAATTCTTTCTTTCTGCTCTTATTTGGATGTACACAAAATAGAAGGTTACCAAAAGCATGCACTGGTATTTACTCTGTTCACCATGGAAAATATCTGGCCTAAACAAAGAATAGAGTGTTCTGCTTAACAAAATATTTTGACAGATGGAGAATTGCCACATACAGCACACATGAATAACCATTTTGTAATGATTTAGAAGCTACTTCAGGATCTTATATTATGAACATTGATTTTACTATATTGTAGAAGTACAGAAATAAACATAAAATGTATTGCTAATAGAATACTAGGAAGATGAGGGCTTATGTTAAATTCATTCATTCTGCTTACCATACATCCAGTCACCCCCCCATGTGTCCATCCATCGATCTATCTGTTGATTCATTGATCCATCCATCCTTCCATTCATCCCATCCTTTCAATCACTTATATAGTATGAGATTTACAGGAATGCAATTGTTCACAAAATAGATTATTTTGTTCTTATGGGACTTTCACAAAGAAAAATATAAGAAAAAGCACAATGGCTATACTAGATGATGGGATTTTAAGTAATCTTTTTCCTTGTACATTTTAAACACCATAATTTAATTGACATTTATATTTTTATTGTTTCAAAAGCTTTCTATATATTAACTTATTGGATCCTTGTAACAGCCCTTTGAGGTAGGGCCTATTAGAATTCCTATTGTACAAATGGGGAAATAAAAGATTTATTTATCAGAAAGATTAAATAATTATCTAAGGTCACTCAGCTAATAAATAGAAGAAGCGGATTTGAGCTTATGCAGTGCATCTCCAGACACTGTGATCTTAAACCCCGTAGATGTATTGTCTCTCAATAATACAATATGAAAAAGTATTCTAATACAATCAGCAATATCTCAATATTATAAGCAAGAATAACAATAATAATATACACAAATTTTTACTGCTTATAATAGACTTGTCACTATTGATAACTGCTCATAGACGTGTTCTAGTTTAATCCTTACAACAACCAAATGAGTTAGGCATTATTGTATTTCATTTATAGAATGAAAAAATGAGGCACAGAGTAGTTAAATATTCTGCTAAAATGAAATAACTCATTTGATTAATGCACATTTTTTGCCTGTATCAAAATATCATATGTACCCTATAAATATATACAACTATTATGTACTCATAATAATTAAAAATAAAAAAAATTTTAAAAAGATGAAACAGCTCATAAAACAAAGAACAGGCATTTGACTCAGGTCTGTTTAAAATGCACACTCTTGACCACTTTATTAAACTTCCTCCAGTCATATTTATTTAATGAGTTAAATATTTGTATCCAAATAAGACATATGTATTCAAAAATGAATCAAAATAAATTGTCTAAAATTTAACTATTAGAAACAACTTCAAGTAAAAGGTTAACATTTAAAATAATCTTTTGATAATTTACATTAATATAAATAGAAAAAATAGAATTTTGCCTCTTCCTTAACTGTGTAAAGTAATAATTCCAGATGATCTATATCATACTAAGGGATATTGTACTCTAGCATGAACTCCTAAGTGTTTCTGGGCTGGTGTTCTTACCTAGAATGAAAGTGTGGAGTGGAAAATTAGCAGAGCATTTTTGGTTAACACTCTAACACTAGAGTCCCTGCAATAGAATAGTTAATAAGATTAACAAAGTAAACAGCAGTCACATGAGTCAATATCTTGTAGGATTTCAAGTCCAGGCTTCTTTGAAATAAGAATGGCTGGTTCCTGGCCACTGATTTTAAAAACCTGTATGTGAAACAGGAGTCCAATTCTAACAGGATAAAGAGGAGAATATGGGTAGAACCCCTAAAGCCAAGCTTAGAAGGATTATTCTCAAGATTTTCCAATCAGTGATCAAGGCTATTATGGCAAGAAAGTGAGGTACATCAGGATGCAGAATTTCTGCTGTTGCCTGTCTCTCCACTAGATGTTAGGCTATTGAGAACAGATTCTGTACTGTGTATTTAACTTTGTGTCTTAGGATCTAACAAAGTGCCTCACATGGAGTAGGAAATCAATATATGTTTGCTTTACAAATATATGACAACTTTCATGATAAAATCCATGGGTTGCAGATTTCCCTGTTTTGAAGAAATTTTAGATAATAAATATTCAGACATTTATACAAAGAAGTTAAATGATTTCCAAGATCATACAGTTTCTTAATGATAAGCATGACTCTAGAATTTAGGACTACCAACTCCTAATACAGTGTGCTTAGCTGTACAATTTAATACCAAAATTTATATACTATGAGCATATATTTTATGGGCCAAATAACAATTTGTTAAGATATCAGATAGTATCTGTCTTTACATTTATAATATATTTTTCTTTTAGGGTTAATGCTGGAATCACACAGAACTCAAGGTAAGAATCTAGTTGACCATTTAGATTTCAATTTTCCTATATGTAAAATAAGGAGTTAGCCTTAATGCTGGCTTGCTAAGCACCTTAAAGCTTTAGATTTCTATAACTCTACTCTATATTTATATGCCTTTATTTTGGTCAAGGGAGTTTAAAGCACATTATATAATCCATATAAAATAAGCACTTGGTGCTTGAGTACAAGTTTTTCTCTTGTAAATTAAGCTGCACAATCTGGATACTGCCTTTGGTGGCAAAACTCTTCTGCTATAACATGATCAATTACCTATACTGAATCATTCAGCTCTCTAAGGAATAAATGATACAATTCTTTAAATATTTATCTGACAAAGTTTCCATTCTTTCCTGACTTATCTGTGCATGCCCTATTGGTAGATGTGAACATTTTCAAAGGATTTTTTTCAATGATTGGCATTTGATAAACAAATCTGTGTCTCAAACTATGTTTGAAGTAGTTTCCTTTAACTGATACCCTTTTAAAATACTAAGTATCAATATTAGTTCTAAAGGAATTACATAATTCATTTTTATAACTTAGGTCAGCAATTCCCAAATAAAAATATAGCAGAGTCTCTGAGGGCCAGGAGAGGACAGTGTAGGATATTATATTTATCAAAGGGGGCATAGGTTGCAAAAGGTTGAGAGACCTTGTCATGAAGAAAAATTATCTGGACATCCCTGGAGATCTTTCATCAAATGGAAAAAAGAAAGTTCACAAAAGTTAATTGATTTAAAAAATAAACTAAATCTAGAACAAATTAATTTTAATGACTATTTTCAAAGAATGATTAATTTGTTAATTATGAATTCTAAAACTAGAAGTTGGCATACGTATGGTATGGTATGGAGAATACTGGACTGAAAGAAAGGTAGAGCTGAGTTCAAGTCAGGTGTCTGTTACTCAATAGTGGTTCTGGATTTATGTTTTCTTATGTGGATGTCAAGGTTCCTACCTAGGTGATTGCTAAGTACCTTTAAAGTTCTGCTACTCTGTAACTCTACTAAATTCTTATGTCATTTTTGGTAAAAGCATTTTACAGCCTCCATATCAAAAAAAGTACATAGTACTTGAGGGATAATAGCTATAATTGTTTTCATAACTAGAACATAAGTCCCTGACTGTGGCAGACAGACTAGTAGATCCTGCATCTTAACCAGGTCTGTATACAAGAATCACTTGTGAAGCATCCTTGCACTGGAAACTCTTACTCAGTAAATCTGATAGTGCATCTGAGCTGGTGTAGTTTGAATATCTCTCCTGGTGATTTTGATATCTATCTCTGGGTAAGAACCACTGTTCCAGATTCTCATTTGATAAAATGGTTCTTGAGTTTTGGGTTGCAGACAAAGACCTACAAAGGAAACAAATACAAAGTTATAATTTATCTCAAAAAAAGATCATTTCTTTCCTAGTCATTTTTGGATAAACTCAATCTCTCTTATTTGTAACTTCCACTGGACCAGAGCTTACAGACCTTAGAGATTTTAACCCTTTTTTGCTTGAACCCGTGGCAATAAAAGTTCAGGTAATAGAAACTCAATTGGCATTGAAATGGAATATGTATAAAGAAAGATGAACACACATACATGTTTTAAGTTATATATGTATATGTTACATATATAATTATAATATATATATATATGCATAAGTATATGTTTAATCTCTGGTATTTTCTGTTTCCTCCTCCAAATCTACTTGCCACCCTGTTCACCATTTTCTACCATGCTCTCTGCTCCAGGAGACTGACCTGAATGAATATAATAGTCTCCAAGCCCTCTGGCCAATGGGTAGCCCTGGTAGGACATTACAGGAAAGGAAAATAATGAATTCGGTGTATTTATGTTCCTAGACCATTCTCAGCAAGGTCATCTTCAGCTGGCTGTGTCCCTTGACCAAGTCTCCAAATGGTAAGCTCTTTATGGCACTCTTTGCTTTCAAGTTCTGACAATTTCTCCCTTCCCCTTATCCCTTAATGGATGATCACAGGTCTGATGTGGCTGGCTCCAGTTTGTCATACTAGTTCTTGTGGCTTTTCTGCATTTACACTTTATAAATAGACCCTTGGAAATAAACCTTCCTGGGATTATCTTATTTGAACATGCTATCTATTTCCTCCATACTAGGATTCTGACTGATACTTTTATGTTAAAGGTATCTTTCAAAATCTTTGATTAATACAAAAAAAATGGGGAATGTGAGCAGACTTGAGTTTTAGTTTGTAAAAAAGCTCCAACTCTGCTAAAAACAGTATACTTCAGCAACTGAGGAAGAATGTGGTAAAAGTTGGGTTGAAATTGAGGTAGTAGTGAATTTGAGAAAATGGAATATTGGTCTGACCTATGATATGGAAACAAAGTGTGGAAAAGTGAATTTTAACTGAATACAAACACCAAGTCACAGGGCTGAGGCTGTTGGTGTTTCTTTTCATGCTCCAGAGACACTTGATCTGTAATATTGCATTCTTCTGGGGGCAGCTCATTAACAGAAAAATATAAGCGAGCTGGAAGGAGTTCATAGAGGAGGAAGAAAATAATAAAAAGCACTGGAGGACTGACATATGAAGAGATTAAAACGATGACATCACTCTGCTTTAGCTAAGTGGTGACCAAGGGAGGACATGTCAACTGTCTACAATTATGTGAAGGTTTATAAACTCCAAAACAAAGGTGATGATTACTACAAATCATGGGAGTAGTGCTCCATGTAGAGAGATACATTAAAAAGGGAAAAGTTTAGATCAAATTAACAGGGCCATTTTCTAACATAGAGCTATATTATGTTTTGTAAAGCTTATGTTACACACTAAAGGTTTTGTAAAAGAATAAAAGGAAACAAATTGCAAATAATTCCTTAATATTATATATATGGATCCTCCATTATCTATTTATCTTCTATCTATTCGTATATGTTAGAAATCAGTCTTTCACAAACATATGTAGGAATAAAAATGATTGTCACTATTACTATAAGTTTTGTGTTAGACATTTAATGAGCATCTTATTTAATTTTTAACACTGCATTCTTACAATTAAGGAAGGTGAGGGTTAGAATCTTTGAGCAACATTGTGAAGATCACCCAACTAGCAAGCAGCAGAGCAAAGATATAGACCAAGGAGTCTTCATCTCCATTACTCTGCTTATAACCACTGGATAGTTAAAATGCGTTAGGATATTATTATATGGCAAATTTTCATTATTCTATTATTTACATGGATATGTGGATTATTTCACTAATTCTATGAAATATTTTGTTAATAATTTCCTTGAGTACATAACAACATATTTTAGGTACCTTGAAATGTGGCTGTTCATGGTCATCACATTCGCAAGGGATAGCCATTTCCACAGCGATTTCCCATTCTTGAACAATTCATGTGGTTGCCACCCATTCTAATTATCTGGATGAGATAAAGCCCAAATAGTTTCATTTCCGTATCCTCTTCGTCATTACTCATTTTAAATTTTGGAAAATAATTTCTCTATCCACTATTTTATGTAATTCACATTATCCAATAAGTTATAACATATTTATGAAGTTACCACTTGAAAAAAAATATGCCATCAGGCTCTTTTTTATTTTGTTTCCTTTTTATTTCAGCATATTATGGGGGTACAGATGTTTAGGTTATGTATATTTTTAAAAAAAGATTGATACTTTGTATTTTTCAATTTAATTTATAGATATTTTGAAAGAAAACCATGTTCATTTCTAAAGAGGACTACAAGGTGAAATGAATAAGAAGCCCTTTTCCCTGGAACCTTTAACCTCTGTGGTTAGAGGTAAGCACTGTTAATATTTTCTTTCAGACCTTTCCAGGAATTTTCTATGCACATATCTGCACACATTTTCTTTTTTTTTCACTTAGCCATTTATCTTTTTTATCTTTCCACATCAGCACATAAAGTGCTACTTTATCTTTTCTAATGACTGCACAAAATTTTATTGTATGAGTGTGACATTATCCAGTTTCCTGTTGTTGGACATTTAGATAGGTTTCTAGAAATTTTTAAATAAACAGTTATATTATGGACATGTATCTATATTTATCTTTGCATATTTTTCCATACTGATAGGGCAAATTTCTATCTGGGCCATTTCTGGGTCAAATCATGTGTGCCTTTAAAATTTTTGTAGGTTTTTACCAAATTATCATCCCCAATGTAGGCTTCATATTAACAAAAAAAACATGTGAGAGACTAAATAGGTTGTTGACACTTTAAAACTCACATCAAATTCCAAGATGTCATGGAATCACCTTCTGCTCTGTGAGCATAAAATGGCAATTTGCAAAAGATGAACATCTTATGCTACATAAATATTTTACTTTTGGGCCGGGCTTACGTTTGCCCACTTATATTTTCAAGTTAATGACATATGACTTGTCTGTATTTCCCCAAGGCTTAGTTTAAAAAAATTTACTAATGCTTAAAATAATGGATTTGATTAATTCCTTGTTCTGCCCCTTGGCTCAAGCTGTTTATTCCACCTGGAAAATTCATCTCACACCAACCTTGCTTATCTCAATTCTACCTACTCTTCATGGTTTATTTCAAATGATACCTCCTCCATCTAAATGATGTTTCCTTCCTCAGAACTTTCAGTGCTTCTATTTAACCCTTTATAGTAAACATTTGACATTTATAAGTCCCTGAAAATGGTAGTTATCATTGTTAGTTGTCTCTGGATCTCTCTAGTTCTATAGATGTTCTTATCCTTGTATGTCCGCACTTGCCTCCTCTATGGATTGATTTAGTTCAAACTACCTATTCATTATTGTGCTACTACTTTTATTATTTTTTAAAATGTTCTAAGTTTTAATTTTTAATATCAACTGGTAAAATAATACTTTTATCCTAAAGTTCCAGAATTCTTAATACAGCAGAAAATGGTTTTAAAATGTCTCTTTAAAACTCAATTCATAAACAAATGCAACTTTAAAAACTGAGCGTTAAATCTGAAACATACTGGCAAGGGTAGCCTGGATGCTATCATATTAAAGGCCTTTGGAGGCAGGCTAGCATAGTTTACACGCCACTGGACCTATTTATAGTGCTGACTCCTTTTTGCAATGTCAACTGTAATGTTATACTTATTTTAAGCCTCAGTATCTCAAATATCAGCCTCTACTAGTTGTACAGTTCTCCCTTATTTGATATCAGAGAGCCCGATGGAGCCTTCTGAAGTACCTAGTCAGATTAGCAAAGACAACTTTTTAGAAGTTCCTAATTTATCTGATTCTCTTTGTGAAGATGAAGAAGTTAAAATTACCTTCAAACCTGGTTTCTCCCCTCAGCCAAGTCGACGAGGTTCTGATTCTTCTGAAGACATGTACCTGGACACCCCAACTTCAGGTACTAGAAGAGTTTCATTTGCTGACAACTTTGGATTCAACCTTGTGTCTGTTAAAGAATTTGATTCCTGGGACTTACCAGGCGTTTCAACTAATTTTGAATTAAGGAAGGATACCGAAGAATATGTTTTGTCTCCACTATTTGACTTGCCTTCAAAAGAAGATCTTATGCAACAACTTCAAGTACAGAAAGCGATACTGGAGTCAGCCGAATGTCTTCCTGGGTCTACAAGCCTGAAGGGTATTATTCGAGTTTTGAATGTTTCTTTTGAGAAATTAGTGTATGTGAGAATGTCCTTAGATGACTGGCAGACACATTATGACATTTTGGCAGAATATGTTCCTAATTCATGTGATGGTGAAACTGACCAGTTCTCCTTTAAGATTTCACTGGTTCCTCCTTATCAACAAGATGGCAGTAAAGTTGAATTTTGTATACGTTATGAAACTTCTGTTGGTACATTTTGGTCAAACAATAATGGCACAAATTATATATTGGTTTGTCAAAAGAAAGAACAAGAACCGGAGCCTATAAAACCACGGGAAGAAGTTCCTAATAGACAAATAAAAGGCTGCTTAAAAGTAAAATCAAGGTAAGAATATATCTTACATTCTTTACTACTAATAATCTTAAATTTTTAAATGTCATTCTTTATTTCATGTGTTGTAAGGAATAGTCATTCTATATAAAAACATATTGCTTGCTATGTAAAAAACAATGGTGCCATGCATTAACAAGCTCAATGCTATTCAAATAATAGCACTGTATTATCTCTTCTCCAAATGTGAGAAAAAATATGGGTACAATGCAATAGATTTAAGAAGGGTAGAGCAATGTCTATATTATTAAATACTTGCCTAATGAGTTATAAATTACTTATGTTCAAACCATGAAATCTAGATTACTCATATATACAAACTATTTACTTTGACTTTTGAAGTCTATTTATTTTCAGTGGTTTTTAAATGTGTGTGCTCTACCTTGAAACAGTTTTGATTAACATAAAACTGTATTTCAATATATACTTAGTGCTCAGAAATTTGTAGACTTTCCCCAAAAGCTGCAATAAACTTCTTAATGACTGATTGAGTCACAGAGGGATGTTTGAAGTGATACATGTTAAGGTAAATCATAAGAGATATGATTTTAATGATAAACTAACAGAAGGACATAAGTATACTAGTAATATATAAATTACACATAAAATTTCATAATTCTAACAAAATGTAACATTATGGAACACAAATCAGTATACTTTAGTACGTAAATGGAGCAGAATAGAAAATGACCCAAATATAAATAAGGGTATTCAGCTATATAGATTAGAGATTTGGGATGTGACCCCTCATTAGTAACCCTGCTCTCCTGTTAATGTGAAAAATAAAGAAAACTGGCATTCAGCTCTCTCTATAGTGCATAGCTGGCTAATTTCCATGACACTAGGTTAGTAGATAAAACATTCAGGAGGAGTCAGACTCCTGTGCCTCACAGAGTCCCCATGGGAAAGTCTACATTGCTCTGCCGGCCACAGGCAAGTGTTTGTCCTCTGAGTGCTCCATTCTAACTGTCCCTAAACCCAAAGATTTTAGTAACTGCACCAGAAATAGTGTAATATGATGAAAAGGAAATTGTATTAGGAATCAAGACACCCTGATTCTAATTCTCTAAATGGAATTTAATAAAAAAAAGGTATGATATTGGGAAATTTTTAATCTCTTTATGCTTTAATGGATAAAGCAATAAGTAATACTACCAAATGTTTTGTCCCAATACATTCACAAACTAAATGTAGTACAGGTGAAAGCAATTCAAGCATATGAAATATTTTTATTTTAATTTTCTTTTAAAATTATTTGAAAGATGGGCTGAATCAAGTTTGTGAACTATGCCAACTGTTTTAGTCTAAATCAAACTTTGTCAGATTTTAATGGGTGCTATTACAAAAGATAATATAATCATAATCTCTGAATATGCTAAAATAATAATTTTGATGCTTATGAAAATAGTAACAAATTATCTATAAAAGAAAATAAGTTCAGCAATATTTAGCAAACTAATTTAGATACATAAATACATATATATATTAAATACTTTACAAATGAGATAATCATCAGTGACTATCCATTAAACATGCTGCAACCTGCTATATATGTTATAGAAAACAGAACCTAGGAAAGGCACAGCTCATTAAGGAAGCAGTGTTGAACTCAGTGGATTTTTCTGCAAGTTAAAGATGCAGCATTAAAATCACAAGCAACCCATGCTGAACTATGGTTTAGATAAGGGATTACTTTGCTAGAACAAACTTGACTTGATACCAAGACAAAGACTGAACAACTGATAAGCCTAACTTCTACTGCAGTCATGATATTTTTGGACCTTCTCCTAGTTGAAGATGTATATAACTATTTATATCCACATACACATTTGTATTCAGAACAGTAATCATTGGATTCATAGCGGACACCATTCAAGTTTTAATATTGCTTTGGGGAAAAACCTGAGAAGAACTAAATCACGAAATGGTCTAAAGGCCTGTAAAGTTTCCTAATGAGTTATAAAAATGGAAAAAATCTCTCTCCTTCTAAACCACAAATACATTTTCTGCACTTCTATAACTTAAAAATGACCAACATAATTCAGACCACATTTTGAAAAAAGCATTTGCCTCTGGAGAAGGCTTTTTGTGCTGAGTTTCAGTCCAACATGAATTTTTACATCTGATTTATATACCACTCAAAATGGAGTGTATAAAGGAAATCCTGACAGATCCTTAGAACAGCATGTGCCATAATAGAATATTTATACAGCTTTTCCATGATATAATTTATATGCAATGGGGTTTCAAATATTCCTAAAACTCACACAAGAGAGCATTATCAAATTTCTAAATGAATATTGCAGTTGGATTTTATTGTAAAGAATTTGGTTAGAGAAAAATAGCACACCTTATTAGTGTTATTTTACAAAATGTGTACTTGGCTAAAATAAAAATGAACTAATATTTGATCGAAAAATTATAGCTTCTAAAATATCCTCCTCCCTCCAAATCGTTATAGATTCTAAATGGATCTTTTTTGAGCATTTCCACACTTCTTGTGTAGCTTAATTTGGAGGCTATTTCTTTGAAAAGATGAAAACAAAAGACAAAAATGTATATCAATTTTTGCTTCATACATGCAAGTACATTAATAATAGTGTGTAATATAAGTCAGAGTTAAAATGGAAATTAGGCAGCCCTACTATAGAGAGTAACATCTAACTTCAATTCTTCTTAATACCAAAGTTAATTTGCTATCAGGGTCCCTGAGATTAAATCTTCTGAAAGTGGCAATAATCCCTTCTAATAAGCATAGAATGAACTGTGGGAACATATTTAGGTAGGATTTCCTATATGTCAGTCACCCACCAGGCATTATGTTTTCTCTATGGAGATTTTTCTCTGGTTAGAGTTTGCAAATCTCCACATTGGTGTGGGTTGTCTATTTTCTTTTGATGCTTGATAGTCTATCCACTTTGGACAGAAAGAAATATCTACAAGGAGAGGAAAGCAGAGTTTGTAACTCATAGGCATGTGACTGAGAGTGACCCAAAGTTATTTAATTGCACTGAAAGGCACGTATCACGAGACATCTGTTAAGTGTCACTATATACACAGCACTAGAGTATGTGCTTGCAAACAAACTAAGCAGATTTCTGATCTGTATCCCATGGGATTTATTTAAAAATCAACAGCAAAAAATGACATATAAATCACATTAAATAAACATAAATAAATAAGGTAAAAATAGCACGCAGAAACAGTATAACCTCAAAGTTAAAGTTACGGGCTTCAGAGTTAAGCATATTGTCTGAGTTTGAGTTAAGCTTGGTTTCTTCATCTGTTAGTTGAGAATAGCAGTAGCTCTATCTCATAAAGGTTGTTTGAGATTTCCATGAGGTAATACATATAAACTTTTAGCATAGTGTCTGACACATAATAAGTTACCAGTAAATGATAACTGCTATAATGACAATGCTAATTCTAGGTTTAGGTGTATCTGAAAAACTCTAGCAAAACTCAAGCTGCACCAAAGTTTCCTCTGCTTTTTCCTTTTAGAGTTTCTAAATTTTCAGCTTTGGAGAGCCATTTCTTTGTCTCTTGCAGGATTTTAATCAACAAGAAAAACTAGTTGTACTGTAAATTTTCTTGAGATATGTGTCAGCTTATATCTATACCATCTTAAAGTTGGAAGAGAACTTAGTGATTGTTAAAATTTCAGCATTTAATAAATGAGAAAATGAAGAATTAGACTGGAGGTGGTAAAAAAAAAGACATTCATTTTGGTATTGAACAGGCACGCATATTAATCCCCGTAAAATATATGCTTAATAGCTATGTGGCTGTGGACATATTATTTTACTTCTTCACCTGTCAAACAGGGGTCATGATGCCTGATATTGTGATGATTAAATTAAAGTAAGATGAGATCACGTTTTTAAAGCTTCCAGTAAAGTGTTAGGCACTTACAAAGTTATTATCAAAAGCTAACTATTACAATTGTCATTATTATTATCAAATCTTGTTTAGCTAACTAATTTCCTGATTCTTAGACTTGCATTATTTCTCCAGACATCATCAGTTTCCTTATTCAGTTTCCAAAACTCATTCAGCAAATGTTTATTGAGAGCCTGTGTGTCAGACCCTGTGTTATTAGGCAGCCGTATCCAACTGAGACACGTGGCTGGAGTCAGGAGCCTGCGAAGAAGTGAAGAGGTCCCGGGGAAAAGGCCTTGCAGGGCAGAGAGAACACAGTGGGAGAAATAAAACACCAAAACAAAGCCCAGATTCTCTGGGTAGACAATGGAAGCCACAGATAAAAAATGAAATAGGAACGATTTACATTTTAGGTTTTCTAGAATATGTGATCTATAACTGGGACTGTGTACTGGCCAGAGAAGTGGGCTTCTCAGAACCTTGTGTTTTTTCTCCCCTACTGCCTGCTAAATATATGTTCCCAAGGGTTGGGTACATAGGTTGACTGTGTCTGGTTTTGAATTTTATTAAGTGAAACCGATTTATTATTTTAAGGAAAGAAATTGCATGATGTAGGCATTTGATGGTATTTATAACATGGCCAGGTGAATGCAAATAAAGCCCTCAGTGACTTTAATGCCAAAGGAGAAAATTGATCAGTCCTTAATTTTTGTGCTTGAGAAATAGAACCAGGCACATTCAGGAACGGGAAAGAGAGAGATATTTCCTAAAGTATGACTTTAAGAATACAGAGAGTTTGTCTTTCAGGGTGGTAAAATCATTAAAATGAGGCCAAGAAAAGCACTGGGAAATGGGGCATAAGATATGGTCATGTTGCGTGTTCCAGTCAGAGCTGTTATATTGTGAGACTTCCTTAATTTACACGTACAGTGTAATCTGGGGTCCTGGAAATAGTCCAAAGAGGTGTAAATAGCCCCACGAGGCCTTTGGGACCTAATGTATTCCATAACTAACTCGTTTTGAGTCCACACTAATTGTGGAAGCTGGGTCTGTTTAAGGGTAGGGACCTCTGGCAAGGCCATATGGAAACATAAAACACAGCTGCGCAGGGCCCATCAAGAGGGTGTTTGGAAGCAGCCAGCTGGTTGACAGCGAGGAGCCAACTGGCTTCGAGTTTCCTTGGAGATCCACCAAGGCTTCGTGGCTTCCTGGTTTTGGGGAAATCCATACCCCCCTGAGCCTAGGTTTTCCTAGTGTAGTTCTGAAACTTTTCTGAGAGAAAAGGAACAAGAGGGTATCCTCATTCAGGGTTTCTCTCGAGCTCTAGCTGGAAGGAGTCACTATGAATGCCATCCTGCAGATGGGTCCTCTGGGATCCTGTGAGTCTAACCTCCCCACCTGAAGCCCATCTGCAGCCTGTAAAAGTGGAGCAGGGCCCAAGAACTCTGAGCCAAAAATGCACCAGGAAAAAAAAAAAAGATGATGGTACCATTGTGAAGTGGGCCAACTTAGTTTTTCATCTTCCTCCAATCTTGCTAGCTGTAACTCTTGTCCCTGTTTTTATCCCAATGCCTCAACAGCAATAAAGTGACCTCAAAGGCAGACACTTGGGGTGGGCCCAATTGCCCAGTGCCCTGTCACACTTAAGAGATCTTCTATACTCTGACACCTCGATTTGTAACCTTGCCTAAAATGTATATGTTTATGTGTGTATATGTGTATGTTTATGTGTATGTACACACATATATATATGCTTTCCCCTCTTAAATGAAGACACCTCTAGGGTGGCAGAGGCTATCTCTACTATACTCATTGGGGTCAGTTGTACAAAGGCACTTTGCATTTGGATGGAGACAGTGGTAATGGATAATTTTAGAGCAGAGAGCACTATAGGGTTTAAGGCAGATTTTAGTACTAGTTGTGGTAAGGGCTCTATGGGAGCATGAGGACTCTGGGGGTTTGGAGTGTGTGCATTGGGGGTTGTGAATTCTAAGAACAATGGAGCATAATGGAAGCAGCAAGGGCTTTCAAGTAAGGCAAAGCCTTTGGGCTTTAATTCTAACTAATGACTCTCTGTTTGAATCTGGATAAATTATATTTTGTATCAATTTTATTCAGGTGTAAAATAGGGATAATAATTTCTACTGCCACTGTTTTCTAAAGGGCTGAACTAGTAAACTAGTCTGTAGTGTTTTAATCCAAAAGTCAGAGAAGAGAAAACCCATCATCACCTGGATTCTGATAAAGGAGAAAGATACTGCTACGACAAGGACCACACATTGCCAGTACTGATGGACCAGGCGCAGCCCGATTGGCTCACAGCAGGCTACAGCTCTCCCAATCTTGCTACTTCAGCTTTGAGTTCTGAGCATTGGTGGTATTATTATTGCAGTACTTCCTCTGGGAGCCAGAGAAGCAAAGGAGACTGTATTTGCAAAATTAGAAACTTAAAAGTACTTCAGAAGATAAACACAGTTTATTTTTCAATCCTACCTAAAAAGATGGCAGTATTAGAAGTCTTGAAAACCTCTTAGGAAAATAATGAATAATTTAGGATAATAGTTACACTATTTTCTAGATATCTAATTTTTTAAATGAAATTTCATTCAAGAACATAACTGTACAAATAAGATGTCGAAAAGAAATTTTGAGGCTGGGCGCGGTGGCTCACGCCTGTAATCCTAGCTCTCTGGGAGGCTGAGGTGGGTGGATCGCTCTAGGTCGGGAGTTTGAGACCAGCCTGAGCGAGACCCCCCATCTCTATTAAAAATAGAAAGAAATTATCTGGACAACTAAAAATATATATATAGAAAAAGTTAGCCGGGCATGGTGGCGCATGCCTGTAGTCCCAGCTACTCGGGAGGCTGAGGCAGTAGGATCGCTTAAGCCCAGGAGTTTGAGGTTGCTGTGAGCTAGGCTGACGCCACGGCACTCACTCTAGCCCGGGCAACAAAGTGAGACTCTGTCTCAAAAAAAAAAAAAAGAAAGAAATTTTGAATAAATTGTAAAAATCAAATGTACTGTAGAGCAGCTGATATTTAAATTGGTTTACAGTCTATCCTCTTGTAAAAATGGGTTAGTACTGTGTCTACAAGCAGGTATCATTAGAATATATGTCAAATCTCTTTACTCTGTGTATGTGTGTACTATTTTAACTAAGAGCTTTTTTTTCTAATCAATGAATATATACAGAAGACTGGTGTAGCCATTCCACTTGATAATTTATTTAGGGAATTAAACATAGGGAGTGGTGTCATGCTACCTAGCTACACTCAACTCATCCTTGATGTACTGCTTTCTTCAGTGGGAGACACACACACACATATGTATATGTGAGCTTCTCACTTAAACTTTCTTTTGTGTGTACGTGTGTGTATAACACATATAATAAAGATAGTCTTCAGACAGTTCATATTTCAGCTAGTATTTTGTATTTTCTATATTACTAATATCTCATTCAAAGCTAACTTAGGTAAACCAAGTTAAGTTTTTATACAATGGCAATTACATGAACATTCAAGGCAATATTTGCAAATCTCAGAAAACCCATTTAGTTCAACAGGACTCCTAGTCCTATTGTCTGTTTATCCATACTATGAGTTGTGCTTTTGACCTCTCATTGCTTTGTTACGCTTCCTTTAAGTTACCAATATTTCTGGTAATATTTTCCCATGGAATACCTACTTCTAGGGTACAAAATAACACAGCTCTTCCTAAATGACAGGGTTGTTGTTTGTCATTATTACATTTGATGTGATTTATTTGTAGGCAAAGAAATGAACACATAGCAAAAGACTGTTTATCAGATATTTTTGTGTCTGGAAGGAATAGGACCTTTGCCATACTGCCCTCTCCATCGGCTTAGTCAGAATGTTTACAGTGGTGGCATTTCTAGGCAGTCCGTATCTAGGGACTATTTTTTTCAGACCTTCACATTAAAGTTTATCATTTGTAATTTTTATATTTTAATATGTAGTTTTATTCCTTTATGAAAAATCCAAAAATTATCCTATTGTAAAGCCCTTCAGTCAATACTCACTCTCTTTTCAAAGGAGGTCATTCGCTACACTTACACCATTGTTTAAAAACAATTGTGAGACTGCATTTTGCCGGCCATAACAGGCAGGGTGATGAGAACAAGTATTTGGATTAACTTGGTTAAATTCCAGAAATATATCCCTTTAATCCTGCAAAGTAGTTATTATACATGGAGAAACTAAAATTAAGACCCTGAAACTCAGGCTTTTTAAGATAACCCTTGAGAAAACTGGGATAGAACTGATTCTGCTTTCAAAACCATCTTCCCATTCACTACTGATGCAGCCTCACTAACATATGTGAACAATTAAGAATATTAAATCTCGGTAACGTAATGGACCCCAACACACTGAATGTAAATACTTGGGAAGCTCCTCAGAGTTTATGAATATAATTCAGTGACTGTAGTTGGACTTTTCTGACTTCTGAAGCCATTGGAGTTTAACGATGCTCTGTTAAAAGATTCCAATTTGCATGTAAACATGAACAGAGCCAAAGGTTTATTTTTAAAGCTTTCCATCATTCAGACTCTAGCTCCTCCGCCTGTCTTCACAGTTTCTATTCCAATCACTTGCCTGCCTTGAAAACGTTTTGTGTGTGTGTGTGTGTGTGTGTGTTTTTTATGTCTCTGATAATCCCATTCCTACCATCCACCAAAGACCAGCTCAATTTTTCCTCTTCCTTGAGGCTTTCCTGCTATCTCTAATGTATTCAGTCCTTCCCTCCTCTAAGCATAACTTTTAAAGCCTGTATCATTCAATCTACTATACAAATACTGCCTTTATTTTTTTCACTTTTAAAAAACTTTTGTATGTGTGCCCGTCTTTCCAACTGGATTGCAAGTTACCTGAGGTCAGGAATAGTGTATTAGTTTAAGTATTATTCCTCACAGTGACTAACACAGGATTTTGCATAGAGAAAGCTTTGGAAAAATTTATTAATGGCAGCTGGTTTTCTCATTGATAACCCTGAGGCCTGGTAAAATACAAAGGTACCTTCTGAATACTTAAATAATGAATTATGTTTATTATAGATTTAATGATGAGTGCTTTTATTGTTTTCATGATCTTTAAATATAAGGTGCCTCCTGGACATTCCCATCTGGATAGCCAGGTGGCAAATTAATTACTTTATGTCTCAAACCAAAGTTAAATCCCCCCCAATTCTACCTCCCTTTCTTTTATCCTACATTTTGTTTAAAGTTATAGTCATTATCTTGTCATGGAAATAAGAAGTTTCAAGATCATAACTGATTTCTCTTTTGCCAACTCCTATTAATTTTACATCCATATTATATTCTATGGTCATGGAGGTAATGATTGTTTATTTGATAAGAAATAAAAATTATTTTAAAAATTAAGAACAGAATAGAATGTAGTAATACAAATACTATATTTACATATAAAAACAACAGATAAAAGAGATTTTTGTCCCTGTAATAACTCTATTTTTGTTGTCTAAATTGACTCAAAATTAAATATAGAATTGAACACGTTAACCATTGTAACATCTTGCAGACAAGCTAAATTTAGATGGTTTCTTTCAGTTACAAAGATATCAATGAAAAATCAAATCAAGAAATAAATTCATATATTCTGCTATAGAATACTCTAATTATTCAGTCCTTTTTTCTTTCCTATGATTTCTAAAGAGCTGATTCATGGAGTCCCTAAAATTTTACTCTTCAGTAATGTCAAGTCATTTTAGCCTAAAAGAAATATTCATTGATCAGCCTTTGGTCTCCTTCATATCATGATTCAGACCAGTGGGACCAGAACTAGAAAAACCCAGCAGGCTGAATAATAAAAGACCAAGGCAGATATTCTAAGTCCACTGATTATAATTGATTCATTCATTCTCTCTTCTTGCCAGGGTCAGGACCAGGGCCAGTGCTCATGTTAGGGCTGATGTGGATGCTCATGTGGTCCTCACTGATGCTCAGATCCGTGGATACTCTACCAGTTATGTGCCACTGGCATCTCTATCTTGAGTTTGGAAAGAGTCTTGGTCTCTCCCTACATGAAACTCAAATAAACAGAAACAAAGGCTAGCAGTGCAATGCACCTAAATTTTTAAACTTAAGACCTACAAAAAGGTAGTGTGTTATAGTATCTACTACACTGTATTAAGTACTATTTAATTTTTTAATTTTGATACAATTTTAGATTTTAGAAAAGTTACAGGAAGAATAAAGAATTTCCATATTCGTGTATATATTAAAGAAATGTTTTAAAGTGTGTAATAGAGGGGGCCTGTTGCATTGGTTCTGGAGGCAGAAGCTTTCACTTTTGAAAACTGTAACAATGATACCTTTCCAGCTGATTGCTGATTTTACTGAATATAAAACATTGGTGGGAGAAGGAAGGAATAAGGTGCAATTTGTTAAATGATGCAAAATTACAACTAGAAAGGAGAAATAAGTTCTAGTGTTCTATACCACTATGGGATGACTACAGTTAATAGTGATATATTGCATAGTTTCAAATATCTAGAAGTTTAAGTTTCCAATACAAAATAATAATAAATGTTTGTGATGCCAGACATACTATTAATAGTTACCCTAATCTGATCACTGTATATGAATGTGCACCATTATTATCAATTAAAAAGCTAACATTTAAAAAAATCTAAAAAAAATAAAACCCCAAAAGATTTTGTGAAAATATTAACAAGTTCTAATGGAATAGTATTATTGTCATCAGACATATTATAATGCTTTTAAAGCTTTTAAAATTATACTTTTATGACCATAAGAACTGGAAACAAATATATGTATCTTAGGAAATTAGCATGAAGTCTAAATAATTATGTATTCTATATGGCAAAAATAATTATAAATCCCATCAATTAACTCTTATTATCACTATTCTTGATTAATTTTCTTAGTTTTGATTAAGAGTTTTACTATAGTTTTCCTAATACCCTTAAGGACTTTGTTGTACAAAACCTGAAGTCTCCACCTAAAGTATAAATGTAGTATTGAGGTAGGTAATGCATGATATTCTAAAATATTTTATTTTTCACTTTCTTAGAATGAGTGTTTCAAAGGAAATTGCTAAAAATTAAAGTTTTATCATGCACATTTTGTTGTTTTTCCACTAACTTTCAAAATACAATTTGTGTGAAGTCCCATATTTGTACATTTAAATATAAAAATATTGTGACATTGAATTAAACATTTTCTGAGAAAGAATGAGCTGTTGACTAGACAATATTGAATATTAATACAATAGAATGTACTTGTCATTGGCAAATTGTGATCATTGAGGAAATTAGTTTTTATGAAACTATTTTCAAAATTACATTGACTTGATTATAAGGGACGTTTTTTCTCTCTGTCTGAATTTCTTCAATTCCTGGGGAATTCTTTGAACACTTATGATAATTTTGAACCAATTTTCTTTCACTCTTTTAATTTTATATCTTATTTTTTTATTTTATATTTTTATTTTATTTTATATGTAATTTTATATCTAAAGATCTGTAACATTTGTTAGAACCCACCTATAAAGCCAGGTAGGACTCTCATCTCATGTATGAAGAACCATTTGTAGCTCTGACTCAGGCCTTTGGCCCACCCGAGTCAGAGCTACAAGTGAGTCCATCCTCCAGACAGTGCACACCGCACCCATTAGGTGTGAATAAACCTGCAGCCTTTTGACAACTTTACTTATATGATATTTTACCATGTTAATAAGTTAACTTGTTCTTCATCAATTTAGAAATTACAATTTATATAAACTTAAATAATATATGTTTTATATCTCTCTATTATTACTTCTTAAGTGATATAAAATTATATCCCATTAGATCACATTCATACATTGTAGTAAGCAGGGCCACTCCCATTTCACATGAGAAGAAATTTAGGCAAATGGAATTTATTGGGTGAAGTCCAGGAAATATATAAGAAGAGAAGCTAGGTTTGTGATGTAAGGTCTCTAACTCCTTACAGCTATGAGGCATAGCGCCTTAATAAACCAATTCTTCATGAAGAACTTGTGGAGTAGTTATGTTATGTTACATAGAACTCTGTTAGGTAGCATCTATCTTCAAGCAAATATTTGGTTAAGTGATAATAATTGTATACAGAGAAGCTGGCTATGGACATTGTATGGGCCAAATAGAATGAGACATACCAAGAGGAGTTCAAAGGAGACACAGAGCAATAGACATTAGAGAAATGATTATACTGCAGGCTACCCTGGTTAGTGACAGCACCACAGAGGAACTGAACTTGACCTGAAATGGTAAAATTTGTGTAGGTGGAAAAGGAGCAGGAGAACATTTACATAGAATAAAAATATACCTGTGGAGATGGCAGCAGAAAGAATAAGTTGAAGATTTTGTTAGTCAATCAGACTCCCTGAAATGGAAGAAAATGTGGGAGTTAATCTTGAAAAATAAGGTTGAAAAAGAATTGTGCAGTCTTGCTAGACTGAAGATTTTGTACTTTAGTGTCTATGCTCAAGGACAAAGTATTATTTTAGTTATATTAATACTCCAGAAAGAGTATGCAGAATAAATTAGAATGGAGAAAAATGAATGATCTAGTTCACTAACTATAAAAACAAAAATTGAATGTAATTGTAAATGTTGAGTATAATTTCCCTAAATTTTTCCTCCTAAGATGTTTTTCATTAATAATGTTATATGAATGGTCCTTCATTGCCTTAGAAACTTCTTATGACTTTTATGAACACCATCATACGTATGGTTGTGTTTTGGGCATGCCATGGTTTAAATAATTGTTTCTATGTTCATACCCATTTTTTACTTACTCTTTTCTGTATATGTTGGTATTTTAAAACATAAATTTCATACTTTTCTCATAATCAATATTAATTATTGAATTCCACTATAGGTTGTTTTTAACGTATATAAGCAGATATATATTAGGTCATTAAGTATGAAATGTCCAATTTCCTTAAGTGCTAAGTTTAATAGTTGGTATCTCTAACATTTTCATTTTGACACTTCTTGTTTTATTTTTATTGTGAAGGTAAATCCTCATTATTTCAAATGCATGGTTTTTGGCTTGTGATTATCTTTCAAATTTTTTTTAGAGCAACTTTTGTGAAACCATGGATAAAGCAAAAACTCATGTTATTTTTGAATATGAGTTTCATTGTAGAATCAATGTTGCACAGACAGCTTGAAATATCAGTGAAATGTTTGGGAAGGAGGTGGCTAATGAACATATAGTACGTAGATGGTTCCAGAAGTTTTGTTCTGGTGATTTTAATCTTGAAATTGAGCCACGTGGGCAACCTGAGACCAAGGTGGATAATGATGAGCTGAAAGCTGTAGTGGAAGCGAATCCATCTCAACCTCCACATGAATTAGCAGCAAGGTTCCATATTACTATTCCAACAACATTGGACCATTTGAAACAAATCAGCAAGATAAAGAAGCTGGAGATGGGTATCTCCTGATTTAAACAACCGTCAGAAGAGAAATCATCTCAAAGCTTGCCTCTCTTTGCTGTCATGACATAAAGTCGTACCATTTCTACATTGCATTGTTATGTGTGATGAAAAAAATCGATTCTTTCTAACAATTGCAAGTATTCAGCACAATGTAAAGAGGAAGTGCCAAAACAAAGTCCAAAACCAAATACTCATCAAAAAAAGCTAATGGTATCTGTATGGTGGTCCAGCGCTGTTATTATCAACCACAGCTTCATGAAACCTAGTCAATCAATTACAGGGGATGTCTATTGCAACCAATTGGATGATATGACAAGGATGCTTGCCATTAAGCAGCTGAGATTGGTCAGTAGAGACAGGCCAATCCTCTTGCAAGATAATGCTTGACCACTTGTTACACAAACAGTGCTGCTCAAACTACAGTAGCTGGACTTGGAAACTCTCTGTCAGCCACCATATTCACCAGACCTTGCACCAACTGAATACCACTTTTTTTCCCGGCTTTGAACCACTTTTTGCAAGGAAAAATATTTAATTTTCAACAAGCTGTGGAAAATACCTTTTGCGATTTCATCACCACTGGCTCTCCAGGCTGCTTTGCTGCTGTCATAAACAAACTACCATTAAGACAGCAAAACTGTGTTGATAGTTTAGGTGCATACTTTAATTAATTATACTGCCTCTTGTTTGAGATATAATAAACTACACTTTTGATTCAAAGTCAGACATTTCATTTTTAATGACCTAAATAACAGTAGCAAAACTCTTACTAGTACTCTTCAGTTTGTACATTGATAGGATGTCAAAAAAAAAATATGTGATTAGAAGAAATGAATAAAGGATCTTCATTCATTTAACAAATATTTATTGAACACATACTATGTGCCAAGTACTGTTCTAAGTACTGGGGATACATCAGCAAAAAATGACGATCCCTGTCCTAGTTTAGCTTAGATTCTAATGGAGGAAAAACTAATAATAAACATGAAGATAAATAAGTTATGTTAGAAGGTGATAAATCCAATTCAGAAAAATAAGCACAGAGAAGCTTAAGTAGAATAAGGCACATTCTTCCTTCACTCTCTTGAGTGAAAAATGCACTTCATTGAGAAGGTGAGAACTGATCAGAGACTTGAATAGAGCCAGCCATGGAGATATATGGGGGAAGAGAGTTCCATGCTGAAGGAACCAGCCAGTGCAAAAACTCCAGGGGAGAGTGAACAGGATGGTTTGAGTGCAACGAGGCCAGTGTGTGGCTGAAGCAGAGGGAGTGAAGGTGAGCACAGAAGTAGATGCAGTCAGGGAGCTTGCAGGGAACCAATCATGGATAGCATTACAGTCCATGGGAGGTTTTTATCCAAGTGGAGAGGTAGAGCGATAGACAAGCTTGTGGTTTCGGAGCGAGTTCAGGGCTAGTAAAACTTTAGGAGTTGGCAGACTGTAAATGATACCTAAAAACACGAGACTGACAGTTATCACCAAGAATATAATGTACATAAAGAAGAGAAAAGGAACAAGGGCTGAGCTCTGGGGAATTCCAACATTAAGAAGTCAAAAATAGATAAGGAAGTGGCAAAGATTGTTAAAATTAGGAGCCAAGTTGTACAACACACTTGTTCTCTAAAAGTTATGACCAAACTTGCATCTACAAAACTATTTCAGTTGCCATGAATTGAAAAATCCCTGTCTTGGTGATGTTTTTAGTTTCCAGAAAGTGCCTTTGTGCTTATAAGCTTATTTGTTTTTTGCAACAACCCTGTGACACAGGTCAGGCTGGTGTTATTATCTCCATTGTGACAACTGCAGAAAGAGGATTAAAAAGATTTACATACTTTCTGAGGTCACAGAATGAGCATGTGGGTTTTGAAGGGACTTGAAAAAGTATTTTTGACAACACTACATATGATCCTTCCACTATGCCCTGCCACAGAACCCCTCACTGAACTAAACTAGCTAAGACTAGTTTAGTTTGCTTAGTCGGAAAGACAGTCCATCGCAAAGGTCTTTGGCAGGGAGGGTTACTTTTGTGTTTTTTTTTAAATTATCTTTTAAGAGTACTAAAAAAGAAAAAAAGCAAAATGCACCCTTTTTTCATAGTTTTCTTTGCAACATTCTTATCTCAACCCATTTAATTTCATTTTCTTGAGGAGAAATTGATTTGAAATATAAACTTGCAATTTTTTCCCTATGTTCTTACAGATGATTCTGAAAGACAGCAAGCGTAATGCTTCAAGTGCCTTCATTTATGTACCATATCAGGCAAAAAGAAAAGACTAGAATATATGCAGTTTTGGTATTTTTATATGAAATACTCCCTCACACATAATAAACTCCAAACACATTAAGCTATCAGCATTATCCATGAACTTGCATTTAAACCATTATATTGCAGCTCTACCTTTTCAAAAACTGCCACCTCATCTCTATTATTTTCACCTCAAGACTCTAATTGTTTCTTTTATGAGCTCTAACCTGCTAGTGTCCTTGGCGAAACACTTGACGGCGTTTGCATTTACAGTAATTGTTTGGGCAATTTGCCACATAGTCCAACAACTGGAAAACATTTTGCTAGCCCAGGTCTAAATCTTCATAAACATGATCTACTTTATAATAAGCAGTGTTTTTAACTTAGAAATGATGAATGTCTCTTACCCAAGACAACGTCTAGGTTTCCTTTCAGTTAAAAAAAAAAAGTAAATTTAAATTCATTGAAGTATGGATAGGTAATCTTCATGATGAATGAAAATTAATTATTGTATAGACTTAACAGTAGCTGAAATGCAATCCATATATAATTTCCATTCATGCTGGCCTATTTGATTATGTATACTCCTTTCCTCCTTACTCCCCTGGAAAACCTTACTAGCAGAATATTTTTACCGAAGGACTTAATTTCACATTAACCATCCCTTCATATAGTAAAAGCCAGTGTAGAATAGTAGTGTAAACCAGTGCTTCTCAAACCTGGTTGCACATAAGAAAGGGAAAAACTAAGTTGCCCATCCCCGAATCCTACTACAAAGACTCTAATTTAATTGGTCTAGGGTGGTCCCAGGCACAGGTATTTTTAAAAGCTCTGCAGATATTTCGATATGCCCAACACTTGAGAATGACTGACATAAACAAAGGACATAAATATGCTGTTTTGATTTATAATTTAAAATAATACTGAAAATATTTTAATTAGTCACAGTATCCCCCAAAAGAATAAGGCAATTTAAACCAAGGGAAGTTAGTAAATTCAAACAAAATAACACATTAAAAACGTGGCATGAGAGATTTTTAAGCATTAAAGAAGGTGGGACATTGAAATACAAAGAATAAGCCTTAAAAACTATCAATTGTTTTGCCCCTTTGATGACTTGGAGACAAGGTACATTTCCTTGGAGAAAAAGGACACCTTACACAACATAGCAAAATTAATCTTCTTTTAGTATGAAGTAAACTTTTAGAAAGTATTCATTTTTTTGAAGACATTAGTTAAGGTGGTAAGGACAGATTTTAATCGGTGCTATAGTACTGCAATAAAGAAGAGGGTCCAGGGTGAACTGAACTCAACTTGGATTTGTACAGAAGTGAGCAGGCATTTTAAAGGGAGAATGAGGGAGTAGGGAAGGGGGCGAGTGGGAGCTTGTGGAGTCAGGAAAGCGAAAAGTGCAAAGCTGGTCTGTATAAATGCTGACTGGGCTAGCTGTGTCTGGCAATTGCTAGAGTTAGGATTCTATCCTTCCACAGAGGCTGGGAAACAGGCTCTGTCTTTACTGATGATCACATTTTAATGGAATGGCTTTCAGGTCCTTAAGAAAGACACTACCGAGTTGTAGGAGATACATACACATTTCAAAGGGACAGAAAAGGGATTCATAATTATAAGCCCTTTTTAGTAAATGGTGCTCAGGGGGCTATCTTTAGGTTTTGGCTAGAACAAACAGAAAATTCTTTTGGAAGCCTTGAGCTTTCTCAAGTAAGCACTTTAGGAGGGGCTAGGGTCATCCTAGGAATGCAGCCTTGAGCTATTAGAAACCATGCTAATATTTGTTTAAGTCTTTTAATATGCAGAGAGGTGATGAACAAAATGGCTTGTCTTGAAAGGCTATAGTTTTTGTAGGCCCAGGTTGAGGCCTAGTTGAGAACAGAGGCCTGAAGAGCCTGGCTAGAGTTTGGTCAAGGAGAGAATCTTTGTCATTATCATTGTCCCTAAGATCCACCTATACTTATCTTTTAGTTTATTTCATTGGGCATTTGTATCTCTTTGATTACATTGTCCCATGTTATTCTGTCTGCCTAAAATATTGTTCTGCTCCTTCATCTTCATCTGAGTAATAATGCTAAGCCTTCAGGTCTGAGACAAAATGCTTTCTCCTCCAGGAAGACTTCCTTGGCCATCTCTCTTCTCTGAGTTTGGGTTAGTGCTCTTATTATTTTCTTCTTGTAGGACTTCATACTACCCCAATCAGGAAACATACAATTATGATTTTAAAGTGCTGGTTTGTGTTTATCCTTCATTGGACTATAAACTTCCTAGAGGGAAAATTTGTTCATTCTCAGTCTGTACTAGTGGTTTAACTTCTAGCTAAGTGCCTAGCATATTAGATATTTGTTGAATGAATACGTGTTGAATTTTATCCAACATTATTCTGAATTAACATCATGTCCAATAGGAGGACAGTGTCATTTTAAACCCACTTGATAATTAGTGTTGACTATAAAGCCCTGTGCTGTCTTGTTAAAAGTGGGGCAGAGATCCCTGTCTTTGTCAACGTAATGGCATCTCAGCATTTGGCTCTTGCACCTGACTCCTTTGGCAATCCCGGTATGTGACCCAACTTCCTCAGTCAACTTCTCCTTGTCTTTCTGTTTGTATCTGGTCCCCAACTTGTCCTTCCCTAAGCACCAGATTGCTCTTATACTAATCTCCAACCATGGTCTCCTTAATGAACCCTTCTCACTTCATCTTCTTAGGATTTCCTGGTAATGAACTTTGCTCTATTTAATCAGGGACACAAAAACCTTCAGCTGGGCAAGCCATCTTGGTGCTTATGAGCTTCTCCTGAACGCCTCCATTCCCTCAAGTGGGAAGCTCCATAGAAAATGAGATGGTGTCTCTACTGCAAACTTCCTAAATCACTTGGACTTCGTTTTCTGAATTATATGTTTGGGTGCATCATCTCTGAATCTGCTTACATCTACTCCAGATTAGAACCTGGGTATAACCAATAACTATTAGATGCTTTATGGCATTTAATATTAAAATTAACATTAGCCAGAATATGAAGTGTAGTTAGTTGCTTGTGATCAATACTAATAATTACCATTTATGTTAAAAATAATATTACTTCCTATTTAAAGTGTTTTTTTTTTTTAATTTTTTTTTTTTGAGTCAAGAGTCTCACTCTGTTGCCCAGGCTAGAGTGCCATGGCATCAGCCTTCAAACTCCAGGGCTCAAGCAATCCTCCTCCCTCAGCCTCCCCAGTAGCTGGGACTACAGGCATGTGCCACCATGCCCAGCTAATTTTTCTATATGTATTTTGAGCTGTCCATATAATTTCTATGGGGTCTCGCTCTTGCTCAGGCTGGTCTCTTGAACTCCTGAGCTCAAACAATCTGCCTGCCTCGGCCTCCCAGAGTGCTAGGATTACAGGCATGAGCCACCGTGCCCGGCCTTAAAGTGTTTTTATCAAACAAAATCTATGTAGGATATCTTCAAAGCTACCAGGACAGTAAAACTAACTTAAAAATTATATTAATGATCTTATATGGAGATGTGAATGTTTTGTGATCAATAGGTATAAACTTCTGTACACCCAATGTAGAGTTTAGGGCATATGGAGTTTACAAGTAAAGAACTAAGGGTTTGTTTCTCCTGAAATTTAGTAGAGAAATAGTAATGAAAGATTATATTGTATTTCAGATTAGGCTAGAGTAATAAAGTGGCAAGAAAATGAATATAGACAGTAAATAAAGTTCCAGATGAAAAGTTATACTATAATGTATTTTCCATAACATGGTATGTGGATAAGCTTCAAAAAATACTTGAATACCTTTCCATGGATTCTGTAGTTAATTCTGCTGCAGAAATATGAGTTTGATCCCCTTCTTCATAGACTGTTAGTTCAAAGACTAAACGACTTTCACTCCATAAAATTTTTCATATTGTGTCAAAAGGGAATGTGGGTGTTAACTTCATCTTTTTGCATAAATATAAAATGCCAACATAATACTAACAGCTGATACTGATTGATTGCTCGCTGCCCACCAAACACTGAGTGGTTTACATCAGTTTCCTCAACTGATGTATTACATTGGTATGAATACTTTTGTTTGTTTTAATTGCACCCTTTTTTCTTGTGTCCTCTGTCTTGGGCCTTTTTCTCTTTTTCCTTTTTCTGTTCCACTACTCTTTCTCCACTCACCTTCAGTCCAAATTGTTCAACTGCTCATTACACTATTCATGTTTCAGAGTTGGAATTTTAAAAAAACAAGCGCTTTCTTTGCTTTGGACTGTCATTAGCTACAAACCAAACCAGTGGAGAGAAATATAAAATCAGATTTTGTACTGAATTTTGACTGATTTAGTCAACATGGGCCAAGTGGTTTGTGTGTATAAACCGGCCTTAAATCAAAGAAACATGCGCTGAAGGAGAGGAGGTCTTCGAATGTGAACCGGTAGAGTCTCCATGAGTACAGAATCTTTTGTAAAGAAATCTGTGACAGGGAATGGAAGAAGGAAAATAGTTTACGAAAGGTGTGGGTGAGGGGTAGGCAAAGAAAATGTGTAACACAAAATATGGACATTTGTGAGGTACGCCTCAGTGCTTTGCGTTAATAATTTGCATATTAAGAAGTCACAAGTCTGCACATTAATGAATCCCTAACGAGTCTCTGAGACACAATAGACTGATATGTCCCTGGAGAAGTCATTATGGCCTATCATGTCAATGATCCGCATATTAATGACTCTCACATGCTCATCAACAGGTAGCCTAATAGGCTTCCATTGAGTTCTTTTTCATTTGCTTTTTAAATATATCCTCTCCTCCCTTCCTTTTGTAATACTATTGTGAAGAATTGACAAAAAGGTGCATTAAGATGATTTTAATGTGTGACGTAAGTTCACAAAAGCATTCAATTTAGAAATAATCCTTTAAGACTTACTGAGTCTGCCAAGAAAACTTTTTAAGTGCAGTTAAATACAAAACCAGTTTGATAATAGGTTTCTTATTTGGATTTTTATCACAAACCATCGAACCCAGTTTAGTGTATTTCTATTTTCTTTGGTATATTAATTTATCGTATGATTAGCATAGGTAGAAGAACTAGTTTGAAAATATGTTTATAAAATGGAATTGCTGGAAAATGGATATGAATTCCTACAGACTTCATATCATAGAAGCTGCTAAACACTTATAACAACTAAAAAGCAGTAAGTAATACGATAAAAAAATTTAAAAATATAGAGGAAATACTAAACATATATTTGATTGCATAGCAATCTAGAAATATGCCAGGGATCTAAAAGTTGACTTCATGACTTTTAAATTTAAGATTTAAATAAAAGTAGTCACACAAGCAAGGCAGTGAGTATCATAAAATTTCTAACTTGCTTTGGCATGCTTTAACTTTTTTTAGTCCCAATTATTGTATTTAAGATATCTGTTTTTTTTACAAACTTTATGATCGACCATAAGAAATATTGAAAATATTGAAGCATTGCTCTTCTACTACTTTTATTAAATTATATACCTCTCCACTTGATTTACTCTCCAGATAAAGGGAGGACTATTGATACATGTTTGAAATTCTTTGTTAAGAGCCAGGAATGGGACAGAAACTGGCAGGAATGTTGGAGAAGTTTGGTACTTTGGCCCCCATGAAAAATAAAACAAACAAGGACATGAGAACATCACCACCTTGGGGAACAATAGAGGGCACAGATGCTCAGGTGAGTGGCTGCAGTTTGATGGGCTCCCATCTGCCACCTTGGGTTTGGCAAAAGATCCTTCTGAGAAGTGTCACTTCAGAATGATTTGATTACAAAGCCTGGAAGTCTTCATTCCTTCCCTGAAACCTTCCAAACATACACTAGGACTATCAGTTTACATTTTAAGTTATTTTTTCTTAAAACAGTTTTCAAAACAACCTATAACACAAACTCTGTAGAACTTGGATGTCAGAGCTCAGTATTTAACAAATCAAATAACTTAGGTGATGTTTACTGTAGATTCCACAGAGAAAACGTGTTTAAACAGGTTTTGTTTAACTGCTGTTAACTGGCTCAGTAGCCATGACTCTGTGATAATGACTTTTTTACACAACCACTGGCAAATTAACATCATTATGAAGAAAATAATGGCCTAAACTTAGAATCCTTAGGAAAAAAATATACATAGTAATACTCTGATAATTTTGGAAAGATGTAAGCAACATAAAGCTCTTGACACCCACTTTGTCTGGAACTGTGGAGAATAGGAATGTCAGACTTCCGAGGTAGCAAAACTCTCAGCTAGACAATCATTTCTTACCATTCATCTGCTTCAAGGGTGATGGTTCCTTCCTTTAAGAACTCAGGTAAAATAAGGACTTCAGGCCACTAAGTTTAAGAATTTTTTTCTGCTCTTTATCTGAGGTCTATTCTTCAGTTTTCTCAGTATCTATCACTTACCAACATTTACATTTCTCTCTGGATAGAATATATTTGGCAGGTGGTGGAAGAAGAGATACTTGGGCAAGGTTTACCTATAAGTCTTCTTTGACTTAAAATTCATCAATTCTGCTTGTAATTGCATCCCATTTCAAAGCAACATACAACCTTTCTGGTTCACACTTGGACCTCCAGGATTCTATGTAATTATGCCCTAGATCTTCACAATTTAGTGTCTCTTTAGAAAGTGCACATCCATACAGAGTTGTACGTGGTGCTCAATTCAATCACAGAATTAAATCTAAAAAGTCGTTCACTGATTCCTTTGAGGAGCTAGAAGAAATCGTACCCACACTTTGACATGACAAAGAAGATTTAAATTTGCAATCCTTGGTAGAAACTGAAGAGTTAGAAAATGAAGAAACTTTGGAAAAGAGACTTACCAAAGAATTCTCCAGTAAGGTTATGTCTTGCAGTTGCTTCTTTCTCTGCTCTTGAACGTCCCTGCATCAGGAAGGCAAAATATCATCATTTTCAGTATGTTTTCAAGATCAGGTGCCAAGGCAGTGGTCAGTATTCTAATTTAGATATTGAAATAGAGAAGATTTTTGAGAATGTTATAATTCAGCTTTATGCAAAACAGCAAAATAACTTGATAAAACCATCTGGTGACTAACATAGTGGTATATTCTTAGTTACTTGAATGCTTGAGCAGTTTACTACAGTTGACTCAAGGGGCTTATGGTTTACCATGGTTTATAATTACATTTTAAAAGTAATGAACTAGCTTGTATAATAGCTATTACTCAATACACTTATTTATCTTAATCTGTTGAAGATATTGAAAATCTTCCACTATTTGAAAAGTTTTACTTGGACATAAATAAAATGATGTGGAAATAAATCATTTCATAATATATAGTTGAAATAATATTAGAAGACTAGCTTACAAACTGTACAGGTAAGACTTCTGTGGCATTAAATTTAAATGGATAACACTGACCAGAAGATTTAATTGACTATTTTTGGCTATACTGAAATTTTAAGTCAGTACTTATTTCTATTGATTCTACCAGCATTTTTGTCTTTTGGGAAAAATTAAGAATTTTTCAAATTAAACATCTACATTACATTCCTAGAATACTCCTATTAGTGATATAAATATAGAGCTATACATTGAGAAGCCATGTTTTTTAATACCAAAGCTTAGAAGAGCAAATTGGTTCCATTTTGATCAATAAAGAGGGTGATGAGTGGTGGCTGTCTGGCTGTGTAAAAGTAGGGTCATGGGGCTCATTCTGGTCATAGCAAGGACGTCCATTTATCTGTTATAAATCCTTGCTGGAAAGGGAGGTCATCATGAGCATATTGTGCTTGTGATTCCTAATCTAATCCAGAATCCCTTATCTAATCCAGAATTTTCACCTTAAAAATAAGGAATGTAATGCCCACAAAAAACAATGGGCCAGTCAATTAAAAACAAAACAAAACTATGTGCATTACCATGTCAGTTGTTAGTCCCCAGATTCAGCATATAAGGGGAATAGAAAGCCATTTACTAATATTTTTTCCTTTGAGATTATTTCTTGTTTCTTCAATGCCTGTTAATAATACTGAATTGTATTTATTTTGTTTTCCTTTCTGGCTTTATCATCAAGAAACTTAATGCATCTTTTCATCCTTTATTCCTTTTGCATAATGCCTTAATTTTTTTTCTTTATACACTTCTGTTCACAATTAAATGTTTATCTCTCTACTTACCTCTCTTTTGATCAAATATCTCTCTTCTGTTTTCAGTTTTATTCCTCATCGAGAGAAGGCTGCCAGTATTGTAACAGCAAAGGAAAAGATACTGAGTTGTAGTAGTTGGCTAATGTATTATGAACTTTACCTCTTATTAAGTACAAGTCTTTGCTTTCCTCCTCCCTCCTATATAAGAGGCTATGAAATGTCAAATGCTAGAAAGGCAATTTTTAGGGAAACAGCGATATAACATTATGAAAAGAAACAGTATGTACTACAGTATATAATTATTTACCCTGGAAAAACCTGTTGAGTGTTTTTGCATGTGTCCACTTAGTGCCAATGCTGATATACTGTTCTTAAATGACTTAAAAAAAATCTCAAAGGAGGTTCATATAATTTATGATTTAAAAGATCATTTATTTTCCTTTTTTTCTTGTGGGGTGGGGGAGGAGAGTGAAAGTAATCAAATGAGATCCCAAGCTTTGAATAAAAAGGACTGGTCTGAACTTCTTGAGTAGTTTTACATATTCTTTTTAGCTGTTTATTGTACACTGAGAGGTGATGTCCAAGAATTCCAAGTTTGGTACTCTTTAGACAATTCTGAGCACTTTTAGGCAGAATGTTAAGGAGACACAAATACAACATTCAGGACTCACTTTGAAATGACCCCTTTTTATGCTAACATTTCAATTCCTCTTGGAGGACAGTTACACTTTGCTTCTTGCAGCCTAATCCTTCCATTCACCCTAACCGGGCAATTCCATCACATCGGACTTAGATTTTGTGGCACAGGTATCCAAGAGTTTTCACTCAAATTTTAAGAGACATGTGGGGTTTTAGCACAATGGCATTACAGGACCTTAGGAAAAACCATGTTATTACTTACACTAAAAACTACTACATCTTGACAGTGTTAAAATTAACCATAACTCCAAAAGCAGAAGTGCAACATACCCAGAAATTGCGGTAATATTAACATGGTGCCTAAATCCTGACACTGAATAAATCAATTGGGTAATAAAAGAAGGTGAGAATTAGCATTCCGGTGTACACTGTACTCGGAGAGAATACTTTTAAATAAAAGTTTACTTTCACTGAGGATCTACTGATTTTTCTTTGAAGGGTGGTCTTCTGATAATAAGTGTATATTTAAAAGGCTAAGTGAGTATGCTATCATGGGCTGCAAATTTTACTCTTAAAAGTAGCTTGTGAATTAAACATATGAGAGAATATGATAAGCATTTAAAATAAAGATAACTCCAAGTAAAAGAAGACGCATAGGAATTTGTTTCTGTGATAATGTAAAACTAGTAATCAGTGTGGTATTTACTATACTTCATTACTACTACTACTAATAATAATGAATTTGTTAAGCACTTCCATGTTTTGGAAATTATGTTAAATTATTACTCTGTGTAAGGAGTGAGCAATATTTTGGAGAGAAGAAAGGCACAGAGAGGTTAAATATCTTGTCTAAGATCGCCTGGTGAGTAATTGCCTTAGTAAGTGTTAAATTTAGGACAGACTGAGATTTGCATGTAGATCTTTCTGTTCTGTTTCACTATGGATTGACCCTCTATGGAAAGAACACTGACAGGGTGACTAAGACACTTGGATCTAGTTGTAGCTTTACAACTAGTTAGCTTGTTCAGCTTCTATCGTATTGTTGAACTGAGCTTGGGTTTCTTTCTCTATAAAATGATGAGAAGAGACTATCCAAGTGTGAAGTTTCTTACAAATCAGGGAGGAACTTGGTATAAAAAGTAGAACAAACTTTCTGTAAGTTAGATAGGGCTCAGAGGTAAAGAGTCTGTTGAACTCAAATTTTTCAATGATTAATAGCTGACTCAGAAACACAAATTATTATTTACTTATTTTATTAGATAGGTTGAAAATACCTTTCACTTTCTACCCCATTAATATCTCATCATTTTATTCTGTAAGGCATATAAGATGATTGGCCTATGCTTCAGCATGTTTCTACTTTTCTGGGCACATATGAGCTACATAGACAATTATTTTATTTTGTGCATAGAGCTACATCTGTCCTCAGCATAAGTGAGTGTGACATGTTTAAAAGTCTGAGGCATAAAAAGAGTCTTCCTGGACCCCATTCCTGGAATTTAGAGTATCTGCCTTCACGCCTTTTTTCATATCTGCAGTTAGACAAACACTAGTACATCACACCTAATTCTAAGCTTCCAGTTAAAAATGCAGATTCCCACTCCGCACTCCAGAGATGCTGATTTGGTAGATCCAATTTCAGGCCACTGAGGCAGAATTTATAACAAGCACCAGGTCATTTTCACATGAATCATGTTTTGAGAGGCATTGTTTGGATTTAAGTTTGTGCCTCTTGAGCTAGCTGACTACCAATTTGTGCTCTGGCTTTTAGCTTTCCCTTTCCCTAAATTGTATCTTTATCTTGAATTTCTTGAATAATTATTTTTCACTTACAAGGTATTTGCATATGATGTCTTAAGCTTGGAATTGCTTTTCTCTTTTTCTCCAGCAAAATGCTACTTCTGGTTTAGGTTTCACCTTAGGAGCCACATCTTTCTGGAAGCTATTCCTGCCTCACTGTGCACCTCACTAAGCACACAGTTCTCATACTCTGGGGTTATTGCTTTATTTAATTGTCCATCCTCCCCACTAGCTTTTGAGCCCTTTGAGGGCATGGATAGCATCTTGTTACATGTGGTGATTTAATGCAACATTTGGAAATTTGTAAGTACTCAATAAATATTTGTTAAGTGATGAGTGAATATGGATTGCTATAAATTTAAAATTACTATTATACTTCATAAATGTAACTATTGGCTAGAAACAATTCACTTCTTCCTGTGTTCAGCACATATATATTTATTGTCTACTCTAGGTCATCATATAAAATTTCAATATTATGTTCCATGTCTTTGAAGTGGGGGTAAATTCACCTCAAATTGTAAAAATGGTGCAAACCTTTGTACAATTATATTGTGACAGAAAAAGGAAAAATGACAAAATCTGGGCATTTTACAATTTTAACAAACACTAATTTTCATTTCCCATTCAGTCTAAGACCTTTCAAGCTCAACATATTTCCCTCAATAAAGCTCACCCTCTTTCCTTTACCAATGCTTCTCCTAAATTCTCTATTTCAAGTGATGGTGGTTCCATTCTTTTAAATTCTCAAACTAGAAACTTCTGAATCATCCTTTATTTTTCTCTTAACCTAATTATTATCTAAATAGTAACAAAGCACGCTGCAAACACATATAAAACTAGTAAGAAGTAGGGGAACTGGGTTTGAGGCCAGGAGACATATCTAAAAAAATGACTCTCCCTACTGCCTATTATCTAGATTGCGGCTGTCTGCATAGCTTAATCCAATGGACTTGGTGCAGTGAGATACATTGTCTATACCAGAAGTTTGCAAATCTGGCCTCATATGAAAATCATTTTAGAAGATTCTTAGCACCATCATTCTCTATTCCCCCTCTCACTTCCACGTGCAGGTCTATTAATTTAGATTTTACAGAAGTAGGGCCTGGAGTTTCTGATACGAAAGGCAATTCTGGGAACTGTTGTTATTATATATTTGAGAACAGTAGTATTCATGCGAGAAGGGACTACCAAGGCAGAAGGATTCTTAAACAATTGAGATGCTTAAAGTTCCTATATGAACTTGATTTCTAGTTCCTTAGAAATTCATCTGTGTAGAATGCCCAAATCTAGTAAACAGGTTGTCAAGGACTACTTGGAATGTTATAAACCTAGGTGAACAAAGTGTATGTGGGAAACATTTCATTTTCCCTGGTGAAGGACAGAATAAAAATTAGGAACATAGGCAAAATGTACTGGTCCACTGTCTGGGCATGTGTACCAGAGATTAGGGAGGAAAGCTCAAGGAGGTGTCTATGTGAATACCTGAAAAGCAAATCACCCAGCCCTTAAGAGACCAGAAACGAGCCTGCAGACTAATTCAAGACTTTGCTGACTTGTGCGGGAGCCCCCAGTTAACCACCAGACTTAACTCTGGCTTAGGTCTAGGGATAAAATTGTAGATTTCTAATTCTCATGTATGCAACAAAAGGTAGCATTAAAAAATCTATGTGGAGTGAATTTATCAACATATTATATTGATGCTACATCAAAAATTGTAACTCATATGTGGCTGATCTTCTTTTTCTTCATTATTATCACACTTAACCCTCATCATTTTGTGCTTGAAATGTTGCAGGAGACTCATGACTAGTATTTCTGCTCCTCTGTGGCTCATCCTGTCTAGCTTCTCCATTACATTACCTAAAAGTAAATCTCTGTCCTGTTTAATCCTCCTGGTTAAAAAAGTACCTAAAGATTTCAGCCCCATTTTGCCTTGCATGCTAAGCCCTTTACAATCTGGTTCAAACTAACTCCAGTTCTGTCCCCCAACATTCTTTCTCCAGAGTCCAATCCTCTGAACATCTCACTGTTCGTAGATATGCCTTTTCTTTTGTGCTTTCTTACTCTCATCTTTGACTTCCTGTTGTTCGCTCTGCCTGTGATGACCTTATCATTCTTCTCTAATTGGGAAACCCCTAGTTATCCCTAAAATCTAACTCAGAATGTCACTTCCCTGACTTCCCCAATAGTGTCTTCCTCAGTTCTGTCCTCTCTTCTTATCTCGAAGAGAATTTTGATCATATCCCATTATTTATTATAATATTTACCACTTATAATAATTATAATTACCTATTGATGCATCTATGCCCATCATGACATTATAGCTTCCTTGAGGTGAGAAGCTAGATATTATTTATCTTTGATTTCCCAATATTTATTACAATTCATGGTACTTCATTTCTCTGTTCTCTAATAATACTGACTATCCCTTTATATGTTTAGTGGCCATATATATTTTCTCTTCTGTGAAATCTCTATCTCCCCCGCCCTCTGCAATGAATTGTTTGTGCTTTATTACTGATTTGTAGGAGTTCTTTATACATTCTTGATACTCATATATGTTGATATTGCATAACATAAGCATGTCTTCCAATTTGTAATTTCTCTTTTTTCTTTACAAAAGTCTTTTATTGAACAAAAGTTTTAAAGTTTAATAGAGTTAAACTGACCAATTTTTGTAATAGTCTATGTTTCCTTTTTTTTATTTAAGAGAATATTTCCTACTGTGAAGCCTAAAAGATATTCACATATAAGAATTTCAAAGTTTTTGACATTTAAGGTCTGGGCTTAACTGGTAACCATTTTCCCTGTCTCCATTTACTAAAAACTCTCTTATTTCCCTATTGTCTAATATGCTATGCTTGTCATATAACAAAGTTCCAGTTATCTGTGATTCTGTTACTAAGGTCTCAATCCTGTTTCATTAATCTGTCTGTCCCTGTGCCAATAAAACTCTGTCTTGACAAATAAATCTTTGTAATAACACTTAAAATCAAGTAAAACGGGGTTCCCTCCCTGCTATTTCTCAGAAATATTTCAGCAATCATTAACCTTCTATTTTTCTATTTTCAAAATCTTTAAAAACCTGTTTTGGAGTTTTGATTAGAATTGATCTGAATATGCAGATCAATTTGGGAGAGAATTGGTATCTTCATAACATTTTCTTCTTATCTATGAACATGGTATATTTATCAGTTTTCCTGGATGTCCTTTAATATTTCTTGATAGAATTTTATTTTTCTCCCTGCAGAAATCTTGCACATTTTCTATTAGTTTTGTTCATAGATATTTGATATATTTAAATATCATTTATTTCCACTTTCTTCCTTGTATTTATCCCTGAATCTACATTTTTTCCTTTTGTATTTCTGGATTTACATATTTTTGTGAGACACCAACATAATAATACACAGTTGAATACTTAATCATTTGTTCCCAAAATAAGGCTCCTATAGTTTCAACTCAATCATTGTTTAAAAATTAAAGTATTTTAGAGAATTGATTTAGATTTGCTAAAGGATACAAAATTGTGGCTAGATAGGAGAAATAAATTCTAGTGTTCTACAACACAGTAGGATGATTATAGTTAATAGAAATATATTATATAGTTTCAAATATCTAGAAAGAGGATATTTAATGTTCCTAACATGAAGAAATGATAAATGTTTGCAGTGATAGATATGCTACTTACTCTGATCTGATCACCATACCTTATATGTATCAAAACATCACTACGTCCCCCCATAATATTACAAGTGTTATCAATTAAACAAATAAAATGAAAGAAAAAATGTTTTTAAATAAAGATGATTGATAGTATTTTGCCTAGATAAAAACAAAATCCTTTGAATGACTATTAATTTTCCTCTACAAATGAGATTTTCAGGATTGTTATGGGAATAAAAAGGAGGCGGGAGCAATTAAATGCTGTGTAATGGTTTATATTTTTTAAGCACATAGACATTATGTACATAGAGAAGGAAAGATGTGTCGGCTTGTAGTTGAGTTTTATAACAAAAAAAATCTTTGAATAGTTATTGGCCTCATGAAACAATATAGATTTATAGATTAAGTCAGTATCAATTGTGCAAACAGTGTATTTTTCTAACAAAATTATATTCATATAGAAACATTATTTTCATTTATGGGTCTGCTAAAGGTACCAAATGATTTTAGTAAAGTTAAAAGTAAGCATCATAAATACATACAAAACTGAATTACCTTCTTACATAGTCAGGATGGAAGAACTTGCAATTTTCTCATGATTTGTTGAAATAAAATTAGCCTTCCTGGGATTTGGATCAAAATTCCTCATGCAGTGAAGATTAGTCTGTATTTCACAAATGTATCAGCCATTGCCAACTTTCCAGATTTCTTTTGTTATAGAAAAGTCATTGAGAAACATATTAATAACTAGAAGAAAATTCAGCTGGGACAGTACAAGAAAATGTGGGTCCTGGGTCAAATATTTCTGATAAATTGACTTGTGACATAACTATACACAAAGGGGGCTTTTTCACCAACAACATTTTTCCTATTTACTGTCATGGACAAATCTAAATTCTAATGATTTCACAAATACACCAAAAGAGGGTAAATCTGAAAGAATGAGCTATTTATCTTTTTCAATGAGTATGCAGAATACACTAGAAAAGGGAATGTGACCTGAATCATTTTTAAAAAAGAAAGTATATGCTTGCATATGAAAGGTCTGAAGTTTTGGTTATAAAATTGGCTTGTGGCAATACACATATCAAGTCTTTTAACTGAGTATAAATTTAGCTGCATTTCAGTTTTTGGTTAGCTTATTTCTTTTCCTCATTTTCTGGAGAGAGAGTTAATGTTACATCAGTTCTACTGAAAGAATTTTGAGTAAAATGAAACACAAAAAATTAATAATTGAAATGTTAGAAAGCAATTTCCACAACCACAAATGGACTGTCAGTTCATAAAACTTTATCATTTAAACCAAGAGAAAAATGTTCGCACTTGCAAAGATTAAATTCATGAATGATGGAATAATCAACATTTACATGTATTTTTACTCTGGTTATACAACTTTTAATATGAGCAACATAATCTGATTCAGAAATATGGCATTGTATGAATTATTTTAAAAAATTTTCTGCAGCCAATATTTACTAACATGCCATTTTAAAAGATCTATTTTATTTAAAAATATACAAAGTAATACAAGAAAATATGAAAGTTTACTTAATGTTTATTTGGCTTGTTATTGATTTAAATTTTCCCCTGTATAAAAATTCTTAGACAATGTAGTCCCAGAAAAGCGAATAACATTTTGTTTTAAATTTAACAGTAAAGAAGAATCATCAGCAACATCAGAAGAGAGTGACTTTGAGAATCCAAAGATTACAGGTATATTATTATTTAATTTCTCAACAAAATTTGTCTGTTTTGTTAAAGGCTACAATTAAAACAATCTTACATTGGTACAATTACATTAATTTTCAGATACTTATATCCCAACAATCGTGTGTTCTCATGAGGACAAGGAAGACTTGGAAGCCAGTAACCAAAATGTAAAAGATGTAAACAGGGAACATGATGAACATAATGAAGAAGAATTAGAGTTGATGGTAAGTGTTCTGGTTGCCACGGTATTAAGAGAAGATGAATCCATTTATGCTTCAAAGATGCCACAATGCCTGCCTTTCAATAGCTTCAACTAATATAATTTGCAAATGCGAAAGCACAGCCTATTCTATCCTTGCATCTCTAGCTTGATCAACAAGGCACTTTGATTTCAGTATGTTGCTTCTGGTCTCTGCAGTGGGAAATTAATGACATTCATTTCTTATCTCTTTACTGGTGGCTCTGAGTAATAGTTTGTAGGAATTACAGGAGAGGTAGCACTATCCTAATGTGCATTTCTAATCTTTTTGACAAGTATACACTTAGCATAAACTCATCTGTAAAATGAGAGGGCTGGACTGGATGATTGTCAGGGTCCTGTCCAACTCTGCAAGTCTATGATTCTTGCATTTAGCAGCATTTTTTAACTTCCATTCTTGTGAAAATCTCCAAGTTCTATATCATTGTAGAGTATTAAATTACCAAGTGAGAAGAAAATAGCCTGTGCCATAATTTCTAAACAGGAAACAAAATCAGTACTGTACAATTTAGTATTAAATTTGTCATAAATTTCACACTTGGTGAACATTCAATCTGTTTGGGTTTTTTGGGGGGATGATTTAGATAGTACTTTTATCACAAAGGAAGAAATAGGAGTAAATGAGTCACATAATGCAATTTCTCCTTTACTGTATTTGGTTGGAGTTCATATCATTGGGATACATGGATTTATAATCACCTAAGATTAAAATGACATTTGCCTCTTCCAGTGTCAGTGCTGAAACAGAAAAGAAATAGAGCTCATCTCTTTCTCCGCATATTCTACCTTTTCTATAGTGATATGGGAGCTGCATCACTAAAGTATGCAATTTACTTTGCTCCAACTTTAAGAAACTACAAAGTTGTCACCCATTGTGAGAATTCTCACCAGCTGAAAGTTAACATTGGCATTTTTTTTTTCAAACCACAGAATATAATGAAAGGGCCCTGAAAAATCACATACTTCACCAATACATCTCATTACAATGAGCAGGCTCAAATATAAAAGTTTGTTTAGAAGTTACTGAAATTGTACGTCCAATAAATGAACAGGGAGCTGTAATTTAGATGCTAATTTGCTCCATGCTGACGTTAATGCATAAAACAATGAACCTCTATAATAGGTGGAAATACAACCAAATCTGTGGAACCCACAGGCATTGGCTTACAAGACAGCTGTGCAGTTGACAAGTAACATGAGCCTTATGTGAGAAGAAGGGGAAAACGTAAGATTTGCATATAATTATTGAGATCATGCAAATGTCAGTTATGAGGAGGAAAAAAAAAAACACAGGCATCTCACTGTTAAATCCTGACAGTTGGCATCACTGAAGAGCTCAAATACATTTGAGTACCGGTTGGCAGAGGGTCATTAAAACAGAATTTGCAGAGACATTAACTCCCTCACTTTTCTTTGAGTGACGTTTTGCTATTAATAGTTTGCAGAGGCTTTGCAGAAAACATATTAATAAGAGAAACTGTAATGGGGGCACCTACAGCAAGTGTAAATGCAGCAAGGGGCACCCAGGAAACTGCTCTCTAATTGATTAGCATGGAGCTATCAATGTGTATATTCTAAGTGAGGAGAAAGTGCAATGACAAGCAAGAATAGTTGAATAATACAATGTGATATTTGGAAGCTGGGAAGGAGAGTGATTAATTTGGGCCCCTTTTTCTTACTAATCTCATTCCCAAGTCATAGCCTACAAGGATCTCCCCAAAACATCTGGCTTCCAGAGTTTGTATGAAATCCACAAATGAAATGAGTCAAGGAAATCTACCAGATAATTTCCAGTCAAGTTAATAAAACCTATCTAATTTATTCTGTATATTTAAAAAAGATCATATGCTCATTATTTTTGTTGTTTTTATCCCATAAGATAAACCAACGCTTAATAAGAACTAGAAGCACTGCTTCCAGAGATGAAAGGAATACATTTTCTACAGATCCAGTCAATTTTCCAAGTAAAGCTGAGGGATTAGAGAAGAAGCAAATCCATGGCGAAATACGCACTGACTTGTTCCAAAGGCCTTTGTCTCCAAGTTCATCAGCAGAAAGCTCCTTAAAGGGAGATTGTTACTGTGACAAAAAATATCTCCCAGGAAATAAGTGTAGTCATCAACTTCCTGAAGAGGAAATTACTTCAGATATGGAAGAAATCAAGCCATCTTTGGGATGTGCTGGTAGTGATGAATCAGTGCAATTGCACATCGGCTGCAGAGAAGTCCTGGACGATGAGGCTACTGCAGCCCACAAAAGGGGCAGAGTGCACATATCTTGCCCCTCCTCAGATCAGCTAATAGCAGGCAACCTTAATAAAAAACAGGAAGGAGGAGCTAGTAAAATCGAAACAAAAGACTGGGAATGTTTAAGAAGGGATTTCCATTCAGATGTATCTTCATATCTTGAAGAACCAACAGAAAAAGTATCTTCCAAAGAAGATTATGGCAATGGTAAGGATGATGAGGGACAAAAAATACATTTAGGTGTTAATGAACAACAAAGCCAAATTTGCCAATCAATCTCACATGACCAAGGAAGGAAGATGGGCCACCCTGAGGTAAGTGTGGAAGAGACTGGAACTAGTAACAGAGACCTAACTGCCCTGCTGAGCAAAGATACCTCCATTCCCGCCTGGGCAATCACAGCAGATACGTCTCATTCACCAAGGACAAATTTAAGTGGGGAAGAAGCTCTGTTCACTCCAGAGCATGATCATTTGACTAGCGAAGGCATCCCTTTAGGAGGAATAACTAGTCAAGTTTATTCACCAAGAAATGGAAATGTTTTGAAGAATGATTATCTTTTCCAAGTTGAAGAAGAAAAAGCAGGTTGGATTAATCCTGAAGACCAGGATAAAAACACACAGCATAAACAAAGTTGGAATGTTCTGGAAAGTCAGGGAAAAGCAAGAGAGAGTAAGACAAATAAACCAGAGCAGATCAAAGAACAAGCAGACTGTGAAGACCTGTGGGAAAAAAGAGATCATACGAGGAGTTTGAAAGCTCCTTCTACAGAAGAATTGTTTACCTGCCAAGAAACAGTGTGCTGTGAACTGTCTTCTCTAGCTGATGATGATAGTGCTGAGAGAGCAGAAGCAGGTACAGCTTATATAATTAAGACAACATCAGAAAGTACTCCAGAAAGCATGTCTGCTAGAGAAAAAGCAATAATTGCTAAGCTACCCCAAGAGACAGCACGAAGTGACAGGCCCATCGAGGTAAAGGAAACAGCGTTTGATCCACATGAAGGGAGAAATGATGCTTCACATTATACCCTTTGTCAACGAGATACAGCCGGTGTAATCTATGACAATGATTTTGAAAAGGAATCACGTTTACGTATTTGTAATGTACGTGTAGATGAAATAGAGAAGAAAAAAACCATGTCTATGTACAGTTCTGGGAAGACATATGACAGGGAGAAACATGGCATTGGAAATATAACATCTGTACAAGAGTTCTCACAGGTCATTACAAAAAATCAAAAAGCAACTTCACAACCAAATTTACATTTGGGAATATTACCAACAGACGAAAAGATGTTTCCAGAAAATAGAGATCATGGGAATGTCCAAGAATTATCAACGAAAATGGACTTAGATCCCATTATTCATCCTGCTTTTAGCTCAGATGCTAATCGAGCTTCTCAGAGTGGCTGTCACATTTCCACACACCATCCTAAAGTGACAGGGCCATCTTATAAACAGCCACTTTCTGTAAGGAATACAGTTACTACGACGACTTTCCGATCTGTTTCTACTAAATCTGAAAATGATTGTGACCCAACAAGAGAAGTCCAGGGTACTGAGAAGCACCCTCATCCTGGGTCTAAACGTGGAGAAGTTTCCAAAAGTTCAGTAGTGACATCAGGTAGTAGAAAAGAAAGATGCGTAGGCCAGATTTTCCAATCAGGAGAAAGCAGTGTGGAAAAATCTCTAGGGCCAACAATTTTAATCAGTGAACCTCTTGAGAACATAGGAGAAGCAAGGCATGAAAATGAAGGATTAATAAACTCTGGACAATCGCTATGCTTTTCAAGTGAAAAGGAATCTGAGAGCTCTGCTTCTGCTAGTCTTCCTATCCAGGAAAGTCAAGTTCAAAGCAACGAATCTTTGTTTTCAAAATATGCCAATTCTAAAATACCTTATTTCCTCTTGTTTCTGATATTTCTTGTAACTATCTACCACTATGACTTAATGATTGGTCTGGGATTCTACCTTTTTTCATTGTACTGGCTGTCCTGGGGAGGGGGTAGAGAAAAAGAGTCTGTTAAAAAGAAGTAACCTCAGCACCATTATTTTTCTCTCTTAAAAGATAAGCTATTTAGCCCCCAACATTTGGATTGGTGAAAGAGACTATTCATTGTTCAAAGATCCAGCAGTTTTTCTCTTGAAGGATCATTTAAAAAGGAATGCGTATGAAGTTTGCTCCTTCATATAAGTAATTATTCTATATAGGACCATTATGTTTGGATCATTAAATACCTATATGAATATGAGATCTGAAGCACGTCAAGTTGAAATTAGGTACAGCTGTTGCTCTTTAGCAGGTTATGAAGTTGCAATGCTTCACGTCTCTTCACTATTTAAAGTGCTATTTCTTACATCCATTTCTTTTGCAGTAAAGCTTCATTTTTTTTTCCTTGAGAGTATATTTCCCCCTACGGTTTTTAAAACAGATAAAACATGGACAATAGCAGAGGATTTTTTTGGTCGTTTAGTATTGACCATGAAATTAGCACTTACCAGCACATACTGATAAATCAAATATTTCAACTTCTATTTCATATTTTTAAGAAAATACCTATGTATATTGAAATCAGAAAACTTAAAGAAACACGTTCTGTTTGCTTTATACATACACCCTATACCTTATTGATACCTACAAAGTCAGGGCATTCATAAGCCAAACCTGACAAAGACTGAAACAATTGGGAGATTATCTTTCAAGTCTACAAAATTTGTCGATGGCCTGACTTTAAGCAAGGTTTTTCTCTTGTAAAAGGAGACTGTAACACAGCTGAACTATTTCAATATCAACTATTCAGAGTTGAAAATGTAAATTAAAAGTTCCACAAGCATTGCTTCAGAATAAATTTGTACCTATAAAGAATAAGGCATTAAATGATAATAATAAAAATATTCCAAATGGACTATGGGTTCTTCGTGGTAGTATTTTTGTCTTCAAAGTTTCGATCTTTTCTCATTGTAAGATAATGAATTATTCCTTAAGGTGCATTTAGAAAGCAAACAAGTAGTCTTTGGTGATATTTATTATAGGATCATTATAATATGTTGTTAGATGATAACAAAAAATTTTAAGTAGGCAAATAGGTATATGTGGAAATCTACTGAAGAAGAAATGAATATCCAGTATAGCAGTGACTTTGGCTGCTGTTATTACCTATAGCCAAATGTGTGAAATAATGAAACTATTCATTTTAGTCTAGTAGGAGTAATGCAAGGATTCATATACAATTTATTTCAACAACTATTTATTGAATGACTTCTGTATGCAAAACTGTACTCTGATCTATGGCAGAGCACATCGTTTGATATGCTGCATAACTAGTCTAGGCACTGGTATGCAGTGTGATATTTTTGACTTGGCTAGGATTGTGAAAGAAAGGCACTCAGAGGGAGACTATTTGTATGATTCCATTTTCATAGGAACTTCTTTAATAACACATGTAACATTTATCTATAGAGAGAAAGAGTAATCAGTTTACTTACCTGTAAAGGTAAATTCAATGAGTAAAACTTAACATATATCACCACATACATCTAAGAAATATGCATATATGGGAAGACAAAATAAGAATGAAACATTTATATTGACTTTCATTCAGTAGTAAATGATTTCCTTAATTTTCATTAGGTACACAACTACTTCCAAATCCCCTAATTGCATGCTACCCTCAAGTCCCATTGAAAATGAATGCTTGACTTCAACTTTTTAGTTGACCAAAAACAAACATCCTGAAGTAGAACTTAGGGCAAATATTTGATTGTTTGAGAAGGCACATTTTCATTAAGTGGGAGTGCAATATTGTAAGTAGTACCTAGAAATTATCTCTAAAATTGCTATCCTGATAATTTTGTTGACAGGTCTAAATTACCATGGAGTTAAGGTTAGCATTTCCTCAGTTCTTAAATGGCTTGGTTTTTGAATTCTGCCTTTAAGAGTTTTAGTCAATATGCCATACCATGTTAATGCAAAGAACACTACATTCATAACTTTATGGACACAGGTGCCTGAGCTGGAATTATTCCCTTAAAATAACAACATAACTGCTTTTATCTCTTTTATTTGACTTTTGGTAACATTAACTTACCAAACCTTCTCATACACATTTGTAATATGACAATAGAAATTTCAATACATTTTAAATATTTAATTGTGTATTTCTCTGTATGCAATGAAGAAATAATTAGTGATTTAACTGCTTTCCCAAACATTACTTATGAAGAACTTCAAGTATTACAAACTTGTGAAACTATTACTAAGTGAAGAGGGGGATTTTTGCAATTTGTTTTGATCACATCACTACGTCTAGCAAGAAACGTGGATCTCAGGAAGAACTGTTAGCCCCTGGTTAATACAGCTTTGGCTGTGAATCATCATGGCAAGGGTAATCCTTATAAGCACGGCTGCCTGCATTGTGTCTGTCCAAGTATTGTTTAAGGGTGAAATGACGGTGTGTTTGGAGAGTGAAAGAAGAGAGGTGCATTACACATATGCTTCATATATTGGGCAAGAAATGTGAAATAATTATCACTTTTTATCTTGCTGGGCTTCTGACCATTAGAAACAAAATTCCAAAAATTAATTTGCAAGTCAAGCAAGTATAGGTAGTAAAAACAATTGTCTTTAAAAAAATCACATTTGTGGCCGGGCGCGGTGGCTCACGCCTGTAATCCCAGCACTTGGGAGGCCAAGGCAGGTGGATTGTTTGAGTTCAGGAGTTCGAGACCAGCCTGAGCAAGAGCAAGACCCTCGTCTCTACTAAAAAATAGAAAGAAATTATCTGGACAACTAAAAATATATAGAAAAAATTAGCCAGGCATGGTGGCACATGCCTGTAGTCCCAGCTACTCGGAAGGCTGAGACAGAAGGATTGTTTGAGCCTAGGAGTTTGAGGTTGCTGTGAGCTAGGCTGATGCCAAGGCACACTAGCCTGGGCAACAGAGTGAGACTCTGTCTCCAAAAATAAAAATAAAAATCACATTTGTATAAATCATCAGTATCACAATAGATTTCTCAATGTATGAGAAAATAAGCCCATGAGATGACACACACCCTTCAACATTAAAGAACACTGGCTTAATACAGCCATGTTTTCCTGCTTAGCTCTAATATTTTGGTAGCAAATTATTTCAAATAATACCTCTTTGTTAAAGAAACAGGATCATCTTTTATCTGTCATCTTAAACCAGTCTGCTGGTTAAGTAGAAAACTTAAAAATATCCATACCAAATTTGGGGAAATAATAAGGTATTTTCTTTTTCCTAAATAGCATTCATAGTGCTTTCTTATTAATATTTTTTCCAGCCACGGATATTATTTCATAAAGCCAGGCCTGTTGTCTTCTTTATTAGGCTCACTTTGCATATAAATGAACTCAAAAAGCAAACAAAGCAAAACAGTAAAAAACTAGCAGAACTAGTGAGGATGCAGGCAGATCCATCTCCTGATTTCTGTTATGATTTCTGACCTTTCTTTGAAATTTGTACTCAGTGAATATAAAATCGAACCACACAATAGGATTTTCTTTTGTTATCTAAATTTTGCCTTAGCCAGTTCCTGTGGAACTGAGGAATAGGATCAACTTTGATTCTGCAACAAGGTACGACAGAAATCTGACAGGACAAACTCTTCGGGCATCTCCACAGTTGCACACCTACATGAAAAAACAGTTACAAAGGTTACTTTTATTTATCTGATTAAATTCATTTGTTTATCTTTTTCTGGTTTCAGAAATAATTTATAATAAAAATCGTGGCAACATAATTTACTTTTCATCTTTTTAAAATAGATTTTGTCATTAATACAATGTTTCTATTACTTAACCAAAACCTCTTTAAACAGCAGATTAAATTTTCACTAGATTTGAACGATCAGATGTTTACCAGAAATGCCTTTTATTGTAGTGTGCTAAAATATTATTAAACAAACAACTCTTTGAAAAGTATAGCATTTTTATTTTGTGTCATTTCTGTATACATTAAATGCCTACATATTACCTTCATTTTTCAAATATGAAACAATGCATTATGAGAAAATTTAATGATAAATACCCTAAATCTTTTCCTAATATATCTAATTCTTTATAGTAATGGTAATAAAGTAAAGAGAGGCATGGGTAACTCTATAGTGGGTTACAGAGAAATTATTTTTATTTGGCTGTGATGTCTCCAACATCTGATTTTGCAGCAGTTATCAATGCCTAATTGAATTACTGGTCTTGGTTAGAATTGGTGCATCTTCCTTCTTATCATGCCACCCAGCCTTATCTCCCACTGCTCCCTGCCTCAAGCCCTCTGTCAGTCGAACAAATCACACCGTCCCCAGAACATGCCATGCTTGTCTGTTCCTCCGTGATTTTGCTCACATATGCCCCTTTACCTACAGAACATTTTCAGCATCATCTCTACTCCTCTCTTCCTATCCGACTCTGCACATTTTGCTATGTAAAGTTGAAGTCTGCATCGTTTTGAAGTATGCTACTATTTCCTTCTGTGGGATCAAACCATTTTTATATCTCTAGTGACACTAACCTTCTTGCATTCACTGGCCATTTGACTAATCATCCTAACTGGACTGTCTGCTTGTTCAGGACAGGGACATAGGTCTTTCTCTTCCATCCTATCACCCTGCAATTGCTAGTTTGTAGGAATCCTACAAATTCAATACTTGTAGACAGAATTGAATTATATTATTGTTTATTGTCCTTGAAATGCGGACAAGGTAATCTGAGGTCTGAATTAAACATGAATAAATTTGACCAAATAGAAACCAGGATGTTTTAGTTAACTACCAAAGACAAGGTTGTAAAAGGCAAAGAGAATATACAGAAGCAAGACAGGGTGGTCCAGTGGATTTAGGTTGTGGGAAGGAAAGAGACAATCCTTTCTCTCCATTTCTCCTAACAATTAAATTTATGTTCCATATTCATAAATCCTTCCTAGCACACAAAACACTCCTTTTATTCTATTTCATGGAAAATAATATGACAATTACATATTAAAAGCACAATAATTTAATTCACTGGCTAAGGTGAAAATTAATAGAACAAGGCACGTTTTCAGGTAAGGTAGCTCAGTGGCTCAAAACCCAACAAACATCACAAGGCATAAAGTGTAAGAAATTCAATCTTCTCAGCTGCTGCCATGCCCTTTGAAAATGGCTGATCTCTCAATTTCACACCTGTTCTGGACGACAACTTTTAGGGTAAGAAAATAGAACAACTAGAAAAAATACATCAGTGGACATTTAAAAAAGAAAGAATTTGCTTGATTATAAGGGAGTACGTACACATACAAAAACATATGATTCTTACATCCAGTAAATGACAGTAATGGCAGTGAGTATAAACTACTAATACTACATGTAGGGATGCATGTAATGGGTGAAGGTTTATCCTTTCCTTGAAGAGACTCATTTTATCAGATTTAGATATTAAATTAAAATGATGACACAGAGACATGCCTATTTTTAAGGAAGAGTCCAAAGGAAAACAGTATGGGACCTGGAAACGTAGTAGCATGTCATATAACAGTTTAAGACTATCAGCAATTAGTCTCTTAGACTTAAACAAAAGCCAGATACAAGTCTATTATGTGGTAGAATTCATTAATATTGTGTATTGGTTGACTCGGTTCTGAGTGGAAACAGATTTAAAGTTTTCAAAAGACACACTCTATTAAAACATAATATCAAACAGCAGAGAGATGGTACTTAAAAATCATTAAAAGAGGTTAGAAATTCTCTGTGTAAACACTTAAATAAACCATAATCTACTTTTAGTCATTTTATGTAGGGGCTTTTATTTTGGAGTTTATGAAATATTTTTTTAGCATGGAACATTTGTGAAAATCACACATTTAAACAGTTTTTATACAAAAAACTCTAAAAATTGTATTTTGTTTCTACATATTAATATTTATTTTATTAATAAATAAATCTTTGGAAAATCCAATTGTCTTCTTTCACGATGCATATAAATTTTCCCTGTTTCAAAGTGAAATGGTTTTGAGTCCTACCTAAAGAAGGGAATAAAGAATAAAGAAAAAATCATTTATTTCCCACTTTCATAGATATAAATGGAAATATTTCACATGCATTTCTACCCTTTGAAAGTTGGAAAGGAAAATAAGAAATAAAGAAAAGAGATTATAAATGCCCTTCATATGTATCTCATAGTCTTTTCTTGGTTTAATTATTATTTTTAATTGACACAATAATTATACATATTTATGGGTAAAGTGTGATATTTTGATACATGTATAAAATACGTAATGATCAAATCAGGGTAATTATCATATTCATCACCACAAACATTTATCATTTCTTTGTGTTGGGAACATTCAAAATCTGCTCTTCTAGCTATTTGAATATATATAATAAATTGTTGTTAATTATAGTCACACTAAGTGCTATAGAACACCAGAGCTTACTCCTACCTGGATGTAATTTTATATCCATGAACTCTGGCTATTCCCGCCTCTCTTGACCCTCTCCCAGCCTCTAGTAACCGCCATTCTACTCTCTACTTCTACATCTTAATGAGAGAAGTACTTTTACTCTCTCATTTTATAGGTGGAAATAGCTTCATAGAGAGATTAATTTTTCTAAGACTACATGTCTAGTAAGTAGTAAAGTCTAGATTCAGCTTTTAGTAGTTTTTCTCCCCAGTTAACCCCCTCAACCATTGCACCATGTTGCTCCTTCAATCCAGATTTACACTGAGCTATCTTATGACCTCCACAGTTCTATGTCAGCATGATGTACGATGATATATTACACATAATGTACTGTATCTTTTGCACAGAGAATCCTCTCATTATTAATGCTGTTAAAAATAGAAAGTTCCTAAAAATATTCTATCCTTTTCAATTCATTTTTACTCAAATCATTTCAATTCAAAAAACACTCACTGGACTCCTGCTAGGCCACAAGCAGTGTGTTAGGCCTACATCCTACCTAGCTTGAGTATGGCAAAGGAGATGGAGATATAAACCAATAATCGCAATATCTTGTGACCAATTCACTAATAGAGATAGGAACATAACTGGCACAAGGGAAGAACTGTTTGATCCTGAGGGCACCTTGCTTTATGCATTTCAGAGATGTGACATCTTTTTAACACTGTAATTTGAGGTATCAAGGAAATTACAACAAAACACACCAAATGTCTTATTACACCTAACTTTTACATACACAATAACTAGGATAAGGATACATCTTGATGCGATTGGTATAGGGGTTATTTAAGTCTGATGTCCCAGTATAATTATTAATAGCACCTCCTTCAACTTTCCAAAGTAACTTCATTTGGATGATAAATTATAAGCTCAGCCTAGATCTAAGAAAATAACCTAGTCAGAAGACGTAAATTACTCTGTGTCACATGAATAAAATGGGAAGCTTCCAATTCAAATGCCGTCTGTAACCTACAAACAGAATTCTTGTCTTTAGGGTTGTAGACTGTAATTTAGATACACCAGCCACTGATCAGTTTAGGTAAAGCAGAGAAATGTTTTTGCAGATTCAGTCATGTAGAGGGAAATGACAGGGACAAAAAAGAAAAAGTAGGGATATTTTAAAAAGAATGCGCTGGTCAAAATCCTTTAGAACAAAATCATTTACTGACACCAAATAATGATAACATTGTTAAACCAGATACTACAACCTATTCAGAGGGCTCACACAAATTATAATGGTGTGTGTTGCTTGGAAGCTATATTGTGAATATGCATTCTGCTCATCATCAGAAAGAAGAACAAAAAATTTGAGGGAAATAACTAGATCATATTACTGGGATTTAACAGTTGTGGAGTAAGATAACACTATTAGAATAACAAAAATAAATAAAAATGTGAACAAATGACCCAAGGTATCCAGTAAGAGACAATAACATTTCCAGGCAGAACCAGTGTCACTCTATCTAGTTTTGGCCTTTGCAGTAACATTAACTTTTAGCCTCACTTCATACAGGTAACATTGCTCTGAGACTGTGAATGACAATGCATCTCTTTTTTCTTGACTTCTGCTTAGGGAATGTGTGTATCTGCAGCTTATCCAAAGAGCTACTACCATTGCTTAAGACTACACAATATGTTCGTATTGATATGCTAGCAAAAGGTTTATTAGCATAGTTGTCCTAAAAGCCTTTAGTTGTTCCTCTGCTGGCTTCATCCTAACCTTACCCACACAACACATAGAGGAACAATTTTTGAATACTATTCTTTCTATATCTTCTCTTTGCTCAATACAAATATGTATAAAATACATAAAATATATATTTATATTTTATAGAATTTATAATTTATAAAATATATCACTGGGGTCAAGTTTATGCATCTATAAAGCTGTTCTAACATTGAAAAGCCTGCAGTATTTTATAAAGTTGGGCATTATCATTTTTTAATTTTTAAGGCCAAGGGTAATTTGATCATTGTCAAACGGCTTCTTTTTGGTTAGAAATAAACAAAACCCCCCAAAGTAGTTTAAACAAAAAAATTGAACATATCATAAGGAAATAAGGCAACTCCAGGGCTAGAGGTGAAAATAGGAGTCATTAGCAACAGCATCTAGGAAATAAAAAACCATTGGAAATGGAGTCTCTCCTGGCATTCCTGTTTTCTCATCTTTTTTTTCTGTTTTCTGTATCCACTTCATTTTTTCTACTTTTGTCAATGAGTTTTTTTCTTTCCACGTACTTTTCAAGTTGTATGGTGCCTAAAATAGAATTCCCCAACAGTGGCCTTACATCCAAATGCCAGCTGGTTAGAGTTTTCTGGGTCTCAGTTCTGAACTCGTAGGACAGAAATGTATTGGCTCAGTCTGGGTTAGATATTCAATCGGAGTGCAATCCACTGTTTCATGGTAACTAATATTCACATCTTCATGAAAATGTTTCTGCCTTTCTTTTTTCTTTTTGTAGATCTGCACAGCCCTAATTTCTATAGATTTATATTAGATCTTGAAATCAAGTAGTACAATTTGTTCTTTAAAATTCTGACTCTTGGCCCCTTGCTCCTCTATATGAATTGTGTGATCAGCTTATCAAGTTTTGAAGAATTTGATTTTTATTGGAATTTTATTGAATGGGGACATTAATCCGAGGAGATTTAACATTTTAAAAATATTAAGTCTTTTCATCCGTGAGAATAGTTTTCCTAATTTATTCATTTCTTTTATTCCTTCAAATATGATTTATAATTTTCTCCACGAATGCATTACACATTTATTATTAGATATATTCCTAGGTACCTTATGGATTTTGTTGCTATTACAATAGAAATGAATAATTATTTCTATTATATTTTCATTTTTGAAATTATTGGCATATTATAGTGCTATTGATTTTTTTTATGTGTCACTTATTCAGCTACTTTGTTGAACTATTGTTAGTTCTACTAGTTATTAGTTTTATACTTTGGTAATTATGCCAACAGTGTAAGAACACTATCAATTTTTTATATAGTCTTTTATACAACTCGCCAAACTCTTCCATTAGTTAAACTAGTTTGTTTTATTTTTAACCCACTTACTTCCATTTTCCGTTCCTCAGTTTCTTGAGCTAAATGTATAGCTTGCTTATTTTTAATCCTTTCTCTTTCAAAAAGTCCATATAATGCTATAAAATACACCTGATATTTTAGCTGATTTCAACTGGTTTTGAGATAATTATATCTAAAAAGCACATACACATGTAAAATATATCTTTAATTTTGTTCAAATTTATTTCCTAATTCTCATTGTAGTTTCTGTTGTGATTTAACATCTGAGTCGTTTAGAAAGGTAGTCAATTTTTTAAGATCTTTTATTGTTGATGTCAGATTATATTAGGCTACTGTAATAGAATATTGTTTATTGGCAAATATTTGAAACATGATAGCACTGCCTTTGTGACCTACTGTAATACGTTATCAATTTGATTATTCTTTGATATTGTATGCATTTTATAGCTTTCCCCATCACTTCATCATGGCTTTTGCCAAAAACTTATAGCTATATTTTTTAAAAGTCCAATCTGTAATCTGTTTTTTAATAGGTGAATTTGAGCAATTTACACTATTTTGATTAGCTGATATATTTTAACTGATTTTAACCATTTTATTTTGAGTTTTCTGTTTGTCACCCTTACCCATTATTTTTCTCTATTTATTTGTACTTTGAAGAGTGAAAACTTTTAAAAACTTCCTTTATTATCTCTGCTGCTTTAGAAGTGATACAAATTGAGTATCCCTACTCCAAAAATTCAAATTCCAAAATCCTCCAAAAGTTGAAACTTTTTAAGAGCTGATGTGATGCTGCAAGCAAAGGCTCATTGCAGCATTTCAGATTTCAGATTTTTAATTGGGGATACTGAATCTGTAAGTATAATGGAAATATTCCAAAATTTGAAAAAATACAAAATCTGAAACACTTCTGGTCCCAATCATTTTGGATAAGGAATACTCAATCTGTATACGTTGTTTCAATTCTGTTAGTAGTCACTCTTAATTTTTAAAATTTATACTTAATGATTTTTAAAACAAAGTCATTTATGTTTTCTGTTCTGTTAAAAAAAACAGCACAACTGGAACCAAAGCATGTTTTGATTATCTAATATTGCTACCATTTTCTAGAGTTTTAAAAAACCAATTTAGCACAAATATAGTTATTATATTTAAAATTAATTATTAAATTTGCAGACATTTCATCCAATTTGGCATTTACTCTTGTTTCTTATATCGTATTGTCATTTTTCTGGGTTCCCTCTTTTTCCTATGGAAGTGCGCCCACTTATCATACCTTCACAGAGGATCCTTTTGTGAAAAGGAAGCTTTTAAGATTTTTCTCTTTAACTGGATAAACTTTGTAGAGTCAAAATTATTGCTAACTTTTCTCCTTCCTAAAACCTCATAAAAATGTGATTAAAAGAATAAAATAATGTAAAGAGCTGTAACAATAAAAATACTGGGGAAAGACATTGTAGCAACACATTTTTGGAAGCTCTAACACATATTGATGAGTGATAATTTATTTAAAAGACAAATAAGGTTGAAATTTATCTTAGCGTTGGCAGAGGCTCAGAATCAACCCAACTGCACCACATAACACCAGAAATGCTGAGAAATCAGAGGCACCTAGTGGTAATGCAGTGAGAGCTGAAAACATAAAGAATGGTTGAAAAATTGTGTGAGATACATCTAGACTCCTAGATTCCCTTGCTCTTCCTACATAGCTAGTCAACTGTGCTTCCCTGACCTCAGCGGGACCAGAGGTTTATTTTCTGAGTAAACTGGCCAGCCTACCAACACAGAGGGAAAAATAGCCCTTAGGGACACTAAAATTTGGAGGTCCATTATTTGAAGGCTCTGTATGAAATAGCACCTAGATCATTCTATTGTGAGATCCATCAGTCAAGAAGTCTCCTTGCCTCTCCCCAAGATGCACGTACATAGGGAACTCAGACAAATGACCCATATACATATCTATGCATACAAACATGCATAACTTCCGGTATTTTTTTAGTACTTCATCACACCCCTAAATATTATTGGAAAGCCCATACTCACAGCTATTTAAAGAAAGTCTTTAACATAAAAGCAGAAACCAAAAGAAACAAATAGACTAAATGAACTCAAATACAAGAGACAAATTTGGGAACAGAAAATAATTCCAAACAGTATAATTGGTATCCTCAAAAAGATAGAAGAAAATATTGCAGACACATACACACACAAAAACAGAGGCTATTAAAAAGACTAGACAATGAACAAAACAAATAATTGTGAAAATAAATAATTAGAAAGGGTTGAAAAAGAAAATTGAGGAAATTTCTTCCAAATTAGATCGAAATGACAAAGAAACAGAAGGAAAAGAGTAATTAGAGGATCAGCATCAAAAGAGAACATCCAAGTAGTTCAGCAAAGACAAACAAATGTAATAAATGGAATAAAATATCAAATAAATAGTAGAAAAGATATTCTGGGATTGAAGGACATGAGTTTCTACATTTGAAAGTTCCACGAACGATCCCAGTAAAGATGTAGAACCACGTGCAAGACCAGACCATGCCATGGAACTGGAGGCTTCTGTGCCATGGGGATACTAGAACTGCAGATTCTGTCAATGGCAAAGTCATTGATAGTTTTTGTACCATTCTTAGTAGAAAGACTATGTCTGCATTCTCCATGGGCCTGGAGCTTGTTAAAGTTGCATTCTGGGTTTGCATCAGCGTGTGGTTCTTTTTCATGAGAAGGGAAGCCCCACTCGAGTTCTTGTTTTCAAATTGTGAACAGCCTTGAGTCGCATTATCAAACGTTGTTTGTATATATCGTGTCCTAGGAAATGGCAGGGAGATTAGTGGGGGAGAAAAATTCAGTCCTGCCGTATTAGCTACAATGGGTGGTAGAGGAGAGGGCCATGTTAGGTGCACTAGCTGCCTCCATGCCAACACTGTGTATTTAGGGTTATCTTGCAGTCCAGTTTACTCCAAAAAAAGGTTTGTTTAGAAGGTCTACTTGATCAATGCCAATTTTAACAAAAGTATAAGTTTCTTCCTAGTCTGTTAAGGGGTACTAAGTGTATCTTAAAATCAATAAGAATTTAGAATTTTACCAAAGATGCTGTGTGAAATTAATTTTTCACATATTTCTGATGTATCCATGAATTATTCTACCTCATATCCTTATATGAAATTCAAAATAAATAGAACTCGTGTTTGAAAATCATTATGTTTGAAAGGAAAGGAAATGACCCATTATTAAAAGTTCCTGGACAATTGATAAAATACTTATTTCATTGTAATCCAAGGACTCCCCAGGGCTTAAACAGTATATATTCGAATGACTAGTGAAATGAAAGACATCTCCTTTGTCATAAAATTCAGATACATGCACTTGAAGTAGTTGGTATTATTTTTTAAATATACCTCACACTGTAGCAGGGGAATGATGGTTGCCTGTATAAGGACTTGCGATTCCATTTAGAAACCTGAGAGAGAACTCAGTTTTTGGATTTCTAGGCTTTTTCATTTCCCATTTTTTATCCCACCTTCCACTCTTTTCTTCCTAAACTTTGCTATGTGAGTATCTTAGTGTTAACTTAAGATGATCTCAGACACTTAAGAACAAGTATATCACTAAATTTTAGGACTCAGTCAAAGCAGATTAGTATTTTTTCCCACTGAATTATAAAATCACTAAAATATGAAATAATATCTAACATTATGTTGCTTATTGCCACTAAAGAAAGAGGAAGAAAAATTATTTTAGTGTTAAAATGTACATTATACAATGATTGCATTAAATTATTGTTATGGTTCAGTTTCAAAAGGCATGACCAAAATACAACATCAAAATATCTCAGGGCAACCTCTTCTCTGGTTATTTGTGTCACTCCCCCGAGCAACATCATGGAGTATGGCTGACCTAACAAGCTATCAAGTCCTGACAATTGTTGTAAAATCCCTTTAATCTTATGCAGGGAAGATGCCTGGTATATATTTACTTTTCATTATAGGAAAATACATCTTTATAGATTACCTCTTAAAAAACATGCTTTAATACAACCTAGAAAATTGAGTATGGTTCCTCAGATACCAAAACAATTCCTGTGTGGGAAAAGATTGAATTAAATTGGGATTTTACTAGCATATTGAGTAAACACTTCATCTTTGATATGTTAACACTACCTGGGGACCTTGAGAGATTTTTTTTTCCTTCCAATTTACAAATTAGAATTTTGCTGTAGGTGTGACTGAATGTAGAGTTTTTGTTTTGTGTAGTCCCATTCAGGTTTTTCAAAGTATTCTGCCTACTACAAGAATATTTTTACATGTTTAGGCAAATCAGTGAAAAAATAGAATCCAAAACACAAAAGGTTAGATAATTGTTTTTTTAAATATTATTATGAGAAAAAGTTCATAACTCTTTATAACTATTTCTCACATTACAGCTGACTATGGCTGACTAAGGTGATTCCCTAAAGCTAATATTCCTGGTTAGCTGCTGTGTAAGGTTAGAAGTGTACAACACTGCAAAAGAGTAATCCTGTTGGCACTGGGAATGATTTCACAAAAGAGATGGCTTACAGGCAGGTCTTTAAAACTAGAATAGGATTTTGACGGGAGGTAGGAGAGTAAGAAGTGTTTTACCCAAGAGGGTTGAATTAATTAACTCAACAAATACTTAGAACAAACCATAGTAAAGAGAGTTAACTTCTAATCTGCACTGCTATGTGCTAGGCACTACTTGAAGTATTTAACGTGAATTATCTCAATTAATCTACTTAAAGACCTATAAGTTGGATACTATTAATATTTTCATTTATAGATGAAGCCCTGAGGTATAGAGAGATCAGTAAGATATTAAGTGGTAAAATCAAGATTCAGTCCAAAACAGCTGACTCCAGAGCCCACATTGCTGAAACAAGGACCCTGGACCCTAAGCATCTACCGTGCTTAGATCAGTGTCTGAAATAGGGTAAGTGACTAATAAATGTTAACTATTTTAATTATGTTGATTATTAACAAGCTACTTCTCTGTGGCTATGGATAAGTTATTCAATAGATGTCAGATGATACAAATACGATAATTAGTTCTCAGTCCTCAATGACTTTTCAGTCTTGTGGAAGAATTAGATACAGCTGGTCCTCAATATTTATGGGTTCCACATTTGTGGATTCAACCAACTGTAATAGGAAATATTTGGGAGAAACATGTATGGTTGCATCCGTACTGAACATGCACAGATTTTTTTTTTCTTGTCATTATTCCCTAAACAACATAGCATAAGAACTATTTACATAGTATTTACATTGTATTAGGTATTATAAGTAATCTAGAGATGATTTAAAGGATGCAGGAGGTTGTGCGCAGGTTATATGCAAATATTGTGCCATTTTATCCAAGGAACCCGAGCATCTGCACATTTTGGTATTCTCATGGATTCCTGGAACCAATACCCAAGGGATACTGAGGGAATGGTTGGATATACCCCAGAGATATAATAGGATAAGCATGGGAGAGTTTCATTCCAACTGCAAGGGATCAAGGAAGATCACAGAGGTGTTTTTTGACCAGAACATAGGATAGAGAAGTTTGCAGTTGACGAGATAAGGGGGAGGACATTATGAGGTAAAAGAACGTGCACTGAGGCATATTGTTTTAAAAAATGTTCAGCATATGTTTGAAGAATAACTTGGCTTGTGTTTAGTTTGCACAGGAGGTGGGGAGGCTAGTGAGTAAAAAGGCAGGAAAGCAGCCTTAAGTTCACATCTCCTGGAGCCTTGGAGAAGTCTTTAAACAAGTTAGTGCCAGATCAAAGGCATTTTTGGAAGATTATTGTGGTAATAGGACACAGAGTGGAGGAAGAGAGGGCAGGGGGATACTACAGACATGAAAACCAAATCAGGCTCGGTTAGTTTCTAGTTTCGCCTTCACAATTCTAACAGCACACTAGATCATTAACTTGTTTTCTATAACTGGACAAATCACAATGGTGCTTCACAGATATAAATCTCTTCTCTCTCTTAGTAAATGCTTACTTTTGTTTAATTTTTCCACTTATTTGGCACATAATACTAGATTATTGATCATTGTTTTCATCTTATTTGCATTTCTTCCCAAACTGTAGTTAATTAAGAGAAAACCACTTAATATGCTTTTATATCTAAACAGACTAGTGTATAATATAGATCCAAATAATATTTACTTATTTAATTGATTAATGACAATATGAAGTTCTAGCTTTTTTAACGGTCGATTTACAGTGGGTTGAAGAATTTGCCAGATCCAGTTTTTAGAACAAATTTGACATGAAAAATTAAAATGATGATGTGTTTTACCATCCCTTCTTAAGTAAACTAAAAAAAGAAATTAACTTTTATTGTGTGTATTTTTATGTCTTACCTTCAAAACCAGAGCATATACCCCTGAAAAAAGTAAAGGATATAATTTTCCCTCAAAGAAATATTTGTATCCACAGAGTAATATACAATTATACAAAGATTGTTTTATAAATTATGAAAGTTTTAATATTTTTTCCAAATAAAGAAACCTGATCACAAGCTAAATAGCTTCTATTTGAGAACTTTCATTGTGACTTTCACATCATATTTTTACATTGCTCTTTGGGCTATAGTTAAACATGTATCTCTTGAGATTTCAAGTCTGAATGTCCCCTACATACTTTCAGATGCTACAATGAACAAAGTCCTGTTGGTCTGAGAAACCACTAGAAGTAAATCTTCAAACGAATTATGTTGCATATATCGCCTTTTATGATTCTCGTGGTGAGAGTTTCTTTAAGAGCCACTTTCCAATTTCTGTCAAACACTTGCAGTTATAGTACAAATACATTTTTTTTCAGAATTAATTCACTTGCATTTAAACTTCAAGATACTGTTTGCCTTTCATTGTGAAATAGAGAAAGGTTACAAAGAAATTTCCAAAGAATTAAAAAAATTGACTCTGAATAGCCTCTTTTAATTTTGCAAAAACTTAGTGAGTCCAGTCCTAACAATCATAGAGTTATATAATTATCTTATGGATTTGGGATGATCTCATTGCTAGTTCAGGCTTTTAAGAAAAAAATCAATTCTTAAAAATAAACTCTCTGAGTTGATTGTATTGCTAAGCTAAACTTTAGTAGAAAATTACCGAATGTCCTTTCTTCATTTGGTCACATTTATTTTCTTTCCCCATGAAAAGCAAACACAGCAGCAATGAATTCCCCATAACTGTTCTCTGACCAACGCAGATGAGGTGTAATTGCCTGTGGATGATACAGTCTCCCAAGTCAAGAGTTGCATGGAAACTTGACACATGTAAAGTGTCTCCCTGCCTGATACCATTTTTGTCCTAGCAGAGGAAGTGGATTGGATTTAGTCCAATTTGCCTATAAACATTCTATCTTAACATGTTCAAAAAGAAGAATCAGACTCAACAGTAAGTGTAATTGGGCCATCTTCACCAATTAGAAAACTTATTTTAAAATCAACTTTTGACGCTTAGATAAAATATTATATGTAAGAATTATCTACAGAAATACAAAAATTGAATTTGTATTAGATTATAAAATACTATGGCTTACTTTTACCTCAATAATTCACAGAAAGGGTCTCTTGTAGCCTCTATTGTATTAACAACCTGAATGGAGTGAAGGCTATTATTTAGAATTTACTAGTATATCTAATAAAATGTGTAAAGTTAGTTTCATTATGTAGGTTTACATAGTACATTTTTCTTATGACAATCACACCTCTTATGACATTCAAGAAAATTTTTAAAAAGATATACATTTAAAAAAAATTTAAATAAGTTACTCATTTTTTCTTGGTTTATTGTCATTTGACTGAACCCCACAGTTACATCCAGTAAGAAGTTAAAAATGAAGTTTCTGTCAACTATTTTCTACTAGCAAACATAGTGACTCGCCTTCCAAATAAAAGCATATCAACATGAAAGTTTCCCAAGGGTATATTCTAGGTCATAATCTTCATGTTAATGAATTCCTTACTGAATAGTAAATCGTAAGAATATATTATCTTACTCCTATAATACATTACCTGCCAGCAGGTAATTACCCATCAAAACCCAAACAGAAAGGAAGATTGCCCTGTGACACCAGTGACCCCTGCAGGTAAAATAAAAAAAAAAAAAAAACACTGTAATTGGACAAAAGATACTACTGCATATTAGAATGTAGTGAGATAATACCAAAGCATTAATTAATATTTATCAATAACTCCCAATGAAGTTCATTATTATTATTTACTAATTACCATTGGAGATTTTGTTATCTGTGAAATAAGTCAAGTGTTTTGGGATTTTACTAGCTATTATTGACCACATTTATATTTTGCATGTCAACCATGGTTTCTCGACAATGCTGTCAGATAGGGCTCTGAAAAAGCTATTTAGAGTTATTTGATTAAAAAATTAGAAGAGATCACAAATGCTCATCTGGTTTATTGGACTGCTTGAAGATTAGTTTCAATAACTAGCTAACTAGATACTTACATGATGTACAAAGCCCTTCACATTCAGTCTCAGTAACTCCCACTGAGACAAGTATTATTATCTACATATTATAGAAAGAGATGGTTAAGTGGCAATGTAAGTATCAAAGCTTGGAGACATGCTCTAAAACCCCTTCTCCTGAGCATTGTACTACAGGGTGAAGGTATGTTAAGGAAAGGTCACAAAATGGATATGTACACTTCAGTACTCTACTTGGTGGCATGTATTTAATGACTGCTCCTTTATTTAATATGTATGGAGTACTTACTTAGTATGTCATTCTAGGCTGGGTCCTGAATAGTTTTAAAATAGCCAAAAATTAATTAGAGTGGGTGTTTTTAAAAAAGAATGATGTATCACATTAATGATTTAAACAAATGCAGTTTTAATACACTTACCAATGGTGATAAAGGTAGTAGTCACCAATTCAACCATTTTGTATATGTAACTGAGTTATTATTTGCAGTGTTTAAGTCAACATTAGAAATCTCCAGCAACCTATGAGAGGTTTAAATAATTATTATAGCTAGGCATTTCTTCCTGATTTTTTATGTTTTTTTTAGAAATGAGAGTTATCTTTTTAAAATTTATGCTTTGAAATTCACTATTAAATTTGTCTTTGTCTTTTAAGTTCCCAATTAGCCCATGTAAACCATGAAACAGGAGAATGTTTGTGTGAATGTTTCTGTTACTCTTACAATATAATGATGGAGAGTATTGCCTAATATTTCTTTAAAAGAGCTGTCAATTTAACTAATAAAACTCCTAAAACCCTAATGTTGTCATGAAAACAGCAACAACACAACAACAACAAAAACTAAATCAAAAGCAGAACATCCAATATCTTAGTATTTCTTTGAGTTCTGTCATATAGTAGTAAGTTGATCATCAAAAACAAAAATAGTATTAAAAATGCTTTGATCATTACATATTATATGCATGTATCAAAATACCACACGTACCCCAGAAAAATGCACAATCATTATCTATCAATAAAGAAGTATCAACATTTCACAGTGAATTCAAGTATTAAATGCCTATTCTTTTTTCCACAAATATTTAATGAACACCTTGTATGTACCAGGCAATAAGATAGGTACTGGGTGTGTTATGGTCAACGAAACAGATACATTCTGTGCATTTACAGAGCATACAGTCTAGAGGGGAAACTGATAATAACAAGGAAGCAAATAAATAATTAAGGGTGTTAAATGCTCTTGTGGAAATAAATGAGCACGAGGTTAGAGAATACATGAGAGAATCTACTGGAAAAAAAAATGAACTTGGGCTGCTATAACAAATACCATAGACCAGGTGACTTAATCAACATTTATTTCCCACGGTCTGGAGGCTGGAAGTCCATGATCAGGGTGCCAGAATGGTCGTGTTTTTGGTCTACACCCTCTTCTTGGTTTGTTGAAGACTTCATTTTTACTGTATTTTCACATGGCAAACAGAGAGAGAGAGAGAGAGAGAGAGAACATCTACAATCTCTCTGGTCACTTATATGAGGGTGCTCCACCCTCATGACCTCATCTAAACCTAATTACCTCCCAAAGGCCTCACCTCTAAATACCATCATACTAAGGATCAAGGCTCCAACGTATGAATTTTGAGAGGACACGAATGAACATCTAGTTCACAACAGTGTCCATGAGGAAGCATTCTAAACATGAGCTGAAGCCTGAATAATTAGAATGAACTAGCAATGGAAGAATGGAAAAGCCAAGAGGACCACATGAGTGGAGGATCTAAGGAGGGAAAGAACCTGCTCTTGTTGAATAACTACTGCAAGGAGGCCAATGTAGGCTGTGGAGTGTGGCAGGCATCAGGGCAATGAACCTAGTCCAGATGAGGTAGCATCTTACGGACCACGTCAGGGTGTCTGACTTTCATTTAACATGTAATGGCCTTTTCTTGCTGTTATGTAGTGATGGATCATAGAAAGAGTAGAATGTTGTCTTATAACAAATTCCCATGTTAATGCTAAAATAAAAGGTTTGTGTAGATTGAATTGAATATTGTTTCTACCGGGTAAAACAATACATTGTCACATTATAATGGCTTCAAATTCTGAGTTTGTATTCTACAAACTGAAGTAAAATAAAATGGCACCCCTTTTGATTAAAAATAGGCAGAATTTTCTTATATATCAGCCTTCAAAAAGAGTAGAGAAACAAATCTTCCAAAAGGGAAATTAAGGGTGATTTTCCTCCTCCATCATAAGCACAGCCCAAGTATAAAATAATGAGTCAATTTGTACATCATGCCAAAAGAACCAGTTAAGTCAGCGAGGAAAAATTAGTGAAGCCAAGTATTTGGCTTAAGGGAAAACTCAGAAGGGTGGGTTTTCACATTTAACACTTTATAAGTTGTTGATCTCATGTAACTATAATTATTTTGTTCACTTATATGTCAAATGGATAAAATAACCCCTAACATAATAGGATTTTGAAGAGAGGTGGATAAAAATCTTATTGCCCAGGGCCTGGCACATAGTAGGAATTTGGTTTATAACCTGAGTTGCAAGCCTATCTAAAGGTAATATGTATTATAAATAGATTTAGGGATTTAAGGAAGCTATGCTAGTTCATTAGCAGTTAGTTGGTAAACCAAAATAACTAGTTTCAGGCAATTTTTAGAAATTCTGTCAAACAAATCATAAACTAGAAAACTTCTTCAAACATTCTACAATTTTTAAAGTACAATGAAAGAATTCTGAAATTAGATTGAGAAGGTAAAAGAGCCAGTGAAATTCAAACGTAACTTTAAGTATTCTTGCAATTTTTCTCCTCTCTAGGATGTGCTTTTCACCCTCTTACATGTAAATATATCTTCCACAATGTATTAGGTTTAGAAAAAACAATTAAGAATTGTCTTGGGTTTAATTGTGTCCTTCAAAAGAGATATGTTGAAGTCCTAACCCTTAGTACCTGAGAATGTGAATCTATTTGGAAATAGAGTATTTGCAGATGCAATTAATTAACTTAAGATGGGGTCATACTGGAGTAGAATGGACTCTTAAGACAATATAACTGGCGTCCTTATGGGAGGAGAACACAGATAAAGAGACACTCAGGGATAAGACTGATCTGTGATAATGGAGACAGAGATTGGAGTGATGGGTCTACACGACAAGAATGCCAAGTATTTCTGGCAGGCAGCAGCAGCTGCAAGAGGCAAGGAAGGGTTCTCCCCTCCAGATTTCCAAGGGAGGATGGCCCTGCCAACACCTTGATTTAAGACATCCAGCTTCCAGAACAACACATTTCTGTTGTTTTAAGCACACTCAGTTTGTGGTTCTTTGTTATGACAACACCAGGAAACTAACACAGAAGTATAGCCAAACGGATACCTGGAGACCTACCTGACTGTCGTCTTCAACCTATAGTTTTTTAACCCATCAAAACAAGAGAAGATCAAAACCACATGGAATGAGATGATACCAATAGCATTCCATTCTTAACCTTAATTTGGGTTTAGTAAACAGCATGTCTTAGCAAAAACAAAACAAAACACAAATGAAGTAGCAAACAAACCCCCACACCCTTAATCGTATCTTCTCTTCTGTCATTAATGCATCATTTAAGTGACAAACAAATGCTTATTGCTGCCAGACTTCCAGAGCCTACACAGCTATAAAGAAATAAGGTCCACTCCATTGACTTCATACATCTTTAACAAAGGTGCCATCTGTGGTCCAACACCCGAAATCTCTTTTATTGGTGATGATGCATGAGACCAAAAGAACACAATCTGATTTTTTCCAGACGCAGGTACATAAAATTGAGCTCATGGTGCTGCAAGTTAGGAAAACCTTGCTTTTAAGGCTGTAAACTGCATATAACTTTGTGAATATATTCATATGCATGATATTAAAATAGCTTATGTGTGCCTAAAATTCTAGATTATAAAAATAGCACCCAGCTAAAACCCTGACGTTTTTTTTTTAGTCGATGCTCTCTCCTCCTGTGACCATTATAGTTTTCTGTGTCCTGTCTTTCCTGCAGTCTTATTTGCCATCAGTCTTAATCCATTTTTACAAACAAATTAAGGCAGATGAGGTATGCAACTCTACTCTCTATCATTCACTTCCCTATGCCTCTGTCAGAATCAATAAATACTCATTCAAAGGAGGGGGACTAAGCAACTCATTAATCCTCCTGCTCACTGCTTCCCAAATATGGGTGGGTTGTTAGGTGCCCTCTGAAATCCACGGTGCAAACTGTAGCTCTTGAGAACTGTTAAACATCTAGCATTATAGACACAGAGCATGAGGAGGTGATAACTACACTGGTGAATGTGTGTTCTGTGATTCTTCCACTCACAGCATTTTCCAAATAATACCTTTTCTTCATGCAGGATATAGGTTGTCTTTATTTTCAGAGACTCATCCAAGCCTGATGTCTCCTCATTGTTTAAATCTGTCCTTGAATATAAACAACACTCTGAAAATTTCTAATTTTACACAACACTTTTCAAAGTACATGAAAAGAAAGTTCTTCAAACGCAAAAGAGTGCATAGTGATTACTGACTTGTTTAGAGTGAATACTGAAGGAGATGCTACGTGAATACTCCTTCAGCGATTCACACGAGAAATGTGAATACTAACACCATAGAAATTCACATATAATAATAGGAGTTAAAGGAAACTAGACAAATATAGATATTGAATGGATCTATACACCTAAGTTTCTCACTCTTTTTGACCTTAAAGTTAAAAGTGTGATATCTTGGGCTTACTCTTCTAATTCTTTTGTTGCCTCAAGTTTGGGGGATTTTATTGTTATTCCTTGTGGATTTTCTAACTTTAAGAGAAGTAATGTGAAAAATAACATCAGCCTGAACTTGGTAACCTCTACTTTATTTTATTTTCTTTTTAGTTTGACTTGGCTAAAAGCCATTATAACTGCTGTTTATTATTTCAAAACACCATTAATACTTACTATGTGATTCATTTCCATGTAAATTTGTCTTTCAGAGAGCGTTGATTTAGAGCAATGTATGCATTAGGAGGAAAACATCGGATAATTATTTACTCAAAAAACAAGAGAGAGGAGGGCTGAAGAGAGCATATCCCAGGAGATTTAAGACTGACAGATTAGCAGCAGAAAACCTTTTGTCTGGAAAGTAAGAAAATGATCCTGAGAACTAAGCACAATATACCTCTCAACTTGTCAAAACCAAAGAAGCTTTATATGTGCAAAATGTCCAATTCTCTTTTCTCATACAGAGCTAACTTGAAGATTAATCTGACTTGGAAAATAACCAAATTTAAAATAAAACCTGTACTCATAAGTATAACATTTTTATAGATTAAAAAATGAGACCATTGGATCTTTCAGAAGATTTTGCTGCTTCATAATTTCAAGTACTTATTTTAATGTATTAATTCATTGGTAAAGTATAACAAAGTGAGAGGTTATCAATTAGGCAGTAGAAAGTATCAGAATTTTAGGGATAATGAAAATAATAGCTTCCATCTTCTAAGCACTTACAATATTCCAAGCATAATGCTTCATTCTTTATTTTAAAAATTTCCTCTAATCTCCACAATACCCCAATGGATTTAATAGTATTATTTCCATTTAATAGATGAGGAATCCAAAAATCATAGATATTAACTAACTTGCCCAAGATCACATAACTGAAAAGTAGCAGAGTTGGGGGCGGGGAGGTTACATCCAGCTTTAACGTCCCTAAAGTGGTTCTTTTGTCTACTTTGCCCAAGCAGCCTTGCTGACCAGATGTTAGAGAGGAGGTTAAGTCCTACCAATTCACTGGGTTTCCTGAACTCAAAATTATTTCCCCCTTTTAATGAAATGGATGCAATTCACTTATTTTGGGACTTGGTTACACTAAATTTAAGACTGTTTGCTTTCTCATTTATTCTCTCTCTCTCTGTCTCACCCCACTTCTTTCCTTCCTTTTTGTCTTCCTTTCTTTCTTCCTCCTTCCTTCCATTCCATTCCAGAAATAATTTGAAGGGACTTATAATGAAATACACATATGCTAGAACCACTAAAACCTCTCCAAAAGATTATAAGTCCACAAGTTTGTGTGATATCAATGGTTACAAATTACAACAGAGCTCTTTTTGGAAAAAAATATTGACAATTTCAACACTTCCTCCATTAATTTAGTGTTTACTCACTAAAGGCAATGTGTTGAGCTGATCCTGTGTTCCAGGGATCGTGATGAGTCCTGGGGATGCAAAGACAAATACATCACGTAAGTACTGTACTAGAATAGTGTGTTAAGTGCAGTGGGAATTCTGTGAAAGTTATGCAAATTTTGTAGAGTACCAAAGAGGAGATGCCGCTTTTTTCTCATTAAATCCTATCAGATATTGTGTAATTTTAATTTGTCCCATTAATAATGATGTTCACTTTGACCACTTGATTAAGGTGGTGTCTGCCAGCTTCCCCACTGTGAAATTCCTTTTCTCCTTTTGTAAATAATAAATATTTACATGGGGAGGTAATTTCAAATTATGCATATAGTCCATTCCTCAATAAATTTTATTTATTTAACCAATGAATTATAAATAATCAGATACTATAATCATTCATTTTGATGTATAGATGGTTTCGGAGTTGGCCAGTGGAACTCCTCCATGATGACCCCTGTGTTCTTTTGGCATCATTCTTTGCTTTCTGACACAAGAGGTTCTAGACTTAGCCTCATCTTGTGCTTTTCCTGACCTAGCTCTTGGATCAGCCATTTCCCCGAGGAATTCTTGTGTAAAGAGTGGTATTTGGAGGCCAAGATCTGGGCATGAGGTGTGCTCACTGTTATTGAAGTAGGGCATGATTGCTGCTCTTAGGCCCTCTTATTAAACAGAGTTGGATAAAATGCACACACACGTATGTGTGTATATATGCACGGGTGTGTATGCATCCATACATAATGTGGTAGATTATATTTTTCAAGATGGCCACATGATTGTCCATTTCATGTGATCTTTTTACAATATAATGTTGATAATTCTCTTACTTAGAAGTTAGATCTATGCCTATCAGCTACCTTGAATCTGTGTGTTCTATGGGCTGAACTGTGCCTACTTCCCAAATCCATATGTTGAACCCCTAACCACCAATGCGATAGTGTTTTGAGGTGAGGCCTTCGGAAGTTAATTAGATTTAGATGAGATCATGAAGGGGGATGGTGGCCTCATGGTGGTATTAGTGTCCTTATAAGAAGAGGCACGAGAGAGCTTGTGTCTTAGTCTATTTGGGCTGCTACACCAAAACACCATAAACTAGTTAGCTTAAAAACAATAAAAATCTATTTCTTGCCAGTTATGGAGGCTGGGAAGCCCCAGATCAAGGTCCTGACATATTTGGTGCCTTTTGAGAGCCTGCTTCCCTCATAGATAGATATCTTCTCACTGTAATTTCACATGAAGGAAGGGGCGAGGGAGCTCTCTGGGGTCACTTTCATAAGGGTACAAATCCAATTTTTTTTGAGACAGAGTCTCACTCTGTTGCCCTAGATAGAATGCAGTGGCGTCATTGTAGCTCACTGCAACCTCCAACTCCTGGGCTCAAGTGATCCTTCTGCCTCCAGCCTCACAAATAGCTGGGACTATAGGTGCACACCACAACAGCCAGCTGATTTTTTTTTTTCTTTTTGTAGATGGGGGTCTCACTCTTGCTCAGGCTAGTCTTGAACTCCTGAGCTCAAGCTATCCTCCCAGCTCGGCCTCCCAGGGTGCTAGGATTACAGGTGTGGCCAGGGCACAAATCCAGTTCTTGAGGGTTCCACTCTCATGACCTAATCATCCCCTAAAGGCCCCACCTCCTAATAGTACCAGCTTGGTTATTAGAGTTTCAACATATGAATTTTATGGGTACACAAACATTCAGACCGTATCACCTGGGATAGATCGACTTCTGAGATTCTCTGAACTGAAAGTATCAGCACTGGGGCTGAGAAGGTAAAGACAGTTTTAGTGAATGGTAAAGCAGGCTCAGGGCAGTGCCATAGCATTCAAAATATGTGTCAAGCTAATGTGGCTCTGGCATCGGTATCAGCAGGTGAAATTTGTCAGGTAAGCCCGTAGGAAAGAGAAGAGATTCTAATAGAATGATTGATAGTTGAGGCAGCTGCTGTATCACAAGAGGATAGCAGACAGTGGCTAGAGGTGTGAGAAGCAAGAAATCTGTTAAACATGAGGTAGTTAAACTGGTTGTAGCTAAAGGCAGAACTACACCCCTACCTAAAAATGGAAACTTCCCACATGTTCCGTGGCTTACCTTGCATTTAAAATAAACCAAACTCTTCATCAAGGCTATAAGGCACCGCAGAATCTGGTGCTTGCTTATTTCTTCAATCCCAAGTCGTACTACCACTTTTCTCTCGGCTCACTAAATTTTAGCCACATTGGCATGCTAGCTATTCCTAGAATGTGCTACACTTGTTTCTGCCTTAGGCTTTTGCACTTGATGTTCCTTCTGATGGGAACACCCAACCCCAGATCATCTGGTATCTTCTTCACATAATTCACAGCCCAGCTCAGATGTCATCACCTCAAAAAAGTATTCCACTTTAAAATAGACTCACCCCTTCTCCACTAGCCCCCTTCCCGAGCTCTCTATCACTTCACTCTGTGAGTTTTTCCAGCACTTATCACTTTCTGAAATTATCTTGTTTGTTTATGCCTTGTTGCCTGACTCTGCCCTGACATTATAAACACTTGAGAGCAGGGACTTTGTCTTGCAAATTTTATGTCCTCGATTCCTAAAATTATGCCTGTCCTGTCGGAAGATATACAGAAAATGTGTTTCGAATAAATACCTAAATAAATGAACTTGAGAGATTACAAAGTAGCAATGAAGACAAAACTGCAGCATACTGGTCTGCTGTGATGGAAGGAGTGAGGATAGGGAAAACTGTGATGTAGTTGACAGTGTGTTCAGGATGAAAGGAAAGCTCAAGTTTGTCATGCTGTGACATGGAAAAAATTACTTACTCTTGCTGACTCTGTTTCCTCAGCTGTGAAATGGAGATAACTATTGTATATGGCCAGTTTAATGATTCAGTTAGGAGCAATGACAAATATATAAATGTATACGTAAAGAGGGAGGCACGGAGAAGGTACTTAATAGATAGTAGCCATTATCAATTATTAATTATCAATATTGGGTTAAATTAAATTCTGCATGCTTAGCATATTGACATTGTGGATGAGAAAGCTTAAGAACTCCCTGTCCAATTTTCTTATTTTCTTAAAGTATGCCTTTATATAGAATTTATTATATGTTTATGAAGGTAACAGGAATTTTAGTATATTTTGCATATCAAAGAAAATATTCATATAAGCCTGATTTTCAGATGCAGCCAAATAATAAATTGGACCATAAAGTATGAATACTTTACCTAGCGATGAAAGAGTTGTACACATGAATAAAAGAGACATAATGGTTGGTCATAAAATATGATTAACCTAGTTGAAACAAAAGGCCTTAGTGCCTTACAAGTGGTGAACTCATTAGTGGGTTATAGGGGTTCCACATGAGTGAAGAAATCATGTATAATGGCTGCTCATTACATACCCTTTTTATTCCTGGGGTTCCTTTTGTGAAGCTTGTTTTTTCAATTAAGTTTTAGGCAAGAAAAGAGGAAAGCATGATATAAGAATATACCAACCATATTTTTTTTAAAAGTACTATTATAGGAGGTTAGTCCATATTAATCAAAAGAAACTTAACCCTTAATGATAAAGCCAGTTTTGTGTGTATTACATGTATAACCAAGCCATTTAACATTGCTTTAAAATGAAGACTTTTATGAAGCAGAACCTCTTGATGGGCTATTTCTACGAGGCTCATGCTGGCCTGTTCCCTCTCTCCTTTTTTTATTACCACAGTTACTGCTTTTGTAGCTCTAGTTTTACCACCAATTCTCTGACTTTGGGTGGCAGAATTAAACATTGCTGGCCTCAGTTTCCACAGCTGATACAGTACAAATGACACTAAGGTCGACTATCTTGTTACTCAACACAAGACAATACTTGTGAATCTTGGAAGCACTTTAAAGTAACATACACATACCATGTGCTATTACACAGCACTTAGAGCAGTGCGTTTGTGTTACGGGCGCTCAATAAATATTAACTGAATGAACAGATGCAAACACTTTTAGCCAGTCACGTCTTACCAGACGCATTATAGTAAACTTACATCCCACATTAAAAATAATTTACAAATAACTATACAAGATTCGAGCAGAGTTGCAGTTGATGGGTTGACATGATGCCCCTTTTTATAGAATTGAATTAAATTCCTTCATTCAGTAGATACTTACAAGACGACTACTACAGCCTAGGCCCTATTTTAGATACTGAAATACCTTGGGGAACAAAACAGATAATTTCCTACTTTTGTGAAGCCTACATTCTGTTTTTAACTATATTTTAATATAATTAGTTATTCATTGATTTGATTTAAAAAAAAACCCCGTTTTTATATTTCAGAACCCCCCAAAAGTAGTTTTTCTCATTTTAAGTCTCAGAATACTTTTGCCAGCCGTGGAAAGCTTGTGGGCCTTTGGTTCTCTTCCTCTAAAACTGTCCACTGGGTAAAATAGCTCTGCCATGCACTGTAATCTTTCCTGGCTCCAAACTTTGCATGTGCTGCTCCCTCTACCTGCCACACTTTTCTACTCCCTTCCCTACGTCCTGAAACCCAGATGAACCTATTCACCTAATTATGTGTCTTTCCAGATGAAGCTCAGGCTCCCTGATCTCTAGAAAGTTTTCCCTATCTAACCCACCAGCTCCATTCTAGCTCTGAGTAAATCCAGTAAAAGCATATCATATTGCTTCCATGCTCAAAATCCTCCATTGGCATCTCATCATGTTCACATTAAAATCCAGGGTCTTTACTATGGTTTTCATAAGAGTTTAATATAATCTGGCCATTGGCTAAATCTCCTAGTTCATTTCCTCCCAGTCTTCTTTTCTCTCTCTCTGCTCTTGTCACACTGGCTTTCTTATTATTTTGACAGATGCCAAATATGCCCCTGCTCCAGGACCTCTGAACTTGCCGTTGTATAAGCTTGAAATAGTCTTCTTTAGGTACTGTCATGACTTCCTTCCTTACTTCATTCTAATATCTGCTCAAAACTTGCCTCCTGGAACTCGAATTCCCTAACCACCCTAACTAAAACAAGACTTTCCTGCTACTCTTTTTCTCCTTTCCAGGCTTTAATTTCTTTACACTTACCATTTCCTGACAGTATATTACACGTTTGGTTCTTTATTGCCTGTTCCACTCACAATAAAATAAACTATGAATTATTGTCTGCTTTGTTCACTGCCAAATCCCCAGGATTGGCACCCTAGAAGAGTGTCTGACAAATAGTACGTGCTTAATAAATATATTTCGAATGAAGAATGAATGAATACTACCACAATAAACCATAGTCTATTCAGGTATTACAATCAGGGGCATATGGGTTTCTCCATGCCCTTTCATGATGTATTAATTACAATCTCTAATTGCCTATTCTGCACTATCCTGTCAATTGCTAAAGGACAGAAACCACATCCTATTCACTTCAATATTTAGGATACGGTAGCACTAGAGTAAGCTCAATTAGTATTTGCCATGAGAAAACGCACTGAATAGTCTTCACTGTGCAAGGTACTAGGCTAGGTGTTCAGCATTTAAATCTTTTATTAGTCTAGAATATTTCATGGAACCTGAGAGAGAAATATTTTGTAACCCTCCTGTAGCTAATTCTTCACCACAAAGAGTTTCATTGTATGTGCATTGGGTTATTATATTTACTTAGATCCCTACTTTGGATGTTCCAGAATATATATTTCCCTACTCACTTATTACCCACATTTGCAGCACACTCTCTTAAAACACGATTTACAAAAATTCAACGAACTAAAGATACAAACAAAAAGTATTTTTAGGGTTTTTTTTTTAAAGCATCTAAAGCATGAATATTGTCTCCTTTTACTCATAGTTCATTGAAGGGAAAGAGAGAGGAAGAAATCTTTCAAAATAAATCCCCCAAAACAGTGCCATCTGCTTCTATGACAACTTTAATTAATTAATTAATTAATACTTTCCTTCATTCATTCAAACATGTTTTTAAGTGACTACTTGGTAAAGATAGATTAGATATACTGTTTCTGGACCTCTGGGTATTTACTGTGTTTAGCTGAACCATACATTGTCCTTGTCCCCTGAGATGTGTCCATTTACTCTCTTCTGCTCCTCTGCAGGTGGTGACCAAAACAATCTTAGCATTCTCCTCAGCATACCTAAACTTTAGACAGGTTTCTTCCTCACTATAAGCCTCTGACCTCTCTTTCCTTAGAGCATTTGCTTTAGAAACCTTGCTTTCTCTGACTCTTTGATATGTAAATCTTCTCCCAGCCTCTTGTCAGTTTTACAGTCAAGGATTGACTTTCTCGAGGACCTAGGAACTCTCTCTTTGAAATGTAATCAAGAAAGGCAGGGCCCCTATCTCCCAGGCTCTCTGGTAGGGTAGGAACTAACTTGGATAATCTCTAATTAGCAAACACAGATGGCCTAATCACATTGCCCACCCTCCCGGCCCAGTGCTCTCTGGTACTTTTCCACTATCTCAGCCCAGGGCTTAAAAACTCTCCAGCCTTTTGTTTCACCTGAGTTGAGTTCAATCTCTGTCCCTTCTTGCAGTAGCCCTGACCTCTACTGCAGTAGTCTTGAATAAAAACTTTGTTGCTGGTTTAACTTTGTATCTGATTTTTCTTTGAGGTTCCCACCATGGGTTTTTGTTCTCTCTTCAGTTCTGCTGCTCTGTGATGCAGCCAGAACTTTCTTGTTTATTTCTTCTTACTATTATTATTTCAACAGATTTAGGGGGGATAGCTGGAATTTCGTTACATGGATATGTCGGTATAGTGATGAAGTCTGGGTTTTAGGTGCACCCATCACCTGAATAGTATGCATTGCACCAATACGTAGTTTTTTATCCCTCATCCTTCTCTCATCCCCCCTAATGTCTAAGTCTCCAATGTCCATTATACCATTTTGTATGACTATGCTTACCCACAAACATGTGGTATTTGGTGTTTTGTTCTTGAGTTACTTCACTTAGGATAATGGTGTCTATTTTCATCCAAGTTGCTGCAAAAGACATTATTTCATTCTTTTTTATGGCCCAGTAGTATGTATTTATATGTGTGTCTGTGTATCACATTTTCTTTGTCCAATCCTCAGTTGATGGGCACTCAGGTTGACTCCATATCTTTGTGATTGTGAATTGTGCTGTGATAAACATATGTTTGTAGGTATCTTTTTGACACAATTATTTCTTTTCCTTTGGGTAGATACCCTGTATTGGGATTGCTGGATCAAATGTTAGATCTACTTTCAGCTCTTTGGGAAATCTCCAGATTGTTTTCCATAGAGGTTGTACTAATTTACATTCCCACCAACAGTGTACAAGCTTTCCCTTTTCACTGCACTCTTGCCAACATCTCTTGCTTTTTGACTTTTTAATAATGGCTATTCTGATTGGAGTAAGATGGTATCTCACTGTGGCTTTAATTTGCATTTCCCTGAAGATTAGCATTGTTGAGCATTTTTTTAAGTCTCTTTGCTCATTTGTGTTTGTTCTTCTGAAAAATCTCAGTTCATATCATGTCTTTTGTCCACTTTGTAATGGAGTTGTTTATTATTTCTCTTGCAGAGTTGTTTGAGTTCCTTGTAGATGCTGGATATTAGTCCTTTGTCAGATGCATAGTTTGCAAATATTTTCTCCCATTCTGTAAGTTGTCTGTTTGTTTATTCATTTATTTATTGCTTTGTCAAAGATCAGTTGGTTGTAGCTTTATTCCTGGGTTCTCTATTCTATTCCATTGATCTATGTGTCTATTTTTATACTAGTGCCATGGCATTTTGGTTACACTAATCTTGCAGTATAATTTGAGGTCAGATAATGTGATGCCTTCAGTTTTGTTCTTCTTGCTCAGGATTACTTTGGCTATATGTGCTTTTCCTTTTTTTTTTTTTTTTTGGTTCCATGTAAATTTTAGGGTGTTTTTTTACTAATTCTGTGAAAAATGATGTTAGTATTTTGATATGAATTGCATTGAATCTGTAAGATTCAATTGAGAAATATGGTCATTTTGACAATATTGATTCTTCTGATCCATGAGCATGGGGTGGTTTTCTATTTGTTTGTGTCAGCTACCATTACATTCATTAGTGTTTTGTAGTTTTCCTTATAGAGATCTTTCATCTCATTGGTTAAATATATTCCTAGGTATTTTATTTTATTTATTTTTGTGACTATTTTAAATGGGATTCAGCTCTTGATTTGGTTCTCAGCTTGGTCACTATTAATATATAGAAATGCTACTGAATTGTGTATGTCGATTTTGTAACCTGAGACTTTACTGAATTCATTTATCAAATCTAGGAATCTTTTAGAGGAGTCTTTAGGGTCTTCTAGGTATAAGATCATATCACCAGCAAACAGATAATTTAACTTCCTCTATTCCAATTTGGATGCCCTTTATATTTTTTTTCCTGTTGCCTGATTACTCTGGCTAAGAATTCCAGTACCATGTGGAGTAGAAGTATTGAAAGTGGGCCTCCTTGTCTTGTTCTAGTTCTTAAGGGAATGCTTTCAACTTTCCCCCATTCAGTATAATGTTGGTTGTAGGTTTGCCATATATGGATTTTATTACTTTGAAGTATGTTTCTTTTATGCCTAGTTTGTTGAGGGTTTTTTCATGAAGGCATGCTGGATTTGTCAAATGCTTTTTCAGTATACATTGATATGATCATATGATTGTTGTTTTCAATTCTGTTTATGTGATGAATCACATATTTTGATTTGAATATGTTGAATCATCCTTGCATTCTTGGAATGAAACTCACTTGATCTTGGTGAATTATCTTTTTGATATGCTGTTAGATTCAGTTTGCTAGTATTTTCTTGGGGATTTTTTCATCTATGTTTATGAGGGCTATCAGGCTGTGGTTTTCTTTTTTTGTTGTGTCCTGTCTTGACTTTTGTATCAGGGTGATACTGGCTTCATAGTTACACAGATTCCTTCCTTCTGCTAAAGCATGTATCAAACTTGAGTCATGCATTTATCCCCTTTTTGAAGAGGAGGAGAAAATAAACATCTCACGGACATCCAAATCTGTGGAAATATCATTTTATTTAAATTGTATATTGCAAAATAGAACCTTTAGAACTGATAGTTTTTTAAAAAAGTTTTTCAAATACATTATTGTGGAAATTTTGACCCTGAAAATGTGTGTCCTGCCCCGGGGATCCTGGGAAACCAGTTTGAGAAACTCTGCCAAAACCTTGGCCAATTCTCTTCCTGGTGAGATATTCATTATTATGAAGAGTATGTGATAACTCACATTGAATTTTGTTTTAACTTTCTATTTTAAAAGAACAGTGCTTATAAGAGTCAAATAAATGGACAGAGGGAATCCCTGACCCACATGGAAAACTTTCTATTAAAGAACCCTAATCTTTAACATGTAAAGCTATAATTTAGAATTTCCTTTACTTATGTATTTTATCTACCCTCTGGTTTACATATTTAAAACCCTGTAATTTTGCCCTCTGAGTATGTGAACTTGGTCATTGATGCAAGCTGTCAGTCAGCCTCTTTGCTCTCTTTTTAGAAAGATCTGTCTGTATCAGATAGCCTTGACATGTAACAACTGGCAGAGGACAGCCTGGGATTATTGCATGCTACTTAAAACAAATGATTTGCCTATAAAACATTGACTAAAGAACCAATGGTTTTAAGGTGTAGATACTTACCTAAGTAATAGAAAAAAATATACTAATATTGTAAGTTGATTTTGCTTATGGTGAGTTAAAAAAAAACCCTCTTTTTCCAAATAAAAGTGGCATACTGTGGACTAATAGTATTAACTTTTAACAATACTAGGCATTTTTTGGCTTATTTGTATACAATATATACATGATGTATTTGAAAGTTTACTAGAATAAGCTGTACAACACATCATAGGAATACATAGAACAAATGAACATGTTTTCAAAGGCTTGAAAAAGGAAAAAAAAGAAAAAAAAAAGAACAAAGGAACAAGAGCAAGTTTCTCACAGACCTCTCCCCCTCAGATACTTGTCACTCCTTTACAAAATAAATCACTCAGATAAGGTCCTGAATAAATCAATATAGGTAGCTATTTAAAATTTGCAAGCTAATGCTTAATAATTTTGAGCAACTAAAGTATAACCATAAACTATTTATTTACTGAAATGTGGACATATAGAAAAAAAAAAAAAAAAAGACCCTATGCAGAAGTGTGTCCAGCACCTGTGACTTTTTTCCAAAGAAATAGCTGCAGCTGAGAGGGGGATAGAGGTGGGCTAGGAGGAGACCCTGACTATAGAAAAGCAAAAGCAACTAAAATGTACACTTCATTCAGGATTGTAAAAGTCAAGAATGCACAGGGGAAGGAATTGCTGAGATGCCAACTCTTAAAGGATTTGTGGATTTTAAATTGTTCATATTAGACCCATATATGATGGGATGAAATAGCTAGCATATATTTCTTCTCCCTCTATACACTTTGACCACACTTTCCTGATCCATGCATATAGTATGTGATCCATAAATGTGTATTAACTAAAATACAAGAATGTTCTGTCTCTAACTCCATTAGGAAGTACATGTGTTTTAGCCTTTCTGCTCTGAAAAGAAAGCTAAAATCAGTGTCCTTTAAGGTAGCCATGGCTTTAATGAGGGTGAGTCATAGCACTTAGGGAGGCAAACCTATTTATTACACAACATTTGTAACTGGGACCATTTTTAAAAGGCCAAATTACAGACAGGGGCCAAGATTAGATGCATCCTCAGTAGGCAGCTGGTATGCTCTTGCCAGAACGAGGATTTAGAGGAGTGGAGCTGGTGAGAAATAGCCAACAATCCAGGGAAGGGGACAGCAGAGCAAAATAAACTCCCTGAAGAAATTTGAAACAACAACAACAAAAAGAAATAGGTCACAGTAATTTCCCTCAGGACTAAATGTGTGACATGAGCTTTTGCACTAAGTCAGAGATTTCAGAGTAAGAAGCATTAGGAAAGAGCCCAAACTGTGGGGAATAATGTTGCTATTGTATTTGGGAGGGCTCCAATAAAAAGTTACTGAGTCCTTTCCTAAACAAACTAGCTAAATGGTGTGCTAGTTTCAAAAAAAAAAAAAAAAAATCTTGCTTCCAGGAAAAAGAAATTAGGGGTATTTTCCCATTTAATCATCAATTACAGTAGAGACTATAATAAACTAATCCACTAAGGTGCATATGGTGGAAAGAAACTTCCTTGCACTACAGCCACAATCTATTCCAAGACTTAATATCAAGTGACAGTACCTTATATTGGATACATGACATCACTGAAACAAAATGGTCATGGTTGACCATTTCCAAAAGTTATGATGCTTTTTCTAACAAAAATGACAGTTCTGTCTATATTTAGCCTTTTCAAGGATGTCATGTTCTTGCATTTAGACTAAGCAACAATTTAGTACATAAGTGTGAATTTAGGTTTGGGGACCTTTTGATGAATGCATTTTACTATTTTTCTAAAAGTGGTATAAAAACTATTGTCCAAGCTGAAATAAGTGAATAGCTCACCAGAAGTAAATGAGGAAACTTCTCTGAGATATGTAGATTTCAAAAAACTTAAAGATTTATGCAATAAGTAAACATAAAAAGAAATCAAAAGCATCTTCTTTTTTTTAATCAAAGCAGGAGTAGAATTTATTTTATTATTATGTTTTTTAGGATCCAAGAACCTGCATTTTATTTTTTTATTTCAAAATATTAAGGAGGTACAAATGGTTTTGTGACATGGATAGCTTTTAGGGTGCTTATGTCAGGGCCATTAGTGTGCCCATCACTGGAATAGTGTTCAATGTAACTAATAGGTAGGTTTCTACCTCTACCCGCCTCCCCCTTCCCCTTTCTTGATTTCCAATGACTTTTACTTCTCCATGTGCCCATGTGTGCCCATTGATTAGCTGCAAATTATTAGAGAGTACACATGATGTTTGTTTTTCCATTCCTGAGATACTTCACTTAGGATAATGGTCCCCAGTTCCAAGCAAATTGCTGCAAAAGACGTTAATTCATTCCATTATATGGCTGAGTAGTACTCTATGGTGTGTGTCCAACCTAAGATGTTTGAGACTATACAGCTATTTAATAAATAAAACAATAAGCATATAGCACAGGAGGGTTGATTTAAAATCTGGAGGAAGATTTCCTAAAAAGGAACTTCTTAAAAGGAATTTCACAGTCACTTTGTGTGTTGAAAGGTGGTTCTCACAGCAAGAGAGAAAAGGAAATAAAGTTTAATTACTGTGTATTAAATTTTTTTTAGTTTCTTAGAATGGTTGCTGAGAGATGGGTTGGTGGAGCCCAGAGTAAAGTAAACACAGAGTAAGGAAGAAGGAGAAGAATGAGGAGGACAGGAAGAGAAGACCTTGGAGAGTATCTGGTCTGGCAAATGGCTAGGGGACATGAAAGAACAAGGGTGCCCGATCTTGAGCTAGAAATGGTTTATTATGCAATCCTGAAAAGCACACCTTGCTGCTGTCCTCAGACTTTCAAAGTTTGGTACAGATATCGTCATTTTTATTGCAATTAAAAATATTTTGATGTACACTATATATACAATTATATTTATTTTTAACATATATTGCTTTGATAATTTCAATAATATACAAACGTGGAAATTGAAATAATTTAATTATCCCCTAGCTTAAACAATCAACTCACAGTTAATTTTATTTTATAAACTCCACCTTATCTCCTGCTGCTTGCCTGCCTTCAATTATTTTGAAGCAAATGGCAATATTGTATCATTTTATCCATAAATATGTCAGTATCTCTCTTTAAAATATAAGAACTTAAAAGTAAGCCAAAACCACCATACCATTTTTGCACATAAATTTTACCAGTAATTTATTTTCATAATCATCTAATCAGTGTTGAGATTTTCCTGATTGTTTCATAAATGTTTTCAATTTGAGAGGCAAATAAGGTCCATATACTGCTACTGATTGATGTACTTCTTAAATTTCTTTTATTCTCTTCAATCTCTAACTCACTTTTTTCTCCTGGAAATTTATTTGTTTATGAAAGTGAGTTAATTATACTTTAGATTCTGAATTTTGCACCACTAACATATAACAGAATTTAAAATTTTGACAATCTATTAGATAAAACACTGTCTTAATGAATTTCAATTTATCTCATTATGGATGATACTGAGCATATTTTTATATATTATATTTGAGAGCCATATACATTTATTTTCCTATGAAATAATTATTCATATCTCTTGCTCATTAGTCTATTATTATTGATTGATTTCTTCTCTATTTTTAGAAATATTTTGTCTATTAAGGTTATTAATCCTTTGTCTATAATATAAATTGCAAATATTTAAATTTGTCATTTATGTTTCTATTTTGCTATGGTGGTAGTATGAGCGTATGCTTGTGTGTGTCTTGACATATTAAATAAAAATTCATTTCTGTGTAGTTAAATTTATTAATCTTTTTCCCTTTTTCCCTTAATCTTTTTCCCAAATTTTCTAGAATTTGATTCACTATTAGAAATACTTTCATCACTCTCAGGTTATAGAATAATTAACCCAGTTCACAACCTTTTTTTTTTTTTTTTTTTGCTGGCAGCATTTTATTAAGTAATTACACTGCTGGAATAATACGATATAAAATAGAAATAACATGCACAAGAAGTGAGACTCAGAGCAGAAATAGAGAACTCAAGAAAGCTGAATTCAAGGAGAAATATTTAAGCCCACAGAGAATCCTCATATCTTTAGAGACACTGAGGTTTCTTCTCTTGAAAGGCTATTAAAACCGTTTTTATTTGAGGATCTCAGCAAAGCGTATTTTCAGAGTGCTGGAGGCCTGAGGCTTGGGCACATCCAAGCAGTTGACCATTCAGCCACACACGGTCATGTGCAATCACAGCACTGCCCCATAGACTAATCTTATCATGTCAGAGGTGCATTTTGTTAGACCATAAATTTAACCTATACCTAAATACCAGTATATTAAAAAAGGAAGAATCATTTAATAAAGTGAAAAATATTTTTTTAAATAATGAAAATACTCTGTAACTTGATATGTAAATTAGACTGATCTTTGATCAGGATTAAGGAAGGTAACTGAGTGGTTACAGTTAATCCTATGACTACTGATTTGACTTTCTTTTGGATCCAATCTAACTGAGAGCTGGATGCATAATTATGAAACTCCTCTGCCTGAGTGGTCTTCAGTGTATTCATGAATAATATAGTCAAAATGCTTTTTAGCATTTTCCCTAGATTGACACGTGCACAGGCACACAAACTATATGTTTAGCATCAGGTGCACCTATAACCATACTGCTTATGATGAAGAGAATACAAAACAACCTGAGCTTCAAATTTTAATTTAAAAATAGTACGATTTCTCATTCATGCACATGATATATAATCATACATTAAATTATGGTGATTCGAAACAGAATTTACTACAACATTTACTTGAAAGATACATGAAGGGTTGGTTATTATGTCAATTAATCCTGTCTAACTACCTCTCTCCCATTTTAGTCTATTAATCAAAGGACATGTTAACTTCTGAAAATAAAAGCTTTTGAAAGATTCCAACGATGTATGGCTAGTGCTCACTGTGTTGGAGGCTGCACAGTATAAGGAGCATAGATCAAATCTCTGTTCTCACTAGAACAAAGTTGATTTTTCTCTCCGAGTTTTGATTTATTTGTCGAATAAAGTTGCTAAGTTGATGCGATCTACCTTGAAGGATCTTTGTTAATATGAAATGAGACTACTGATGTAAAGTTTCTACCACTTGCTGGCTATATAATACGTGTTGAATAAACACCAGTTCCCTTCCCTCCAACACCCTGGTTTATGCTATAGATTCACAGCCTAGCCTAATAATACAAAATGAATTATGTACTTGTCTTGAGATTCTAGAAAGGAATAACTTCCCTGGGTAAGGTCAGTCTATGTCAACTACTGTCCCAGGAATTTGAGCTGCATCTCTTAACCTTTTCCAGTTTATTAAAAAAAAAAAACTTCTCAGATTGCCAAAATGAACTGTTTGTTGGCTGTTATGAAGCATGAGTTATCAAGTTAATTTAAGAGCTCAAGTGTTTCAGAGTACATTTGTCAGTTGGATTAAAAATGTCTCTGCTAACCAGAGAACTTCTATCATTTGTTACCTGGCTCTATACTTAGACACTGCTAGGAGAAATAGAGGAAATTAAAAAGGCAACAATAAAAGTAACAGTGAAGGTTTCTCTTCCAAAGGATGCAAACTTGATATTCCTTTCTAGGTTTCAGGAAGCTCTGGCTGATTCTGCATTATCGTGTCTGCTTATAACAAAACACAATAACATGCCCATCATGCACTGTGTGCTCCAAAGCCCTTCCTGAGCGATGAGTTATAAAAATTGGATCTGGGTTGATGTAGAGACTTTCTGGACAATATCTATTTTAAAAACCCCACAACTTTTTGATGAAATAAATTGTGAAGTGAGACATGTATATTTAACTTCAGAAAACATTTGTTTAGAGACAGTTATTAGCACATATTTTTAAATGATAGAAATAATTACAAATGAATCTCTTCTCATTAAATCAGGTTTTGAAGGACCTCTAGTTAAAATCCTTCTGTTGACAGTTAAACAGTGGTCTTCATTTTAGCCATTTCATTGATCACCATGGAATTAACCTCTCAAATAAGTCTGGATCAGTGTGGATTTACATTATAAACTACAAAAGTTGGTCCACAGGCATAACAGACATGGAAAAAGAAATTAACGCTTCAAAATACTACCAATTTAGTGACCTACTTTTAGGGAAGATTAACCTATAGTGAGGATGTGAAACTAAATTAAATTCCAGTTAAATACAAATATTTTTCTTCACATACGAGTCATCTGATTCAGACCCCACAGGATGCAGAGTTACCTTGCTTGGTGAACTGCATAATTATTTATAGATTTTCTCAACATTAAGCTTACCCCTTATCTAACTTTACACAGGCAGTCTGGTTACTGACTCTTACAGAGATACCCTGCTGCATAATATGGTCCCACATGGTAGGTCAGGGCCCAGCTGCCCTTTTTCCCATTCTTTGCTGTTGGTTTGAAAATATCAGGACAATGACTGCATGCCACATTGGTTTTATAATTTCTAATCTAATGTCTCTACAGGGGGCTCTAATTCCATATAATTTATATAAAACAAAGAGATAAATGTTACTTATTATTGAGAATGGGGGTTCAAGGATTTATCGTGAAGCTTTGTGCTTATTGATGAAATTCTAAAACCAGGTTATAAAAAAAGTCTTTTCTTGATGAAGCATTAATGATAAATAGCAAGCCTTCAGGAAGCTAAAATACTTAACACTTAAAGACACTTTCATTTGAAGCATTTTAAGAATATGAACTAATAATGGAATGCAAATTGTATTTCTTGTAGGGTACAATATTCGTTCTACAATGAAATTGATTCAGTGTTAATTGAATGAAATCTTTAAGTTATTAAAAGTAACAATGCATGTGTGCATATTTTAATGAAAATAATGTTTGACTTATATGAGGCAAATGATTGACTGTAGGCCAAGTAGATCTTTCTCTTGCTTAAGAATAGAGGAAGAGAAAAAACTTCATGGGAATATACTGGTGAGAATATTTTCTTACTATTCAATGTACACGTAAATAGGCAAAGAGAAGGAGGTGATCACAGTGTCATCTAAGGCTGCAGTCCACAGCCCCCAGGTAATAATGCGCTTGAATCATCCCCAAACCATCCTCCCCGACACGACCTCCCCCCACCCCCGCCCCCGCCCCGCAGTCTGGGGAAAAATTGTCTTCCATGAAACTGGTCCCTGGTGCCAAAAATGTTGGGGACCTCTGATTGAAGGGAAGGCCTCCTGGAGCTGCATAGAATGAGATAAAGTCCATATTAAGTTGCCCATTCCCTTAGAAAGCCATAATGCTACCCTTAAAATAGTGTTAAGAAAATTCCTTATGATATCTAGTATGCATAAAAGTCTGGGGGACAGATACCAGAATGCCAAAATATTAATTTGCAACTAGAAGTAGGGCAATCACATGGACTTGAATATTATATTGATTTGATTAGCATATTCTCTCTCCATAGTCCAGCTACTACGTGGGGAACTAAATCATAACCAGAAAGATGCTATTTGAGAGTAGAGTCTGAACAAAAAGAGTAAAATGAATTAAATATGCAATGGCTTTATTCTAAGGTGGCTTACACACACCCTTCTCAGAAAGTAAGAGGTTTGCCAATGGAAGTAGAAATTCGTGAAGATCATCAGCTGTCATCACCTCCACCCACCTCCATTGGAGGGATAGCCTTGCCATATGGATTAGAAATGTCTGATGGCTGAAGGCTGAGTTTTTCTCTACCTTACAGAATGTTTGAATGGGTGCTGCTAATAGCTACCTCCATGACTCTCTTTTTATGTCTGTTCTGACCAATTGGCTTTCAGATGGGCATAGTCCTTTTGAAGTGTGTGTGTGTGTTCACATGTGTGTGTACTTGGATTAGAGTTAAGCCCAACTGTGTGGCCTGTGAGCTTCCCTGTCTCTTTCCAGTGACTGCACATCTCTTCCCTGATCCATTGCTGTTGCTTATACAATTTACTTCTCCATGAACAAGCTCATGTTCCTTATGTACAAGTTATTTGAGGGCCATGTCTGTGTAGTCTAACACTTATTGAGGAATGTTATTATATAGTTTATTTTACTGAAAAAATAGATAAATGGCCTTGGCATAACAGTTCTGACAATTACTAAAACTGTTCTACTTCTTCAAGTAATGAAGTCTTTTTAGTAGAGCTAAATAAATTCCCATTTGGTGGTGCAATGATTTAGTATAATGAATAATTTGAGTTATCTGTGGTTGTTATTAACTATTGAGTGGTTTATAGCATCTGAGCTCCACTCCTATAATCCCTTTATGAATTATCATATGAGCTGACATATGGCAGCAGGGGAAGTAAATTTGAGATTTGTTCCCAAGTTTAGGCTCCATATTCTCTCCACTTAGTCCTTGTCATGGTTTGTTTGGGGCACTATAATATTGGCATTATAACTTTATTATGAAAGCAAACAAAAATGTGTCTGTCTTTTTACTTCACATAAAAAAATTGAAGTTTAAATCAATGAAAACTAACAGTCCTTTCTAATTTTTTTTGCAAACTATGCTCCTAGGATTTGTTTGAAATAATCCACTGGATAATGCCAAATAATGCTGTTTGAAGGGTTGAGCACAGTACTTTGAATTACCTCATGATGTTTGCTTTAAGAGGAGTATCTCTGCTTTCTAAATTCTATTAAAAATCAATTTAGTTTCTAAAAATAGTACTTTAATTTAAAAATTTCTCAAGACATTAGTCAACCCCTTTGCTAATAACTGACTCCTATGGGCAGTATTAGCACTTTAGAAGCTACCTTTTAAAAACCACGGTGCTGGCTGGCAACAGAATGCTTTCTAGCATCGACTCTAGTAGAGTGGACAGAGTCCTGGACTAGGAGTTAGCAGACCTAGATTATAATCCTGACTAACTGTGTGATTTCAAACAAGTCATTTAATCCTTGGCTACTGGCCTCTGTTATGGGTAGAATTGTGCCTTCCCCCTTCACATGTTGAAGTACCTCATAATGTGACCTTATTTAGAGATACAGTCCTTACAGAGATAACTGAATTACAATGAGGTCATTAGGGTGGGCCCTAATCCAATACCTCTGGTGCCTTTAAAAGAAGGGAAAATTTTGAGACAGACATGTATACAGAGAAAATACCATGTGAACATAAAGATGGTGAATTACAGGTCAAGGAGAGAGGCCTGAATTAGATATTTCCCTCACATCCCTCAGAAGGAACCAACCTTGCCAATACCTTAATTTAGAACCTCTACCTTCCAGAACTTTGAGATAATAATTTCTGTTGTTTAAACCACCCCATTTGTGATACTTTGTTATGGACACCCTAGCAAATTAATGCAGTCTCTTTTGCCAAAAATTGATAACGAGATCTTTCTATAACAGCCCTCCAGACCTTCATTACTTCTCTTCTGCATTATTGAGATTATTCTTCCATCCATCTTCTATGCTGTTGTAATCATATTTCCAAAATACAGATCTGATCTTGTCAATGTCCTGCTTACAGCCTTTCAGTGGAACACCCATAGGGTAGGGTTCATACCCCCCACATGACACCAACGGCCTTTCATGTTCTGTTCCAAAGCTACCTTTTCTGGTAGCCTCTCTACCCCCCAATGCCATTGTCATCCATGCTCCCCTTTCCTCCCTAGACAATCCTGATCTTTCCTTTAGTGTGTGAAATCCAGACCAAGGACAAGGGAATTAAGGAAATAGAATTCTGGACAGTGTTGGAGAAAACTGAAAGGGAAAAGAGAAATAATGAGAAATAGGAAGGAGAAAAACAAAATGGTAAAAACTCTTTAATTCACGTAGTTTCTATGTAAATATTTGTTGATTAATGTTTTAGTCCAAACAAAATGAATTTGAAGTTTTGTATATTCAATTTTTTTGTTTTGTTTAGTGTTCGCAAAATTTTTCCAGACATCTAGTGGTACAAATGATTGCTTTGTAGACAGTTCTGAAGTTAAAATTGTAGATTTTTTACATTTGAGGCAGACACCTTACTGAAGCCTTTCTGGATGCCCAAGAAAGAGTAGTCAGCTTTGTTCAGTGTTGACATAGTACACTGTCTAAACCGCTGTTGTGTCATGCATCACACAAGGCAAATATAGTCCCTAACCTCATGAGACTGTCAGCTATTTGAGGTCCTCAATGTTCATCAGCATTATAACACTCATAAGGACCACAAATATTATAAATTAGAGGGAGAGGCATGAAAGGTTGTATTGCAGAAATTAAAAGATGAAAGGCAAAAGCAAAGACAATTCTTTCAAGGAGCAATAAGACCTGGAAATAATGTCACTGAAGCACCTTATAGAGTAGCTTATATACTCGGGAAAAAAGGGAAGCCATTCAGTGATGTTGAAATTGTGAAAGAATGCATTGTGGAAGTTGTAGGATGCTTAGACCTGGATAAGGTTTCAAAGTGCAAACAACTGCCTCTTTCAAAGAGAACCATAACTGATCAACAGCATGAATTAGGCTTCAACTTAACAGAACAGCTTCATGCAATACTTCAAAAAGAAAATATATATTGTTCAATCGCTTTGGGTGAATCAACTGATACTACTCACTCAGCACAGGTTTTATACTTCATTTGAGTCATAACAGAAGATTTTCTTTGCTATTAATACAAAGAGTTACTCACTTTAGGTACTGCTGGGAACAGAACACAGGAAATAGATATCTTCAACAACTTTCAAGATAAATGTTGTGAAATTGGACTGAATTTGGTAAATTTAATGAGTATATGTACAGAAGGTGCACCTTCCATGATAGGAAAACATGAAGGGTTTATTGCACAGATAAAAAAAGTATTAACAGATCCAGATGCTCTCATTTCTTTTCATAAGCAAAATCTCTGTGCTAAAGCTACTATTTTAAGTGACCCTCTGCAACCAGCTATAAATATTGTTAGCTATATTCATACAAATGCAACATGGCATTGTCAGTTTTGTAACATGCAAAAGTTGTATGATGAGGTATTCAGAGTGATTTGCCATACTATTCTGAAGTGCATTGACTACCGCTGGGACAGGTGTTAGCCTAAATTTTATCTCTACAAGAATAGATGTTTAAATTTTATGAAGAACAGAATCAGCACTATGAATTATTGAAGGAGGATTTCTATAGGAATGCAGCATTTCTGTGTGATATCATGTCAAAAAATGACTTGTATATTTCTTTGCAAGATAAAACTAAGTCTATGTATGTTATGTGGCAAAAAATAAAATGCAAGCATTTTGGAAAAAAGCTACCTTTTTTCAAAACACTTCTTCTTCAAAAGGAAATTCTGGGTGAATATCTTCCCCAGTTGGCAAAGGTCACTGATGAACAGGATGATATTTGTGAATAATTTGGAGAACATGCAGCTGTTATAGACCTATTAATTGGAGAATGCAATGAAAGGTTCACTGACTTTGAGAATCATGACATCACATTCAAATTAGCATTTCAGCCTTACCTAGTTGATATCACCAAGGCACCTAAAGAACTACAGATGGAATTTATTAAGCTCTTAGTAGATGACATTTTAAAGTCATTCTCTGATGCTAAGAAAGATCCAGTTGAAATATGTAAAAATACAGTAGAATACCCACACCTTCAGCAACATGCCTGAATAATGCTTTCTTGCTTTTCAACCACTTACTGCTGCAAATCCACATTCTCCTCCCTAACCCAAATTAAGATGCTCTTAAGGTCACAGATGACTGATACCCATCTAGAAGATCAACTGAAACTGCGGACCTCCATGCTGCAACCAAATATTCAAATCCTTTCCAACAAAAAACAGACATAACAAAATCATTAAAAGGTTGGTTAACTTTAACAAATAGTTTTCATTGTTTGAAATTGTTAGGTACATAATAGTTAGATTTTTACAATATAACGTACATATTTAAGTATATTTAATTGAAGTTTCTTGAATGTGGCCTTATTTGATTACAGCTATATTAATGTGGTGTTCCAACATGAAAAGCTTCCCGCCCCTGACTTAGGGAATCGGCTGAAGGATAGGTTGAGGCATATGAAAAAAATATGAAAAGGGTGGAAGCTGTAAATGAAGAAAAGTAAAACAATAACAGCAAGGTCCTATGTATATTATTCTCAACTACTCAACTGAAAATTGAATCATGGGGTGGGGGCAAAAACCCTCTAAACTTGAGCAGCTTAATTGGTGGCTTTTTAAAAATTCTAAAAGGTTTTAAAATTACTCTTCCAAATTCTATGAAATAGAGCCATTTTGGTGCTGCTGGACCCTCTTATGTTTTAACATTTTTTTGCTGAACTACATGTGGAAGATTAACGTAAGGCAATTTTGCTCCTGGGTCGGCCTTGGCATTCTTCGCCCTGCCCAGATGTATATGATTACGTTTTCTATTATGCGAGCCATGGGGACATATGGTATTTTCATCAAAAAGTGATGAAAGAAAACATCTTTAGGAAAGCTGAAAATATTGCCTAACTTAGGAAACAAGCTTCTTAGGCTGGAAATTTTTTTCTGCTTGGCTGCCCAGCAGTCTAAGTGTAGTATGTGTTTAGAGAGTGTTGAGGGATTGGGTAGGAGTAGAGAACAAGCACACAAACAAATAAACCAAAAATACGTAACTCATGAGATTGAGTCAAATACTAGATTGTTCACGGTTTATACAAAAAAAAAATATTGAAGAAAAGAAAAGGAATGAGTGATGCATGTAGAAACAGACACATTTTACTTCTATAAACTTCTGGCAAATGATAAAGATACTGCTAAAAAGTAAAACTCCTTGCTCATTAACCCTTGATTACCTGGAAAATAGGTTGAAGCCTGTGTAGTTCTCCCATCTGCACTTTGACTGAACAAAAGTTACGCTTAAATTTCCTCCTCTGTGTAATGAGTTAGGAATATAAAATGATAGCAACTAACAGACCTCACAGTGAAGTTTGAGTTCAGCCTTGACTATCCCATAGGTGCTTTGTGAGCTGAGCACCCAGCATGTAAACTTTGGTCCTAGGAAGAATTGCTACATCCTCATGAATTAATTAAACAGCCAAACTCATACTCCTAAGAACTGCAAAGCATAGTATGTTGTTAATCAAAACACTAGATATTTAAGTGAGTATGGGGGGGCAACATTAAGAATATTGTAACCACAGATTCTTTTCTTTTTTTCAGCCCCTCCACCATCTAGGAATGTTTTTTACCTGAAAGTGAAGTGCCACTAAAACTTGTATGAATGTAGTATCCATTTAACAAAATTGTCTGGGAACAAAGAGATGATGATCTCATTTTCTAGGAAACAGTTTTCTTTGAGAACACATTTTAAAGGACTGATACTAAAGCTGTTCTTCAAGGTGGAGTTAATGTCATAACATTAAATAGGAAATTTGTCTTGATATGAAAGCATTCAAGAAATCCAGAATTCTTCTTTTGAAATCAAGCATTTTCCTACGAAGGAGACAGTCATTAAGTACAACAAGAATGTGGCTGAAGAACTATTTATCTTGGCAATTATAATTATGCTCTTATGTTAGCTATGAACACCAAGCACATTATCATTTGCATTTATTTATTAAAATCACCTAATTAAAAAATCTATTTTCATTACTTTGATGCACAGGCACTGTTTCTAAATAGAGTGTTCGGTCTTTCAAATGGAAATATTTTTCTTATGTGTAGACCACTCTGTTCCATTGCTCCTGAAATGATAAAGTAATTAGAAGTCCAGCCCAATATAAACATTAGAATGTGCACGAAAATAAGCACTTACTTCAGATTGATGTGTTCTCAGGAATAGTTTTCTATCTTTTCCATCAAATATTTTTTCTTCGCTAAAAAGCAAAATGCTAGAAAATAGATAACTGTTGCTAGAAAATCTATAAATAAATATACCAAGAAATGTAGAAAGGGCTGAAAACCTAGGGGGAAATGCAGATTTAAAGATAATACCTAACAATAATAAAAATGATTATAATAGTAATGTTAGTAATGCTAGAGAAAGAAGTAATTTTCAAAATAAAAGTAAAGATTAGAAGCACAAGAGAATTTAATAGTAATAAAATTACACTAAAAAAGCAAGTTATCCTCTATGTTCATCCTGTATTTGTCTTTACTGTATTAAATTTTAGTGACAGTTCCCTCTTCAGTGTGTCACCAATGTGCTTATGCTCTTATACTCTGAATCTAAATGTCTGAGTTAATTTCTTGTTGATAGCAAGCAATGCCTGTAAGCATTTGCAGGTCCTCTGCATGGGTAATTAATGCATAGAAACGGTGTGTCTGTTTTGATTGAAACATAATTTTGAAGCCACTGGCTCATGATTGTGGTTCATTTTTCTATTTAAATTATCTTTTTTATTAGTTATTAGTATAATGTTCTCAGTGCCATTTCTCTTAAATAACTTAATTCAAGGAACAAAGTTTGAAACAGTACAAAATATGGAAGCTTACAGGAATCCACTCTATCTGAAAGTGGTTTGCTTTAAGGAGGAATAGTTAAGAATTAGATTGCAACATTAAAGGAATAAATTACAAAGTACAATGATTTTCTCAGCATAAAATGAAATGGAAATTTGGTATTTTTCTGTTAAATTTGACATATATACGCAGAAATACTTGCAAATCTCACTCCTTAAAATGTGTACCCAATATCTGGCTTTAGAATGTATTTGAAATTGTTCTTTTTATCTCACTTTACTCACTGGTTAAAATATTATTCCAGAGACAATTTCACAAGAAGAGTTTTCAGAATATAAATACTTTTAGTACAGACACTTGATGTTTTGGTTGAATAACATTTTGCAAGTCATATGAAAGGCAAAACATCAGTGATATGTGTATATATATATAAAGCATTTCCAAAGCAAACAGATCATTAACAAATCTAAGAGCCATTTTTAAAAGCTTATTATATTCATCTCTCTTAGTCTTTGTAAAATGCTGGCTTCCATGACATCAGAGCCTTCTGTTTTTCTTGTCACTGTTCTCAGTCATCTATCCCTCTTTTGTGACACATAGCATACACAGTTCAACTCTTTTTCTCTGACAGCTCTGCTTATCCTGTCTCCATTACATCGGTAGCTTCTTTCTTTTTCTTCTTTGATCTGTTTGTGTCCTAATGGTGCAAGCTTTGCCCTCTTTTCTTTTACACAACTCACTCTTCCTTAATAATCTCAACACTCCCATTACCAGCTCTAAACTGGTAATTACCAACTCATCTTCCATCTAGAACAGAAGACAGCAAAGTTTCCTAGAAAGGGCCAGATAGTAGATAACTCAGGTGGTTTGCAGGCCATACCACCTCAATCACAACTACTCAGCCTTGCTATTGTAGTGTGAAAGAAACTGTAGATGATATAGAAATAAATGAGCAAGGCCATATTTAATAAATTTTTTATGGACACTGAAATTTAAATTTCATGCAACTTTCACATGTGGTGATGTATATTATGGGCTGAATTGTGTCCCCTCCAAAATTCATATGTTGCAGTCCTAACTCTCAGTCCCTCAGAAGGTGACCATATGTGGAAATAAAGTCTTTAAATAGATCATTACATTAACAAGAAGTCATTATTGTGGGTCTTAATCCAGTATAACTGGTGTCCTTACAAGAAGAGGAAGTTAGGACCCAGATGACTACAAAAGGAAAACCACGTGAAGACACAAGAAGAAGACGGCCACCTACCAGCCAAGGAGAGAGATTTCAGAAGAAACCAGCTCTGCCAACACCTGGAACTTCCAGCCTCCAGAACTGTGAGAAAACAAATTTCTGTTGTTTAAGCCAGCCAGTAGTACTTTGTTATGGCAGCCCTATCAAATGAATGCCGCATATTATTATTCTTTTGAATTTTTTTCAATTCTTTCAATAAGGTGAAATTCTTCTCAGCTGATGGGCCATACAAAAACAGGCAATGGGCCAGATGGGGGCAGCTGGTCCTCGTTTGCTGACCCTTGATCTAACTAACGATCCTTTCTAAGCTTCATTTTATAAAGCAGGCTACTCAGCATCTCTTCTTCCTCAGATTCCTCAGATTCAACCTGTCCCGAGCAATTTGTAATAATTTGACTTACACCTTCTTCTCCTTTTCTGGTCTCTGCCTTGTTTAGTAGAATCGCCATGGACTCAGCCACCCAAATCTTAAAGAAGGTAGTTATCCTAGATTCCTTTCCCACATCTAATAAATGACTAATCCTAATTTTATCTCTTAATATTTTCTTGTCTGTGTGCCATCTTCTGTCACTTAGTCTATTGTAACATGGTGCACATTTGTTCTGATTTTTGTCTTACCCCCTCTAACCCAGTGTCCACATTGCTGCCAGATAGACTTTCTAAAATCTAAATCTACTGACATCACTTCTCTGCTTAAAACCTTTTATAGCTTCTCTGATATCTAACACCTAAGCATCTGAACATGACACACATTGTTTTCCATGAGGTCTTATTTCATCAAATTCATTCCTTGCTGGACCCCTCTTTCAGTAACTGTTGGAATGAAATATTTGCCATTTCCCCAATGGGCCACAGGTTTATGCCGTTCTCTTTACAATGCTTCCTTTCTCTCACTTCGCCTGGTGAAAAATAAGAACTATTTGTCATCTTCAGTTCTTACACAGAGCTTAGAAAAAGGTAGGCTCTTAATAATAACAGTACTTAATGAGCCATGATCAAAAGAGAATCAAAAGAGCTGTGTGAGAGATGCTTTCATGCATGTATTAGTACATACTTACATATGTGAGGCTAACAGTGTGTGTGTGTGTGTGTATACAAATATATCAGTTTACACACACAAATCTCTGCTTTCTGGCCCAGCCAGCAATGGTGTAACAGGTGTGACAACCTTAGGAGCTGGGTTGAAGAACATCTGGGCTGCAAAGAGTTCGGATCTAAAAGCCCCTCAGTAAAAGATGTGTCTAGGAGCTTCTGTCCCCGTCAATTTCCTGCTCACTTCTTTCTCTGTAGCTTTGTTTAGGTGTCGCGCCATACCTAGATGGATGCACTGTCTTTTAGTTCCAATCACACAAGCCCTACGTGTCCTTCAAGGCTCCATTCAGAGTTGTCTTTCTTCAAGGAGCCTATTCCCCCTATTTGAAGTTTACTGTTTATTCTCTTCTCTCCTGTAGCATTTAATATACCACTGCTCAGCACTGACTTTTAGAAGTGCTAATTCTGAGGCTTGTGTTCCTTTGGCTTATACAATCCTTTGTTAGTGGTCATCTTAGCACATAGCCCAGTTCCAAGCAAGTAGGCAGTCAAAGGACCTGGGGTAGAAAGAGCCCTTTGTTTGAGTCCCTCTTACAGTTCTCAGTCTATGCTGTATTGCACACCTGAGTTTTAATGTTTTGGGGTCATTGAACTTTTTGAGAATTCAAAAGAAAATGCACCTCTTCTCAGAAAAAAAAATACGAATGTATACACACATCCACACACACATGCCACCTTCACACACAATTTTGCATGCAATTTGAAGGATTCATTAACCCTAATGTACCAGACTGTAAGTTCCTTTGCATACAAAAAAGTGTTGTATTTTCAAAACTTAGCACAGCACCTAGCTGCTCAATAAATCTTATCTGAAATAAATGGAACAAAAATCAAGCCTTCACTAGACTACATCTCCTATATTTGTATTCCATGCAATACTTAGCACAGTGTCTTGGCCATATAAGTAATTTAATAAATATTTGTTGAATTGAATTGAATTCTGCTTTCTTTGTATCTCAGAGAAACACCAATTACAGTGATATAGGTAGATGGGGCTAAATAAATATTTAGAATGACTCTTTCAACACTTAATCTTATTGTTTTAACATTCTACAGACTGAAATCCACTAAATTAACTCTAGTGGTGTTAATAGATACCCTCTTTTAATCTTTTTTTATGAAGTGTTTAAATTTTAAAGCATTCGAGTTATAAAGAAACAAAGTAGAACTCATTCCTCCTTTTATAAATGTCACTACTTTCTATTTTGAGAATAATGTGAATAAGGACCAGGTCTGAGAATTCTAAAATAAAGCATTTCTACCAGTGAAGGGAAGGTACGAGGCACCTTTTTCTTCCACAATCAACCCAAATGTCTCACCACTTAAAACAGATTCTCTTCTGCTTGGGTAGCAATCCTGTTCTTAGCAGTTTTCGGAATAATGAACAACCCTCTTCATAATGACAGAAGTTTGAGCCTTAAAAATAAAATAAATAATTAAAAAGGAGAAGGGAGAGCTGAGTGATTGGAACGACACCAAATTTTTATTTTCAATGGCATTTGTAGCTGCTAGAAGTGACACAATTTGTGTCAGTCTAGGAACTCAAGGTAACCAAACACAAATTGTAATTGACCAAATTAAGGTCAGAAGAATTGTAATTAGTTCATTAAATAAATGATGTGGAGAATTTCTGAACCTAGAGGTGAAATACAAAACATCAAGCCATGTATTCAAGAGAAAACAAGATTAAAAGAGATGAAATGAGAATAAAAATCGAACTTTCTCTTCACAGAGAGCAAAGACAAGACAATGGAAAGAGACATTAAAAAAGGAAGATTCAATTAGCAAGGAAAGGGAAATAGAAATCCAAGTGGGATTCTCTGGGAAGGAAAAGAATGTGATGAGACTTTAGATCATAATCTATAAATAGCCTTTTATTTTATAAATCCTTCATGTGATACAGAGACTCCATGGTGAGCCTCTCTCGTTCTTAATACGTACAGTCTCATGGCACATACCTTTTAAGGCAATCTGCGACAGTAAGCACAAAGAAGTAGGTCTGGAAAATGACTTGGGCTTCTCTCTTTCAAAAACCAAGAAGAAAATTGATGAGGAGAGAATCTGGGAACATTGCACAAATTGTCAGGAGGGCACGGGGTGGGGGGGAGGGATAAGTCTTAGGAGACTATGAAATAATTCAGAGGAAAAGTATGCTCTGCTTCCTCTAACTTACCAATGTGAGGGATAATTTTAATTACCATCCTATAATGAACCTTCCTCCAAATAACACAGGCGACCACTTTACCTGTCATTCTTCTTCACAGATGTGTCAGGTCCTATGTTCTGTTTGTCTGCGCTCACCCCTTTGTTCTCGTTTTCAACTCTGTAAGATGCTAGTGGTGGTGGAAGGGGGTGGGGATGGAAACGCAGGGAGTGTGAGGGGCCAGATATTTCACAACTGAGTCTTTGATGTGTTTTGTTATATTATCAAGATTCCTTTCCACAACATTTCCAAACACTTGAATGAAAGAAGCAGTCTTTGAAATCCTATATGAAACATAATACTCACTTCCAGCTCTTTTTAGCAGCGGAAACAATTGGCAAGTGTAACCTTCATGTTACCCTTTCTCTAGAATATTTTTTATTATTGGCCGTTATGAGTTTTATTTTTAGGAAAACCTATTGTTTTTAAAGAGGGATTAAAATAGATCCTGAGAGCCCTAAGATAGGGCTGGGTTCACACATCTGTGTACACATCTGTATACACATCTGTATTCTTAGCTCTCTCCTCCAATCTGGCTGGGAGAACCAGAGTGGCTGAGAAAAATGCCTTGTGCATAGTTCAATGGGCATGGTCTATAGATTCTCCCTCCTCCCAGATAGATGCCCTCTTTTTTTTATTTAAGGAAGGTAAACATATCGCATCTTCCTTTAGTCACTTTTCTTGAGAATCACTATCTTCTGCACTATATGGAGCTTTGGTTTTAGTACTTTTTATTCCAAAAGAAATGTGTTGCATTTTAAGAATTTTTAAAAATATATAATCTATATTCCCATTGACATTTTTTTCACTCTAATTCTTTTTGTGGTTTCAAGTACTTTTTGAGCTTCCCAAGATGTCCACGGGAGCAACTATTTAATATGATAATCTAATGTATGCCAATAGAGGGGGTTGTATTTCTCTAAGAAATATCTTCCTTCTACAGAATAAAATATATTTATTCCTAGAGCTACTTTCTAGATGTAATAGCCCTGCTTTCATTGTCTAAATTTCTTTTGCTGACCACAAAAAATGTTGTTTTGTGCATTTCCATCTTTGGCACTTTTGTCATATTTTATGTGCTCTCTGTGGAGAATCTCATTCTGTCCATAACTTGAAATGTTTTCTTTGTACCAAACAACTCCCAAATCTACGCCTCCATCTCAGAACTCAGTCTTGAGCTTTAATACTATAGAACATGTTCACATACCTGTTAAACATCTTCTTGAAGAAGGTCATTATTCCCTGATTACCAAATCCAGAGCAGCTCATTCTCTCAGATTCCATCTTTAAACTAAGAATCACAATTGACCTGTCATTTTTAATATCTTTCTCTCTTTCAAAATTTACTTTCATTATTATGAACGATAATTTGGCTTTTATTATGATATGATAATCTTTTAAAAAATCTCTTCTATAACCTACCCAAAATTGCTTTCTTTGTGAATTGATATGTTGCATTGTGTTATTCAGAAATCAGTAGCAATGACTGATTTTTTTTTTATTTCAGAATATTATGGGGAAACAAACGTTTTGCTTACATGAATTGTTTTTGTACCATTTGAGTCAAAGTTATAAGTGGCCCATCCCCCAGGTAGGATGCATTGTACCCGTTAGGTGTGAATTTACCCATCCCCTCCTATCCTTCCCACTTGCTTGATTTCCAATGAATGTTATTTCCATATGTGCACGTAAGTGTTGATTGATTAGTTCCAATTTAATGGTGAGTACGTGTGGTGTTTGGTTTTCCATTCTAGTGATACTACACTTAGAAGAATGGTCTCCAGTTCCATCCACATTAATATTAGAGGTATTAGAAGCAATCTCATCAAGAATAAAAATAAATAAATGGGATATGATCAAATTAAAAAGCTTCTGAACAGCCAAGGAAACAATCATTAGAGCAAATAGGCAACATACAGAATGGGAGAAAATATTCGCGTGCTATACATCCAACAAAGGGCTGATAACCAGGATCTATAAAGAACTCAAGCATATCAGCAAGAAAAAAAAAAACCCTTAAAAAGTAGGCAGTAAGACATGAACAGAAACTTTTCAAAAGAAGATAGACTAATGGCCAAGAAACATATGAAAAGACACTCAACATCTCTAATCTTCAGGGAAATGCAAAGCAAAACCACAATGAGATATTACTTAACTCCAGTGAGAATGGCTTTTATCAAAAAGTCCCAAACCAACAAATGTTGGCGTGGACGCAGAGAGACAGGAACACTCATACACTGCTGGTGGGACTGTAGATTAGTACATCTATGCAAAGAAGTATGGAGATACCTCAAAGAACTAAAGTAGAACTACCATTTGTTACAGCAATCCAACTACCGGGCATTTACCCAAAAGAAAAAAAAAGACATTCTATAAAAAAGACACCTACCTGCACTTGAATGTTTATAGCAGCACAACTCACAACTGCGAAGTTGTGGAAACAACCCAGGGGCCCATCAATATATGAGTGGATTAATAAAATTAGGTGTATGTATGCCATGGAGTACTATTCAGGCAAAATTTACTTTCATGTCTACCTCACATAGTGGCATCCAATGATTCATTGAATCCTGCTAATTTCCCCACTGATATGTCTCTCAAAGTTGTTCCATCTTTGCCATTCCCATTGTTAGCTTCTATTACAGCATCTTACCCTCTCTTGCCCAGGCTATTGTAGGTACATCCTAAGTAGTCTCTGTTATTTCAATCCAATCTGTATATGGTTCCATATTTTTCACTTTAAAATAAAAATCTGATCATCCTATTCCCTTAAACAAAGTTTTCTGGTATATCTGTATAAGTTTCTTTTGGATCCGACCCTTGTCTACTTATACAACCTCATCTCTTGCTACTCATTGCTTCACTTAACCATACTGGACATAGTTCCATATCAAATAAAATACTTGTATATTTTAACAGCTATTATTAACATCTACCTAGTTTGCATTACATATACAAACCATAATATATTTTAGTAGTCTTCTATTAATAAGTAGTTCTAATTTTTGTCATTGTAAATAATGCCACAAAGATCATTTTTGTGCATATAGCCTTCTATATTTGTACACTATAAGTTTAACTCCCTAAGATAAATTCTGACCTCCAAGTCCACAGGGTGGATGAAAACAGGGTCAGATAATACCTACGTATGCAGAAGGCTGCATTGGAGGAGATTAACCCGGAGATTTTTGAACCTGAATCTTTCAAAATGGGTAGAAGCATGCTTGCTCTTTGCCCTGGAGAATGACATTATCTTTATTTTACTGGACAGTAAACATGCCTACCCTTTGCTCTGGAGGAAGAGACTACTATCTTCCAAGTCTGCAAGCAATCCCACTTTTTGCTCTAGATGAAGACATTATCTCTATTTTTCAAAGCTGTTCTCTAGTCAAACTACTTGAAAAGATAGTCTGGAACAAAGAGCAGTCAATGTCTCACCTTTCAAGACAAGCAGAAATACAAGACCCATGTATAATTGTCTCCTAACAATATCCACTGCTTTTTTCTAAACTATCTTGGCTTCTGGTAAGTTTTCCATACATGATTCCATTGCCCATTCTATTATAATTGATCTGACCAACAAAGGCTGGGACCACAATCCTTTCAATCCGTCTCATCTAGAATTTAACAAAGGCTGATATCAACAGACTGCAAGCAGCAGGATGAGGCCAACCTGCAGTATAGACCTCAATCATCCCTAGAGTTCTGCACCCAACCAGCTTAAGAAATACCATAAACCATCATGGCCTGCCTTAGAAAGCCAGGTGGCTTTCTCCTTCAGTCTCCATTTGACCTTTCAACTAGGCTGGAGACATCATTCCAGGTATAAGGGTGCATGGAGAAAATCTAGAGCAAATTCTGCCATCTATAACAATATTGGCTAGTGGAGTCATTAATCATTTCAGCTAATGTCAGGGATAAATTTCATGCCATCTTTTCTAATTAGAAGTTTTCTATCACAGGGATAACTGCCTGCAGGGAACACATAAATGATGAAACAGTTACCTATTGGGAGGCTTCCCCCAGGTAACCAAGAGTGGCCTCATTTTGGAGAGATCTCCACAGTTGTTTGAGAGCAAAATGATCTATTGGTGGTGTTTCTTTAAATTATCAAAGTTCTTCTTATGACTACCCCCTAAACACAAATCACTGTATTTTGGGGAATGAGTCAAGGTAATGCCTGGCCTCAACACAAGGAGTATAGTCTTACAGATGCACATTGAGGTTGTGCAAAAAATGTGTTGTTGACAATTATTGGGCCCATCAGTGGCAGCTACACCAATCAGGAGCACAGATTTACAGTAATCAAATAAAAAAATACACCTGCCACTGGCTGGTAGCTCTTAGGATTCTCAGCTCTGTTTCGATTATTGAATCCAGTTCTCAGGCAATCCCTCCAACCTGTCCTGTTTATCCACAGCACTAGCCAGATGACACTCATCTGACCTATGGAATGACTAAGTGACAACTACAGGAATGAGGAAGGGCAAAATATCCTGAAGTTGATGGATATTTTGTGGGGGATGTAGATGAGCCAGGACTATCTTCTGTTCTTTTCAATAGATTTCTCAGGGAGGATCTAGGAAAGAGCAATTTAATTGTGGTCATGTCCATCTGCAAGCTGTGGCAGATCTAGAAGGCAGCTATATAAGATGCTTGCAACTGACTGAGAGAGCCACACCAGGGCATTTTCCTTCATGAAGGAAGCTGCAAGATGATTCTGAAAGACAGACATTAATGCTCTCTCTCTGTAGGTTCTGAAGTATTCTTTCGCCAACGGGCAGTGATGTTGTCTTTCTTCTACCACTAGGAAATCAGCAAATAGCAGCTATAAATTCACCTTTATTCCAAATATCCCCTCTTCACATCTAGATATTTCATACAAAAGGATGAAGTGAAAGAATACCACAGACATTTTTATAAAACTTGCAAAAACCTACTTTGTCTCCCACTTGGGCCATGTTAGCCACTGTAGGGTAACTCCGCAAGTAGTGTACTCAACCAAATAATCATTATCCTTATGGTCTAGGGCCATATCAACAAGATAAACTAAGTTGTTCACCAGAATTATTTTTGAATTCATTAGGTACCCTTTTAGACCAGGAAGTGTACCAACAAGGCCATGTGGGTTGCTTTCAGGGGATAGAAAGACACATCTTGTCCAGGAATGGTTGCATAGAATCCCAAATTTTCAAAATAGGTTTATATAACCTTCTCCCATCTCCTTTTGTCCTGATCATTATCCAGGAAGTGACCAAAGGAAGATGATCAATTCCTATAGAAAGCTATCAATGTTTAGTGACCAACTGTGTCAGTAAAGTATGTGGACCAGAAGGAGGTGAGGGAAGAAGAGTCAGAAAGCTTTTGAAATAAATGTTTTATGAAGCTGTTCCAACACTCAACAACACTAGATGATTGTGAATGGTAGGATGCATGGAAGATCATCAAAAACCTTGACTATCAGTCCTTTGTTTAGTGGCCGTTGTGATAAGATGTGCTTAATTGTCAAGCTGCAAATGGACTGGAAAACTGGAAACCTCACATCTATTAGTGGCTCTGGTAGGCTGGTTGGAATGGAACAACTGTAATCTAAAAATGAGGTACCATAGATAACTCTGAGAGGGGGTCAAATGTCAGATGTAGCCAAAATACCAAGAAGGAGTAGGGATATGTCCTGTGCAATATGTCCTGTCCCTCCCAGCAAGACAAATGGGTCAACTTTTGGCAGGAATCACACATTTGGCATCAGTAGTAGCCTCTACAGCAGAAACATAGACTCCTCTACTCTGTACCCAGCCTAGGATGGTGAGTATATTGCTTGTTTGGTACCATGATGGATCCAGACAGCAACAGCTATTTAGGAGAAGAGTTAACAACAATCAGGGCACAATTCTTGTATCTATCTGTGAACCTACTTCCTAGTACTTGGCCTACAACAATCTCCCTAAACCCTCCTCATTAATAGGCAATAAAAGGGAGGACCATTTACTGCCAGGCAGGCTATCCAATTGGGATGGCATATTTACTACTGATTGCTACAGATTTTCCCCACATGTCATTAATTGCCTCATGAGGTCCTACTCTTTCCTCCTCCAGAAATCATATCTTTGTCAGTATCCCATATTCATCACCAAACTGTGAAGGATTGTGAAGGGTCTGGGATTTTACTCTACTTGGGAGTGAATAAGTTAGCATGCCAGAGCTTTATGGATGATTGCAGTAGACATGAGATTTTTTTTTTGTCAGAGTCAAAGAACTTTATTACTCATGGCATAAGAATCAGCATATTTTGTGCTGGGTCTCTGAGCCCTAAATTTCACAGGGGAAGCCAAAGAGAGCCAGATGATAACTGCACACGCAGTGGATTGTGCTTCAGGTGACAAACTCAGAGCTTGGGAAACCAAATCTTTTATAATGGACATTAAGCACACCTGATTATGCTCCAGAGGGAGATAATATCCCTTTTTCTCTGAAGGAAAACACCACCTCTATCTTCCAAGGCTGTTTTCTATATAAATAACTTTAAAAAGATAGTCTGGAACAAAGAACTCAACTAGCAGGACATGCAGAAATGTGAAAAGCCCATGGAGATTTTCTCCCACCTCTTTTTTCTCTGCATATTCCACCATAGCCCATGACCAGGTGCCTGATTTCAGGATTTAGGATGTTTAGATCTATCTCACCTCACTGTAGTAAACACAATGCTTAGATCATAAACATTTCCTTTCAGGATTCTTGTTATATTGGGACTTATGCCAGTTCAAACACCAAGGCATTCAAAGCAAAGTATATTGTACAGCATGAATCCTGACTCTCCTTCCCAGTTTTCCTACTCCCTCTTTTCAATCCCTCTCTAACCCTGTTCATGGAAAATGTTGCTTACTTGACAGAGTATATTCCTAAAAATGCAAGTAGTGTTTTAATAAATGAAATTGATTTTAACTTATTTTATTAAGCATTCTGCTCAATATGTTTAGAATATGACTGAAGAGAAATTTTACTTTATCTAGACAGCAATTAAAAAGCCTAGAAAAATACAGCCTATACTCAAATTAAAAAGATGGAGACAATGTTGTTAAGATTTATACTCTGCACAGGATTTGGTATTTGCTATTTCCCCCCAAATCTGAGAAGTGCATTATAGAATAAAGTTGAGGAGTAAAGATTCTGCCTCATATTTCATTTAGTTGATTAAGTTTTTACAGAGAAGATAGGATTTCAATTTAATAATTCTAAGATATGTTATTTCAGCCCATAACCTTAATAGCATTAGTCAAGTTTCTAAGTAAAGTATTTATACAAAGGGATGATGGAAAACCAGGGTTTTGGTAAAAGATCAGAGTAATTGTCAGGATATCTATAGTAGAAGGTACTAATGGTTCAAATTAATTCATTCCACTGGGATGCACTTAAAATGGGTCTAGCTCAATCACAGGAAAACGTAAGTCTGGAATATATATACATACCCAGCAATGCATGGTGACAAAAAATATTCTTTATAAAATAAATAATTGAGGGCAAGTCTCTCCTCATCATCCTAAAGGTATACTGTATCATAATTTAGAGAATTTTAAAAAATCCTAACTAGCTAATAGCAACTGTGTTTCTTTTGTCAAACTCCCCAGGAGTAGGTTACCCATTTACAGAGTACAAAAGCTCTTGAATAATCTTTGTTACAGTTTTCTTTTTAATGAAGTGTTACCATTTCTGAGATACATATATGACTTTAGAAATACTTAAAGAACATTTCTTTAATGGTAAGAAATCCCAGCATTTACTGACAGTGAGCTGGAAGAAATTATATTTTGCATGATAAAATTTTCTTTCTTTTCCAGAATGCAGGAGGTATGAAAGGTGAGGACGATGACGTGTCCTTTAAAGATACATAGACATAAAGTCATGCCATTTGCTTCCAATTTTAATTGTTCTAGTGGGTAATAATTTTCCAGATCCCTGTCAAGAAAGGGAAAAAATGGTAAATTGAGTACTTATGGACAAATCTATCTCAAGACCAGGATTCTCCTGCCTTCATGTAGAAGCCACTGGATCATCACAGGGTCTACCTGAGTCCCATGGAGAAAATGATTCAAATTTATGTCTGGATTGCACAGGTGACTGCATCTGTCAGTCTTTTGAGACACTTTCTGTTCTCTCTGGCCTTAATTGTTCTCTATTTGCAGGGAGTCCTCTGGCAAGAGTGCGATTGTCAAGGCAAGCTGGGAACTAGAGTATTATCAACTGGTTTGTGTATGCTTTCTCACCTGGCTTTCTGCTAAGCTCTAATAACAAGAAAAGATGGTATTGGCCTGTTAATAATTAATAGCGCCCAGTGCAAATGAAGCACTTCTGTCATAGGGCTTCATCAGTAAGGTCATGGTACAATAGGGGTTGCAGGTTCTGTAAGCACGAGTGGTATTTGCATATGTCAGAACAGACCTTGCATGCTAACAGCACAAACACTTCACATCTGCTTCTGTTTACTCCCATGCTAACACCCCAAAGTGCAGAAGTCCTGTGTTAATTGCTCAGTTACATACTGACTGTTGATGTGTCCTCCACAGAGGTTTCCCTAAGTGCACTGTTGCAAATAAACTGCTAATGACTTTGCTTATTCCAGCCTCCCTTTTAAAGGAAATCTACAACATACACACGGATTAATGATTCCTCTATTTAGCAGTGTGTCTTGTGACTAGGTTTGCATAGAGGCAGTATCAATTAAGTAGCAATTATCTGCAAAGTGGAAAAAAAGAGGGAAGATATAAATAAGTAATGAGTGTGATGCTAAAATCTCTGAGAATAACTGGAATTGAACTCTGAGGCAAGGGCACCAACTAGTGAACATTTTTTCCATCTTTTCTTATATTTGACACCGGTAAAAACTGGAACAAGAAGAAATATTTAATTTCATAAGTGATTTTTTTTATATTTGATTTTTAAGGTAACCATTATTCTGAAAAAGCAGAGAAACAAGGGGGAAAAAAGAGCTACACCTAAACACCATTAACCAGACAGATTATCAAAAAATGGCCCTAGAAATGTCTATTTTATGAAAAAAACCTGACTAAAACACATCAGATTTCCTTTATGTCTTATGAACAGAGGTCAGCAAAGAGTGCTAATTTATCCTTCTATTCTTGTCAAGCTGTGGGCTTTATCAGTACCTAATAAGATTTATCTGGAAAACTGCATTATCTGGCTATAAAAGAAAAAGTCTGATGGGGTTTGAGGATGTGCAAAGTGTTCAAATTGGTTGGATTGACAAGAAACCTTATAAGGTCTATTTTTCTTTACTAATCTTGGCTGGTAACAGCCAGACAGGTTTCTTAAGCTCAGGCTGCCCTAGGAGATGTTCAGAGAAGAAGAAACCATGACATCTATGCTGGGCAAATGGGAGAAAACAGCTGTGGTCAGTTGGCTCTGGTCTTTGTAAACCAGCAAGTTTTGACTTCAGTCACTTCCATCAGCAACAATGGGCTGGGCAAAATGTGTGTTAGTGCAGACTGCCAAATGGTTTATGTTTTCTCCAATCGAGACCAGTGATTCCTTTGATAGCTTTTTTTCTCAAGGCTCAATGACCACGACAGGCCAAAAATTTTTTCTTATTTAACTTATAATGATTATATTTTACAAATCCTTTTTGAAGACATATGGTTTGACAAATATATATGGCAAAAGACAATTAGAAAGGTGAACTGCATTGGCTAGAATAAGATTAGGCTGCTGTAACAAAGCAAATCAATAAAACAGAAGTTTACAGAACAATGAAGTATATTTTGCTATAATATTACACTCCAAAGTGAAGGTTCTAGCTGCTGGGCTGCTCTGCTCCCTGTGCTAAGTCAGGGACTGCCATGGGCTACACCACTCACGTTTTTCTTCAAGAAATCCTGCTATGGGGCTTGCCTTCCGCACCTTCAGATCTGCCAAGACGCTGAGGCTGAGGCCATCCTACCCTCAGACTGCTCCCAGCCAATGACTAAGCAGGGGAACCAGAGCCAGTCCGCCTGATGCAGGACTCCTCTACTGGGAAATTCTGTTCAGGGATTCCCCATCAGCTTGGCTGAGACTTCTCAGAGATGCTCTGCAGTCTGGAGCTGACTCCACCCAATCCTCCCTCCCTGCTGCCTTCTGCCGCTGTTGGATCTGCACTGCAGCCCAAAGGCTCTTCCCACCTCCTCCTCCTGCTTTCCCCCCTTATCTTTCGATGTTCCTCCAATATGTCCTGTACATTCAGGCTCATTAAGTGCATTATTTTCTTGCAATGAAAAAGTCTTTAAACAAATGCGAGTACTCTTACCCTCATCTGAGACTCTTCGGGCCAAATATGTTTCCGAATTCAGAATTTGGTGCGTCTACCTTATATAATAGACTCATCTATTTGGACTATCACACAGTGCCTATGCAGTGAAGTCCAAACACGTGCACAAAGTAAGATAAATAAAGGTTACACATATACATGATCTCACAAAATTAGAGATTTTTTTTCCACAAGAAGAAAGTTTAGATCAGATTGGAAATTGTCTCAATATAAAGAAAAGCCTTTTGATTTTCAAAACTTTATGGATTTCACAACTGTGAATCAGAGATAATGAACCTATTTATCTTTTGCATTATAGTTAATAGCTTATTTTACTATCAGAGTCAATGTCTTCTTCCTTATATTATTGATCTATTAGATTCTAATCTGTGGTTTTCAAACATTAACATCAATAAGAATATCCTGGGTGGCAGTTTTCAACTCCCAAATATTTATTCGGCAGGTTTAGTGTTGGGCCTAAGAGTCTGCATTTTTAACAAGTTGGGCAACCTCTACCCCCACCTGCGGTTCTGATGCAGAAGGATTTAGGATTGGTACTTTGAAAATACTATCCTAGACTGTGAGTTCACTTTTCACTATTGAAAACCACTAATATCCTTAGTTCCAAGTTTAATCTCCTGGGTTTTGAGGTTTTTTGTTTTTGAAAATTGGAGCCAGACAAGTAGCTTATTCTCATGTCCTTTCTCTCTGACTCTGCCTTCTTTTGCCACTAGCTGATACAGCCATTCACGTCCCAGGGTGATACTAACTTCACCAACAACTCTTCAGGGATGTTTACCCTGGAACCGCTGGAGTTAGCTTTTTAAACTGAAATAGAGCTGAATAGCGCCCACTTATCTTTGAGTACCTGTCTCACCAGAGTATCAGCTTTGAGCTTAGAGTTGTGCAGGGAGTCTCCCTGTTTCCACTGGAGTTGGAGTTATAGATAGAAAAACTATAGATAAACCCTAATGGGTAAATGAACCCACAACACACGTAGCAGAGCAGCTGGCACGTAATGAATTTGTCAGTGTTCTCTCAGCTCAGCACTACTTTTTGCTTGGTTCTCCTGCAGGACCAATTTCCTTCAGAATGAGTAAAAAAGTTATATTCTTAAGTTTCCTTTTTCTTTCCAATAATATTACTGATTTCTATTTTAAGCTGAGTGCTTCCTGAAACTGGAGACTAATCGAGACTGTAAGGGGATATATTAAGAGGAAAGGTGAAGGAAAAAAACCAATGACTATAAGAGTCCAGGCGTTTATTTTGTTAATATGCTTTCTGAAAACAAATATTTGCTCCCCTCTGAGGAGGAATTTAAACTCTTCTGGTAAAAACAGCTTAAATGGTCATGAATTAATAAGGGGAACACAAGAATAACTAATAACTAGCTTTTCTTTGTAATTTATATTAAGACAATTTCCAAACTGATCTAAACTGATGTCTTGGAAAAAAATAATGCCTAATTATGTGAGATCATGTATATATACGTATAACCTTTATTCATCTTACTTTGTTTGCATGTTTGTGTTTTGCTGCATAGTCACTGTGTGATAGTCCGAACAGGTTAGTCAATAATATAAGGTAGAAGCACCATATTCTGAATTCAGAAACACATTTGGCCCGAAGAGTTTCACATGAGGGAATGAGTACTTGCAGTTGTTTAAAGATTTTTTCATTGCAAGAAAATAATGCACCTAATGAGCCTGAATGTACTGGAAATATTGGAGGAACATCAAAAGATAAGGGAGACAAGCAGGAGGACGGGGTGGGAAGAGCCTTTGGGCTGCAGTGCAGATCTAACACCTGCAAAAGCATCCTTTAGAATTACATGAACACCATGAATTCTATAGGTTTATAATGATCAAACTGGGGCACATGGAATTTTGTTGTTTTTTTTTTTTTAAACTGGAATCAGACATTAAATGTTGTACATATCCCTGGAGAAACAATTTTAAGAAAAATGTTAGGAAAAAACCCATAATCTTTATGCTAAAATAAATAAAGCCATTATAGTATAGAATACAAAGTTTGTGTTTTAATTTGTAAAACACAAGCCTGTTAAGAAATATAAATATAAATGCCTCTGGACTAAGACTTCATATCCTACAGTGGTCTGCCTTTTTCTTAGTGATTCAGTGTAAGCCGGTGGGAAAGTTTAGGAAACACTGCAGTTGATTGTGACACGTGTGGTTAGGTATTTCCTGTAAAGTGCCTAAACGTGCCCACTTTGTTATTCTAGTGCCTGCCCTTGAATTCTCCACCTCAACTTGCAAACATATGGAGTTGAAAGCTGTATGAAAATTGTGTTTTAGTTGTGCTACCAAGGATATGCAACAGGATGTTAAAACTGAACTATTTCTGACTCCGTTTTGGCTAAAGCCCCAAGACAATATTTGCCAACTATTCCACATTCTAAAGTTAGACCACCTATGTAGGACTTGCAAGGAAGTAGAGGAAATAGAGAAGGAACCCACGATGCCCCTTTCCCCCTGAAGGTAACAACCTACAGCGGGCCAACTAGAGCTGAGGAGAAGCTCTGACTTTAAATGAAGTTTGATGTTACATAAACAGGACATTTTAATTGTGGGAATGAAATGTTCTGTTTGTGACCAGACAGAATCAGAGGATTTTTAAAATTACCTATGGGGAGCCAAAAAAGTCATAAAATTTTCTCTTGCTTTCATCTGAGTAGCAGAGAAAATAACTCTACTTTTGTAGGGTTTGAATGGGCAGTGGAGAAAAAAATTAAGGTTTTCTTGGTTTGGTTTTATTTTGTGTGTTTATTTTTGTTTTTTACCATATACCTGTCAGTAGGATGTGAATCAAGAAAAAAGAAGCTGTATAAGGAAACATTTGGAGATTTCTATCATTTTTTTTTTCTTTTTTGCTGTTTGTTTTAAGGAGCAAAGAGTTTGATGGACTCTAAGCTTCTACCAAAACAGGACTTTACTTTTCCACTTTGCAGCACATTTTCTACTTACCCTCTGCTCTGTGTCTTGAAATCTTTCCCCATTCAATGCTGTTCTTGGTGTTCATTTTGTCCATATTTTACTTGATATAAAATATTGGTATAACAGTGTATATGTGTATATCATCTTTTATAGGGTCTATATTCTCCCATTTGATGATGCTGAAATGACTTTCTAATTTCATGGGAAGTGTCTACCATTCCCCAAAAGGCTAAAAACCTAAGGCTAAAAACAGGAGAAAAAAATTACATTGTAATAAAAAAGGATAAATAAATAATGGGTGTAACTTCCCTAAAAGTGTTTAGCACTTGCCCTATAAATTCCTGACCTGCTTATCAGTTTATCTAACCTATTTATGTGAGTTATCTTGTAAACAGAATGTAGTGGGATCTTGTTTTTTCCAGCCAAACTGAGAACCTCTATGTTTTAGTTTTTAGATTATTTATATCTAATGTAAGTATCAATATGGTTGAGTTAAATCTATGTTAGTGTTCTTTGTTTTCTATTTGTCTCAACTATTTTTTGTTTTCTTTTTATTCTTATTCTTTCTTTTATTGGATTGATTATTTTTTACGATTCCATTTTATCTCCACCATTAATCTATTAGCACTCATCCTCTTTCTCTGCTGTCATTCTGTGTCTCTCTCTTCCTCTCTCTCTTTCCCTCTCTTTTAGTGGTTTCTCTGAGGTTTACAATGTACATCTTTAATTTATCACAATCTACCTCTAAATAATATCATAACATTTCATGCAATATGTAAGGACCTTGCAAGCACATACTCGCATTTCTTCTTTACCATCCATTTTGTTGCTGTTGTCATGTGTTTTATTTCTCTATTTGTCATAAACCCCAAAGAACAATTTTACCAGTTTTATTTAGACAATTATATATTAAAGAAAATAGAAATAATAAAATATACTTAATATTTAATCATATATTGAACTTTCCCATCACTCCTTATTCTTTTTTATATATTGAAATTTCTACCTAGAATCGTATTTCTTTTTGCTAAAAAGCTCATGACATTTCTTTTAGTGAATTTCCTCTTTAATGTTTTGAAAAGCTTTTATTTTACCTTCATTTTTGAATGATATGTTCATTGGGTGTAGAATTCTAAATCGACAATGTTTTTGTTTGCTTGTTTTGTTTTTGCTTCCATTACTTAAAGATACTGGTTCATTTTCTTCTGAGTTGCATTTTTTTTTAAGAGAAATCTATGATAATTCTTATCTTTTTTTCTTCTGTATGTACAATGTTGTTGTTCTCTGGTAGTCTTCTAGGTTTTCTACATTTGGTTTTCAGTAGTTTTGACTATGATTATCTCCAGTAGTGGATTTCTGCTCCCTTGTGTTTAGCAGAGAGATTAGGATGCCAAGAAGTTTTTCTGAATGTTCCTATTCTACATTGAACTTTCATAGAGATGCATAGGCTACGCACACCTATACCATCTATTTACCTCCTTGTTTCTGACCCTCCCAAATGTATAGATTGTTACTCAAGCAGCAAGTGTAAGGAAAGAGGCGGTTTTCACTTGTCCTCCATTCTCAGTATTATATAAAGCCTGTGCCCTGGAGCCTCAAGGCATTTTCTTTGTATCATTGCAGGATCCTGGGCACATATTTCTTGCTTCTCTACCAGCAGCAGTTGGTTTTTCATAGGATCGGTGGAGGGTGATAGAAGAAAGGTTTTCTGTCCTCTTTCCCCTCAGTGGCAGCTGATATTTTCCTGGGAAAGGAAGGTAAGAAATTTCCCTGCCCCCTGCCAAACAGCAGACCACTGGGTCTTCAGTAAGTGTGTACCACTTCTACCTGCATTTCCTTGGCCTGAACCCAGTCAGCTGGTCACATTTAACTCTAATGGGAAGAGCTGGGAAATGTAGTCTTCTTGTTTACACTGAAGGAAAATTAAAGAGTATGATAAACACATAGCATTGTCTCTGCTTTATCATGATAATGGGAGACTAAACTGGGGACTCCTCATTGTATTCGATCTCCTTGGCTTTGTAACCATGACTCTTGATCATTTGGCCTCTGTCTACATCTTCAGTTTTATTTTCTCCCACATCCCACATATATCCTGTGGTGCAGGATAATTGGTTTTGTTGTTGTTTTGTTTTGTTATTTATTTATTTATTTAGTTTCTTTTTTTAAATTTCAGAATATTATGGGGGTACAAACATTTTGGTTACATATATTGCCTCTGTGTATTTGAAATGCTGTGCTCTCTCTGGAACATTCTTTTCGTATATGTTCCTCCTCCTTTCTTCACTGAATTTCCTTTTACATAATAACTCTAGGGAACCTTCTGCAGCCTTTCTTCTGTGACCCTATAAAACTCTAAATTTTTCTATTCTAGTGGTTATCAAGCTGTATTATAATTGCCTGTAAATACACTAATAATGGTGTATCAGTCAAAACCCCATCAGGCAATAGAAACCACTCCAGTTATTTGAACTGAGGAATTTAACATAAAGAATTGTTAACTTGAAATAAATCTGTTAACTAGGTAATCTATAGTGTAAAAGGAAACTCTAGGGTGTACTGGGCTAGCAACTACAGTATGAGTTTCTAAAGGGGAAAAAGTCAAATTGTTGAAATCATTATGACTTAGCAGAGGGACTCTGTGGAGTTGAAACTCAGACCACAGAGGAGGGTCCCTGTGAGCCTAGGACCCAGACTTCTGAGAAGCAGGTGCCAGACTGCTGATATGTGTTTGTGTGTGCGTGTGTGCATGTGTGTGTGTGTGTGTGCGTGTCATGGTGGTAATGAGTTTCAACTGGACGCTGTGCAATCCTTCTCAGTGACTCACTCAGCTGCTCTGGAGACTAGCTGATGGGCATTATTCATCAGACAGAGAGGTCTATCTACTTAATGCTTCCATAAATTTCAAAAATAAGGTAAAGATAGGAAAAAACGCACTTTTTCAAACTCCAGGTGGTATTCGGAGTAGACAGTGATCTCATCCTCAGGTGCAGATAGTGAAGAAGCTGGGCTGCTCTCTGGCACACAATTGGTCTCAGTAAGGATGACCACATCTGAATCATCTTTGATCCGGGCCTCAAGAGATCTCGAACATCCTCAAGAACAGGGGCTTATAAGAAACAAAGAAAGTAGACTCAGAATTTGTTTTAAATTAAATAGTTGATACGATTAAAGCAGTCCATTAGAAATATTAATCTAGCAGTGCTGTGTTGGATGAGAAGGAGGGAGGATAATCTGGAGACAAGAAATCCAGTGGGACAACTAATCCTATCATCGGACCTATGGTCATGACAAATGGAAAGAGAGAAATACAAATACCATCCAAGAGGGAAAAGAGAAGTAAATAAAATTATAATAAATTAAACTAATTTACACTATTTTATATCCCATCTCCTTTACTGATTCTGAGCAATGTTTGTAGAAGACGTTTTATCTCTTGTCATTGTTATGGCAGAGTAGAGAGATAGAAGGGCTATAACATTGTTAAAAAAACAAGAAAGCAGCACTTCCCTGAGAACAGATTAGTGGGAGGAGTACTACTGGTGGAGACTTAGAAGAGGCCTGCCGAACCAAATGTGAGTGGTGTTGGCAGCTGCTGGATTGTGACCTGAGCAACACTGGCAGGCTCCACCTATGGCAATTGGCAGAGTCACGAGATTCAGTGTCATCAGCAACTAGCTCCCAGTAATAGCAAAGTCGATAAGGCTGCGAAGTGGACCAAAAAGGGCATACATTTCTGCAGACTGCCTGTAATGACTGCAAAGGAGAATGCAACTGCAAAATCCCCAATGCTGTTACTGGAAGGAACCACCTTGGGGAGAGGGTGATTATAGTAATGATGACGGTGATAATGTAGCATCTAAACTTTATTAAATTCCTTCTGTGAACCAGGCATCTTGCTACATGTTACACATACATTATCTTATTTAATCCTTATAAACTAACTAGAAAGCAGGTACTATTGTCCTTATGCCCACATTACAGATTATGGAATTTGGGCTTAGAAAATTATATCTGTGTCAAAATCACACAGACATAAATGAAAGACCCAGGTTTGCTATCTCAAAAGCCTATGCCATGAACTACCAGGTTTTGCAAAGAATTTCAGGGCCAATAATGACTTTGCTTATCACAATTCCTGCTGCCATTGCTCATTGTTTCCTCCCAAGTTCATACAACCTGGAAATGGAGGGTTCTGTCTAATGGCTTTGTAAGGATGATGCATCAGGCCTAATAAAACCCAGATTCCAAATATTTTTGGAACTGTAGTGAAAAAGAATGTTTATAATTTGTCAGAAAAATGATCAGAGGTATTTTAGAATCCTGTAAATTATTAGATAAAGTGAAAACAGTTTACCATTGTTTGGTTTTAAGTGCAGATATGTGTCATATACAAGTTATGAAGTGCAAAATACTTGAAAAGAACAACACTTGCATCATACAGAGAAAAGGAATTGGATATAAGTTAGAAAATAGCTTTGGCCTCTTTCTTTTGACCTCATAATCACTCGTGACCATGCAGTGGCACTAAGCCTTCAAGTATAAACTGATTCTCTATGGTGTCTGATTGCAAGCTGTAGGCCTTCATTATAAGTATGGCATAGAATGTATCACTTCTTATCATCATCTGTCAAGGAGAAAAGGCAAAGTAAGGATTAAGGAGGTCCTTAATGGATAGGTTTAACACTGATAATATTTTTTTTACTGCCTCAGATTTTCTATGTACAACATTATACATTCTGCAAAGGTGTTGCCATAAGACCCCGAAGAAGAAACATGATAGAACTGGGAAGAATTCTGTGTAGAGATATGGAACTTATCACTGATTATAGCATAAGTGGCACTTAAAGCTGAGAACCAACAAATCACATTGATCGTCACCTAACAAAGGGCAGAATACCTTTCTTAATTGGAAATCATGTTCATTCCCCACAAGTGGACCTCAGACTACTTAATAATTACAGAATTGTTCCCCCACAGTTTTGGAAACTTAATCTGGGATGGTAGAGAGAGCAATGAGAGAAATTGATGTTCCTTACTACTTTTCTTTTCTTTCTTCTTTTTTTTCCCCCATCTTTCCCAATTCTTGTTCCTTATAAGTGATTACATGACTTTGGACAAACTACTCACCCTTGGTTTTAATTTCCTTGTCTCTATAAAAAAGACATCTCCACTAGAATGTTTATAGCAGCACAATTCACAATTGCAAAGATGTGGAAACAACCCAAGTGCCCATCAATACATGAGTGGATTAATAAAATGTGGTATATGTACACCATGGAGTTCTACTCAGCCACAAAAAACAATAGTGATCTAGCACCTCTTGTATTATCTTGGATAGAGCTAGAACCCATTCTACTAAGTGAAGTATCCCAAGAATGGGAAAACAAGCAACACATGTACTCACTATCAAACTGGTATTAAGTGATCAACATTTAAGTGCACATATAGCAATAACATTCATCAGGTGTCAGGCAGGTGGGAGGGAGGAGGAAGGGATGGGTATATACACACCTAATGGGTGCAGTGCTCACAGTCTGGGGAATGGACATGCTTAAAGCTCTGACTTGGGTGGGGCAAAGGCAATCTACGTAACCTAAACATTTGTACCCTCATAATATGTTGAAATAAAAAAAAAATTTTTTAAAAAGATATATACCCAGAAAAAAAAAAACCCACTGGAACTGGAGGTATTCATCTTAATATGATTTCATTTGTAACAATATTTGTGATACAATAGAAAATCTCATTGTAATATTAATATATTCATACAATGTCACATTATGCAGCAATAATTCTGAGGGCTATGTAGCAACATAATAAAATAATAATGAAATATTATGTGACAAAAACAAGATAGAAAATTTTAACCACATGTCCTCACCATTAAATTGGAACTAATCAATCAATAGCTAAGTGCACACATATGGTAGTAAAACTCAAGGGAAACCAAGTAGGCGGGAGTGGGGAGGAGGAGACTGGTAAATTTACACCTAACAGGTACAATGTATACTACCTTGGTGATGGGCACCCTTGTAACTTTGATTCAAACTGCACAAAAGCAAAACATGTAATCAAAGCTTTTGTACACCCATAATATTCTGAAATAAGTAAATAAATAAATAAATAAAATGATTACAGTGGGGAAAAAAGAAAATTTTATACACATTGTGATCATAGCTATATATATAAACATGTATGCTATTTATGATGTTTTTGGCAACAACTAATAGAAAAGCTGACTAAAAGGGCTGTAAACAATAAGTGCTTTTTCATTAAGTATATATCTCAATAAAGGTAAGCTAGTTCAATATTGGCTACACAAGGTCAGTGCTGTGTCAGCTTTTCTTGGCCATCACCTCATGGTCATAAGATAGCTGAACATTTCTCACCTAAAGTCCTCCTCACACATCCCTACTTTGATCAGACTACCTCTCAGCTCATATTGGCCAAGGCTGAGTCATATGTCTTTGCTGCAAGGGAGTCTGGGAAAATAAGAATTGGTATGTTCAGCCTCTTTTGTAGAAGGTGATTTCATCTAGCAAGAAAGGAAAGTTGGGAGACAACTGAGAATCTCCAGCAGAATAACCACATTAAAACATTCTAGAGATAAATTCACCAAGAAATAATACTCAGTAGCTTATGAGTGATTTGGAACATTCTTTTCTACATTTTCCAAATTTTAAGAACTGTGATCAAAATACTTTAATGAATAATTTATTTAATTGAAAAATATTTATTTTAGTTTGAGCTAGACACAGTAATCTAGAACAACTCAAATTTCTCTTTATTTCTTTCTTAAGGAGGTCAATCTGATTGTCTCCTTGCCAATTACCTAATTTCTGAAATGACAAAAACATTGACTTCTTACATTAGAACATTTAAATGAACTAAGCACTAGCTGTCTATGTCTTCCTTCCTCATCCTTAGTTCATTATTGACCTTAATAACATCTGTGTTGGGATGAGAGATATGAAATTATTAGTGTAATTAAATACTTTCCTTTAAGTGGAATTATTATTTTGCTTCTACTCATATATTCTTATGAGCACTCTTCACATATTAATTTATCAATTTTAAAATTCTTGATTTCGTGTTAATAAATTATGATAAACAAATGAACAAACAAATGTTATGGCATTTAGTATCTTTAACTAGACAAAAAGATACATATAGTGCAATTTAACCAATAAATTCTTGTTAAAAATTTGACTGCTGAAAAAGTTAAATGAAAGTTCTCTTCACTCTTGAAACATTTAAGGATTTTTCCCTAATTCATATGCCTGAGAGCCAATTCAGTGAATCTTTATGAAGGGAGGAGGCCACTGTAGGTATGCTTTTTAATATGTTCACTTAGGACAAGAACATTGATATATTAAACAAGGTTCTTAGACAATACAAGAAAATAAGGAGTTTTGTGAATATGATGTCAACAGATGGATTATTTTTCTTGGCTTCCCCATGGTTTGGTCGTGTTTTTCTTTACCACTTCTATGATCAACCAAATATATAATTTTAATGTTATCTATCAGGAGATATTGTTTTAGTTTAGCATTTTCCCCATAGAGCAGAGATAGGTAGGATAATTTTAAGTTAACAGTAATATATGTTGTAATGAAAGTTTTAATATTTTTCCACTTATCAGTGGAGATAGGAAAAGGAAACACAATCTAAGTGATTTCATTGGTGTAATTTGGTGTTGTTCCAAATTGAAATTGTGGCATTAATTCAAACATTTTGTTCATACCCAATTCTTGCCTTTTTTTGTAATTCTATTTCGTAATTTTTACTGTGTAATCTTTTAGTGCCATCAATGTGTTTGAAAATAAATGTTCATTCAGATAATTTTTTTTCACCTAGTCCTGAATCTAGAACATTCAGATAATTTTTTAAAATAATAAACAAAATAACAGGAAAATACATTACTAGAATGAAGATTCCCAGCTATTTATAAGCAGTTGTAAAACTACACCTAGTATTTCTGGAGTGGGAAAAAAGGCCATACAACTAGCCTACATGTTAATTCCTTTTGAAAATCTTAATGCATCTGGTTTAAAGCAATACCAACATTTTCTTTCCAAACTTCTTAAAATGCATCCATTTTTTTATAACTTTGTAAGGTGGATATTAGAAATAATGTGAAGACATATAGCATCATCCTTTCTACATACCCTGCAAAGTAGAATTTGGCAGAAAGTGGGTTTAACACGTACTACACTCAAGTGAATTCATTACTGTCAGGACCAGAAAAAATAAGAATATCAGAGATATAATTCATCTGTAATATTGAATATTGATCCTGAAATTATAGTATGATAGCAAGACCCTGTTATACTATAACCTCCAACTGAATACATATATAATATAGCAAAGGTTGTATATTAATCCTAAACTATGCATTCCATCTCATAGCAAAATAAAGTTTTTTCCCACTTCCTCCATATATTCCAATCAGAGAATCTAACCTTCTGGTGACTGACATCCTACCATGATGATAAAAATAATCAGGATGAGGGAATTTGACATGCCACCAATCCTTTCCTAATTCACTTAGGACCCTAGTCTGTACCAGGGATTATGCCAGCCATTTGATATTCAAAGTTAAGTAGAATGCATTTGCTAATTGCTAAGATCTTAGTGTCTATAAGAAGGACAGAAATACAAGTAACATATATGCATCATATATTTCTAGCACCTAGTTCAGCAGAACCTGGCATACTGAGGGCAGTTTAATAGTAATAGTACCACTAATAGTAGCAGCAATCTTACAGTAATAATGTCTGGCATTGAAAGTTTATTATTTAATATATACCAGGAATGTTTTTAAAAACTTTATTCATTTATTACTCTTACAAAAGCAGTGATGTAGATGCATTATTTGCTCTCTTTCTTCATAACAAAACTACAGCCCAGATACTGTGTCAAGGTATTAATTTGTACCATGGCCAGCTCTGTCTACTGATATCAGGGAAAAGCTTCCTGGAAGTGCTAAACCGTGAAGAAAAACACAAACTCACCAGGCAAAAATTCAAGGGAGTGGATAGGCAAAAGGAACAGCAGTGTTAAGAGGCAGGAGGGATGAAAAGGAGTAAAACTGTGAATATTTCAGTCAGCTGCAAGTTTAGGGTCTAGACAGAGAACAAAGATGAGGTTGCAGGGGCAGATAGATGGCCAACCCAGGAAGGAAAATGTTACCTGCAATGCTAAGGGTTTAAATATGATAAAGATAAGGGATTAGATATAGGAGACATTTAAAAGATAAATATGAGCGAACTTGTTCATATAAGAGGTAAAAGGAAGTGAAAAGTCTGAGAAATTCCAGGTTTCTGGCTTAGATGAGTAAATGAGTGAGTCATTGAAAAGGGTAAGGAGGTTGGGTTGGGAGACGAAAATTTCAGTTTGGGACCTGTTGATTCTGAGTTGTCTATCAAGTATATAGTTGGCTTATCCAGTAAACAAACACGTATTCCAATCTGTAGCTTAGCAGAGAAAGCTGATCAGGGAAGACATAGAAAAATCACTAGTGTATGTGCTGTTTGCCAAAGCTATGGAAAGAGACGACAGCACCAAGGGGGAATGTGTAGAGTGAGAGGAGATGAAAAATTATGAGAGTAGAGTGACAAGAGGATGGCAAAAGAAACGTGGCAGAAAGAGAATGAGAAGGAAAGACAAGAGTTATGGAAGAAAGAAAAATGAAGACACAAAAGAAACTGGTATTGTTGAAGGCAAGGGGACATCTCTTTTCCCTTGGGTGTACCACCACTAAATTGTCCCTCAGTATGAAAATATACAACCACGTGAAAAAACATAAACATCTCCATTGTAACAGTGAACACTTTAAAAAAATTATGTTCCTGTTTTACCCTAAAACTCACTTTTTTCATCTAATTCATTAGTTTAAATTCATTGATGATTGGAAATCTGTAATCATTTGAATGTTTCCATTCTTTTAGATAACTTAAGCATGCATTTAAAGAGGTAGAGTTTATTTTTCTTTCTTATCTCATAACTAAGTGTTCTGAAAAATGAACAGTAGTATATCCAGAGGCTACTGTACACAGCACAAGGTTTTGTCATGTACATTTTTCAAAATTTGAAGAATTAATAAATGAATAAAACAGAAGTCTATTACTCTAAATCTTTTTAGGGTAGCATTGGTCATAGTTGGCTCCTTTAATTTTAGAACATCCATTTTAAATATTACCTTAACTTGGCCTTGGTAGAATTAATCTAATGATTAAAGAATGGAGCACATTTAGGGCAAAATGCTCCCCCAATCCCTACTTTAGAATGATGCAAATCAAGTACCCTATTTAAGAAAATTTAAATCTCAGTTCCTTTAGGAAAAATTTAAAAACTTAAGAACAATAAAATGGTATTGTATATTTTCCTATGTGACCAGAAAACGACATGCATTTTAAATTTAGATATCTCACAGGGAAGTGTTGCATGTCTGTGGCAGGATTAATTTTTGCTCTGTCAGAACTGACCCGGTGCTGTAGTTATTTTGAGCTTTAGAAATACGGAAGTGTTATGGTTGCCAAATACTAGGTGCCATCTAGCGGCCATTGGGAGTTAAGACACATGTTCAGAAGAATGCAAAAGAATTCTGATTATTTCCTCCAATATTTATTTATTTTTGTATTATGGTGAGTTATATTTATTTCTTCCTGAATTATACAATCAAAAATTTCCAGATTTCAAATCAAACTCAATTAGAGTTTTTTATAAATTGTAGATGCCTTTTCAAGCGATCAAGTAGAGGCATTTGAGTGATATTAATAGTTCCCAAAGTTAATCATTTTGAATGTAGAAAATTAATAGCTCTATATTTATATAGAAGTTAGATGTAAATTTTCATGAAAATCTTTAACACTTTGGAATTCTTAAGTAGAACAAATTTAAATCTAGAGATAAATGTGCACAAAATCCAGTTCTGGTGCTTGTTAAGAATTCTGTCTCCAAGAACTTGTTGGAAGTAACATATTAACAAATTATAGTACATATAATGCTGTGATGCATTATTTGATATTGATACTTATTTTGATAATAACAAAAATCTACAAAGAAATAGTAAATGAGATTACAGCTCATTTTACCAGATCAAAGTGAAAACTGAGAAACACTTACATTATCATTATCTTGACATCTTGCATTTATGTACATTTACTATAGAGTTTTGATATAACACATTCATGTTATTTTGGCAGCAGTTCATCACTCATTTCTTTTGAGAAGTCATATCCAATTTGGAAAATTGTACATTAATTCCATAATAAAGCAAAGGTTTTATTAAGATTCTCTATTCTGGCCTGAAAAGATGTCACTTTAGTGTAGCAATCCTGGTGAGCATATGAGAAATGAAATATTTAGAACTCATCAAATGTCATATATTTAGTAGAGATTATATGTAAGATGCATGGGCAAAGGTTATAGTCAATCAACAAATAATTATTGAATATCTACCATACGGAAGGAGTGAGGGATATATCTGTGAACAAGGTAGGCAATGTCATCACCTTTAAGAAGACAGTATCTTAGGAGTAATATTTGGGAGAGATATTTGATGGACAGGTAAAAAATAACTAATAAATTTTCAGCTAATAAAAAATAAACTCATGGTGTATTGGAGAATGAGAGATAACTGAGATGCAAAATAGAAAAATAATTAAAGGAGTCTTTAATAATTCACTTGGTGATTTGAAAAGGTTGGAAATTGCTTTTATAGGCATTTCTGTAAGCACTTACAAATTTATATTCAAGCAGTAGTTTGATGCAATATCCTTTTCTATCATAACCCATGCCATTACAATGAGCCAACACCTGTCTCTGAGTTTTAAAAATCAAATAATAACAAAAACAGTAACCTATCACTATAACTCTGTGCTTCACTACTTAAACCTCTGAAGAGATTTGTGTAAACAGGTTTTTAAAATATTTAACTCAGTAGGACATAACATAAAATTATTTTATTTTATTTTTTTACCAATCACTGCTCCAACAAGGGCTATGTTAAATCGTGTTTTCCTGATGGGTAGCATGTCTCCTAAGGATTTCCAAGCAGATCTCCAAAGTCTTCCAGTCATTTACAGTTATTAAAATCTGTAATTTTAATACAATATTAAAAAATTTTAATGCAAGATGATTCAAGTTCAGTTATTTTCAGTTGCATTCATTTAACCAGTAGGAAATGGCTGGTCCTTGCCATGCCAAATAGTGGGAGTGGCAGTTTTGATAGTTTGGAGGATGTGGGGCACAACAAATACTAAATTTAGAGAGTACAATCCTGATTTGAATACTTAAACTTGCAAAATTAAGGGGGATAGTGGTAGATAAATATTGTGGTGAAGATTAGCATGTGTGACACATGAAATTATTGCTTAATTTCAAAGCGGAATTTGACTCCCCAACATTCCCAGGCCATATTAATGCTCAGCATAGCCCAGGAAATACATCAGGGAGTAAACAGTGGGACTTTAATTTTAAGTTGAAGACCCACTAGTTGTTTTACAGGTTCAAATACAAGGTACCTAAGGAGGTGAGGAACTGGAAAATGTGGAGTAGAAAAAGAGCATTGTTGGATTTAGTCAAACAACCAGTAAAAGTGTGTCACTAACTTACTAGTAGCTTGTTATTCTAAACACAACTGGTTATGTGGATGTCACTTTAGGTAACAATTCATACCATTTAAAGTCATTTATAGAATACCTAATATTTTTGTTATAAAAATACCACTTCCTTATTAAAAGATAATGAATAAAGAAAATAACTTTTTAAAACTATGTTTTCTTTCTTTCTTCATGCCTATGGTACTTGTGAAACATGCATATTGAAATTATGTCTAGAGAGGTCTTTTTGGTTCCTTATAGAAAGTCATTACATAAATACAATGTTATATTACTATTATGTAGTAGGTGTTAGATAATAAAGAGCCCATATGGTTCAGTTACAGTTGCATAGTACTTTTTTTTTTAGCACAATTGTCTTTATAATAACAAGATGCCATTGTGAGGATAATGCTTTATTGAATTAGAACCCACAAAAATCTGTGTGAATATGCATTTAGAACTCTGTCACACCTGATTAATGACAGCATAAATTTTAATACAGTTGTATTACTGTAAGAAATGTTGGCTCTATTAATTTATGTTCATTTCTTTTATGATGGAAGCGGAAAAAAAAAATTGGGTGTGGTCTGATTTTGGAGGTTTTGCAGGTAAAATATTTAAATTTCTATTCTTATCATTTTATACCATTTGATCAAGTAAGGAGACATGTTGGTCCCCGTATTCTGAGATATCTTGTCTCATTTAGGAATAAAGAAGTAAAGAGGCCACATAAATGGTATTTACAAATATGCTATAAAATATTACTCATTTTGTCTCTGTGGCTTAAATCTTTCTAAAGTGGATTATACACATCCCAATATTCTTAAAATTAAATAAATACAATAACATTTGCTTAAAAGCAAGTAATATAAAGTAAAATTACTAGAGATATTTATAAGGGGAAAATATGTGCCAGGAATTAAAAAAGAAGTTCAATATGATTGTTTAAATCAAAAAGCAATATAAATTAAATGTAGTGGAAACGCTGCTAGGAAGGGAAAGGGCTATGACAGGAAGTACAGGAGTAGTAGGTAAAGAAAGGCAGGAGGGATTGAAGAAAGACTTCCTTTAAAAGTTTCTGTACAATAATCCTTTACCCTCCACTTTTGAGGGGCACTAGATAGAAAATATGTTAAGGCTAGCCTTAGGAAGTTTTAAGTTCATTGGTCCTTGCCTTTTAAAACTCAAATTGGAACATCTGCTTAAAAATAATAGACTTGCTTCCTGTGTTTATCTCCTAGCCCTCAAAGCCAAAAGCAAAAATAAAGTTGGGGAGAAGAGGTAAAACATGGATAAACACTTTCAACACATTTTTAAAAGATAGAAACCAGAAGATGACTGGTGAGTAACTTAAGGTGGAACCCAGGCAGTTAGGAAATGTGTAAGGAGGGGAGAAAAAGTACAAAAAGCAAGAAAACTTGCCTCAAGAACTCCTGAAAAACAGTGATTAGAAGCACCAGCTGTGACAAAAGGTGGGAAGTAAGATTAATGGTTTTATTTGGAACAATTAGATCCTTGAGGCTCCTCATCCTGCCATGTGAACCTCACTGTGATCCCTCTCACCCTTAAAGGGCACGCTCCTTCTTAGTGTAAGCAGACCCATGACAAGGCAAATCTATGACATTGCAGAACAACATAAAGGTCATCTAAATAAAGAGAAGACCCACAAAGTGAAAGACACAAGACAGCTCACAAACAGTAACTGGAAACCAGAATGTAGTTGGAATTACCTTAAATATAACACTAAAAATTAGAAAACAATAAAGAAATATTTTCAAATTTCTGAGGCCAAATAGTTTTCAATTAAGAGCAACTGGCCAAACTATTGATCAATTATGAGAGTAGAATAAAGATATGTTCTAGTGTGCATGGACAAAAATATATGTTCCCAAAGCATTTTTTTCTTAGCAACCTAGTAAAGGTTAAGTATTGGCAAAACATAAGAGTAAACTAAGAATAAGGAAAACCTAGGATTTATAAAATGGGAGACCCAACACAGAAAGTAAGTGAAGGAAAGCTGTAAGATGACAGTTCTGTTTCAGGGCTAGGGAGAATCAATGCAAACTCTACAAAGTTTGTACATCACCTGTCACTAAAATTACTGACAGATACCTAGATAATTAAGCAAATGAACAAATATATACATATTCCTTGTGGAAAAGAAATTGTAGTAGCTTAGTAGTCACTTCACTTAGTTCAACATTGAAAAGCACTTCATAGTCTTCATAATGTAAATACGGACTGTTGTTTAACCAAATATACTAAGTGCAAGGAGGGAGGCGGAATGAGCAAGTCAGGAGGTATGCAGTAGTTTAAGAGCGTTAACTAATTAACTATCCATAAATTAGGAAATTCAGTTGATACTGCATAATATTGATAAAATAAATCTATTATAAATTTATTATTTAGGAATATTTAACTTAGTTGCAGAAGAAACAGCTAAGAAAGTTGAAAGATCCTACCTCTAAGGAGAAGGATGATGGTGGTGATGATGAGAGTTGAGTAGGAAACTGAAATGTTTCTAAATATAAGCAATTTAGTCATTGGCAAATTGTTACCTCTGTATGCATCACTTTGATCGGAATAAAACTTACTTTATCCAATTAAAATTACTAACATGCATGTCTCCATTTAGTCATTGGCAAATGGAGTTATTTCAACCACAAATCCAATGGAATATTACTTGTATGTTAAAACTTTCCTAGTGTGGGGATTATATAACCACATAAAGCAAGTCAACAAAGACCTAGGTTGTCAAGGTATGAAGCAGAATATTTAGTAGATTCATGTTATTGTAATCCCTTTCCTATGCCTGGGAAAGTTCCAAAAGGTAAAACTGGTCTACTTTTAGATATAACTTTGACTGAAAATATAGTCACTTGAGAATACTTCTGAGTTGCCTTCTGGGATTTTTATCTATGCCTTTTATTACAGGAAGAAAACAAAGAAGCTAGTGTGAAAAAAAGAAAGAAATATTTAAAGATATGTTACTCCTCAGACTTCCAACAATTCCTCAAAGTCTGCATTCTTAAAGATCTTATATATCTTTGATCTCATCAAGTGTTTACTAAGCATATGTGGACAAAGGCCTCCACTAGGAGCTAGGCTTAAGATATGACCCTTCTTTCAGCCACTTGAAAGTCTAGTTCGGTTAGTTTATGGTGAAGAAATACATTCCATTTCTTCTAGGTGAGCTAATTTGTTGGCATAAAATTGTTCTTGTTCATGATAGTCCCTTATGATCCTCTTTATTTCTGAGGTGTCTGTTGCAATGTCTCCACTTTCATTTCTGATTTTATTTATTCAAGTTTTCTCTCTTTTTTTCTAGTTAATTTAGCTAAGGATCTGATAAATTCCTAGAAACATACAATCTACCAAGATTAAATCAAGAAGAAATAGAAAAGCTGAACAGACCAATAAAAAATAAAGAGATTGCAGTAGTAATTTAAAACCTCTCAACAAAGAAAAGCCCAGGACTAGATGGCTTCATGGTTAGATTCAACCAAACATTCAAAGCAGGATTAATATCAATCTTTCTTAAACTTTTCCAAAAAATGGAAGTAGAGGGAATCCTTCCAAACTCATTTTACAAGGCGAGCATCATGCTGACACCAAAGCCAGACAAAGACACCACAGAAAAGGAAACTACAGGTCAGTATCTCTGATGAACATAAATGTAGAAATCCTCAATAAAATACTAGCAAACAAAATTCAGTAACATATCAAAAACATTATATATTATGACTGAGTGGGATTTATCCCTGGGATACAAGTTTGGGTTAACATAAGCAAATCAATGAACATGATACACCACATTAATAAAATGAAGGATTAAAACCACATGATCATCAATACATTTAGAAAAAGTATTTGACAAAGTTCAACATACTTTCATAGCAAAAACTGTCAACAAGTTAGGTAAAGAAGAAAACGTACTCAAAACAATAAAGGCCACTTACGATAATCAATGAGGGAAAACTTTAAACTTAAAACTTTTCCTCTAAGTTCTGGTATAAGGCAAAGGCACTCACTCCTGTCACTTCTATTCAATATAGTACTTCAAGTACTAGCAAAAGCAGTGATGTAAGGAAAAAAGGCATACAGATTGGAAAGAAAGAGGTTAAATTATCTCTATTTGCATATGACATGATCCTACATGTGGAAAACCCTAAGGACTCCATAAAACACTATTAGAACGAATAAATGAATTCAGTAAAGTTGCAGTAGACAAAATCAACAGATGAAAGTCAGTTGTATTTCTTTACACCAGTAATGATCTATCTGAAAAAGATGTCAAGAAAACAATTTCACTCATGATAGCATTGAAAAGAATAAAACACTTAGAAATAAATTTCACTGAATGGGTGAAAGACCCGTACACTGAAAACTATAGAAAATTGATGAAAGAAATTGGAGAAGACAAATAAATGGAAAGATAAATCCTGTGTTCATGGATTGGAAAAGTTATCATTGTTTAAATGTCTGTATACTTAAAGTGATCTATAGATTCAATGCAATGCCTGTCAAAATTCCAAGGCATTTTTCATAGAAATAGAAAAACAATCCTAAAATTTGTATGGAACTGCAAAATATGCTGAGCATTTAAAGCAATCTTGAGAAAGAAAAAGAAAGTTGGAGGCATCACACGTCTTAATTTCACATTATATTACAAAGCTATCATAATCAAAGCAGCGTAGTATTGACATAAAAACACACATATAGACCAGTGCAAGAAAATGAAGAGCCCAGAAATAAACCCAAACATATATGTTCAACTAATTTTTAGCAAGGACAGTAAGAAGACACAATGAAGAAATGATAGTCTCTTCAATAAATGGTGTTGGGAAAACTGGATATTCACACGCAAAAGAATTAAATTGGACCCTTATATCATACACAAAAATCAACTAAAAATGGATTAAAGACCTAAATGTAAGACTGAAACCATAAAACTTCTAGAAGAAAAGGGGACCTTGACATAGGCCTTGAGAATGATTTTTTATATCACCCCAAAAACTCAGGCAAAAAACCCTAAAAATAAACAAGTGGGACTACATCAAGCTGAAAAACTTATGCACAGCAAAGGAAATAATAAACAATTAAAAGGCAGTCAATGGACTGGGAGAATATATTTGTGAATTCTAAATCTTATAAGGGGTTAATATCCAAAATATTTAAGATTTATTTAAACCCATGTATCCTTGAACATAATTTAATTCAGACACTCCAGAAATCCCACTGGTGGAATGGCCTCATGTAACTTCCTATCCAGGGCTGAAATCTCTTCAAAAAGTCCATGGAACAGAACTGGAAGAAGACATCGCTCACTAAATGCCCCTTTTAGGAAGGGATATTTTGAATTCATTTCTCAGGTCCCTTATTCATTCATTTATTTATGTGAGTATTCAGTCTTAACGTTTTTAAAGTCTAATACAATATTTCTGTATATTTGAGGGATTGTTTCCCAGGACTCTGGCAACACCAAAATCCTTACGTACTCACGTCCCGCAGCCAGCCCATCAAAACCTGCAAAATCCGTGCATTCCAAATAGTCAGTCGTCCTTATGTGGGCATTTCACATCCCTCAGGTACTGTATTTTTCATCTGCCTTTGATTGAAAAACATCCATGTACAACTGGACCCTCTCAGTTCAAACCTGTGTTGTTCAAGGATCAACTGCACTTCTTTGGAATTTCATATTTCAAAGAGTATTTAAAAATCATCATCACTCAAAGGTAACGCTCTTTATAGACCATTTTAGATTATGGGATTAAAATATGTATATTTTAAGGTCAAATACAAATTTAAAATGAGACTTAATTCTCCCTGTTAAAAATGACAGAAACATTCCCCCTTCCATTGCTTAGTGCATTTTCTCTTGTAAACTTGTAATGATAAATTTTTTCTCTGCCCCTTTGAGATGTATGTAAATCTTTTTAAAAGCATTTTTGCCAGTTTTACAACCCTGGAATGTCTTTCCCAAGGACCTGGGAACCATCTGTTTGAAGTGTAAACACTGAGGGAAATAGCCTCCCTATCTCCCAGTATCTGTAGGAGGGTAGAAGTCTAACTGGTGGGTGCCTTGCTCCAAGTTCAAAACTACCTCTTGTCATAAAGTCATGAGTTTGTATTTCCTTTTTATAAACCCAATTATATGGTGAATTCAGGGTGAATTATGTGCAACAAATGGTGCTGTCAAGTCTTCTTACTTGAGGACTAGTTATTGTTTGTCTTGAGAACATGTATGATATGGATTATATCTTTTTGGCTATATAAGAGTAAGATTTCTTTCTGTCTTTGCAATCTCTTAGGGGATTGCCTGTGATGGCATCTTATTCTGATTTAATGCTTAGTCAATATTAAAACTGTTTTGTTTCTCCTCTACATTTGTGGGGAGGATTTCTGGGTTGGGAAGGTTTTGCTTTTAATATATTTCTCCAACAATATACAAGTATTTTACAAATATAGCTGTTAATATGAGTCCAAATTCTTTCCACAGATCTCCTGAGTTAGAATTTCTCAGGGTCTACGAATTTGTGTGTGTGTGTGTTGTGTGTGTGTGTGCATGCGCTCTAATGTTCCCCAGTGATCCTGATGGACAGGCACTGAGATCCTGGATTAATTTATTACTTATCTCAATGTATACAAACATCTACTAATTTCAGTCATGTGAGATATTTTATGCCCAACAAAAAGATAAACTCCCGAAGAGCAGGGATCTCCACCTTATTTGAATTTTGACTTCTATATAGGATCAGATAGTATTGAAACTTGGCACATAATAGTGACTCAGTAAATGCTGCTTTGTTTGTTGGCATTTTGACAATGTCAAGAGGAAAAATTCTATGATCTCTCTCAGAAATTTATTTCAATTTCTCTCCCTTTTATCCATCTTTAGCTGCTTATCCTAAATTCCTAATACTTTCCTTAAAGTTCCATCACCCCTTGTTAGCACACTCCTTAGCATGCTACATCATAAACTAATTTTCAAAACTGAAGCTTTACCTGGAATTATTATTATTCAGGTCTTTCTAGTTTGTTCCTATTTAATTAGCATAAGAAAACAAAGAAAAGCAAAACATTTGAATTGTTTTTTTTAAATTTTCTAGTAGTTGTGAAATGTGATAGTGCTACAAAATATTTTCAGTTATATGGCAACTTTCATTAAAATATTCACTCATTTATTCATGTAATACCATAATTTATGAGACTCATAGGCATTATACTCATTCTATGGGTAAGTAAATTTATTTTGCACAATAATCTGTGTTGAGAATATAAATAATAAAGGAGTAATTTATTTAAATATTTAAACTAATTAAAAATTTTGAACTGCCAAATAACTATGTCAATATTCAAGTTTATTTCTAAGTTTTTTTTTGACTCATCCTAAAACAAGCTTTATTATGGCAAAATTTTCCAAACTAATGTATATGTTTGTGCCTAGGTTTATTGTGAACAATATGTATTTATTATTCTGTCCCAGTTTTTTTAAACAATGGGTAATTGAATGTTATAAGGATTGAAATGTCACAACCATTTATTGATGGAAAATAAACTACATTATGTAATTTTTGTCAGTTTCTCTCAAAGATTTCTTGGGTCGAACTCATCAGAATTACTCATTGTTAAAGTAGTGCCTCAGGGTTTAGTTCTTGGACTCTATTTTTTTTTCCAGTTATTTAAAACCCAGGTTCATTTGGATGAAATGTTAATTATCAAATTTCTGTTGATATCATGTGTGTGGGTGTGAATATGTGTGTTCAATAAACTATACTTGCTTATGCAACTTCCAAAAGAATCTTCAAACACAATATTACCAAGTTGAATATTATCTAATTAACCAACAAGGCCTGACAGACCGGGAGGTTATCATGGAATAATCACAGCCCTCAGGTGCTGCAAGGCACTGGGTGCAGCTAAGTGTCTCTAATTCCCCAAGGGTGTGATTAGTGCATGATAACAATGCTCCCTTGAGTTGTTTTATTGCTTTTATAAAAAGTCTTTATTGTGGAGAAAATGTTTATTTTTATGCAGGAAGAAGATGGAGTTGACAGTTTAGACTGTTGAGTGAGTAGCGGATACTTCTGACTTGCGGTACACGCCATGACAAAGCTGCTCATTTACATGCTTCCCAGCCAATCTGGAGGCTTTGACTACTTCGGTGCTCTTGCAATAAAGCCCAACTCCCATATAGGACAATTGCAAAATTGTGTTTTCAAGTTAATGGTGTGGGTTCTCTAAAATTAGAAAATGACCCATTTTGTAGAATAGCTGCGTGAGGAAAGCTGACCCATGATTTGGTGTAGAAAAGTATTTTGAATCATTTGGGTATCCAAATGAATGGCCTCTAATCCCTTGATTAAAGAGATCAGCTGATTTGGGAAATACAAATGAATAACGGTGTAGAGAGAGGAAAGGAAAACTTCCTCTTTGCCCCCGGAATGTTCACTGAAATAGCAACTCACAATAAAGGCAGGTTAATAAGAGAAAGGAGATTACAAATTTATTTACCATGCACATGGGGAGAATCGCAGAATGATTACCCAATATTCTAATGGAGTCTGGAAGTTTATACACCCTCATTTTAGGGGGGCGGTGAGGAATATAGGCAGTAAATGGTTTCTAGGGAGGATGGCTAGATACTTGGAAGAGTGAATGAATGGGAGGAAACAGATTGACTTGTACATGATTTTCTCTGAAAATTAAATTAACCTGAGAGACAGGTATTATGTTTAAAATGGTTTGGGCCAGGTCTCGTTGCATTCTTGTTCTTCTTTCCCGCAATATGTTGAGATAACACGGAGAGGAATTAAAGACAATTGTTCTTCTTGATGAATTTGTCTGGTTTTATACAGATAGACGGAAAGTCCCTTCCAATGTCTATTGATCTCTAGGGCCTTTAATTCAAAATATTCTTTATACCAGGGAGTAATATTTTGGGGTGAAATTCCTTGAGCTTTTTCACCAGTGAAATTGTAGACAGACATCAGAAAGCTTTACCTCCCTCTGATGCCCCTCTATCTTCTCCCCACAAATCCAACCCCACATCCACCCATCAGAGTGAGCTTTAAAAGTGCCCATCTGACAGACAGTTCCATATAACACCAAGTGGCTTCCCAGATCAAATAGAGCAAAATCCAAACTCTTTATCATGGCCTGGAAAGCGTCACAAGAGCTGGTTCAGATGACTTCTCAGACATCATCTCTACCTCCCTCGTGGAGTTCCAGCTCTGCCAGCCTTTCTCCTCTTACTGGAAAAGGCCATGATTTTCTCAGGGACTCCACACTCGCTATTTTCTCTAATTAAAACATTCTTTCCTCAGGTCTCCACCTGGCTACCTTCCAGTTTGAATATCACCACCTTAGAGAGGCCTTTCCTCTCTCCTCTCCCTATAATGAGCGTCTCTCACACGTTCTACTCGATTACCCTGTTTCAGTTTCTTCATAGCACATATTAACTGTTGAAATTATATTATTAATTTGATTATCTGTATTCACCAAGTAGAATGAATGTAAGTTCATGAGGGCACAGACTGTCCCTCTTGTTCACACTTATAACCTCAGATCCTAGAATAGTGCCTCGCATGTGATAGACAGTAATATGAATATATTTTTACTTAATACACATCCAGTGTTACCATAATATACATTTTTGATTGCCTATTTGCATCCATCCTCCTTCCTTGTTTCTAACAGAACTCAGAGACTTCAATTTTCATCCTTCTGCCTTCAGCTAACCTGTGTCAGGGCAAGCCGGACCAATGCCAGCTTTAAGCAACGGATCCCTTGGCGGGTATGCGAGAAGTGGACATGCAACCCCATTGGAGCCAATTAGACTTGAAGAATTTGGCAGATATTTCTGAGAAAGCTCTTTCTCACTTTTCTATAAGAGTTTCAAGAATAGCTTTCTCTTTTCTTCCTCTTATCATTGTCATGGAACTCACATTGTAGATGAGTGAGAAGAAACTACTTCATTTAATCAGGAGTGTTTATATCATTTATCAGATATTATTTCTTCACAGTGAGGGTTGGAAAATTGGATTTTCATGGGAGTATAAATTTACTGTACTATTATTTTGTGCAGTCCCTAGGATCCTCTGTAGAGAAGCAAGGGGTGATTTTACCTAGAAGGCCATCCTACATGCACAAACAAAACCGGGCAAATCGGACCATTAAAAAAATGATTACACTGTCACTGTTCATCTATGTAAACAGTGCTTAAACAGCGCTTTACATTCCATTCTGCAAACCTTTAATGAGTTTATTTACAACAGTTTGCTCTTCCCTTTTTATTAGCAGAGTAGGTTAAAACAAATGGTTTTGACTGCTATACTGTACCGGAAATAAATAGGAAATTCTCCAGAATTTCTAAACCAACTTTTGAATCTAAAAGTCAATATTATTAATGGGGGAAAGTTTAGGTGCCAAGAGGCCTGATATCTGAAAACCAAACATGATGTGAATGTTAGTAAAATAAATTAGAATTGAAAGGAGGATGCATTTTGAAAAGTAAACATGTATTCAGTCTTAAATAAGGAACCAAGCATTTCATTTTTAAATCTAGAGAAACACATATAATGAGTGGTATAAAAAAGCCTGGGCAAACTATGTAAAGGTACCTTTACTTATATATAGCTCCTTTCCTCTTAAAAAGTTCTATGCTTTATTTCTTCACACTAAAATATGATATATAGAATATTTACTAATAAAGCCATGTAGCTTTGAATAATGATGATAGCAGCTAATATTTATGGTGTGTTTACTGTGTGCCAGTCATTGCTTTTCTAGGGTTTTATTACATTAATTCAACTTAATCTTAACAATCCCAGGAAAAGAGGAAAGAAACTATGCAGCAAGGGACAGTGTCTTGGCAACTGGAAGGGAAGGAATAAGAACTTGAAATAAGCAGTCTGACTCCAAAGTCTACCTGCATAACCAAGTCATGTCAAACCCAAGCCTGGTTTATAAACAAAAATTGAACAAAAAATATTTTCAACCAGAGTATAAATGTGTGTTGGGACATGATCCTCTCACCATCTATCTGGCCAAGTTCAGAAAACATTAAATTAATTATTACCTTTTTCTTGACGCAGAGGTTGTCTCAGTGAGACTATTCATTGAACTTCAGTAACTTATAAAGAGTAGATAAAACACAGTTGTCATTGATGTTATTTATTCTTAACTGAGTTGAAAAAAAAACACACAGATGTCAGTTCAGCATGGTGGGGGTGTCCAATTAAAATAGACTCAGGCATTCTTGAAAACACTTTTCAGCATTTATTAGGCCCTGTTAATATTCTGCTTAGTCCACAAAATTGTTTTGACCCCTTCTGATGTTTCTGATTACTTTTGTTAAACGAAGAAAGGGAAAGCATAGGACTGCGGCTTGTATACCCAGAAGTCTGCGACACAAAAATAAGTTTCCTTGGAAATCAGATTAAATTGAATTTAAGCAGAAGAGTTGACTTCATATGATGCAATGAGAAGGGCACATCACTGCTGTGATATCCTTTCCCTAAATCCCATAACCTCAATCTAATCATGAGAAAATAGAGGACAAACCCAATATTGAGGGACATCCTAGAAAATACTGGATCCTTACTCTTCAAAAGTATCAAGGCCATGAAAGATAAGGAAAGATGGAAAAACATAAAAAGGGAATCATGGAAAAGGGTTCAAATACCTGGATAAGGTTTGTAGTTTAGTTAATAGTTTTATACAAATATCAATTTTTTAGTTTTGATAAATGTACCTTGGTTATATATGTCAATTGAAAGGGAAGCTGGGTGAAGGTTATATGACATTATTTATGTAATATTTCTGTAAATCTAAAGTTATTTCAAAAGAAAAGTTGAATAGATAAATAGAAAGATAAATAATAAATATAGCCACACCATCTCTTGCTCCAGAAAAGGAGAGGTTGAAGCTGTCTCTACAGGAAGATTCAAAATGTCTATGACTTGACTCACACACAAGGGTAGGCATTAAAGTAATACCTGTTGCAGTGGTAGAGATGATCTGTCCCTTGTCCCATGATGGAAAGTCAGTATTGGCTGCCTTACATGTTGGACTCAGACAATCCATTTAGTGATTTAATTATTGCCTAGTTTAATGCAGAAATAGTATGGACCTGGTGAGAGTGTAAATTTTCCTAATACATGGTTCTAACAATTGATTTGTTTAAGTCCTAAGCACATCTATAACCCTATACGACTCAGTCAAACAGGTTGCTTTGAGAAACAAAGTTAGGGAGAGCATTTTATTTGCTCTTCTTGTTTGTACTTCACTTGAATGACAATGCTTTAACTACTTTTTGTTATTGTTCTTAGGGAGCTAATAATGCTATGCCTGGATCCTCCATAAAGTGGCTATCAAATTATATTTATTAATTCACATGACTTCCACACAGGTAATACTGAAATACATACCTGTCTTTTTTCTTCTTTCAACAGCTGACCACCTAAGTGCACACTTCTGCTAAACTACCTTATGTTCTCTCCATCCCCATCCCTGCCCTACCCATATTTATGTTCTTTCTGTAAGAAATTGTTTGCTAAAAATAAATTAAGAATACAATTTTCACCTTTGATTTTGATTTTATTATTCGTTTTCCTTATACTTATTTTCTTCTTACTATACTTAAAATAAATAAAAATATTGCCTAATCACTTAATATCTAAAAAAATCAAATAAAAATATAGTGTTAAACATTTATTATAAGAGCATAATGATTTAATATCCAAATCCCATCAAGTTCTCATTTCTGAAGTGCTGTCGCTGAGAGACTCTTGCCTGCATTATTGTTAAGTGACCCTTTTTTCTTCATGGTTAGTCACAATTTACATCTGTTTTCTGAAAATGGCATAAAATAATGTGCAAATGCTTTAATGCATTTTCAAGAAAAATATTTTCTTTTAATGACTCCTAATGAACCCGTTTTATGCAGGATGTGAAAATTTGCCAAGATATGTAAAACAATTAGAATGACAAAAAGCACGAGTTTTAAAAAGCCATTTTGCTTGTGTAATGTGTGTGAAAATCCAGAATAAGTCCTAAGGGAAAAATTAATTTTAATAAGCATTTCTTCTTGCATAAAGGCTGTGTAAATCAAAGGCACAAAATACTGTGTATTAATAGATCACGAATAATAGGAGAGTTTGGTCCTGTAGAAGAAATCCATTTCATCATCAACTTGTTATTCTACACCTGAACTGCAGGGACAATTGGTTTTGTACTACAGTAACTATACGTTATGTCTTCTAGACACACAATACTAGGTAAAAAGTAAAAAAAAAAAAAGTCTTAAATAATTTTTCCTGTTGTGAATTTATTTACTAGAATTTATTAGAGAACATTGTCTCTGCTATAAGCCCACTGATAGCTGAAATCTATTCTTTGGAACTTCTACCTTCATAGATTGAGAGATAGTCATATTTTAAAAGGATTTTGATTTTAAGTCTTTAAATATAAACAAAATACTCTATGCAAACTTAATGATTTAACTCCAGGTAAACTTTGTTGATTAAAAAAGTTAAAAATATTCCAGAAGCTGTACTATGTGACTCTTTCTGTATTAAGATTTCCAGAATATTTGTTTTTATTGGATACATCATTTCTAATGGCTTTATTCTTTACCTTTTCTTCTACATTTAACTTCCAAAAGAACCAAATGATGGATACTGTTTTCATAATGAATCACTGAATATGAAACAATTGAGGCAAAACAGAAGAGAATGTTTCAATAACACCACAGACATTGTTGATATCTGTGGGAAGAATCAGACTTATCTGGGTTACAATCGTGACTCTGCCAGTTACTAGCACTGAGACTTAGGCTAAACAACTAATTTCAGTTACCTCAACTCTGAATGTGGAATAACTATGAATGTTTATTGCAGCACAATTCACAATTGCAAAGATGTGAAATCAACCCAAGTGCCCACAAATTCATGAGTGGATTAACAAAATATGGTCCGTGGATACCATGGAATACCACTCAGGCATGAAGAAGGATGAGGCAAGGCCTTTTGCACAATTTGGATGGAACTGGAGACTGTTGTTCTAAGTGAAATATCTAAACAATGGAAAAACAAACACCATATGTACTTGCTATTAAATTGGAACTAGCCGATGAGCACACATGTGCACAGAGGCACGTAAAACTCAGCAGAAATCAAGCAGTGGGGAGAGGGCAGGAGGAGGAGGGCAAAAACCTACCTAACGGGTACAATGAACACTATCTGGGTGATGGACACACTTATAACCCTGACTCAAGCATAACAAAATTGATACATGTAACCAAAGACATTTGTACACCTATAATATTTTGAAATTCAAAAAAAACAACAAACTGTGTCTTTATAGTGGCTATGAAATGGTTAAGTCTAAAGGTCTTAAGAGGTTGGGTGGTAGGGATTTTAGTGTTGTTATATAATGAGTCAAGGACCATGGCGTTGATGAAATAAGGAAATCTTATCTCATCTTGGATCTCAAATAGAATGTTCTCCTCCTACCAAAAGTCACGCCATATAGCTCTTGCCAGTGTGGCAGCACTTCAGTGGGAACACAGGATAGTGTTACCCTTAGGGGCAGGTGGGGGTGGGGTGGAGGAAGCAGTGCCTGGAATGGGGCGTGAAGGGCTGCTGAAGCTCTCCTAATGTTCTTCTTGATCCTGTTGATGGCTGTGTGTGTTCATAATGAGAAAATTCATTGAGCTGTGCATTTATAATTGATACACTTTTCTGTGTATGCTGCACTTTAGTAAAAAGTTTACAGTTTTGCACTCCCCAAGTATCCATTTTCCTTGCATGCTTTGTTCTTCCATTCCTATGATAATTTATTTTCCATCTATTTTCCCCACTAGCAGTAAATTCTACATAATCCATGTTGGGTTTTTTGTCTATTATATTCACTCTTGTATTGCTAGCATCTGAAAAAAAATCTCTGGCATATAATAGACCTTTAAAACATACTTATAAATAAATATGATATAATATAGGCTAGAGGGCGAATAATGTTATAGAGAAAATGAGAAAGATATAATGTCTATATTCTGATACGAAAATTAGTTTAACATTAATTGATGGAGAATTAAGAGGTGTACTTACATAGCTACCTAACAAGGTTTTGGTCTAAATATTATTTTTTTCATCCATTTACCTGAAAGAATTAAGAGAATTTTCAAGGATGGACAAATCCATATACTGAACATAATTTAGTAAATGGAAAATACCCCATTTAAGAGCAAGTTTTGGCACTTGTGGATAGCACACTTGCTTAAGATTAACTTCTGCTCCTGCATAACTCTTGCAAACAGTTGCTCAGATGGGGCGTGACATGTTTCTGATAAGTTTCAGTCTCTAGCCAAGTAGGTAGCAGGGCAAGACCTAAATTGAAAAATAAAACATTAAGATCAAGTGTTTTTAGGTCTCTTAATATAGCTGAAATTTCTTTCTTAATGAAAGTTATTTAAACATTTTAATCATTAATCATCAAGCCCAAAATTTCCAAGTTGTTTTGTGTTTTAACATTGAAAATTCTTATGAATGTGACCTGCACAGATCTATGAGGGACAGCATCACAAGAGAAAGCATAAAGAGATGTGGATTAAATATGGGATGTGTCAAGATAATAAGGGTGTAATATGGTCAAATATAAACAGAGGAGACACATAAGAAAATGAATATTCCCTTTGTAAGGTGAACAGCTTGAATTTCTTTACTTGGTTTGCATTCTTTTAGAGAAACTACCAAAGAACTTCCTTACTAATTAAGATTAACATTTAAATATTACGTAATATTCAAGACAAATTTACTGAGAACATAAATTAAACTAGAATATTTTACTAATAAATTTGAAAAGATAAAGAACGTCATCATCAATAGAGGCATTTATTATACTCTAAGATAGCTAAAAACTAGCATTTATCAAGGACCTCCTAGAAGCCAGAGATGGTACTAATTGCCTGCATGCATTTATTATTTCATTTCAGCCTCACTGCAATACTACAGGATAAGTATTGTCACATCTATCTGAGAGGAAGGAGGGAACTCATGGAGAGTTAATGAGCAGCTGGTGTACACATAGGCAGAAAGTAAAACACTTAAGATTCCAACCTGGGACTATCTGATGGTCTGTATTCTTTTTTTTTTTTTTTTTTTTTTTTTGAGACAGAGTGTCACTTTGTTGCCCAGGCTAGAGTGAGTGCCGTGGCGTCAGCCTCGCTCACAGCAACCTCAAACTCCTGGGGTTAAGGGATCCTACTGTCTCAGCCTCCCGAGTAGCTGGGACTACAGGCATGCGCCACCATGCCCGGCTAATTTTTTCTATATATATTTTTAGTTGTCCAGATAGTTTATTTCTATTTTTTTTTTTTAGTAGAGACGGGGTCTCGCTCAGGCTGGTCTCGAACTCCTGACCTCGAGTGATCCACCCGCCTCGGCCTCCCAGAGGGCTAGGATTACAGGCGTGAGCCACCGCGCCCGGCCTGATGGTCTGTATTCTTAACAAAAGTTATAATATATGCATAATGGAATAGCAGAAGGATAAGAAAGATAGGAACAGAAGAAATATTTGAAGTAATACTGACTGAGAATTTTCCCAAATTAATGTCAGACCCTAAACCACAAATCCAGGTAGCTCAGAGAAAGAACACTATGCAGGACAAATGCCAAAAAAAAAAAAATATATATATATATATATATATATATATATATACACACATACATACATATATATATATAGGCATATCATTTTCAAACTATAGAAAATCAAAGATAAACTTCTGAAAGAAGTCAGAGGAAATAAGCACTTTACCTACAGAGGAACAAAGATAAGAATTACATCCGATTTCTCAGAAAGCATATAAACAAGAAAGTGGAGTGAAATAAAGTGTTGAGTGAACAGAAACATCAACTTAGATTTCTGTACTCTGCAAAAATTTTCCTTCAAAAGTCAAAGGTAAGAGAGAGAAAAATAAAGACCTTTTCATACAAAAAGTGAGCAAATTTGTTGCTAGTAGACATGTCTTTTTTTTTTTTTTTTGAGACAGAGTCTCACTTTGTTGCCCGGGCTAGAGTGAGTGCCGGGGCATCAGCCCAGCTCACAGCAACCTCAGACTCCTGGGCTTAAGCGATCCTACTGCCTCAGCCTCCCGAGTAGCTGGGACTACAGGCATGAGCCACCATGCCCGGCTAATTTTTTTGTACATATATTTTTAGTTGGCCAGATAATTTCTTTCTATTTTTAGTAGAGACGGGGGTCTCACTCTTGCTCAGGCTGGTCTCGAACTCCTGACCTCGAGCGATCCACCCGCCTCGGCCTCCCAGAGCTAGGATTACAGGCGTGAGCCACTGCGCCTGGCCTAGTAGACATGTCTTATAAGAAATCTTAAAAGAAGTTTTTCAGAGACAAGGAAAATTATATATGTCAAAAAGTCAGATCTACATAAACAAAGAAAGGATCAGAAAAGGAACAATTGAAGATAAAATAAAATCTTTTACTTTTCTTATTCTTAATTGATCTAACAGAAACAGTTTGCTCAAAATAATAATAGCAACAATGTACGTGACTATGCTTACCATAAGTCTTATGTGTACATATGTACATATTTGTGCTTATATATTAATATCAGTGAAATGAATGGAAAACCATATACAAGGAATGAGGGAGAGGAATTAGAATTATTTTTTATTAAAAGCTACTTACGCTACTTGTGAAGAGGTATAGTGTTATTTGAAAGTGGACTTGGATTATTTGTAAATACATTGCAAACTCTAGGGCAACCACTAAAAAATGTTTACAGAAAGCATAACTGATATGCTAAGAAAGGAGAGAAAATGGAATCAAAGCCCCAACTCCCTAATCACATGGTTGGATTTTCTAGCATGAGTTGTCCCCATCCTGAAACTGTCTAGGGACCCACTGTGAGTCACCTCACTAGCACAAACTATCAGGACCCCTCATGAATAGCAAAGATTCCTGTCATTCAGAAAATGCCAAATATTTAGAGAGTTCCTTCCAGAAATCAGGGACAAAAGCCAGTCAAATTCCTTGTTATACAATACAATGTATATCTTGGACATGCACAGATTAAAAAATGAACTGCAACCTAAGTCTCAATCCTTATACAAAAAATGACTTAAAAATAGATTACAGACTTAAATGTAAATCTTGGCACTATAAATCTCTGAGGAAAAAAGTACAGGAGGAAATTTTGGCATCTAGAGCTAGGCAGTGAGTCTTACTTACACTTAACACCAGAAGTACCATCCATTAAAGGAAAAGTTGGTAAATTTGACCTCAACAAATAAAAGTTTACTCTGCAAAAGAACCTGTTTAAAGAACAAAATGACAAGCTACAAGTGGGAAAAGTATTTTCAAGCCACGTATTTCATGGAAGACTTGTATCTAAAATAAAGAACTTTTAAAAGTCAATAGCAAAAAAAAAAAAATCCGACTAGAAAAATAGGCGAAAGACATGAAGAAACATTTCACCACAGAGGAAATACAGAATGCAAATAAGCACATGAAAATATGTTCAGCTTTATTAGCTATTAGGAAAATGCAATTAAAACCAGAATGAGATATTATTACATACTTACCAGACTAGCTAAAACAAAGAATAGTGACAGCACTAATTAGTGGCAAGGATGTGGACAAAGTGGATCACTCCTATATTGCTGGTAGAAATGTAAAATGATACGGCTACTCTGGAAATAGTTTGGCAGTTTCTTAAAAAAAAGTGAATATACAACTATCATATCGGCTCAATAATTGCACTCCTATTTATCCCTAATTAATGAAATCTCATATTCACACCAAAACCTATAAATAATGTTTATAAACTAGCTTTATTCATAATAGTCAAAAACTGGAAATGACACAAATCCTTCAATAGTTAAACAAACTGGGGTACATTTACACTATGTAATGCTACCCAGCAATGAAAAGGAACATATTATGACACATACAACAACATGGATAAATTTCAAGAGAATTGAGTGAAAAAAAGTCAATCCCCAAATTTATATACTATATGAATCCACTTATATGATAATCTCAAAATGACAAAATCGTGGAAATGAAAAAAGATTAGTGGTTGCCAGGCATAAAGCAAGGTGTGGGATAGGACTGAAATGGGTATGACCACAAAAGGAAACAGGAGGGACTTTTGTGGTGCTGGAAAGGTTTTGTGTATGACTGGATGTCAATATCTTGGTTGTGATATTGTACTATAATTTTGTAAGATGTTACCATTGGGGAAACTGGGTAAAGGGCACAGGGTACTCCCTGTATTATTTCTTACACTGTAGATGCTACAATTATCTAAAAATAAAAAGTTTAAGTTACCAAATCTATTCACAAAAATATACTACCCACAAAAACAAAACTAACTTCCAAAACAAAACATAAACAAAAACGAACAAACACACAAGTTCTTCACTATTTTACTGCTACATTGTACCAAATATCAAAAGAGATGATATGTATCTTATACAAACCATCCAAGAATAGAAAAAGAATCAATTCTTTCTTAGCCCAGTGCTACCATCTGAATGTTTGTTGAATTCATCTGTTGAAATGCTAACCCTCAAAGCAATGGTATGAGGAGGTGAGACATTTTGAGAGATAATTAGGTCATGAGCGGGAGCCTTCATGAATGGGATTAGAGCCTTTATAGAAGAGGTTTAAGGGAGTTTGCTCCTTCTACCATTTGAGAACAGAGCAAGAAGGGGCCATCCCTGAACCAGGAAACAGGTTCTCTCCACATGTAAATCTGCAGATGCCTTGATCCTGAGCTTCACAGCCTCCAGAACTGTAAGAAATACATTTCTGTTATCTATAAGCCACCCACTTTATGGTATTTTTATAACAGCCTGAACAGACTAAGACAATAAGAGTTCTTAATAATTTGTTTAACATGTATCATATTTAGTCCTCTTGTTCCAATCCCACCTTTCTCAACAACGAATAGAGCTGTATTTATGTCTTTATGTAACTCTCCTGATATTTCTTAAAAACAAAGTCCCAGAAGTTGAATTTCTAGGTCAAATATTATGAAAAAATTGGAAAGCTTCTTGTTAACTTAATACAACTTACCTTTTATAAAGATTATACTAGTTTAAAGTCTCATTGAAAATGGTGATTTTTCTCTTACTACTAGATATTAATTAGTATTATTGCAAAACACTCTTGAACTAGTGAAAGAGATCAAGAAGGAGGAGGTGACAATAAGGAAGATTAGATATTTGGATATTACTTTAATCGCTAGTTGCATTTACTGGTGGTCAGGATTATTTCAAGACAAAGCAAACATTGCCTAGGCACAGAGGTCGCTGGCTCAAACTTGTAAGCAATCAGTCGGGTAATTTATGTGTCATGTAGGCATTGGGCAGCATGAATGGATCTAGCACCTCAGGAGGGAGTAACGGCAGAGTTGGGCAATGGAAATATACTGAAGTCAAACTACTTTTTCTCAATTCCACTTAGAATTTTTTTCAACCACAGAAATTTCAGGAAATTTTAGATAACCTAACCCAACCACTTTGCAGATAAGGAAACTGAAATCCTGGAAATTTCAGGGACTATCCAAATACACAGTTAGGTAATGACAGAGCTAAAGTTGCACTCCAGGCTGGCTGACTGACAGCTCTAAGAACTCTATTGGACCATATCGCAATTTGGTTTTGGCTGTGCGTCATGAAAACATATAGTCAACCACAAACCCAGAGCACAAAAGCATGCAGAGAAGCCCTAAAGGAAATGAAGTTGTTTACTTCCTGCTAATTATTTACAGTAGATATTTATTTGATTTCCTTAAAAATTTACTTACGAATTTATTCTCTTGGCCTGGTAATACTGAGAGTGGTTGAAGACAATGGGAATGGCCATGGGAGTGGGAGGGGACCACATTGGTGAGTCAAAGCCAATGATCATATGGTTCAAAATAAAGGCAAAATATACATTCGACCCTTGAACAACACATGAGTTAGGAATGCCAACCACCTACACAGTCGAAAAACCGCATATAACTTTTGACTCCCCTAAAACTTTACTAATAGCCTACTGTTGACCGAAAGCCTTACCAACAACATAAACAGTCAATTAACACATATTTTGCATGTTATATATATATGTGTGTGTGTGTGTGTGTGTCACATATTCTATTCTTACAATAAAGTAAGCTGGAGAAAAGAAAGTGTTATTAATAAAATCATAAGGAAGAGAAAATGTATTTACTATTCATTAAGTGGAAGTGGACCATAATAAAGGTCTTCATCCTCATCGTCTCACATTGAGGAATCTGAGGAAGGGGAGGAAGAGGTGAGGTTGGTCTACCTGTTTCAGGGGTGACAGAATTGAAAGAGGTGGAGGAGGCAGAAAGGGAGGCAGGAGAGGCAGGTATACTGGGTGTAACTTTTACTGGAAAAAATCCATCTGTAAGTGGACTTATGCAGTTCAAATTTGTATTGTCCAAGAGTCAGCTATCCTTCTCTTCATCAGACACAGACCTATTACACAAGATCACCTTAGAGGGTATCATTCCTTTGAGCAATATTAACTTCAACTAAGAGGTAATTTATGTGCAAAGAAACTAATGTATGTGTGTGTGTGATGCATTGTGCATATATAATTTTCTTTTCTCTTCTTGATGACAGGAATAATTTTAAAAATAAATTTCTGAAAAAGATACAGGTGGAACCTAACACAAACAGCAAAATAGAGAACGTTTTGGCAAAGTCTTAGCAACTATTACTTTATCCTGTGGAAAAAGCTCAAGGGTGTTGCAGGGACCTCTAACTAGTAGGTCAAAGGAACCAACAAGGGAAATATTAAATTGCTTTGCTCTCACCTGCCCTAAATTGCTATTCTCCACACCCCACAAGAGAAAACAGCTATTAATAAGATTTTTCCATTATTTTCAAAATAGCTTAAATATATATTTGGCTCTGTTTGTCAAGCTAGATAAGCTATTTTGGGCATGTGTATGAGACATTTAGAAAATGCTTTAACTCCTTCAGTAAAATTTAATGATTATACAACAGTCCCAATTGTTTCAGATTATAAAATGCTCTAAAGATGATACCTAAATGAAAACAGAATAATTTAGAAAACAGCTTAGTTTAGTTTTTGCCTATAGCTTGTATAATTGCTTAGTGTTTAAATAATGGAAAGTGTTTATTGTCCACTAAATAAATCCTCATTAACATTAAAATACTCTTATCTGACTATCTTGTAGCTGCATATCAAATTTATTTAGGCAAACATACAGCCACAAATTCAGTTAAGCCAATTGATGGATAGCTAGATTAAATATCAAATGTTAATTAGAATTGCTAAAATCTTGGTAAATAAAAATAATCCTTCAGGCAGTATAGATAATTTATGTGGACATAATTGAAGGAGAAGCTCAAGTTTTATTAGCATTAGCTGAGAAAAAGCTGTTTTGCCATTGATGATAATCAAGGACAGATGGTTTGGGGATAACAGTGCCTGGAGAGAAAACAATGGGTTCAGGTATACTTAGTATCAGGTGGTGGGGAGACAGCCACAGAGAGGACAAGCTGTGCAAACAAGCCTATGGTGAGGGTCAGGGCTACAGAAAAAAAATGTGATAGTCACCTGAATAATAAAGGCATTTAAAAATAATTGGAGGTAAGTGTGAGAACTGTAAGACGGGGCAGGAAAGAGTAAATGATGAAATTTGCAAATGTGGAAGATGAGCGATTTGCAGAAAATCATGAGTAGACACAGTTGCATACACTGTTTTGAAATTAATTTTGAAAAAAATTATGAAAGAAGCTGACCAATAGTATTAAATCCCGAAATACAGAGGCTATATTTGCTAATTAAATTACTGGAATATTTCTTTTTCTTTTTGGGAGCATACAAATTAACAATGAAATGACCATTAATAAGGAGAAGTCAAAGGCAAACTAAAAAGATCAAACTATCAACTGAATCTCTGAAAAATAAAAAATATGACCAGGGGTTGCAAGAATAGTCATTTATCATGTCAGCTCAATTCTAATAGTTATATCCATGAGATAGAATGTTAAGGTCACCATTTGATATAGAAGAAATTGGAAACCACCAGTGAGAGCAAATGTTCAAGAGGTCAGTGCACACTGGATTTAAAGGTCTTTAACAAACGTGTGCAGATTGCACGTAGGTGATGTAATAACATCTCCCGTGAGGTTACATTAATAAAGAGAGTCGACCTCAAGTTGAGAGGCAAAACTTTGCAGTGATATTTCAGAAACTATAATGCCAGTTCACCTGTAAGTGTTCCACCAAGTTATTAGCTACATTTTTTTTTGCAGCTATTTCTGCTGCTTATTTGTGTTAAAAGTTTTTAAACGGATGCGGGTTCTTTCTTTCTGGCTCGGCTAATCTCTTGCATGTTATTGAGTCTAACTTAACAGGTTGCCAAAATGTTGTTATTAATATTTCATAAATGGGTACATGCTCTGGATGGGTGTCTGGAGGGGAAAGCCTGTTTCTATCATACAATTGGTTTAGGTTGGAAACACAGCATGCATGAATAATTTATAACAAAGTTTGACCCTTGAACAACGTAGGTTTGAATGACACAGGTCCACTTATTCACGAATTTTTTCAAGCAAATGCAGATAGAAAATACAGTATTTGTAGGATGTGCAACCCTCAAATAAGGCTGGCTGATTTCATATACACTATTCCACAGGGCCCACTGCTGGACTGAGTATGTGTGAGTTTTGGTACATATACGTGGGCATCCTGGAACCAATGCCCTGAATATACTGAGAGAGGACAGTATATCCTGATATTTTAGAGTCCCAGTGGCTTCAATGAGTTTTCATGATTTAATCTTATGCATTTTAAAAGTTGGTCATTTACACCTCAGGGAGTTTTAATTCAATTCTTTTCAACAAATGTTGAATGAGTACTTACAGGGCCAAAGGAACATGAGTATGTACAGGGCCAGAGATATAAACAAGAATGAGAAAAAATTGCTGCTTTCATGATGCGTACCATCTCCAGAGGCAAGGAGACGACATAATGCAGAAATAATTACATGTGGGGTAAAACCGTGATGTTCGACTTTCTAGTACTATTTTATGTGTTTTGTTATTTCCTAGTGATTTCTTTTTGGTCTTCATTAAATGCTTTTATCAAAATTATAAAATAACATTTAATCAAACATAAGTATCCATGTGTCTGACCAGGGGATATTATGTAGAAAACTCCAAATATTGGTGACTGAGGAACTGTATATATTAATATTTGGCTCTAGAATTGTCTTTGTTCTTATGTATAAATAGTACTCTTGTACCTGCCTCAGGAATGTGTGAAACAGCGAACAAAATAATAAAGCTATATCATGATACCCAAGCCACAGATGATAGATCAGTTGCCTAGCTCTGTCAGTTTGCTCAATTGTTCCCCCTTGTATAATACAGACAGCAACATTCTGATAAATAGCATTTAAAGTAATAGTGTATGATCAATTTTGTGGTTTAAAAATTCTGAGTTGTAAGACATAAACTAAAACTGTTTTAGTTTCCACTGCTTGAGCCATAGATTGCATGTAGTAGTAAGAGAAAGTAGTAAAAAAAAGCCAGGGAATAGTGATAGTATATTCATAATTAAATTACAATAATACGAATAGGAAAAGACTTTTGCAGAACTTGTTCTATGAGCAATTTTCTCCTTGTAAATAAGTTAGTCATCTTGCAATACAAGACATTAAGGCAAAGGATTCTAAATACTTTCTGAAAAAATTTGCCCCTAATGCCAATTCCAGGAACAATAGATCGAACTTCTAAGATTTGGCTCTGCATGTTTTGAAGGTTTGAGAATACCCTGCTTCAAGTAGAGACACAGAATTTTAACTAAATATAAACAAAAATATTATTCAAAGCTTGTTCATTATTTTATTTATATGGAAATAAATTTCCATGTTAACTAAAACATTTTTATAGCTGTTATACAATGAGCAAACAACCCACTTAGAAAAAAATCTCAATTTTTTAGTTTTATTTTAATTGACAAATAATAATAGTATATATTTAAGGGGTTTAATATGATGTTTCTGTACATATATGTAAACATTGTGGAATGAATTAGGCTAATTAGCATATTCATCACCTCAAATATTTACTATTTCTTTGTGGTGAGAACACTTAAAATCCTCTCTTTTAACTGTTTTTAAATATAAAATACATTATTATTAGCTATCATCACTGTGCCGTGCAATAGAACACCAAAACTGATTTCTCCTATCTAAATGAAACTTCAAACCTGCTACACAACATCTCCCTTTTCTCCATCCACACCACCCCCAGCCTTTGGCAATCACCATTCTACTCTACTTCTATGAGTTTGACTAGTTCAGATTTCACATATAAGCAAGATCATATTGTGTTTGCCTGGCTTATTTCACTTATAATGTCTTCTAGGTTCATTCATGTTTTTGCAAATAACAAAATTTCCTATTTCTTTGTGGCTGAATAGTATTTCATTGCGTATATATACCACATTTTAAAATCCACTCATTCATTTATTGATGGACACTTAGGTTGTTTCTATATCTTGGATATTGTGAATAATGACACAATGAACATGGGAGCACAGACATCTCTTTGACACACTAATTTTAATTCCTTTGGGTATATGGCCAATAGTGGATTGCTGGATCATAGGGTAATTCTATTTTTTTTTAGGAAACTCTATACTATCTTCCAAAATGGCAGTATTAATTTACAATATCCCTAGCAATGTATAAGGGTTTCCTTCTCCCCACATCCTTGCCAGCACATTATTTTTCATCTTTTGATAATAGCCATCCTAACAGGTATAGGGTGATATCTTATTATAGCTTTAATTTGCATTTCTCTAATCACTAGAGATATTGAATATTTTTTTCATATATCTGTTGGCCATTTGTATGTTTTTTTTTTTGAGAAATATCTATTTAAGTCCTTTGCCTATTTTTAAATAGGGTTATTTGTTTTCTTGCTATTGAGTACTTTGAGTTCCTTTTATATTTTAAATATTAGTCCCCTCTCTGATGTATAATTTGCATATATTTTCTCCCAGTCTGTGGCTTGTCTTTTCACTCTATTATTTCCTTTGCTGTGCAGAAGCTTTTTAGTTTGATGAAATCCCATTTGTCTATTTTTGCTTCTGTTGCCTATGCTTTTGGGGTCATATCCAAGCAAACATTGCCTAGACCAATGTCATGGAGCTTTTTGCTTATGTTTCCTTCTATAATTTCATTATTTTAGGTCTTACATTTAAGACTTTAATCCATTTTGAGATGATTTTTTATAAGGGTGAGATAAGCATCCATTTTTATTTTTGTGTGTGTGTTTACCCAATTTTTTCAGCACCATTTGTTGAAGAGACTGTCCTTTCCCTTTGTGTGTTCTTGATGCCAGAAAGATTTTAATTTTATCATTAGTCTAAATAATATATGCATATTTTAACAAAGGGAAAAATATAATTTAAAAACTCTGCATAACAGGCTAATTACTAGATAATTATTTTCAGTTTTTATTGAGGCAAGTAATCTTATAAGGATGGATTCTGAAATGATTGACAATAATTTTGAGCTGGAGGATAAGTTGAAGGTTTCTTTGAGGGAAATGACAGATCAAATGATATAGACCAAGATCCCAATAAAACAAATAGAGAATAAAAATGAAGGTAAATTAAAATAAGATTTTAATATTTTTGTGAGATGGCATTCCAATATTAATCATACCATTCAATTAGAGAAGTGGCCAAAAATAAACAGAATGAAATTCAATGGAGAAATATAACAAAAAAATCAAAAGAAATAAAATATGCAGGAATAAAGATGAAAATTACATGGTAATGTACTAAGATCTAGACATTTGTCAGTCACTAGGCAATAATTTAACAAGCTCCAATCAAAAGGAAAACAAAGGAAGAAGCAAAGTTATTTAAGTGAAACTTTCTGTTTAATATTTTCAAATTTATTGGGCTTTATTTATTTGTTCATTCATGCACTGTGCCAGATAATGGGACTATGGAAATAGATAAGGCCAATATGGCACTTCTATTTATGGAGCTTAAAGTTTCCAGAGAAACAGTTAATATATGAATAATCAAATGAATACTTACATAGTCCAAAATACTGATGAGTGCTAGGAAGGTAGCAAACAAAGTGTTATGATGGAGAATAAGAAATGGTTGCCTACTTTAAAAGGGGTGGTAAGGAAAGGCCTCTCTGAGGTGATGTTTAAATGAGCAAATGACAAAAACGAGCTAGAAGTTTGAAAGTCTGTATAAAGGTGCATTCTAGGTGAGAGAAGTATAAGGGATAAAGCCCTGAGACAGAAACTAGATCGGTCCCTGAAGTAGGAAAAGTTGCTGTGGCAGAGTATGTATTTAACCAGAGAACAAGAGAAAAGGCAGATTTTTATATAAGTGGTATTTTATAGGGAAAGATATATGAACCTATATGTCAATAAGTAATTATTAAAATAGATAAAATAGATACTAAAGGTCTGACCTCTTCCTACTTAATCCAGATCTAATTTCTCCTAGATGGATAGAATAGTCATCTCCTATGCCAAGGAAGGGGTTTAGACAAAAGAAGTGTCTCAGTAGTGTATTTGTATATTTGGTTTTCTGTGTGTTCTACCATATCTGGAACATTTAGTGTTCCTGAAATTTATATCTTGTGGAGGCATTGCAAGACCCTAGACTTATTCTGCCCAATTTCTTTCGATTGCAAAAATTTTCAAAATTGTTATTCATTCTCACATCCCTGGAGAGGAATTATCAGTCTGGGTGGTCGCATCATATTAGGCTTTCATGAAGTAGCCCAGGGTCCAGGAATCACATTTTTAATTTTTATTGAAATGTCTACTTGACCAGAGTTCTAGTTGTCTTATTTTTCTTAGGTATTATGCCTGTGGGACTTTATTGATGTCCTACTTCAAGCTGATTTTAGAAAGAGTAATTTGTTACATTTTTAGAAACTAGGTGAATCTGCAGAATTGGGCCACAGCAGAGTAAAACAAATGACTTACCAAAGCAAAACCAAAATAAAGAAAGAAAGAGAGAGAGAGAGACCCAGTAACAAATTAGGATCAGTGCTTTTTCCCCTTGCCTCCTTTTTCCCAACAGTCTCTTTTTAGTAAGAGTGCGGTTCCTTTTTTGTTTTGTTTTGTTTTCCTTTTTCTTTTAGTGGAAACACTTTAAGAATACAGACTTTAATTTTCACCTGGTGATCAACGTGTTGATACCTTGGAGTCTTACTGCAGAGTTGTCTTTGGGGTTGGTGGTGTAGGACTGCCATAATTTGATGAGCCTTCCCCCTTAAACCAAATTCCTTTCAATATATCAGAAAAGAAACCTTTTTAGAGAGAGCTTCAGACAGACCTGATTCTGTTGATTTCTGTTTGGGGGGGACAGAGGTCTCATTGTGTTCTTAATAAGAGTAAATGGCACCCAACATCCTGGGCACTGTGCTTCAAAGGAAAACCTTCAGAATCCCAGAGAAGGCTTATGGGCTGGCTAGGACCAGTGAGGACATCCTCGTGCCTCCTAACGCTATCAGGGAGCGCGCCTGTGCCCACCGGCAGCGGGACAGCCGCAGAGCGTGCAGCCGCGGCTGCTGACTGCACAGGTTTCAGACATAAAGCGGAGCATGTGGACATTTGGGCGCTGACTCCAGCTAAATTGGTTAATGACTAGTATCATCTAAATGAGGTAGCAAGCTGAAAGGCCCATAATCTCTCCCCATGCGCAGATTTTAATTAAATAATTATAATGCCCTTGTTGTAATTATTTATCAGTAACGGTGCTCCTGAGTATTGCCTTTCGCCTTCATCTGCTCTGTCAGCTCAGCTGAACAACGGAACACTCGCTGGCGAAGACGAGGGGAAAATGGATGGCTCTTACTCACCACTAAATAGCACCTGAAGAATTATGTCAGCAGGGCAAGAGTCTAGGCTCTTCATTTAGAACTTTGTACTTTTAGGAGAGGAAACCCCAGTTTCCTCATCTGTAATATGGTATGGTTAGACTTGCCATATACAGTTTCTCTTCTAATATTAAGATACTGAAATCTCCGAGAAGATTCAAGCACATAACCAGAAGGCAGGGTTTCTTGGTATCTAGAAATTAACATTATATATAACAATTATATCCCTTACAGAATGACATTTTAAAAATATGTTATTTCCTATTTTGGGACTGTAGAACTGTGGTCCCTAACACCCCTGGGGCCACAGAGCTCCGCTGCCTCCCTCCCTATGCCCCCACCCCAGTCGGTGGAAAAATTGTCTTTCATGAAACTAAGAAACTTAGGAACCGGGGCCACACAGCACGAGGTGAGCAGTGGTGAGTGAGTGAGTGAGCAAAGCTTCATCCATATAGCTGCTCCCCATCACTTGCAGCCTGAGCTCCGCCTCCTCCCACCCCATTATAGCCTATAACATATGCATGTCTTAAATAGTGAAATTTATGAGTGATGCAGAAAACAAAAAGGACTAAGCAACAGTTTTCTATTAATAATATCCATGATGTGTCAGAAGAGGTCAGTGTAGCTAATTTGTGTGTCAAAATGGGGCCACAGAGGAAAACAGAGATGGATTTTGACCAAGCAAAAAAAGCAAGATCTCTACGGTAGACTTTTTCTCTAAGAAACTTACTTTAGTAAATAATCATTACCTTTCTTTATGTCTTCCGGGGGTTAAAAAGAAGGAAGTGGCTTTAAGTGTAAAATTTGAGAATTAATTTTAATAAAAGAAAATGTATTGTGATTGTGAGCAGGGTTTATAAAGTACCATTATGAAACACTTATCTTTAAACCTCTCTCCTCTACTGTAATCTTCCCTTCCTGCACCCCAACTCATTCTGATTATACGTTCCTGTTACGGAAGGTATTAGCAAAATGTAGCTTCAGAATGCACCCTTGCAAATGGCTTTACATTTAGTGTAGAAATCTTAAAGATGAAAATACCTAATGTTTAGTCATGTTTGTATCTGTACATTATCTCAATTACTGAGGAAAGTGCTATAGTATTTCTCATAATTTGATGATAGATTTGAGCACTTTTCGTTTATTTATGTAATTTTCTTATTTTATATTTTTTAAACTATTATCAGGTGCATACAACTTTAGAGTTGTTATCCCTTCATGGTAGAAGATGACACTAGGAAATATCGCTCTTTATTTTTAGTAACTATTGTTGCTTTAAAATTTACCTCCTCTCATATCAATAGAGCTATACCAACTTTCTTACGTTCGGTATTTATATCGCATAGCTGTCCTAGTCCACTTGTGCTGCTGTAACAAAATACGACAGGCTGAATAATTTATAAGCAACAGAAATTTATTTCTCACAGTTCTAGAGGCTGGAAGTCTAAGATCAAATTTTGGTGTCTGGTGAGAACCCAGTCTCTCTGCTCCCAGGATGGCACTTTGTTCTGTGTCCCTGAAGGCAAAAGCTGGAAGGGCAAGAAAGGACAGCCCTCTCTGAAGCCCTTTTTTAATAAGGGCATTAATCCATTTATAAGGGCAGAACCCTCAGGATTTAATCACTTCCCAAAAGTCCCCACCTCTTAATACCACTGCAATGGGCATTAAGTTTCAATATGAGTCCTGGAAGGCACACATATTCAAGGGCTAGCAAAAGCTTTCTCCACTCTATGACTTTAAACTTTTCTGTATTCTTATGCTCAGGATGTGTATCTTGTAAATAGCATATTATATTTTTCATCCAATATGGAAACTTTGTCTTTTAATTGGAGTACATACTTTAATTTTTAATGCATTAGGTTTAATCCTATGAAATCGCTATTTTTATAGGTAAATAAAATACCTGCAATTTTATGTGATTAAATCTAATAATTACTAATGCACTGGAGTTTCAATCTACCATCTTGATGTTTGTTGTCTACTTTAAAAACTCTTTTATGTTCTTTAATTTCTTGGGCCCTATCTTCTTCTAAATTAATCAATTTAGATTATTTTTTAATGTTTTTCTCCTATAGGAGTGTTACTTAAGTGTTCTTTTACTCTTCTTTTGACAGTTAACAGAGGTATTACAAATATACCTTTGACTTTTACAGGTCTAATATAAATTAGTACTTTTACCACTTATCAGATGAGGCAAGGACTTAGGAAAATTTGATTCCATTTACCCCCTTCTCGCCACCACTCTGGTTACCCAGTATTTTACATACTTTTGGACATTTAAGAAACTTTTATTTTAGAATAGTTTTAGATTTACACAAACATTACAAGAATATTACAGAGTTCCCATATACTCTACTCTTGTTTTCCCTTTTGTTATGATCTTAAATTATTACGCCACTTTGTCATAACTAATGAACCAATATTGATATACAGTTATTAAGTAAAGTCCATTCTTTATTAAGATTTTCTTTGTTTTTACCTGAACATTTTTCATGCATTTCAAGATCTCAGTCAGGATCCACATCATATTTACTTGTCTTCTCTCTTTAGGCTCCTCTAGATTGTGCCAATTTCTCAGACTTTCCTTGTTTTTGATGACCTTGAAGATTTTGAGGAGTACAGGACAGGTGTTTTGTGTAATGTCCTTCAGTTTGAGTTTGTCTGATGTTTTTATTATGATTAGGAAGGTATTGTAAGGTTTTGGGAGGAATATCACAGAGGTAAAGTGCCATTCTCATTACATATCACGGGATGATCTGTCACTGATGATGTTAACCTTGATTATTCTGCTAAAGTAATGTTTGTCGTGTCTCTCCAGTGAGAAGTTACTCTACTTTTTTTTTTTTTGCCTTTCTATACCACACTCTTTAGAAGGATGTAACTGTACAGAATCCATATTTAAGGAATGAGGAGTCCTACTCCACCTCCTCATGGGCAGAGTATCTGTGTAGATTATTTATAATTATCTCATATGGGAAATTTGTCTAGTATTTCCCATTTAATTATTTATTTATATGATCATGGAGTCATTGGTATTTATTTTATACTTGGGTTATATTCCAATATTGTTTTATTTTATTGCTCAAATTGTTCCAGTTTCAGTCATTGAAAATTCTTTTGGTTGGCCCCTATGTCCCTTTGACATACTGCATTGTTTTGTTTTTTGAACCGTTTTTTTTTTTTTTTTTGAGACAGAGTCTCATTCTGTCTCAAATGCTGGAGTGCCGTGGCATCAGCCTAGCTCACAGCAACCTCAAACTCCTGGGCTCAAGCGATCCTCTTGTCTCAGCCTCCCGAGTAGCTGGGACTACAGGCATGCACCACAATGTCCAGCTAATTTTTTCTATATATATTTTTAGTGTCCACATAATTTCTTTCTATTTTTTTAGTAGAGATGGGGTCTCGCTTTTGCTCAGGCTGATCTTGAACTCCTGAGCTCAAAAGATCCACCTGTCTCAGCCTCCCAGAGTGCTAGGATTACAGGCGTGAGCCACCGTGCCTGAACAATTCTTTACTTTCTGGTGCTACCAGATGATTCAGGCTCTTCTTGTATATTCTGTGCTCCAGTCTTAGACATAGCAATTTCTTCAAGGTCACCTAGTTTCTTTTATTGGACCATGGTATTAGGAACTAAGATCTGGGTGCTGGGTGGACTTGTTAATACTGAGGTGTTGTTGCTTCCAGGCCCTCTCAGCAGAAAGAATTAGGAAATACACGTGGTGTGCTAGTCTCTGTATACACATACACCTATAAGTATTTATATATGCAACAATCTGTGTCTATAGTCTGTGTCTATATTGCACTAAACTTAAGTTCATACTGATGTTTCTGACTCTTATCAATATTACCTGGTTCATTCTAGCCTCAGCCTTTATTTATCTGCAGCTTCCCACTCCAACAGTAAGAAACCTGGCTTCCACTATCCACCATCTATTGGTTTGTTTGCTCATTCCCAGTATATCTGTGTAGTAGTATCTGTATTGTTAAACTGCACTCCCATGGGAGACAACTTGATAAACTAGAGTACAGTGCTTATGTACAGTTCCATTAGTCCTCAGTCTTAAAGATCTCGACTCATTTCCAGAGTCACTTAGAAAACCTTTTCCCCTCACTCCCTTCAGATTCTTTTGCCACAGTCTGCACTCCATCCTGAAGCCCATGATATCCTAATTCATGTTTAAAATTGCATTCATCAAGATTTTTCTCTTTGTGCTGTGAGATTCTGAGTTTTGACAAATGCACACTTCACAGTCTTATAATTATGCATACACTTAAAACCCCACAAGATACTAATATTATTTTGAATCCTCAATATTCATTTTTATTTAACCACATACTTATACTCTCCCTTGTTCTTCATTCTTTTCTACATCTTTCTGCCTCCATTTGTGATTTTTAACTTTCTGCCAAAAAAATTCCCTTTGGTATTTCCTTCAGCATGGGTTTGCAGGTGATAACTCTGAGTTTTTGTCTGACCTTGTCTTTATTTCACTTTAATTTTTGAAGACTATTTTTGATGGATCTACTATAACTATAAAGTTTCAGGGGTCTCAATTTAAATCCTGGAGTAATTACCAGAGCCTCTCTTTCTTCTTGTTATCTATATTTCAAATTTTGTCTCTCTATAACTATGAGTCTTCTATAAGCTTTGCTCAGCTTCTTACCTCTTTAGGTATTGGCATACGGTCTTCAAGGAAAAAAGAAGCTGTTAGGCTCACTTCTATGCTTTCCTATTCACTGGGGACCTCTCCCTCAAATTCCTTGTTGATATCTTGTGCACTTTCCAATTACTTCCAATGGACTCAAAAAATTATCTAGCTTTTCTAATTGTTCTCAATGAATGAGTTAATGTTACAAGAATTTGTCAGCCATACAAACACTCTGGAAATAGAAATTTAATTTCCTCAGGTGTGAAAATTTTTGTGTCATACTCAGCAGTGTTTGGAATTTTTGGCATTCTACAACATGATCTTAGCATTTACTTGTGTGATGTCATCCTCAATTAGTTTGCCTATAAAATAGTACTGGGCTTACATAGTGTTTAATAATATTGCATTCTTTTAATAAGATAAAATATAGTAGAATGTTTGGAGACTAAATATATTTTTCCAACGCAGACATTTTTTGAAATTTAGTTTCATTCTCCCACTGTGTATAGTTATCATTTGATTATATCTAGTTCAAGAATCATTTCTAAGGGCTGACCATGAGATCCTCAAGCTTGGGAAAAGGGAATGCATTATTTTTCTCCCTTTTTATTTTCAATGTCATCTAGATTCCAAGTGCTTTAACTTTCTAAAGGTGTTATAATTATGACATCTGCAGTGAATTCAGGCTAGCTAATGCTGACATATATTGTCACCCATTTCTCCTTTTATATGCGGGCACTACTTCTTTATTACTGAGGCTTAATTGTGCAGGACATGGTGTAGTGTGTAGGTTGGACAGCACAAATGCATGATGAAGATTAATAGTCATAGTACTGATACTGTTTATATTTTAAAAACTGGGCTTTTATAATAATGAAGCTTTTTTACTATTGTTTTAAATTCATTTACTTAATTTATATTTAGTCAGATTTTAAAAGGTCATAAATGGACACTTCTGTGTTTCAGATTATTGACCATTCTAAAATGGTTTTGCTTTGTTCTGAATTAGCACATTTAAAAATAAATTGTTTTATTTTGAACTATATTCAGCTACTACCAGGATGACCAAATAAATTATCTTTATTCCCAAAAAACATAGTATTAGAGATTAAACTTGGTTATTGCACAGTGGCTTCTTGAGCCTGGTCTGTATGTTAAAATATTTTATAAAGATAAAAACCTAACTTGTTGGGGGGGGGGCTGAAAAAAAAAACAAAACACCTAACTTGTTAAATATAACTCAAATTGAATATAAATGAAGGTTGAAATCTATATAACAGCCAAGGAGGTACCGTAATTTTGCTTTTAAAGAAATAATGCATATATCATAATATGAAAACCTCAAATATCAATGTAGATCTGTATATTTCTAATTGCAATAAAATTTTCCATTCAAACAGACACATTCAGTAGAGTTTCACAAATATATGTTGCAGCACCATCTAGCAAACTCCTAGTGTATTTGCCACATCACAAACATTTTGTTCTTTTTCTAGTAGTGAACATATTTTGCTGAGCATCTTTAGAGTTGTGAAAAATTGTAGCTTTTATGAAGCAGGAGGGGAAAACCCCAAAGGTAACTAATTACACATATATTCCATATATATACTTTTACATTCTGTTTATTATATATATCTGTACATTAGAATGAAATTTACATACTTTTCTTTTTAAATAAAAGTCCTTGAATATAATTTCAACATAGGCCAATATTTGATATTCTCAGTTGTTTATTTCATTGATCTACCAACAGAATAAAATTAAAGACTTGTTTATTATATCTAGGCAATTTAAGTGGGAAAGTTTGTAAATCAACATTTATTTTAATATTGCTATTTCTTATGACAGTGCAGGTAGTTTATTAAATGGAAGATAGTATTAAGAGGAAGATAACATGGGTTTAGAGATAAATCAACTTACTATTTTTAAGATCCCAGGCAAATTATACAACCTCCCCGAATCTTAGTTTCTTGAGTTTTAATATGCCAATAATGATAACAACAATAATAATAGGTTTATTGAAAAGTTCTTTGTACAGAATATAATTTAATAGATATTTTTTCATAATTTATCTCCAACTTTGTTTTTGACTATTTGACAGGTTAATATGTTCAGAAAGTAAACTAAAAAAATCAAATATTAAATATCCAATTTGTCTTGACTACCTTGACTCATTTTGACTGATTTCAGACAAAAGTTAATACATTTTGCATGCCAAGAGCCCAACATAATCAGTGGCAAAACAGTCATTTCTGTCAGTTTAGAAAATTGGTTGAAAGTTTTTGCTAAGAAAAAGCAACCATTTTATTAACTGAAATTTTCTATCTTTTCAACTAGTATAGGTCTACATTTATATCTAGATGAACAAATCATTTAGAAAGCAAAAAAGCTAAATTCCAATAGAACATATTGAAAATAACCAGATAAATCCAATGAACGTGTTTGAATTGCCTGATTTTTAGAAACGTAACTTAACTTCACTAACTTAAAATATTTTTTCACTAAGCAAATCTACAAACAAAACAACTCTCGGGTTTTTATGTCTAGAAACTGTTCTTATTGTCTGGATTGATGGCTGATTTGAAGCTGGGGACACAGGCTGGGTCACAAGCGTCATAATGTCAGCCTGTCAACTATCACATTTCTCAAACACAGCATCCAGTTACTGTGGGCAGGGAATGACCTGCTGGATCCTGACCGTTCAGTTCCTGCTAGCAATCTTATAATAGCTGAAGGATGCAAACAGTAACCTTTTCATTTAGCACCGACAAAGAGTCTGCCCAGAAACCCAAAGCCTGGGAGACACCAGAAACGGTTTAGCTCAAGTCAGAATTAAAGCTCTGGATTTACTTTGTTTTGACCTTTTTTTCTTATTTAAAAATTAAGGGATGTTTGCACCAAGTATACTGTTTATAAACACAAACACTAAGAACCCTGAAAGCACCAATCAGAGAGTCCTGAGACTAAAGCTCCTGTGTCAAGTGCTTTGCCTCCTGCATTAACAACTAAATAACACCATTCTGATGCCACGGAACGAAGGGAACCCTTTTATGACTGGACTATATAAAAGTGACAGAAAGAAATTAGCAGTAAGGGCTTTTCAGAGAAGGTTGGCCTCTTGGGTATAACTAAGCAACCTCTGGGAAACAGACAGTGGTATTTCAACACTTGAGTACCATGCTTTGCTAGGTTATTTCAGACATTACAAGTAATGTATTGTTTAGTTGTACCCATGTCACCATTAAATGCATCACAGTGTGGCATGGATTCAGCAAGTTTTAGTCATAACATGCCAGCTGGAGAATATTAAGGGGTAAAAATCCGTTTTCAATTTCTGCTTAATGTTCTGGTGAAAATAATGTAAGTTGCTTCTGTAAATGTATTTACCTTCCGAATGCTATAACTACTATTCAATATACAAGATAGAATTTTCAGTATTATGGCATTTGCTTACTCTCTCTTCTTTACTCAATTTTTGCACTCCTTTCTTACTCTTCATTGATGCATATACGTTTCAACGTTTTTTTTTTTTAACTTCTAGAGTTAATTAACCTTAACACTGGACTGACATTTGCAAGGTTTACTGGAGCAACAAAAGTGTCTTTGTAGGCAAGAATTATACAAACACCATGAATGTATTTTGCAATTGTTTCCCTGAACATTTTATGGCTATTAAAACCTCATGGTGGTCTTTCACAATAATTACTATGGCCTATAAAAAAATGTGTATTTTTCATTTTTGCCTTAACAATAATTTTCATTTGCTTTGAGTCTCCAATTATTAAAATCTATCCAGAGGATTCCTCCTTATCTACTGAGCATGTCTACTAAGAACTGCTCCATATTTAACTCCCTCTTAGATCACACCATGGCTTGAGAATTCTTTTAATCTCTTTTCCATTTATAACTGTACTGCTTGACCTTTTTTCAGCAAGGTGTCTTGTATATAAAATGTCAGTGAGAGGATTACAGACATGGGACAAAGATATAGTTTAATTAAAAAAGGTCCTGTGAGATTGAAAAAGGTTACTGGCCTAGATCACAAATATTTAATGCCAGATGACTATTTATGAGGCTAAAATAAAAAAAGAAAAGAAAAAAAAAAGAAAAGATTTACTGGTCATTAGTAATTGATCAACCATTAAATTTACAATAATTAGATTATCCTTTGTTTAAAACTTTTGCTTTATCTTGATGATAAATTAAAACATGTAAGCTATGAGTCATGCTGCTTATAAAATAAAAACTAATTCAACTTCCGTATAAGTGACACAATATAACAGAGGTCTAAGACCTGGTTATTTTTAATGTCAAGGTCTGGATATTTGTAAAAATTCATTCATTCCTTAGAACCCACTTATGTGAAGCTATGTCAGGTGTGACTAAACCAAAGCATCCATGCAACAGGTGCTTTTGCCACCCATTTTTTCTTCCACCCGACCTCATGTGTATGTACATACATACAAGTCAAAACATTTAACAGCTGAGTTGTTTAACCACTGATTTGGCAATGACACCAATTATTCAGAAGGGATACCTAAGCAATCAAAAAGAATACTGCTATTAAAAACTAGTTTGAATAAAAGTACGAGGTCTAGCAGAATTCATACGCACACTCACACAGAAGCACACATATACACACATACAGAGTCATGCACTACATAACAACATTTTGATCAATGACTAACCAAATATACAAGAGAGGTCTCATAAGATTATAATGAAGCTGACAATTTCCTGTTGCTTAGTGATGTTATAGCTCCGATAACATTGTAATGCAACATGTTACTCTCATGTTTGTGGTGGTGCTGGTGTAATCAAATCTACTGTGCTGCCACATATATAAAAGTCAAGCACATACAATTATGTACAGTACATAATACTTAATGATAATAAACTACTACATTACTGGTTTATGCATTCATTATACTATGCTTTTATCATTATTTTGGAGTGCACTCCTACTTATAAAAAAACGTTAATTGTAAAACAGCCTCAGGTGGGTCCTTCAGGAGGTATTCCAGAAGAAGGCTTTGCTGTCACAGGAGATACATATTATTGCCCCTAAAGACCTTCCAGTGGGATGAGATGTGGAGGTAGAAGATAGTGATATTGATGATCCTGACCCTGTGTAGGCCTAGGCTAATGTGTGTTTGTGCCTTAGTTTTTAACAAAAAAGTTTAAAAAGTAAAAATAAATAAATAAATAAAAACACTTAAAACTGAAAACAACTCATAGAATAAGCCTATAAAAATATCTTTGTATAGCTGTACGATTTGTGTTTTAAGCTGTATCACAGAAGAGTAAAAAGTATTAAAAAATTAAAATGTTTATAAAGTAAAAAAGTAACAGTAAGCTAATGTTAAGCTTGTTGTTGAAGCAAAAAATATTTTTTATAAATTTAGTGTAGCCTGAGTGTAGTATTTACAAAGTCTGCAGTAGTGGACAATAATGTCCTAGGCCTTCACACTCACTCACCAGTCACTCACTGAATCACCCAGAGCAATTTCCAGCTGTGCAAGCTCCATTCATGGTAAGTGCCCTATACAGGTGTACTTTTTTTTTATCTTTTATACTGTATTTTTACTCTATCTTTTCTATTTAGACAAGTTTAGATATACAAATACTTACCATTGTGTTAAAATTGCTTATAGTATTCAGCACGGTAACAGCCTGAACAGGTGTGTAGCCTAAGAGCAATAGGCCATACCATATGGCCTAGGCATGTAGTCTATACCATCTAGGTATGTGTGAGTACACTCTATGATGTACAGCGACCAAATCACCTAAGGATGCATTTCTCAGAAAGTATGGTTGTTGTTAGTCGATATTGACCATACATGTACACATACACATACACATGAAACTGGACCTGATATATTAACAACTAATAATCCAGTAAGAAGGCTCTTTCCTTGACTTCAGAATTCGGTAGCTAAGTTTACACCCCTTACTGATTATTGGACTACATAGGGACACTGGTGAAAGCTATAGAGAGGTACCTGAACTTTCATTTAAACTCTAAAATTAACAGTCCCATAATGTTCTTTAATAAAAAATGGTACCAATTTACTTTAAGCTAAACCCTTCTCCTACTTTTCCTCTAAAATGCCAAAGCCTCCTGAAATCAAACATCCCCCCTGAGCATTAAGATAGTCCAGGGTTGCAGTCTTCCAACCTGAGACAGCAACTGAGTTTCCTGTGACTATGGGTTAGGAATCTCATTCTGGTTGGCAACAACTTGGTATTCACTCCGATCAAACATTTCCTCATGTGGAGTAGAGTTTGTGGTTCTATTGGTCATACTTGTATGCTTTGTGAACTTATAAAAGACAGCTTTTGCTAATTTTACATGACTTCAAATTCAAAATTTCAAAAACTCAGATAGAAATTCCATAATTAGTAATATATCTGCATTTAGATATTGTAGGCCATAGCAACACCACCAATAGCAGCCATAGGACAAAAAAGAAAAAAATAGTTTCAGTAAGTTTGATCCATTAAGGGTCTGAATGAAATACATACAGGAAGAACTCTCCTAGTACTTGGGAGAAAAGAATGTTTACTGCTCATTAATTCATTTAGTGGATAGATATTTTATTAGATGACTACTATGTGTCTGGCACTGTGACAAGTGGTGAACTAAAATATATATATTCCCTCTACTCTTGGAATTAAGGATCTATTGAAGGTGAAGGAGTGCCAGATTTTTAATCAAAATAACCATGCTAATAAATGGATAATTATAAACTCATATAAGTGATATCAAATAAGAAATTCTCTATGAAATCTTGCGATGAAGGAAGCCGATCTACTAGTGGCTGATCTAGATGAAGGGTGGTAAGAGATGAAGACAGCACAGGGAGCCAGTTCTCAGGGAGGCATTAGCTGAGAAGCATGGAAACTCCTATGGGAGAAGCAGCCTTGATACAGACATTTTTACAACTTAAGAATGACAAGTATTCCAAAGAAAAATAATTCCACTCCCATGAAGACGGGAACTACCGTGATAAAGAGTTAGCATGGGCAGCACACTAGAGATTTGCTTCCCTCTCCAAATATGGATATGATAAACAACCTAAAATATTATAAAATAAGTATTTTAAAATAATTTACACAAATTATGATAGAATACCATGAGCATACACAGGAAGACTTGAGGGGAAAAAAAGCAAACAAAATTTAAACATTAATTAAAGAAACAAAATAATTTAATGGAAAAGTTAACCAGATTAGAAACTGCTAAAATGATGTCAGTAAGCAGGAATGTGGATTACTCAGTAGGTATCAAAGGCAGCCCAGAGAGATGGAATGAAAAATACAAGTGTTATTAGCTAGGATTCTCCAGGGAAACAGAAGCAATATCATATAAGTGTGTGTGTATGTACTGAGAGAGAGAGAGAGAGAGAATAAAGGCAAAGAGATTTATTTTAAGGAATTGGCTCAAGTGGGCACTAGCAAGTCCCAAATCTGCAAGGCAGGCCAGCAGGCTGGAGTCCCAAAGAAGAGTCATGTTGCAGTCTTGAGTTGGAAGGCAGTCTGGAGGCAGAATTCCTTCCTCCTCTGAGGATCTTGGTCTTTTCTCTTAAGGCCTTTAACTGATTGGATGAGGTCCACCACATAAAAGGTAATCTGCCTTACTCAAAGTCTACTGACTCAAATGTTAATCATACCTAAAAAATATCTCAACATTTACACTGGCTGTTTTCCAATACAATTGGGCACCTTAGCATAGCCAAATTGTCATGTAACATTAACCAACACAATGGGTAAAGATTAGGAGATCTGGAAGATAGAGTGAGAATGCCTCATCATGTCTATTTGAAAGGTGTTCTAGAAGGAGAAGTAGAGATTAGAAATAAAGCAATATTTACAGTACTATCCCCTGAAAATTTGTCATAAATGTGGGACTATAGATTGAAATGACACACAAATCCAGAGCAAGAAAATATAATTAAATGTACAAATAGTTATTATGAAACTGTAGAACAGAAAAATTTAAAAAGACAAATTTAAAAGATTTCAAGAGAAAAGACAGATCATCTGTCTTCAAAAGAAAGATAATCAGAATGAAGGCGGACTTTATTATCATGAAGACCTGCCACAAGGCAATGGAAAGATACTTTCCAAAGACTCAGGAGAAATGAGTGAACAAATTGACTTTTATACCCAGCTAAATGGTTAGTAAAGATAGAAGGCAAAGTAAAGATGTTTGCAGACAAAATCAGAGCTTTTCAGTTTGTGGATTTTACTGAAAGAAATACTAAATAATACATTTAAGTAAACGCAAAAGAGTATTCTGAACAAATGCAAGAAGTAATTCTTCCTAAAAAATTTTAAATATTTTGGTAAAACTCAATAAGATTTGATTGCAAAAAATATCTTATTTTGAGGAGTTCCAAAGCAAGCAGTATTGAAAATACTAGACAGCTGAAACGAAAGAGGGGAGGGTGTGTTAAAAAATAAATTGTTATAATATTTTTGAGAGGACAAAGATATTACTTAATATTTGACTCTGTTATATCAAGAATGGATGTTAAAAACAAAACGACAATTGCTAAAGATAATGAAAATAAAATACATTATTTCTAAACTAGTAGAGGAATAAAAAGAATATTAGAAAACTTGAGCAGAAAATTAAGCAAAGAAAGGATGTAAAATAGTAAACAAAATAAGGTGATAGAAATAAGTCCAAATAAATACTAAACAAAAATGCAACTAGATTAATAAAATACAGATACTCAGATTGGATTTTTTTTTTTTATCTAGGTTTGCATCATGAGAGCATCTAAGCATGAAAACACTGAAAGTAGAGGGATGGTAAAAAATTTACTGAAAAATACTAAAAAAAAAGAAAGCTAGTATTGCTGTTAATTTCAAATAAAGTCAACTTTAAAACAGAAGGTGATTATAACTAGACCCTTGACTATCTTAAATAACCATATTTCCATTCACTTGACAAGAACTAAAAACTAAACTCGACAAGCTACCAACTTCTGGGCATTGTGACAGATTCTCTGGAAGTTGTCTGGACAGTATCTTAGGGAATGTTATTTTGTTACTAAATATTTTTATTTTAGTACCTGGGTAGAGAGTTGCTCTAGGACAATGTGATGCATTTTAAGGAAACTTCTCAGTCCCTTAAAATTTGCCTTTACTGTCTTATAGGATCTATTGCTTACTATTTGGTTTGAAAAACAGCTGATTTTTTAAAAAAATGTGAACTAAAAATAAAAAAGAAAAGGCCACATGGAGGATTTTGACTAGAGTGAGAGAGGTATTCTACGTGTCTGAGACATTTCTATTAGAGCCTGGTTGACTCAGCTATTACGCAAGTCCCATAAGCTCCATTTGTGGTAAGCGCCTGCTTTCTTAGGGACCTCTGGCTGCAATTCAGGTTTTCTACCACTAGATGTCACGTTGCTTACTTGCAAAGAGCAAATGTCGCAGACCTATCAAACAAGTAGCCTTAAAAAGGTAAATGGCTGAATAGATAGGCGATCACAGATAATGATAGATACTCTACCCGTCAATAGAATAAATATGAATTAAATATTAGTTATCTACTTAGAGTTAAAATAAACTATAATGATACCTATATAGCAATTTCTAAGATCCTTTTCCAGTCTACAGTTCCATAAAACCTTGAGGCAGTATATAAAAAGATGGCATTAAACTTCTTCAGGCATCTGCTGAAATTTATATTTCCTTTTAAAATTTAAGTTTTAATTATGGTTTTATAAAAACTCTTTTGAGTTTTAGATATTCGGCAACCACAGCCCAAGTTACTCTCATCCATATTTGACTTGTATAAATTTCTATCTTATCTCTTGTTCTAGTGCCAAAGACCTGTTCAAAGTCTGTCTAAAGATGAGTCCTGGTGATCAGTTTGTCAGCTGCTGCTGGGGTCCCTTGGAAGGCCCGAGGCTGTCCCTTCTCTCCAGAGGAGACACCCCTGCTGATGTTTCTGAGGCTAGGATGTTACCCAGTCACCCAGGCTCGGCACATGTCTGCCCTTGTCTCTTCCATTTCTAGAACTTTTACTTTCACTGCATTTCTGTTCCCTCACCTGTAAATCAGTAATAATAGAATTTGTTTCCCATGGTTATATGAGAATCAAAACAGATAACATATGTAAAACACCTAATACATGAGTACAGATTGACATATACTTTGCAGAATTACATTTTTGAATTTTTCAGAAAAAAAATTCAGAGATAATGTAAACTTCTGAGGACCCAATCTCAAACAAGCTGGATCAGGAGTAAAGAAGGGGATAACTAGTAATGCCCATGGGGCTACTCTCCTAGCTCTCATAAGAGCTCAAAAATGAAAGGACAAGTAAAAATTGTTGGTGTGATCTTTTAAAACAGAGTAAAGACATTTAAATCCCAGAATGATGTAAAGCTCGAGATGAAAACTAAGAGTAAAATATCACTCAGCTGAACACATGAAAAAAGCTTAAGACTATTAATTAGGTGAAGGTCAATATTAGTTTTCAGTGTGAGGAAGCTGACCCATAGGCTGACGTTATTATTAACAGAGTCTATAATGAGGGGAGTGCTAGTCCTATTACGTTTGGCTCACACCACGTCTCAAGTAGAGTATTATATTCAGTTCCAAGTGCAAACACTATCAAAAATTTACTGGCCATCATCCCTTAGGACATATATGCCCATGGCCTGGATTTAATGGGAGATAGGGGGTTCAGGGAAATAAGCTAATTGAAGCTTTGAGAGAGAAGGTCCACTTTCATGGCCACAATTTGCTATTTGAAGGTCCCAGATAAAGTCAATAGTCAAAACTGGGAGCTGTGTAAGGTTGCCAGATAAAATCAGTATACCTAATTAAATTGGAATTTCTGATAAACAATGCATATATTTTAGTTGCATGACACATACTTATGCTAAAAATTATATTTTGTTTCTCTCAAATTCAAATTTAACTGGGTTTTCTGGATTTCTATTTGCTAATTATGGTAAGCCCAGTGATGTGAGATAAGGAAGGGGATGTTCAATGGCAGAAAACACAAAGACAATGATTTCAGAGGAGAGTTAAAATCCACATTAATGACTGCAATACTTCAGCAAGATGAGTCTTGCAGTATTCAATTCATATTAATACCAGTATTTTATTGTTGACAATGGTCAGAAGTTATAAAATTAAAAATCATTGATATTTAGCATATTTTAAGTACTAAAACTTATGAACATGAAAGAAAGTTCCTCAGCTAGTTCCAGCCTGGCTGTGTTCATACCCTTTTCAGTGTTCTGTGCCTGAGTCTATTCCAGCTGCATAGCCACAGAGTGCAAATGGTGGGCTTCAGCTCCTTCCTGCCCTCTTAAGCTCCCTTGAGTAGAGCCTTAGGGAGACTGTGTAGGGGCAGCCTGTTCTCTCTGGCCCCTACTCGGCTCCAGTTCTGACTCTCCTGACAGCTTGTCCAGCCTGGAACCTTATTCTTTCACTTCCCTAGCAGAGGCTAACACTTGGCAGGTGCCAACTGAGTGGTAAAGAGGTGATGGAGTGGTTTGTGATTAAGGTGCTGGAGTTGGAATGAATGCAGGGAGGCAGAGAAAGGGGATTAGAAAGAGATTGTAGTGAGTCACTAAAGGTAAATGCAGCAGCTGACTGAAGTCTGAAATAAGATTCATGCCAACAAAAATGAGCCTTGCAGTTTTATAAAATGTGTGGGATCCTGGGCTATCAGAGCCCTAAAACAGACAGAAATTCAGCATCAGAAAACTCTGAGAGTGAAGTATAGGACACTAGCAATAGCAACTGAGAGCTCCTGAGAGTTTTTACAGCTAAATATAAGTGAGACAAGTACACGGATTTTGACGCATATCACATTAGAATTGGGAAATGAGGAAAGATTGAATGAGCAGAAAAGTTGATGGTGCTGAGCTAGGGCTTTCCACGTCTCTCCTGCCCGTGATAATACTTGGCAGTGGTAACGGAAGTCTCCAAAGTTGTGTCTTAGAGCACTACTCCTCTGAAATGCTTCAAGGGGAGGAAAAAAAAGATTTTTGAGATTATTATTAGCAAACACTGTGTACTATATTCTCTACCTTGTACATTCACATGTTAAAAGCTTTGAGAAGTACCTCAGGGTTAAAAAAAAGCCATTCAACTTGGTTCACCCCAGTATTTATCAAATTTATTTGACCACATGACTTCTCTGGGTGCCACATCTAGTACCATCTCATAGAACTAGAGTTACATGGAACATGCTTTGGGAATCACTGCCTGGAATATGAGGTGGCATGTTACCAGCATAGGTGGACCCAAATTCTGCAGCTTGGGAAGAATAAGGCTACCAGACAGCACTTTAGAGAAAAAGACCCAACATTGTAAGAAAAAACAAAACAATGATTTTTTTTTTAAGATGAATTTTAGAACAGTGCGTATTGAAGATCAAAGGTCAAGTAATTTGCTTTACCACCTCATAAGTAATGGAGGCAGGATTTGAATCACCCCCAAACCTATAACCTATACTCTTAACCAGTCTAAAAACAGCCATTCTTTCTCTCCACATATATTTATTAAATGGGCAAAAATATCACGTGCAATAAATATATTATGGCCAGCTATTGCTGAGGCATTTGTGACAGATCTGTGAATAAACAGCCAAAAAAAAAAAAAAAATCCCTGCCCTTGTGAGCATATTTACTTATGTATCCTGGATATTACTTTTTAAATCAGATATAAGATTTGTAAATATTTTCTTCTATTCTATGGGTTGCCTTTTTGTTCATTGATAGTGTCCTTTGATTTACAAAGTGTTTAAAGTTAATGGAGTCCAATTTATCTAGTTTTTACTTTGTTGCCTGTGCCTGTGATAACCAAACTAAGAAATCTTTGCTAAATCCAATGTCTTGAAGCTTTCCCCCTATGTTTTCTTCTAAGAGTTTTGTGGCTTTTGGTCTTACATTTAGGTCTTTCATTAGTGATTAAATGAATCATTGAGGTGATTAATTCTGAGTAATTTTTGTATGTGGTTTAAGGTAAAGGTACAATTTCATTCTTTTGCATGTGGCTATCCAGTTTTCCCAGCACCATTTGTTATAATAAAAAGTCTGTCCTTTCTCGGGGTTGCTTTTTAGAAAGTAGAAAATCAGGATGAAAAATATCCCGAGGTTTATCAAGTCAAACTAATTTTCTACTGATAAAATATCCAACTTCTCAATTATATCAGAAAAGTTACTGCTAACTGCTTTCCCAAGTCAAAAACAATCATATAGATTTATATAATTTAAATCAGTGCCAATTGTGTAATAAATATTATACAACTTCTGTCTTGTTCTAAAATAGCTATAGGTGATACTCTATATATTTTCCTAAATTATTGTTATCAATTTCATACTTAGGTGAATAATATTGACTATTTTTTGTTAGTTTTCAAGGGTCATATTTTTTAACTCCTTTTTTCCATTAAACTTTTTTTTTCCCTGTCAAATCTATTCTTTTAACCTCTCAAGGTGAATCAGTTTTCTTATTTTAACTGGTGTACACTGAAACTCCCATCATTAGATCAGCTACAAAAATGCACTAGTGAGTTATACTCCTTCTTCAGGTTCATTAATGAAGATGCTAAAGATCATTAGCTTAAGAAATAGATACTTCCTACGAATAAGGGTTGCAAACCACTCTCTACGTAGATAATATGTAGTTCTATCATCAGCTTTTAAAAGCCATGGATCAAAAGTTGAAGCTGCCCCAAATGTGAAGAGTGGAGAGGTGTGGATTGCTTAAGATGAACCGAGGCTGGGCGGGGTGGCTCATGCCTGTAATCCTAGCACTCTGGGAGGCCGAGGTGGGTGGATCGTTTGAGCTCAGGGGTTCGAGACCAGCCTGAGCAAGAGCGAGACTCTGTCTCTACTAAAAGTAGAAAGAAATTATATGGACAACTAAAAATATATATACAAAAAATTAGCTGGGCATGGTGGCGCATGCCTGTAGTCCCAGCTACATGGGAGGCTGAGGCAGGAGGATTGCTTGAGCCTGAGAGTTTGAGGTTGTTGTGAGTGAGGCTGATGCCACGGCACTCTAGCCTGGGCAACAGACTGAGACTCTGTCTCAAAAAAAAAAAAAAAAAAAAAGATGAATTGAATAAATTCACTCCTTAGATATTTATATATCAATTCCATTTAGGATATGGAGCTTCAACTAGACTTATCACCAGATGTTACCCCTTGAAGGCTCTGGTGTGACTGTGTTTGCTCTCATAACTTTGTCTCAAAGGAAAAAATAATTAGCAATGGTGTTCCATAATGGTTAAGTAAATCAATCATATCACAAGTGTTTTGCCTTTTGCTTTGCTTATTGGTGCTAGTGTATTTGACATGAGTGAAAAAAACGAGGGGGGGACTTGAAATCGTGTACCACATTTCATCTGCCTAACTTTTTACATACATATGCAGTAAGCTCCTACACAGGAATCTTTGAAGTTCATTTCAGTACAATTCCTTTGTGTTTATGTTTTCATAGTAATCATACTTTAAACAGTTACTAAAGGTTAAATATATTTAGCCAAGAACATAAAAGGGTGGATGTACGTGTAAATCTAACTCAATAATTGAATGACAAAATCAGTAGTCAGACATGGTTAAAACAATTTTTGTTACATAGAGAGCAACTTAAAATTATACCACAGCAATTAGAGGTGAAACTTGCAACTCAAAGTCTTCAAGGGTGCTGACTGAAACGTATTTTTGGGGGGGTGGGGAGGTGGCCATATTTGCAAGATTTCTATTGTAATAAAAAATCAGCAAAAAACAAATCATATATGTACATATTTGGAAGTCAACAACACTATATGCCAACCAAGTGGTTCAGCAACCTCAAAACTTTTATTTTAAATGTTATTTTAAAAATTAAACACAGCCAAAATCTTACTCTAAAATTTAAAGCAAAATGAAAACTCCATATGCACATAGATAAGACTCTGCACTGTGTTGTAACCCTTCTGGGATCACTAAACAATATTAAATAAATCAAATATGTAGCTAGATTAATTCAGGTTACAATGATTAACAGAGTACACGAATATTAGGTTATAAAGTTATTGGCACAAACTTATTAAAATATTTCAATAGTCAGAGTGGGATAAAAGCAAATTTGCAATTAGTACTAATGAGTTCAGAATTAGCTTTATTATGAGAAAAATAAAATGCAATGGAATGCTGACACAGGGACCCCCTGACTTAAATGAATTTAAGTGAATTTTAAGTGAAATCCACTAGGCAGAGTGAACATTTATTATAAAAGGCTTGTATTCAGAAAAAAAGAGGTAAAGTTACTCTAATAGTTTGCTAAATAAATAATAATTTTATAATAGGTTAAAAAAACCCTAAATATGTGGTATAATCTTGCATTTGAATCTGACTTATATAAACTTATTCCCATTGGAATTTGAAATATTCATACATTTTAGGTGGATATTGACAGTTAAAGTGGAGAAAGGAGCAATGAATAGAGATTTAAAGTCACATATTTAAAAACACAGCATTATCTACTTTATTTTAGATGATCAAAGGGAACAGCACCATAATATGCAATACAGCAGCGTAACTTGCACAAAGCTGACATTCAATAAACAAATATTTATTAAATGAATAAATGGATAAATAAAAAGTAGTAATTCTTTCCTAACACAAGTCTATATGTTTAAGGTTGTCGATTTAGAAATTGACATGTATTTTTATATCAGGCTAGCCCAGTAAACAAAGTACAATTCAAAACAGTGAACTTCTCTCCTTCATTTTTCTACCTCGCTCCCTGCTTTCTCTTAAATTTTACCCCCTGTATGCAGTGTCACTTGGGAATTCATTCTTATGTTTTGACTTGTTTCTATTAATGGTCCATTTGAACTGTGCCTATATCATAGCTGAAAAGCAAACAAAGTGACCTGTTGGATTTTAGATCTTAACACTGGATAACGACAAAGAGCTACGAGAGAGAAGCTACATCTGCCATTTTAGCTCTGTATCTTTTGGTCATTTATTCGGATTTGGACCAGTAGTTCAGGAGTGTTAAATGCGAATTTGTCTATGCGAGGTTTTAGTTAGCAGTCTGAGGTCAGCATGCAGATGTTTTTGTTTTGGTTAAAAATCTAGACAATATTAAAAAGGAAAATTGAAGAAATCCTAAAGAGCTGTATACTCTATTTCTTCTTTTGATAAAATTAATCTATTTCTCAGCCTAAAGATTGTAGCCAAGGAAATCTTGGAGTTCTAGCATGAAGTACAATAGGAAAAGCACAAAGTAACTTCTCTTCTTACACCAAGTTCATACAGACCAAATAAAATAGAGACAATAGTACAGGATAAACATGGTGTCAATACTGTCCCTATGCCATTTTTCACAAATTTTGTTTCATGAAGTTCATCCTGAATTTGTTTCTTTGACAGAAATTTTTTAAAAACAATAATGTTCAAAGTGGAAGAGAGAACTGAAAATCATTTAGATCTGCTTAAAAGATTTTTCCCATCTTTCTTTCCTGGTTTCATTGATTTTATCAGTCAGTCAAGTTCAATAGATTTATTTACTACAAAAATATTTTAATAGCTCATTCTTATAAACTAACCCACCATATGTATGTATATTGTAAAACACTAACCTTGACTATATCTGAAAACTTACGGCAAATGAATAAATAAAAAACCTTATTCTTTAAACAGGAAATCCCATGTATCTTTAAAATGAAAGGGGAAAATTTAATATCAAGAAAGTAAATCTGCTGGACTCAGAGTTTGAACTATTACTATAAGATATGTAAAAATTTAGACTCATATTTTAAAGGTCAACAAAGAAAGATGCATAATTATTTAAAGTTAAAATACTTGACATGAATAAACAATACTGCTCAATAATTATAATTAAATGTTAGCATAAGTTACAATATTTTTTATTTTGCTATTTTTCTCTGTTGCTATTGTCATGAATCACACATTCTTGATGTGCGGTTTATCTATATGGAGGCAAGACATTTTCCCTAAAATTACAACTCATATGCTATGATGAGTTCTGTCCTGCAGAGGGCAGTGCAGTACAAACTCAGAGGGCATAGAGTGCACAAAACCAACGTTAGCTTATTTTATTCCAGTGGTAAGACAACATAGCAAAATTCCTTAGATCTACCATAATGACTAAACTTCTGGATGCAAGATAGAAAGGCTTTCTAATCGTCCAATTATTATGACCACATATCAATCAATTTATTTAATAGAGACAGATATATTTTTTGTCTTTTTTAAAAAATTTCAGAATATTAGGTGTATACAAACGTTTTGGTTACATAAATTACTTTTGTACCATTTGAGTCAAAGTTATAAGTGTGTCCATCGCCCAGATAGTGTGCACTGTACCTGTTAGGTGTGAATTTACACATCCCTTCCCCCTCATCACCTGCTTGATTTCTAATGAATGTTATTTCCATATGTGCACATAAGTGTTGATTGATTAGTTCCAATTTAAAGGTGAGTATATGTGGTGTTTGTTTTTCCATCTTGTGATACTTCACTTAGAAGAATGGTCTCTAGTTCCATCCCGGTTAATACAAGAGGTATTAGTTCACCAATTTTTTTATGGCTGAGTAATACTCCGTGGTATACACACACCTCATTTTATTAATCCATGCATGTATTCACGGGGACTTGGGTTGTTTCCATACCTTTGCAATTGTGAACTGTGCTGCTATAAACATTCGAGTACAGGTGTCTTTTTTTTTTATAGAATGTCTTTTTTTCCGTTGGGTAGATACCCAGTAGTGGGATTGCTGGATCAAATGGTAGATCTACTTTTAGTTCTTTGAGGTATCTCCATATTATTGTCCATAGATGTTGTACTAGTTTGCAGTCCCACCAGCAGTGCATAAGTGCTCCTATCTCTCTGCATCCACACCAGCATTTGTTGTTTTGGGACTTTTTGATAAAAGCCATTCTCACTGAAGTTAAGTGATATCTTATTGTGATATTGATTTGTATTTCCCTGATGATTAGAGATGCTGAACATTTTTTTCATGTTTCTTGGCCATTAGTCTATCTTCTTTTGAAAAGTTTCTGTTCATGTCTTTTGCCCACTTTTTAATGGGGTTGTTTGATTTTTCCTGCTGAATTGCTTGAGTTCTTTATAGCTTCTGGTTATCAGCCCTTTATTGGGTGTATAGCATGCAAATATTTTCTCTTTCTGTAGGTTGTCTATTCGCTCTAATGATTGTTTCATTGGCTATGCAGCAGGTTTTTAATTTGATCAGGTTCCATTTATCTATTTTTGTTACTGTGATTGTCTTCTTCATAAATTCTTTGCCTAGGCCAATGTCCATAAGAGTTTTTCCACCATTTTCTTCTACAATTCTTATAGTTTCATGCCTTAGGTTTAAGTCTATTATTTATCTTGAGTTGATTTTTGTGAGTGGTGAGAGGCGTGGATCCTGTTTCAGTCTTCTATATGTGGCTATCCAATTTTCCCAGCACCATTTATTGAACAGGGATTCTTTTCCCCAGTGTATGTTTTTGTCTACTTTGTCAAAGATCAGATAGATGGCAATATGAGGATGGTTTTCTATCTGGGTTCTCTGTTCTGATCCATTAGTCTATGTTTTTGTTCTTATACCAGTACCATAAGTAACCAAATATATGCTGTTTTGGTTACTATAGCCTTGTAGTATAGCTTGAAGTCTGGTAAATTGATGCCTTCCAATTTGTTCCTTTTGACATATATTTTTTAAAAACAAATGACTAAATTGATCCTTGATCAGTTGTACACAGTTCCAGTAGATTCTATTTAAGAACATAGTTTACGAAAATGGTTCTGTGACTCTGCAAGACTTTGCTTCAGGTTGTATGAGCTCCTTGAAAAAGAGTAGTACTCTATGTTCTCCTACACAATGGAAGTTTACACACTTGATTTTATGAAGCTATTTTTTTCCTGCATATGGCTCTTCAAAACTCTTTTCAAAACTACAAGTTAAATCCACTTATGAAAAGTTATAAAAGCAAATATAATTTTTACACACTCAAGGATAGTTATTGCAAAACTCCTAAAACCTTTGCATTATTGCTGGGAAACTAACTCATGCCAGGAGATTAAACTTCAAATTGGGCAGTCAAATTAAGGACATTAACCAACCTTTAATGCCTTGCTAAAGTACTAAAATGTTTGACAGGTATTTTAAATACATTATCTCATTTAATCTTCACAGCAGTCCTATGATTGGGTATCTCCTCATTTTATGAGTGAAGGGATGGAGTCAGAAAATTAAGCATCATCGTCAATGTTTCATAGCTATTTGGTAGGAGAATTAGAAAGAAAATCTAGGTCTTTCTGATGCCAAGCTTTTAATGATTACACTATATTATCCCTCAGTTTTGAGGTGAGTAGTATTATGGTGTAATTAAGATTATGCTCTAACCAATTATAATAAATCCAATCACATAAACTTTAATGAGGATATGCAATTGTGAAGGTGATTGAATTGCATGTAGTATACAAACTTGTGTTCAGATAAATTTGTGTCTAACAGTGGTTTTCAAAGTGCTGTCCCAGATCACAGCATCCTGGGAACTCCATTAGAAAGGTAATTTCTCAGGTCCCATCTCAGATCTACTGATTCAGAAAGTTTCTAGCAGGCACTACCTGGTAGCATATAATTTTTAACAGGTGATTTTTATGTATGCAAAACTTGAGAGACATTAAGCACATATATAGTGGTTAGGAGTGCCTCTGTGGAGTTGGATTGCATGGTTTTAACCCTGGCTCCACCACTTTTTGTTATGTGACTTTGAGCAAGTGTCTTAATGTCTTTGCATCTGAATTTCCTCATGTGTAAAATGGGGTTAATAATAGTCAATTCATATGTTTGTTATAAATATTGTGTTAAATGGATAATACAAATAAAGAACTAGTGTTCTGCACACAGGAGTCTCCATAACATTAGCTATGGTTTTATTTAAACACACATACCACACACACACATAGAAGCAAAACTCCTAAATTTCTTAGTTCCTCCTATTCATGGTGTTTTTCACGCATCAAATTGAATAACTAATTTATGTTTGTAGTAAAAAGTCTGACTGTTTTTGATGCTTGATTATGACAGTTTTAAACCCACCCTTATCTCTTCTCTTGTCCCAGATCTGAGAGAGCCATTAAGGAAACTTGGATATGGCAAGTTCAAACCACACATCAGGAATCTTCATCTCATCCCCTACCCTTGTAATAAAAACAGCCATTATTGCCACAAGCAATAATGATGATTCCTACTCTCTTAAGCCATTCTCATACCTGCTTTTTGACCCTGCTCTTCTCTTCCCAGAAAGCCCCATTATGTGCATAACAAAGCTCGTCACACTGAGTACGTCTAGTATCGTCAGACCCCACATGCAAACCAGTTTTGGGTAGGTGTTGCTCCCATCCCCTGTAGGGCACCCACAGACCAGGTTTGAGGTCTGTCTTCTGAGGCATTTCTCCAAACTCATTCACACACTAGCTACTTGGGAAATACATCACCTGAAGGATGTGGAAATTAGTTTTTGCTATTGTTTTAATCCAATTCTTGATGAAACCATGAAAGTCCTATAAATTAGAGAGAATTAAAAATTCTAAGGCAGATCTCCTCTTATAGTAAAAATATTCTGAAAAAGCCTCACAGAAATCCATTTTTTGTTAAATCACTGAGTAAGCTTCAAATATTCTTTGAAAGAGGACTTCCACTGTGAGTTGCTTCCATTTTCACATACCTACTTTGTGAGGAAGGACTTCCAGGTGTGATGCAATAACAGGACAGAGAATCATAACGAAGAATTCTTGCTAAAGGACTTTGAACTTGAATCTAACAACTTTCTGTATCAGGTCACATGTTTATAAGAAATACAGGAGCTAGAAAGGGAACATATTAAAGAATACTATCAGAATACAGGTAGCCAAATCAGAAAACGGGAAATTTTATAGCACAAATGATCCAGTTTCTTTGATAAATACACACCATTAAAAGGAAAGGGGGAATTGTTATCCATTAGTATATAGGTACAAAGGAATATATTATTCAGCCTTAAGAAGAGAAGTAAATGATGGTAATTGTGACATGATTGAACTATGAGGATATTATGCTAAGTGAAATAAGCCAGTCACAGGAAAAATACTGCATGATTCTACTTATATGAGAAATCTAAAACAATCAAATACATAGAAGCAGAGAGTAAAATGATGCTTGCCAGGGCTGGGGGGGAGGTGAAAATGGGGAGTCGCTGTTCAACAGTTTTCGTTATGCAAGATGAATAAGCTCTAGACACATGCTGTACAAATTGTGCCTGTAGTTAGCATTACTGCATTGTATATTTAATATTTGTTAAGAAGGTAGATCTCATGTTGTGTTTTTACCACAATTTAAAAAAAAAAGATATTTTAAGAGGCACATCAGACAAATGCAGTTTGTACCTTGCTTATTAGATTTTGATTCAAACCAGACAATTGTAAGGAAATAATTTTGAGATCACCAGGGAAAATTTAAAAACGACTGAATATTAGATAATTAATTGTTACTTTGGCTGGTTGTAATAATGGTATGGTACTGTGGATTTTTTTTTTTTATAAGGGGTCTTCCTTTGTCACCAGGCTGGAGTGCGGTGGCTTCATCATAGCTCACTGCCACCTCCTTGAACTCCTGAGCTCAAGTGATCTTCCTGCCTCGTCATCCAAGTGTGGTTCTATTTTTTTAAAAAAATCTGTATTTGTTAGAGATTCATAGTGAAGTGCTTAGGGGTAAGATAATAGTATGGTGGGCTTTGGTTTAAAATATTTCACTCAAAATACAAAGAGGAGTGAGAAAGATGAGATAAGAATGTTCATCATTTTTGAAGCTGAGTGATAGGTACATGAAATTTTACAATTATCTCTATTTCTGAATATAGTTCAAAATTTCCATAATAAGTGATTAAAACAAACAAAAGATCTCTGTTTTCCAGAATTCTTAATAAATATTGGGGAATCATCAAAAAATGAACTATGGGTATGAAATTCATGTAACAAAATATTTTTCATATATCATATCATTCCCAAAGTCTGATGAATTGAAAAAATACAGAGGGACAGATAATTCAAATCTTAAAGTAGACTTATCTTGGTTCACAAGGCAATGGAAATGACCAAAGCACATGGATTTACACAATAGATTATCCACAAACTACACAATTTGAGAATTGTGATGAGAAGGACTATTGAGTCCAAAGTCAGAAGCCATTATTGCCACAGGCAGTCTGCCCCTTGTCTGGAAAGGAAAACAGAAGAAGAAGGCAGCATTGCAAAGCCATCTGCTTGGGCCCCAAGCTGTTTACCTGGTTGTTTGCACTGCTGGTCAGAGAAGCATTTGGATATTCCCACTCTGGCATGACCTGCTGCCAGGTGACCTTGGGGTTATTTATCTTCTGCAGCTGGTTTTTTAGCTCATATCAGCCTGGGACTCTGGGGAATTCGGCTGTTCACCCTCAGTGTCTCAGCCAACAGTCTGTCAGGGAGTCCTTCCTTCCTCTGTGTTCCAGGTCCAACTCTAGTATTCTTGCCAGTTCAGAACTGACAGTGCATAATGTTCTTTTGCATGTTCATCGTAAATAACCTAGCCAGGATGTATAAGGTGTTTACTAATCTGTATCAGCATTTTCCTTATATCAACCTGACTATAAAAGGCTGAAATTGATTATAGCTATGCCAGATTTTATTGTTGTTATTATTTCTATTTGTTTGGTTTTGTTTTCATTTTTGGTGGGATGAGCACTAATAGATATTGTCTAAGATAATATTGTGTTAAATTTAATGGCATGCTCTACTATGTCTTATTAAAATAAATACCCATGGATTAATTTCTGTGCCAGTTCAATTCAATGCAAGTACCTTGTACATGTCAAACTTGGTACTAGGTGTATGAGAATACAAAGATCATTAAGACTTGATCTCTCTCTTGAGATGCTTACTGTTAATCTTCTTGGTATTAGATTGATGGTGGGAACATGGTGAGCAAGAGCCATGTAAACCAATAACTGCAGTGTAATATAAGTACATCCTAGGAATGGTACAGATGCTACATAAATAAATAACATTTACAAGTATCAGTGTACTATACAAGCCCTCTGAGAGCAAATGATGTAAAAAGAATAAATGTCCCACAGCTTCAGAAGGCTTATATTGCTCTCATAAATACATTTGAATAAAAGGATACAGCCGTACTGTACAATATGGTAGCCACTGACTACCAGTGGCTACTTAAATTTAAATCAATTAAAATTGCATAAAACAAAAAGCTACATTTGAAGTGCTCAATACTTACATGTGGCTAGTGGATACTGTATTGAATGACACAGGGCATTTCCATAATTGTAGTAAGTTCTATTAGAACTAACTGACAGTACCAAGGTCTATTACAATCTTTTCAGATGTTAATATGTATATGAATTACCTGGGTACCTTGTTTAAATATTATAATTCAGAAAGTCTGGGTTAGGACCTAAGATTCTGCATTTCTAACAAGCTCTGAGGTGCTACTGAAGCGTCTGGTCCATAGACCATACTTGGAGCAGCAGAAATCTGTACTATTCCATGCACATTACAGAATAATTAATGTGTCAAAGGGACTTTTTTTCTCTCCTCCGTTGGAGGACTACTTCTTTTAACTGAGGCATGGGAAAATGTAGGTGGCTACTATTGTCTTAATAGAAAGAGTTTTTCCTCTAATGTCTTTGAGGTTATATTCTACAATTCAATCATATCTGTAATAATATCTAGAAGTTCATGCATTTGAAAAACTTCAGTCCTAAAATGTAAAGTAGAACAAAAATCAAAAATATCTGTGCTTTAACCATGCACAATCCATACCTGCCCAATTTCATTCTGGCCATTCGTGAATCTACAGAAAACCAAATAGGTCTTAAATCATTTTTAAATCAAATAAAATTGGAATTCATTTATTCATTTTAAAATTAATTCTAATATATTTAACTACTGCTCTAATAATGCCACATGCAGTTTTCTTGTGATTACTTTGTTTCAAAGCTTTGCTTTTCTCTACATTTTTTTTAGTTATTACAACTATAAAAGATTTCACAAGAAAAAATAAATTCAACTCAAGTAGGGGGACTTATGCTTGTTCCAAAAATAGTGAAGCTATTATTATTTAGGATAGAAAGAAAAATGAAAATAGCCTTAAATCCTTGATACTAGTGGAATGTATGCCACTTCTATTCCTGTTCCCACTTCCTGGCTCATTAAATTCAAGTAGAATTTACCATCCCAATGTCAATTCAAAACATCCATTTTCCCAAAATGGATGAGGCATAATGTCAGTTTTCTCCTCAGTATTTCAGTTCTGACACTATTCTCTGGAAAGCTCTTAATTATATTGGCATGTTGCACATTGCTTATCACTACAGCCTCTAATCCCATGCAAATAACGTGCCACACACACAAACAAACACACACAAAGTAAAACAAAACAAAACAAAACAAAACAAAACGAAGGAATATGTGCTCTATTCATCGTTCTTTCTCTTTGGAAGTAAGTAGCCACTTAACACTTCCAGAATCTCTTGGAGACACTCCAGTTTCCTCAAATTGTGCCTTAATGACCTGAGAGCATTCATTTAAATAACCCACACAATAATATATGCTCAACGAAAAATAGTTTTACTAACCATAGATTCAGAGAAAACTTCTAAAATCATTTTATGTGTTACTCATCCATACCAAAATTATCCAGATTAAAAAGTTAATGCAAGTGGGGATATTGTTCCCTACTAATAAAAGACAATCCATTAATCACCCTTTTCAAATAGCTAATTGACTACTTGGACTTTTTCTGGTACTAAGATTTACTGATTTAGATAGAATAACATGAAGAGAAAAGTGTGAGTATTCACAGGATAGATACATTTATGGCTAGACTGGGGATGGTTAATGTTAATCCCTTAGAGAGAAGAGATGCTTAAGATGCTGAAGGAAAACATTGATGCTGCTTGGTGTTTTCATCCCGTTAAGCTTGAAACCATTCTACTCCTCGTGTTCCTTTCAGCTGTCTAGGTTGAAAGGAACTTGTGGACCAGAACTTCCTACATTCACATTGGTCTAACCGAAACCATGCACAAAGACTTCCAGTTTATTTGCTTCTCACTTTAATTAATGAATACAAGCCACCTTTGCAGGAAAATAAGGGTAGACAGGAATAAAGGGAAACAAGGGATAAAGGAAGACAGAGACCAGACGTGATGGAAAACAAGTAAGAAAACAAACAAAAACCCCTGAAGAGTTCATCTTTGTTGGTCAAAAAACCCTGAATGAAGGTAAAGGAAGAGTGACTTATTGAATGAGGTTTGCTGAGTAATCTGCTTTTCATCCTTGGTAATGGGTAGGAGAGAAGCCTGAGATCAGTAGGATTCACCTTTTATAGCTGTGTTTGGTTACTACTATTCCAGTCTTTATGTATCATTTCATGAGATAGAAATAATTCCTTGAAAGAGTTTAATTTTCAGAATGATTGACTGAAATTTGGGATGTACAGAGAGATGCTCTGTCAAGTTGACTGACTCACAAAAGCAGATTCTGGTTCTTTATAAGGATCCCTTTTAATCTAAATGATAAGATTCTGTCTGAGAAGAAAATTTGGTAACCCTTTATTTCTGGTCCTGTCAGTTTGTTCTTGCAAAGTTAATCAAGTATAGTTTGAGTTAAAGGTGGACAAACGTTTTCTGTCTACACAAACACAAACCAACCTTGATGACTGGTTTATATTGAACTTGGTTTCTGTGCACACTGTTTAATAGTTTGAGCTTTGTGGGAGCATTAAATGAGGAGAAAGAAGTAGAACAAGAAGACAACATGCAACCAGAAGTGGAGAAAACAATCAATTCTCTTGGTGTAGAAGACAGAAGGACATGAACCCTACCACCTAAATATCTCTTTCATCTACTGGAGATCACGCTAGGTAAAAAATATATATATAAGAATTAAGTCAGTGTCTTAGAAGTCAGATTTCTTAAAGTTGCATTTTCTTTTTGGGTTCTCAATTACCTTAAGAAAATTTGTCCAGATTATGTACATTAGATTACAGTATTTATAATAGGTCAACCAGCAGGCAACAGTTTTGAAGTAGCTGTCATTGTCATCACATGTAGGATCTTGGTAGCTATTCTAGATGACAAAACTGGACAAAGGTAATATTTCAGTGTTTTGGATAACAATGTAAGGTTCTTGTTAGAGAAGTGTGTGTAAGCTCAAAGCGTTAGCCTGTAAAGCACATCATCATAGTCTCTCAATTTATGAAGTGAATTCTAATTTCTGGTTCTTAATGAAAGAAAATAAATATTGTATTTTGCATATACTTCAATATTTAATACGATTTAAAAATTAAATAGTAGAATAGATTAAGTTTCTTGTTTTCTGCTTCCATTTAAACTGTATAATTTCAGCATAAGGATAATTTTAATCAGTCTTTATTTATTTCTTAATTAGCTCAGCCTTCCCTAATTACTATGTTAGCTGCAGTTTTCCTGCTCCTTATCTCTGGACAGTGTCATCATGAGGGTGAAGGATATACAGAGGATGAAGATGATAGTAATTTATAATCTGTAAATTAATGTCACAAGCTGACATTTCATTTATTATAATGAAACAATTTTTGGAAGGACAACTCACATTTTAAAAACACATATATCAATAAGTGCAACCGTAAATATCACAGATGACTACAGGTACAGTATAACTTGTATATTCCTAAATTCTTCAGCCTTGGGGGAGGGGCGATCCGTCCTCCTTTGGTACTCAACTAAAACCCCAAGTCCCCAGCCTGGATGAGTGCCAGAAGTCCAAAGCTCTAAGTGCCGTACTGTATTTTATCAAGTTTGAGGTGCATATTTGTTCACATTTTAATGTCATTGAAGTAGGATGTGTCCTACAGTCAATGGAATCTTGCAATTACTGTCAGCCAGGTAGCAGATACAGCTATCTTTGTCATCACACATGTGACTTGGTAGATATCCCCAGTGCCAAAACTGGCCTACCTATCATCTTGATTTTTTGAACATTTGAATGTAAGGATAATTTGAGGAAGGAATATGAGGTCTGTTTGTTGTATAAAAATCTTCTCATGAGTCTGACAGCAAGATTTAAAAAGCACCAGCTTCAAACTAGTATCAAAGGCTTGGAAGAAAATCCCAGAGTCAGTATGAAAAAACCCTAAAGATGGGCTGCATCATCACCTTATTTTTGTAAAAAACAAAATTTTAATGGCTCTGAGTCAAACACTGACCCAGAAGAGTCAAACTTGATGTAAATAAGTTCTAGAACTATCTTACCCAATTTAGTTGCTTATATTTTCATTTTTATACACATACAGGAGTGCTCTGTAATAAAAACAAAATTTGTGTTTAAATAAGTCTAAAAGTTTTCTCTCCTCAAATGGAAAAAAAAACTAAGTTCTAAAAAAATCTGGTCTAACAGTATAATTGGCAGGGTTTTTTTTTCTTTCTTTCTTTGTGGCAAATAAAATAATGATGCACCTTAAAATGACTGCATCTTAGACTCAAAGAAATATATTTCTAGGAATTTCCAGGGAGTCATTTCATACTCCACCAATTAGCACTGACTGTTGCTCTTCATCTTTCTAATGATGCCAGGCATCACATGCATCATAGGGCCACTGCTCATGGTCTGTTCCTCTGCTAATGGCATTTTGTCTTATAGGAAGCCACGAAACAGAGCTGCCACCAAGCTATGGTCTTAAGAACACTTATTGGAATTGTGAGCATGTACGGAAAAACAATGCTGTAAAGGAAATTTTAGCCTGAAATATTTCATAGCATTGTGTTTATTTTTTATTTTTATTTTTATTTATTTATTTATTTATTTTTTGAGACAGAGTCTTACTTTGTTACCCAGGCTAGAGTGAGTGCCGTGGCGTCAGCCTAGCTCACAGCAACCTCAAACTCCTGGGCTTAAGCGATCCTCCTGCCTCAGCCTCCCGAGTAGCTGGGACTACAGGCATGCACCACCATCCCCGGCTAATTTTTTCTATATATATTTTTAGTTGGCCAGATAATTTCTTTCTATTTTTAGTAGAGATGGGGTCTTGCTCTTGCTCAGGCTGGTCTCGAACTCCTGAGCTCAAACAATCCACCCACCTCGGCCTCCCGGAGGGCTAGGATTACAGGCGTGAGCCACTGCGCCCCGCCAGCATTCTGTTTAGAGTCCACTGTTCTGCTTTGCTGCAGACAGGCCCTTTCTAGATCTCTCCATGGTCTTAGCTTCTCATCACTGTTGCAGGAAACATCTTGCTTTGCTAAAAATGGAACATTCTCAGCCAATATTGAAAGCCTATTGATGTCTAAAAAACTTACCAAGGTTTCTTTCAGTTCACAATAAAGATGGCCTTCCACGTTGTTTAGAAAATACTTCATTTTCTTATTGACTCAGACTTTGTAAAATTGCATTTTTGCTTTACATTTCCATGACTAAAAAGCCTATCAAAATGTTTATCTTTGTGAGGTGTGTATGTGTTTTTCAAAATTAAAGAACAATATTCTCCTAAATATTAATTCGGTTTCTATTCCTAAAATGATAGACAAAAATATCAGGCAGCAAGTTAAAATAGCTGCTTGTTCTTGCTATATAAAAAACTCACTGGAAGAAAATATAACCAAAAGAAACCCACTAAAATTCAAAGACCAACCTGATGTCTTGAACTCTGATGCTCTATTTGCACTAAAAGCTTAAGGACACAAATGAATGAGCACTAAGAGATACTGACATCCTCTGAAACTACAAAGGAGCAAGAAGATTTACAAATGGGAACTGGTGAGACCTGAGCATACATTCTACTTCTGAAATCTCCAGGACAGAATAAACTAAAGATAAGCAAAGTGACCAGTTATTTAATGTGATCTATAAATACTACAAATGAAAAATAAAATACCAGCTATAAATTAGAACAGTAGTTCTCAAACTTCAGTGTATCAAACTTTAGAGACATCAGCTTCATCCAAGGAGCTTGTTAAAAACTGGAGAGTTCTAGTTCCCAGTGCCCAGTTACTTTGAATTAGTAGGTCTGTGGCAGGTCTAGAAATTTACATTTTTTCATAAAAAACATTAGTTGATTTTGATTCAAATGGTTCAAGGCATCATATTAAAGAAGCAAGCAAACAAACAAAAGCTGCTCTAAAGCTTATACTCAAACAAGAAAGATAAATATTCAATAACATCCCATAATAACATACTACACAAACAAATGGTTTAGCCATTTGTTTAGATATCTGTATACATAGTTCAACAATTAGAATAGTTATGAAAAAATTTTTAAACATTTTAAGGCATCTAATGGACAAATTATTCTTTAATATTTAATGATCTTCAAAGAGAAAAGAATCTTAGTATGATAATTTAATTACATTACTTGAAAAATGTCAGTTATTTAAATATGTATAGGCAGAGATTTACAGTCTTGGTCATGCACACTCTAGTGTTCAGTGAAATCTAAATTTCAAAAATTATTATTATAACTTAAACACTGCAGAATTGACATTTTATATTTCTCAGGCCATGTTTGATATATATAGACACCAAAAATAACATATATTATATTCTGAACAATCAAATGTTTAAACATATTGAAAGGTGAGTGCTGTTATAAAAAGATGTTAAGAATTTTGTATAATATTGTATTCCCTCATATGATAAATAAACAAGTCCATAATTTTTAATTTTGTGGACTATAAGAATAAAATACATTATTTTATTCAAAATTGTATTGAAAATTGTATTGAAAATTTTATTTTCTCAGTTCAGCATCAACATCTGGTTTCTATATTTATTCATTGAGTATCCAATTGAGTCTTTTCTGTGTGCAAGGCACTGTGTTAGAAGCTATAATGGATAAAATATCTATGCTTAAAAGCTAGTAGATTCCTTCAAACTCAGTGTATCAAAAAAAAGCTAGTAGAAAAGAGAATTTTAATAAATAGAACAAATATTATGCTTTGCAGCTATCTTTTTTCCCTTATTTCCCAACATGTAAGAAATATGATGTGTAGAACATGAATTTGGTATTAGGCAAGTGAATTCACCTCTCAGATTCTCCATTACTTTATCTGTAAAACTGGAAAAATATTACCTACCTCATAATGTTGTTATGAAAATAAATAAGATAATGAATGTAGCTTGAAGTAGATGCCTTGTGTTGATTATTATTACTTTGTGGTCATAGGATACACTATGTATTTGAATACTGCAACTGAAATTATCTCTGGAGGACATTGTTTGGTACCCTAGAAAATTATTCTCACATTTCAAGATAGTCAGCACAAGTGGCTTAATGAGTTGATACAATTCATGAGATACTTCTGAAATACAGTCCTTAAAAGGGCATTGAATTGTATCATTGTGAAAAATATTCATTGAATTATATTACCGTGAAAAACAGCACAGCATCAAAATACATTCATTGTCCCTGGATTCATCAGTTTCATTTAGCATTAACTAACCTTGGGGAGTTAATTTCTCTGTGCTGAGCCATTGTGTTGAACTTCTAATCAATTTACATTTTATGAAATGCAATCTTAAATTCTTCAGGTTTCTGACAGATAGATATAGTATGTCCTGATTAAAATATAAGACGTAATTTCTAATTGAGGGCTAGTTTTGCTTGACAAAATATCACTTTTTTATTGCAGAATTCAGATGGCTAATGAATAACAGCATAATAGCTTCTTACTCATTTCCTAAAATACAGAATTGAAAGACAACTGACAATAAGTCAACATCAATGTTTTTGGAGAGAACTTTTGGCAGCTGTTATATATAATCATCTTAGCTCCCACATTGTAATCCTATCAAGCATAACCCAGGTTATTTGTTGTTCTCCAAAAGTAACATTGCTTAATAGATTTCTATTTATGCAGCATTTTTTGAAGTACATACGTATAAAAGTAGCAGAGACATTCAAATATTATAGGCATCAAATGCTTTGTTCGTGACCAGTCTCTTCTTTGTTGTTGTTAACAAAGAAATACACCATAAATTTTTTAAATTGTTGTCAAAATCTAATAGTTTGGAATACTAAAACTATTGTGGCCAACTATTTTGGCCTTCTGCAATCTCTAATGTTCTGCATGTGTGTGTTGGTAATATTAACTCCATATTTGTATGTTTGGAATATTGAAGAATGAATCTAGGTTTCCCTCTCGCTTGCTCGCTCTCTCTCCTTTTGCTGTTTTTGTTGTTTTATATATATATATATATATATATAAATAATTTAATTTGGCCCATTTCTTAGCCTAATCCAGTACATTTTCTGAGACTGCAACAATATCAATTTTTAACAGGAATCTTGGTTAAGTATAATAAATACTTAAAATACTTAATGCAGAAGTATTTTGTCCTGAAAACAGCAAATTAATTAAAGATCAATTGCTAAATAAACAACTGTCAGGTGCTTTGGAAGACCTGCAGAAACAGGACTATCTACCTTCTCAGGACAGCTTTCTGTTGTAGAAGATACCCAGTGTTGCCTAAAGAATCTAAGATTGAGATCAGTCCCTGACAAAGTTAACCCAAATAGCAGCTCTTTGCTCTATGATTTTTGCTGGGCTAAAAACAAAAGTTAACAGAAGAGCAAAGTGAGCCAAACAACAAAGAATAGAAGCTCTTAGTCTTGAGAAGTTATATTTTTCATATTCAAAAATATTTAAGTAATGTAATATTTTGAAATATGGTTGATTCTTGAACAACATGGGTTTGAACTGCACAACTTCACTTCTACATGGTTTTTCTTCCTTCTCTGCCACTCCTGAGACAGCAAGATCAATCCTTCTTCCTCCTCCTCAGCCTACTCAACAGCAAAATGACCAGGAGAAGACCTTTATTAAGACCCACTGCCATTTAATAAATAGTACATATATTTTCTCTTCCTTGTGATTTTCTTAATAACATTTTCTTTACTCTATCTTACTTTATTGTAAGAATATAGTATATAATGGCTATAATATAGAAAATATGAGTTAATCAACAATTTATTATAATATGTTACCGATAAGGCATCCAGTCAACAGTAGTTGAGTTTTGGGGGTTTCAAAAGTTACACAAGTCTTTTTGGCTACACAGGAGTCAGCAACCCTAACCACTGTGTTTGTTCAAAGTCAGCTGTATTCTTTTTCCTTTAAGAGTTCTCAAGATGGAACACTTTCAAACTGACTCTCTCATAGTAAGTAACATTTATGTTATAGATTTTTAAATTCTTGATTTTTTAAAATTAAAAACAATATTGAAATTGAAAAAAATGATTATTAAATTCTACATTTCCTGAATTACATATGCAGACTAAAACTATAATAATGCCCTTTTACATAATTTTAAGGATGTATGTGTAACTAAATTGACAAAATATTTTAAGGAAAATTTTCACTATTTTATCTATAGTATGCAGTGTTTATATAATCATGCCAAAAAAATGACCCTTTTAACTTTTCACTGGGGAAATGAGAGATGGCCTTATATTTGCGGTCGTTAGTAGAGCCTAATTCTTGCTTGAGTCCAAAAGCAAGTGAGAGGTCAGTACAACAATGCCTCATTGGTTTATTATGATAATAACAGTGCAATGGACAGAAATAGGGAAGCCACAAAAGAGAGCTGATGGTGGTGAGAAGAAACCAGGGGATCAAATGTAATGCTTAGCAGATGATTAGATTCAGCAGTGAAGCCTAAGGCGCAGGTACAACTGGGAATTAGGACAAATTACATTCAACAGGGTAAGGGCTTTACCATTTTAAGAATCTTCCAGGATATATTCTGGAACAAGTATAAATTTACCTTCATCTATTCTACCGCATGTGTTTATATCATAATCATTAAACTTCATCACTCTGAGTTTCATAAATTTTTTAAAATCTACAACTTGAAGACCCATGGCCTATGTTTGATACTGACAACATTGTATAATTAGCATTTGTAGCAAACTGAAATGTAATGCTTGTGGCAATTAATATTTTATAGTTTTCCAAAAGCTTTATTTTAACAATATTCATACTTATATCCAAATAAAAGCAAGAGGTAGGCTGATGACCTCTTAAAAGTTTCTTCCAGTCTAACAATTCACAATTATCAAACAAATTTACAATTCTCACAGTGATGTTGGATGTAAATACCTCTATCCTTAACAAATAAATAACATTAAATCCTTTCTCGCTTGTATATTTAGGTCCAATTCATGTTTGCTCCATTGCTTCTAAACTCCTTGGGTTGTTCCAAGGGTGTAAAAGGAGACTTGATGGGAGAACCATGTAATTAACACTGTAGCTAAACACTTGCCCTCCCACTGCCTGAAAATCAGAGGGGGTGGGGGGCACTGAAGAATTTGCATAAGAGAATACAACTTACCATTATTCACATACCTAGAAACATAAAGTGCCATACATATTAACAGTATTAATATGATAGAACTCATGTAAATCGATAACTGTAATAAGGCTCAAAAAAAAAAAAGCACAAGAATTCATGTTCTTTCCTCCACCTCTGCTTTCTAAGGAAGGGTCTTTTTTTCACCCCCTCTCCCAGCCCTTCAATCCCCACTGCTCAGACTTAGGACTTGATTTTGTTGATTTGATGGATACAGTAGAGAAGAAAATTGAAAAAACACTAGAACTGAAATTGCTTTCCATGGGAAAAGGCATAGAGGTATCACTGAGGAAGAGAAGGGTGTGAGAAGGTGGGAGGACAGGCATCGAGCAGTGGGTGGGGCAGAGAGAGGACATGGAGTCCAAGCAAAGCGTGAGAGGAAGAGAGCTGAAGGGAAGACATGTGAGCTGCCAGGGGAATGGAATTTGGGTGGAGAGGAGTGGATGAAGCGTATACTGTGAAGCTTTTCGCTCTACTTTTGTATCATACTCCCTCTTGTTTCTTCCTTGTTAAGAAGCGGAGATTTCTTACTCAATATAGAAATATTTTCCAAGAATGTGTAAATTTGGTTTGTGATTTTTTTATTACAATGAAAAGGGCCCTAAAGCAAGACTCTAAGATTCAGGTATATTCAGGCTATGTCTGAAACAGGTATTATTTAAATAAAAACTGGGATAAATTAAAAGCCAAGTCAGGAGCTTGTTTTCCATTAGAGGTGCAAATCTAAAAACATAGGATCATTAGGGACAGAGACTCATCCCCTAAGTGAATTCTGAGTTCTGGGTAATCAGTGTGTCTGTGACTCCAAATCTAATAATTATTTAGAGGTGTCTTGAGCAAAGAGGAAAGGATGAGAGGAAAAGGGGTTTGCGTGTGTGTGTGTGTGTGTGTGTGTGTGTGTGTGTGTGTGTGAGAGAGAGAGAGAGAGAGACAGAGACAGAGACAGAGAGAGACAGAGAGAAATGGATGAAAGGGATGCTGAGGTAAAGTTCTGGGTTCCTCTGTCTAATAAGACTTCCTCTCTGGCTAGTCAAATCCGGCAGTTCAACTGCCAGAAGAGCTTTTCAAAGTGCCCAGAGTTTTTGCCTGGAATTTCTTAACTCTCAAAATAGACTCCATGTAATTGATACATGTAAATTTATATAAAAGCCTTAGCAGGTTGTACACATTATTCAGAGAATGTAACCAAAATATTTATACCCCTGTAATATCCTGAATAAATAAATAAATAAATAAATGTTCCAGAGTTTCTCCTGCCAGGCAGTATTCTACTTATTAAACATCATTTCCTTAATACCCTAATCAAGACAAGAAGCACACAAAACTGAACAGGCTAACATGCCCCACTTGCTAAATTTCCCTTAAATATTTCTTGTAACACAATTAATACATATTCATTGTACAAAATCAAAAATTCCAGATAAGGAAAAAAAATCAACTAAAACTTTCAGAGCTGCTGTTAACATTTGAGTATATCTATATCCATCTATAGCTATCTATATATATCTTGCATATATGAGCATTAATATTTTGTTCAGATTAAGACTATAATTTTAGTAGATAATTTTAGTAGATATATATATCTGTATATCTTGCATATACAAGCATTAATATTTTATTTCTTCTAAAACATGATATTTCACATATTTATAACCTGATTTTACATATAGATTATCTTTCCACATCAAGGAAGAAAAATTTATATCATTATTTTTATTGTAAGACTGGATCATAATTTATTACTAACGTTGGATATTTAGGTTGTTTTCATATTTAGGTTGTGTCCATATTTCATATGTTATTATGGAATTATGTCTTCCTGTGTGTTTTTCTAGAAGCAAACTGAGCAAATATTTGAGGGCAATTAATGTATTTGAGAGGTGCAGAGAAGCGAGAATTTAGAAAGTAAGGGCCAGTAATAAATGGTGTATTATCAAACCAATTACCACTATAGTTAGCTAGAACTTGGTCTCAATAGGGACACTCTGACAGCTGGTGTAGAACAAAGGCCTGAAAGAGATCTCTCCCAACGAGTGAAGAACCTGGGCTATCTATATACCAAATCTGAATGCTCATTGATTGAGAGGACTGTTTCCAGGAACTGGGGCACATTAATTCCATAGTTTTTCCAACCAGGTACACAGGTAGTAAAGGGGGCTTCCATGGCAAAGAAAACTCTCAGGCAAAGAAAGACTGGGCCTGTGCAATGTAAGTCAGGCCAGTGTGCACTTAAATGGTAAGAGTGACAACGGGAGTGGAGCACCAATGGCATCTATGACAGTCAACCTCTTGCACTACACAGATCTACCTATGTGCCACTTTAATTTCATTCCAGTCTGTGATGGCTTCTCCAATTTTGTGGGCAGTCATAATTCCTGAAATAAGAATACAATAGGAGGGTAAGTAGTACACTTTATAGCCCTCACCACTGCAGCTGGACTGGAGACCACAATCGATGTTCCTCTCCCTTCTCTAATACCCATTCTAGATCCTCTTCACCCTTGGCAAGCACATCTACTGGCCCAAGGTGTTAACCAAAACCTTCAACTTGGGGGGTTTGAGACCTTAAATTTTTATGCTCTTATGAAGCCGTGGATACTGCAATTGCCCATTTGCTATAATTACTGGATATGGAAGCTACAAGAGGCATCTCAGTGAATCCCTTGAGTTCTAAACACACTCCTACCTGCTCCTATTATGTGATAATAACCCTATCTCCTTAGTACAGTCAAGGTCAATTACTCCTGTCAGCAGAAGAACTGCTTCCTTTGCCTGCTTGTCTTTTGCATTAGGAGCCTAAAGTGACCAGGCAGCTATAACTTTAGATTTGGTAGAAATTATATCTTCTCCTGACAGAAGCTTTCCCTATTGCCTCCTCTGAAAACCAGGACCTCTAGCCCAACAGAGCTTAAAGTTGAGAGGATGAGAAGTGTAAATTTCTCAAACGGATCACATGAAGAGATGGTAGGCAGTTCCATTGTTATTTTAACCCTTTTGTCTCCAAATATGTATATGTTATCAACTAGGGACATAGCACTTGTAACAGTTTGAAGTATATGCCATGTCCTGAAATTTCCCCAACATCCTAGAGTGTTCTTTCTAAATTGGTATGACTTAAATATTCTACCAGGCCAGCAGCTTCAAGGCAATGAAGTATATGAAAGAAATGGTGAGTCTCGTATGTCCACTGTTGTACTTCCTTTGCCTTAAGAGGGATTCCTTGGTACTAGTCAATGCAATATGGGTTCATACAATGATAGATTAGACATTCTGTGAGCCCTTGGACAGTGGAGATAGCCAGGATATGAAAGATAAATCCTAATCCCAGATGATATAGCTAAACTCAGTAAGGGTGAGTTTCTGCCTTCTTAAGAATGTAAGAGTCTAAAATAATCAGCTAGTGGCTAGATGCTCTCACACTGAAAGATGGTTTCTGTCTCAGTCTGTTTGTGTTGCTATAACAAAATACCTGAGGCAGGATAACTTATTAATATAAAAACAGAAATTTCTTATAGTTCTGGAGTCTGGGAAGTATGAAATCAAGACACCAGCAGCCTCTGTGTCTGGTGAGTGCTGCTCTCTGCTTCTAAGATGATGCCATATTCTGGCATCCTCTGGAGAGGACAAATGCTGTGTCCTCACATGGTGGAAGAGACCTAAGGACAAAAAAGGGCTGAACTCTATGTGAAGCCTCTTTATAAAAGCTTTAATCTCATTCATGAGGGAGGAACCCTCATGACCTAATCACCTTCTAAAGGGCCCACATTTTAAGACTATCACAATGGACATTAAGTTTCAACATATGAATTTTAGAGGACACATTCAGATGATAGCAGTCTCATATTGAGTGATGAGTATCATATTGAGAGTTCAATGTTAGTCTCTAATGCAGATAAATTGGACATTCATCCATTACAATATGTAGGTCACTCTTGGTGAAAATAAACCCATGCTATAGGGCTGAAGCATAGCTTTCATCCTCAGCACCATTGTGTAAGTACTGGAGTGGCTAGATGACCTCCACTTAAATAGAACATTAGTCATCCTATCTAACTAGTTCTTCAGTGTTTTTTCTGGGTCCTTAAAATCCACACATTTTGTACTCACTCCCACAAGTCCATCTGAATGCCTTTTGAGCTCTTTTAATCTTTCTTTGTCCAGGTGTTTGACAAACCAACAATGCCATTCATTTTACCTTAATCTATTTCTTCATTCACACAAAGATGACCGAGTATATTGCTTGAACCTTTGCCCTTGAAAGGACTTTTTCTCAGACCTGTCTTTAATGGTTATCCCTGATTGAGGCTACAGTTTTATTAGTATATCTATATTATTTATATTTATATTATATTTCTTATAATTAAGCTCTTTTATTGATACAGTCTCTCAGTTTTTGTTTGTCTGGAATGTCTTAATTTCTTCCTCATTTTGAAGGAGAGCTTGGTTGGATACAGAATTCTTGATTGGTGGTCTTTTTCTTCCAAACTTTTGAAGATGTCATCCTGTCATCCCACTCTCCTCTGGTCTCCATGATTTCTGGTAAGGATTCATTTGTTAATCTTATGACAGACTGCTTATATCTGATAAGCTGTTTTTCACTCGCTGCTTTCAAAACTTTCCTGTTTGAAATAATATATTATTTCTGGTATTAGATCCCTCGCTCAACCTAAAGTGTGTTGATGTTGCTGGCTTTTCTTGTTGTTTGTGTTGTTTTATTTTTCTTGTTGCTATTTACTTGTTTAGCATCCTGTCTGAAATAAGTTTTTAGAGTCTCTATTCCCTGCAAAGCCTGAGACATCAGGATCTCTGTTTGCTTTCTTTTTCTTTTTCAGCCTTGTTTCTTGGGGTTCACCTCAGAGTTAGTATATTTTAGTGGTCAGCAAATTATTGGTCAGAACATTTCTTTAAAAGTTTTCCCTGTATGTCTTCCACCCTTTGCCAAGAGGATCTGTGTGAGAATTCATTCCTTCAAATTTCAGGCAGTTTATAGGACAACCTAATCTTTCACTTCCTGCTTATGCAGGATCTCACATTCAGCTAGAAGTGAGTGACTGGATTATTCTGAGAAAGAATGGCCAAGGAAAGACCTGGGCCTGCACTGTGCATGCATGCAATCTTTTAGGTTCCCAGGAATGTATATATCAGCACTCTACTGCCAAGTGTATATACATCAATTCTTCTATTTTTGTGAAAAAATCTCTTTGTCTCTAGTAAATTTTCTTATCTTAAAGCCTACTTGTCTAATATTAATATAGTCACTCAGGCTCTCTAATGCTTACTGTGTTCCTGGTTTATCTTTTCCAGTCTTTTTATTTTCCTATTCATTTATGTCTTTGAACTTAAAATTTATCCCTCTTAAATAGCGTATTGTTGGATTGTATCTGTTAAATACCATTAAACCATCTCTGTTTTTTAATTGGCCCATTTAGCTTATTTATATTTAATGTAATTATTGAAAATGCTGTATTTAGATCTACCTATTACCATTTTATTTTTTCATTTCATCTCAGTTTTTTGTTCTGTGTTTCTTCTTTATCACCTTCATTGGTGTTAAAGGAATAGTTTTAGTATACAGTTTTAATTATTCTATTGACATTTTTGTTATATTCATTTGCTTTTATTAAAAAAGTAATGCTTTAATGATTACCATATTTATTTTTAACTTACCACATTAATTCAAGTTAATGCTGACTTACTTCACATATGTATGAGAATTTGCACCATTATACTTCAACTCCTTCATTTTTGTGTTGCTATCTTATGCATAAATCTACACATATTATGAATCTAAAAATCCAAGGTTATACTTTTTGTTTTAAATGGTCATATGTCTTTTAAGTAAATTTGTAGAAAAAAACGAAAATTTAAGTCCCAAAAAGATAAGAAAGAGAGAATAGGGCAGAAAATAGTTGAAAAAATAATGGCTGGAATTTTCCCCAAATTTCACTGAGGCTCTATATATTTATTTTAATCTTTTTATCTCTATTTCTTCAGTTTGAATAATTTATATTAATTTGATTTCAAGTTTACTGAATCTTATTGCTGCAGTGTCCTCTCTAAAACAAAACCCGTCTTGTTAATTTTTCAACTATTATACTTTTTAGTTTTTGAATATCCCATTTGATTCTTTTTTCCTTTTTCATTTCTGGCTTTAGCTTCCACATCTGTTCATTAAATATGTCCATTTTTTCCATTATGTTATTAAACATATTTATAATAGCAGCTTTAACATCCTTGTCTATTAATTCAAGGAACTATTTCCTACTTTTTTTACATGTTTGGTAATTTTGGATTTTATGCTGGACATAATTTTATTTTCTAGAAAATGTGCATTTTATAAATGTGCATTTTATTTCTTTTCAGTATTTTGAATTCTATTTTGACTTGCAGTCAATTTTTATTAGCATTTTTTAAATTCTGTCAAGCTTCATTTTATGCTTATTAAAATGGGCATATTTTTCATTTGTCCTTGGTCCTAATGTGTGGTCCTTATTCTAAGCATGGCCTTCTAGGATTTCACTTGAATATACAAAGAACTCAGCAATGTCTCTCAAATCTGCTGGGCTGGAGCTCCAATATCTCTCAGAATTGTATTACTTCTGGTATTTTTGATAAGATCTCCGTTCTACAGCTGCTGCTCTTTGCTAGACCTCATGGTGTCTAACTCTGTATGTGACTCAAGAAGACATCTTTAGTGTAGGAACTGTTTTAGTTATCTGTGTGCAGTAGTTCTCCCTTATCTGCAGTTTCTCTTCCCACGGATTCATTTACCTACTGTCGACCACAGTCCCAAAATAGGAGAGTACAGTACAACAAGATATTTTGAGAGAGATAGGGAGAGAGAAAGAAAGAAAAAAAAAAAGAAAGAGACCATGTTCACATAACTTTTATTACAGTATATTGTTATAATTGTTCTATTTTATTATTAGTTTTTGTTGTTAATCTCTTACCATGCCTAATGTATAAATTAAACTTTACCATAGGTATGTATATGTAGGAAAAAACATAGTATATATAGGATTTGGTACTATCCACAATTTGGGGCATCTACTGAAGGTTTTGGAACTTCTCTCTCATGGATAAGAGGGGACCACTGTACATCCTGAAGTGTCTAGTAGAGTCCTTGGCATTTGGTTACCTTCAATAACTGTGTGGTGAGATTAATTAAACATTCATTCCGGAATAACTTGAGATTATGTAAAACTCAGTGTAACTCTTTTTTAAGAATTTTAATGTTTTGCTCATAGTATAGAAAAATAAAATATTTGTAAATAAGTTGCAATATTTTGTTGAGTAAAACCATATAATATGAAACAGGATCTTGGAAAAGAAAAAATGCATTTACTATTTTGGGATACTTAGCCAATTTGACTTACAAGGCTCATGTTAGTGTTAAGTTCATTCATTTCAGTTTAATAATGCCAGTAGTATCCACCCAAAAGTGTTAAAGATGAGGAATTACAAGTTTACAAAAATTGTTAATCAATTCTTTACCTATTGTTTCATCAAAATAGATTTTAGTTAACATTGGAAACCATTGCATATTTGTTGGGAATCAGAAAATGTTGGTCTAATCCTTGCTCTGACCTTTAATGGCTATGATGCCATTACTAAACTAGCTAGGCAGAACCTCAGATTTATCTGTTAAAATTAGGCATCATATTTATTTCTTAGGGTTATTTTGAGGGTTAATTGTTGTAACATAGGAAATTATTTCATATTACAATTTCTTACATGGTAGGCACTAACTAGTATTAACTAAATTTGTATTGAAAGTTGAATCTCAGTCAACACACTACCTAGACTTATAATAATGTCATAATAGAACTTAATTTCATACATAGTTACTGAGAAATTAGGGAGTTCTAAACAATATGTTAATTAATTAAATTAAAAAATTAATATTAAAATATTTCACTTTCTTCAGTTGCTATAATTTTCTATACTAAAAATGCATAATTCTATGTTGAAAATTGCTGAGAGTAGTATTTAATATTTTCACCACAAAAAATTATGTGATGTTAAATTAGCTCTATTTAGTCATTTCACAATATATAAATATTTCAAAACAGCATGTTATACATGATAAGTATATACAACTTTTGTTTGTCAATTAAAAATAAATATCAATAAAAAGAAAGCATTTAGTGTTATTAAATGCATATATTTTATAGTAAAAATTTAAACTTTAAAATAAGGCCTATTTTATCTTTACAACATCTTTCATCAAAGATGTTGTATCATCTTAACTATTGTCTAAATATTGTCGTAAACATATTTAACCCAATTTCAAAAATGATTAAATGTTCTTCATTTATTTTTTAGATCTCAACCATATTTTTAAATATCAACCATAATTGGAAAATATTAACTAATATATTTCAAAAAAACACTTATTTTTTGAAATGTTTATGTTCATCTCAATCTAATTTTTCTCTTCTATTGTATTGGTTTGCAATTGAGAATCAGTAGTTTCCACTGCTATAGAAAACTATGTAAATTATTTCCTGGCAGGCCTTGATAGCACATATGCTTCTTCTAAGAATAACTAAGAAGCAATCTGCTGATGAGTATACTTTATATCCTTGCATCCAAGTTCTTCAGGAACACTCAATATCTGTGCCACCTAAATAGAACAACTACTCTGCCTCCAATGTACTCATTCTCATTTCTCCTCTATGCCATTCAAAATCTGTAGGAAATAGACACATTTAAACTCAAAATTAAGTAATTATTCCTGTTTTGTACCATACTATTAATATTACTTAAAACAAGAGTACAAGTGGTTTTCAAATATTCAATGAGAAATGAACTTAAGCTGGCTAAAAATAAAAATAGAAAATTTTATTATTCACATAAATTAAACAAAAACAAATGAAAATATGAACTCTGTAAAGTTGAAAATAATTAGCTGAATATTACCTTAATTTAAGTTTGTTATGACAATTAAAACCATAAAATTAAGAAAACATATTTTTTGTATCTCTTAAAGCCATTTGAAGAACAAATGTCAATATTTGTTCAATGAATTAAAGTTATTACCTTAAACATATTTAACCACATACCACTAAATGGTGTTTTCAAATTGCAAATGGTGGCAGCATCTTATTTATGAGGGTCTCAGTTTACTTTCTGAAAATAAAAATTCAGATTACATTAAACTTTTCCTATACAGAAATGCTGTGTTTATCACATAGTTTCTTTCTTTACATTTCTAAAGATTTTAATAATCTAGAAATGCATAGAATGAAACATTTTCTCAGTGCACCTTCCAGATTCTCCATTTATATTGGTGAAATTGAGTTATTCCTGCCTTCTCCTACCATGGCTACAGATATTATATCGTATTACTAGCTCACGTGCTCGGTGCTTCCAGTTGGTTGTCCAATGCTGTACAAAGTGTCATCCCTTCCTAAATATTACCATGGTATGTTGTATAAATCTAAGAGTCAATCCTGGTTATTGCTTATTTCCTGGGACACCAGTCTGGAATACAACCTAGAGTTTACCAAATGCACTGCTCTGAGGCTCCACCTCTGGGTATTCCATCATTGCTGCCAGGACAGTGAGGCTGGAAATCTGTTGTATGTGATGTTAGAATGTATTTTGAGTTGCTCATAAGTACGTTGGCGAAGTTAAAGAAAGAATATTCCCATTTCAATATGATCAGCTAAGAGCCCCACAGCAAGTTTGAGTGTAATAGGTTAAAGTGGTTGAGAAACAGCCCTCTCATCTGCCCTGACATACAAATTGAAGCTTTCACAGATTCAGATTTCAAAAACTTCCGCTTGTCACTTTCATCTTAATCATTTTCATTAAGAGGCAAGACAAACAACTTTAACTGTTTTTATTTTTATTTTTTGTGTGGTTGGAGTTATATAAACTGAATTTAAGGTCATCCCAAAGCTCATCTAAGCTCCTTAGTAGTTTTGAATGTGAAGACTGATTTAAAATTTTCTTTGATTTTCTAGATATCTGGAACATTCATTAGAATTCTAGTGTAAACTGCTGAAAGAAGAGCTTCTCTAATTACATTTTGCTGTCTCCTTTTCAATCTTACCTATCCCAAGGAGAATAACATATTAAAATAAAATTTAAAAAGCCATGACATTAAAAAAATTTTTTTAGAAGTTACCAAAACCTTACCTCAATTTAGAACTGAAAAATAACTGTGGACACAAGATAAAATTGTTTTCTTTTGTCTGGCCTGGTCTGAAAATAGTAACTAGTGAACCATGTTATAGTCACTATCATTAAAACTAACTTAACCCTTAAGATGGTTTACCTATATGTAGTTTCCTACATATTCATGTAGCAAGTATTGTTTCCTTTTACACTGAGGTCTTTAAACATATTTCTTTATATGATGTGAGACAACGGATAAAGTTGAATTTCAAGTAGATAGACATTTATGCCAGCTTTTATTCAACATTCCAGTCTTTCCCAAATAAATTGATATACAGCCTTGTCATATACTAAGTGTCCATATGTACTGTGACTTATTTCCTAATTCATACTATAAGTAATGAATATTTGCTATGTGCCAGATCATCCTGCAACATTATATGTTATTTAATTTTATGTATAGGTCTGGCCAATTATATGATTAATCCATTTGACAAATTGAATTGTAAAATGCTCATAAGTGTGAAATTCAGAGAGTATGAGCATATAGGTGATACAGATAATGTGTATCATCTGTATTGATATCTATATCAATGATGTGACCATATCTATTGATATAACTACCTAATATTCTTAAATCCTACATATGATTATAATAAACTGGTGAATTTGAACTCTTCACTGATTTTCACCAAGTTTTTTCTTCTATAACTTTGAATATCTGTAGTGCCATGAACAAAAGCATAGTTTGATCATGATCTGAACATAGATGCAGAGAGAAGATATTCAATTTGTAGGAATTATTTAAAATTCTGGTTTGGGGCCAGTTTACTTGTAATATATATCAACTATGTTAGCAAACATATGCAAATTAGTTGAATAATTAATAATTTGTATTTATCATCGAAGATGGGGCTCTGTCAACATTTTCTGTGAAATTGTGCTAATAGAAAAATGGGAAACTAGAATGGCACCAAAAACAAAGGTGTGAGAGGCAAGTTGGTGTTAAAATCCAGAAGGGACTTCTGTTAACAAAAAGTACCAAAGCACCTTGAGTCAAATTTATAATAAGGGATTCTATTTATATGAAATAGATATAAAAGTCAAACTTATAGCAGCAAAAATTACAAAAGTGGTTGCTAGGGGTGGGGGAGAGGGGGAGTTGTTCAACTGATGTGACGTTTCAGTTGTGCTAGACTGAATAGTGTGTCATAGTGCCCATTGTTAACAATACAGTATTAAGCCCTTCAAAATTTGTTGAGTATAGATCTCATGTTAAGTGTTCTTACTACAAAGCCAACAAAAACAAAACAAAGGGAACCATTATTATTTACCTTTCTATATCTTTTCTGATATTATCTTTGCCATAATCACTATTACCTTGGTTGTAGTGATGGTATCACAGGTGTTTGCATAGCTCAAATTCATCAAATTATACACATTTAATATGTACAGTTCTTAGTATATCAACTATACCTCACTAAAGATGTTTAAAAAAGAGTAGTGGAGAGTTAATTGGGAAGCACAAATTTAACTTACAGATTCTCTGAAATATAGCAGCCTGATAGCCAAGAAGTAGATAGACATTTCAATTATCTTCTTTCTCTGGATTCCATCTTGGAATAGATATATTTACTAAATTTATAAAAAAAAAATAGAGATGATTGACTAGCCTATTTAAATCTACATGAGTCCTTCTTCCAGAGAGATTCAGTTTACTCTTGGACTCACTCTCCCTCCATTATTATTTACCTTTCTGTATCTTTTCCAATATTATGTTTGCCAGTGAATAGTGGAGGAGTTTGCTAGAAATGGCATACTACACCTTTGAATAAGTGGTCTCCTTAGGGGAGGGAAGAGACAAAAACCTGGTAGCAGAAAGGTATGACAAGAATGGTAGATTTTCACTTACTGCACAGGTTCAATGTATCTAAGAACTTTGTCATGTGGACAATAGATGATTCTATGTGGTCAGTCAGGGTATACTAGTGAATGTCACTAGACATTGGGAAATTTAGGTACTAGCTAACAATACCATCCACTCTCCATTCCATCCCAGGAGTAGGGGGTTAGGAGAATGACGTTAATAGCAACCAAATGGAGATTAAGCAAGGATACAAGTATTGCTGACATTTGCTTTGTTGAAAACACCACAGCTGGATATGGATGCAAAGGCTGAGACAAATATGATGTTTGCTCAAGTAAGACAAAGTTTCAAGGGTACAAAAATGGAATCTCAAAATTAAAACCTTCTTTGGAGGTAATAAACTCTGATACTGATGTAAGAGGAAAATATCAAGTAATGTGTAATAAAAACTTGGGAAGCGTAAACAAAAAAATAGGGAAAAGAACATGAGTTAAAGCAGTAATAAAGAATATTCTCCATAGGAAGGCAATAGATTGTAAATCCAACATGAAATTAAGTATTTATGTTCTTAAGGAACAAGCCAAACACTTAACTAGAATAAGTTTAAATACTTAAAATATAATTAAAGAAAACATCTCGGAGATAAAATACACCAAATTACACATATTAAAAAGGTTCACCATGGTCTAGTCAAAATGAATGATAAAAGAAACTAATGCCAATACTGGAAAAATTTTTTGATTTGCAAAATAAAATAACATAAACTATAAGCTTGCAGCAAAAGACAAACTAAGAGTTTTTAACTAAGAAACAAAAATTAGAGTGACTTAACACCTATCTGTAACCATAAATGTTAGTAAACAATGATCAAGTGTATAGCATTTTAAGAAGAAAACATCCTAACCCATGAATTATATGTCTAGCAACATTGCTGTTCATGTTAAGACAGAAATAGAAAGACACTCTCATAAATAAGAGGACTTAGAAAATATACCAACCATGTATTATTTCTGAAAATAAAATTATTGAAAAAATCGCCAGCCATTCATGAAATATATCAAAATTAAGAACTAATGAATAAGGAACTTGAGGTGGAAATTGTCAGCAGTATTCACTAAGACCATTTAAACACTGATGTCACTGTTGCAAATATTTAAAAAGTAGTTTTAAAAAGAAACTTCAATCTGTAAAAGCATTATTTAATGAGAAGAATTGCATTTTAAAATTTAGCATTTAAAACAAAGACTACAGTGAAAATGGAGGGAAGGCAGATATTTTTTCAAAAGAGGATGCTAATATCACATTATATAGGGAGATGTCAGAAGATACAGTTTTATTGTTGATTTTCTTGATTTGGATAATTACAATTTTTCATATGAAAGCATTTTAAAAACAATGAAATATTTCAAACATTCGGAAATGAACAGAGAGTAATAAAACACCTATGTACTATTAAAGAAAAAATTATTCAATGATACTTGCTAAAGCACAGTAAGGAAGACTTGACTCTGGACCATTGCAATAGGGATAGGGATCACTGCAGTAGGATTTTGTAGTGGGAGAAAGAGACTGGGCTCAACTTTGAATACATCTAAAGCAAATAGGAATTTAAAGTCAAGGAGCAGGGTGGGGGGTCAGTGGTTAGACAATTACTAAGAAGAAACATCGGGGGAAGGGGGATTCTGACTAAACTGACCTGCAGGATTCATGCCAAAGACAGGCTAGAGAATCAGACACCACCCAGGGATGGTGGAGAATGATGAACCTAATCAGATATTGAGGTTGATTAGATATTGAGGGTGGGAGGTTTTTGCTGAACTGACACAGCAGGGTTCTTAGCTAAAACTGCATTTTACAAGAAAGTACACAGATGGGCCTAGGAGAAGTTGTAGGAACCTGACTAATGTTTGGTCAAGCAGAGAAACCTTGTCAATCCCTACCACTCAGATTGAACAGATTTTTGTTGTATTTGCTTCAAAACGCTTCCTCCTGCTCTTATTTTATTTCTTTAAGAAATAAAACATTAAAGACTCAGCTCATGACACTTCATGCTCCTCTCCCATTTCGTTCCCTCACCTTCCTTTCTAATTTCCACCACAGTCCTGAAGTGTAGTGTGCCTCCTTTGTTTCTATGGTTACCAAATATGTTTTCATCCTTCACTAAAGTAGAAAACTGATTTATGTGTTTTAAAATTCTACAGAATGTACCATGATTTACATATCATCTTAAAACAATATTGAGTGGAAAATGCAAATTGCAGAATTATGGAATCCTATAGCGGTTAAAAAGAAAGAACTTGATTTATACGTACTAACAGAATGAATTTTAAAAACCTGTGCAGTATAAATGCTTGCTTTGTAATAAGCTAGTGTTGATATCTATAAATCAAATTTCATAACTGTTGGAGCTAGTGGTTTTATGCCATATAAATATACCACAATTTACTTATCCATTTTTTAATTAGACGTTATTTATCTTGTTTCCAGTTATTTCCTATTACAAGTAGCGATATAATGGACATCTTTGTACTTATCTCTGTGCACTTGCATGAAAGATTCTTTAGGGCTGCAGTCCCCAACACCCAGGCCATGAATTCATCTGTATTTACAGCCGCTCCCCATCACTGACATCACCACCTGAGCTCCACCTCCTGTCAGATCAGTGGTGGCATTAGATTCTGCATTATGTATAATTATTTCATTATATATCACAATGTAATAATAATAGAAATAAATTGCACAATAAATGTAATGCACTTGAATCATTCTGAGAGCAGCCCCCCGCCCCGGTCCATGGAAAAATTGTCTTTCATGAAACTAGTCCCTGGTGAAACAAAGGTTGGGGACCGCTGCTTTAGGGTATATGTTGAGTAGAAGAAATGTTGGACTATTGATTAGGTACATTTTCAACTGTTACAGGTATGTTCAAACTACATTCAAAGTTGTACCATTTTACACCAGCCATATATGAGAAACCCTGTTTACTCATACCCTCATAATACTTTGTACTGTCAGAATTTTAGAAATATGTACACACTGCTAGTGAATTTGAACATCTTTTTGTATATTTAATTAACATTAATGTTTATTCTTCTGTAATGCATGTATATATATAAACATGATAAATACATATACATGTATAAATATCTATGTATATCTATCTATCTTCCATTTTAATCGGGGTGTTTGTCTTTTCACATAGAATGCTGGAGTTTTCATATGACCTGGATACTCCAAATTTGTCTGTTATATCTTTTGAAAATATCTTCCTGCTGTCTGTGTCTTATCTATTCACTGTTTTTATTGGGTCTGCTTTATTTATTTTTGTCAGTAATTTTCTTTACATTTTATGCTTTTCTCTCATTTGATTAACTTGTCTCTACTCAAAAGTCATAGATATTTTTCTATATTTTCTTCTAAAAATTTTAAATTTGTGCTTTACATATGTAGGTCTTTAGGGAGACCATATGTCCTATTCTGCCAAACAGGGTCCCAAATGTTTTAGAATTTATCCCAGAGTTTTCATTACATAATGAAATATTTTGATTTTTTTAAAAAAATTCATATTTAATATATTTTTATTGGAATAAACTAAATAATATGAACAAATTAACAAACTTAGTAGACTATTTTTGGTTACTTAATTAATATAGAATATGACCCAAACTAAGTATTATGATTAATAATTGCATTAGAATAACACATTCCTTCTTCAGCAGACCTTCTCTTTAGATTTCCACCCTCTGCCAGTGTCTTGCCTGTTAAATGCCTTCTAGTATAACACACAGAGCTCTAACTTTAAGCTGTGATAAATCCAAAGGATGGTCAATGGTAATCCTCTCTTTTCCCAGCCCTTTCTAGGTGCAATGTTACCAACTTCTCTTTTTCAAGGATATCATAGCAATGAAGTGCTCTCTAACTAAGGAACCAGGAACAACTGCTGTACAGTGTTTTGAGTGTATAAAGATATTATACTCTTGTTTCCCTTTCCAGCCACTTGGTGTACCAGCCAGTTGTGCCCTAATCTGTGAGATGCAGAGTCTCTGGCTGTCAATCAGTGGGTTCAGTGGAGATTACATGTCAGTAGTTTGTAAAACACATGTGTCAGAAATAGAAACTGAGAAGTCCTGCTCTACTGTGCATAGAGAGTATTCTAAACTCTCTTACTGAAGTGGCTTTGTAGTTTAGTGCATAGTGTAAATCTATAATATTTGTTTATCGTTTGACTATGCTTTTTAATTTTGCAATAATGCCATTTAGCAGGAATGATCCCAATATTAAAAAGTACATATTTAATAAAAAGATAAATTATTAAATTTCAGTTTCTCAACAAAGTTGATGAAGAAACACATAACTTATAGTGTTTACATTTATAAAATAATTACATTTATAATGTTAACACATTTTACCATCCACTATAGAGGCCTTAATGATAGCAATGACCGTGAGAAAACCGGAAAAATGTAAATCTGGAAGAAGTATTAATAGCTACTTCAAAACTGATTGGTCTATCAGAGAATCCTAAAGATAACAATTTAAGATGTGCAGCTGCAGAAGGTAATTATGTATTTCTCTAAGAAGCATAACCTTTCATTTACATCAAATGACTATTCTAAATTAATTTTGCTCATTTTTCAATCCAAGTTTTCTTATATATGCATAAAAGGTAAATCAATAGCTATTAGTGTGTTACTTTAAATGGCAAAAATGAAATTTTTCAGAGTCAAATGATAGTTTTTTCTTCCTAGTATTCTTAAATTCTTCAAGTAAAAATCAGTTAATATAATTTGAATCACACCTTAATTTTTCATCTTGTTCATGAAATTGAAGTCAAGTTTTTGGAAATTTGCTCTGTCTGAGGCGAAGCATCAGATTTTGTTTTTATTGCTATTGTAAATTCAGTTATAATAATAATGGTGAAAATAATTTTATCAATTTTTGTGGAAATAATGTGAATACAAATTTATGTAAAACACAGAACAACGTAAAACAATGTTCTTACTAAATCAAGAAGCTTATAAGAAACATATAAGATATGCACTTAGAACTATTTGTAGTGTAAAAACAACTGAACCGCAAAATTTGAGGATGCTAATATTGAATAAAATAATAATGCAGACTATTAATACATAATATCTCTCTTTTCTAATCATCATCAAATGGATCTTGAACATATTTAACCCTTTGAATATCTACTTTGTAAATCAAGTTAAAGATATATAAAGATACTCACCTTTAGTATAAATTTGACTGGTAAAGTTTGGTTATATTTTATTCCAAATCACTTTTGTATTCTACAAAAGTAGTGCTAAACCAGGTCAGGTTTTGAGGATTTTGGCAAATTGAAACTATTAAAAACTGCGTTTGCAAACAAGCTTGTCTTTATAAACTCTACAGAGGACCAGTATAAATAAGAATTCAAATAGTATACAAGATTTAATTTTGAAATATCTTTAATTATCTTGATATGGGAAAAAGTTTTTTGTTTTTTGTTTTTTTTTTGAGGCAGAGCTCACTCTGTTGCCTGGATTAGAGTGCCGTGGCGTCAGCCTAGCTCACAGCAACCTCAAACTCCTGGGCTCATGCAATCCTCCTGCCTCAGCCTCCCGAGTAGCTGGGACTACAGGCACACGCCACCATGCTGGGCTAATTTTTCTATATATATTTTTAGCTGTCTATATAATTTCTTTCTATTTTTAGTAGAGACGGGGTCTCTCTCTTGCTCAGGCTGGTCTTGAACTCCTGAGCTCAAACAATCTGCCCCGGACCTCCCAGAGTGCTAGGATTACAGGCGTGAGCCACCGCGCCCAGCCAGATCGAGTGCTTTTGCTGCTGGTATTAGGATGATTATATTTTCCTCCTACTCTAATCTATTTCCCTCCATCTATTAATGTGGTAAATTAAATTTTAGATTTTCTATTGTTAATCCATTTTTTCATGCTGAGATAAACATGCTATGAGGTTATGCTACATTTTAAAATATAACTTATTTTTTATTATGCAAATATTTCATCTAAACCTTTGGATATAAATAAGAGATATTGACCTAGATATTTCTTTTCTGCTACTTTCTTGGTGTATGAAGGTGATACTAACCTCAGAAGGAATTTGATAAACATTTCTTCTTTTTATATGTTATATGAGAAGTTACATAAATTTGTGGTTACCTGTCTGAAGGTAGAGTAAAATTTGTACTGTGAAACTGGCTGTATCAACTACATTTTTGTGAGTAGATGATGATTGATAATTTAACTTAATAGTTACATATCGAATCAGGCTTTTTTTTCAAATCTTCTTGAGTCAGGTGTATTAATTCCTATATTTTTCATAGGAAGTCTATTAATTTTCTGAAATTTGATTTGAAATATAAAATTTTAAATTCATTGATATAACATTATTTATTCTATTCAGTTATATTTAAAATATTTTTATATATGAAATTATGTTCTGTTTTCCTTCTTAATATTTAATTTTGCCCTTTTCCTATTAATAGGTTTTTCATGCTTTATGTTTTATTAGTCAATATACAGAATCAGCTTTTGATTTCATTCGTCTTCCTTATCAGAAAGTACATGCATTAGAAGTGTTTTAGTTTCTAAAATTTATGGAGAATTTTTCTTAGTTATATTTTTCTCATTGATTTTGATGCCATGTGGTATGTACTGTAAAAGTATGGGCTGTGAGAACAGAAAGTATTTTTTTATAGATTTACTCAACCCTGTCCTTCTGTGTGTCTAAGGCTTTTCAAATTACCCTGCATGGCCTCACAAGACCAGATCAAACAGCTCATGTCTGAGAAATATGACAGTTATGCTACACAGTGAAGTGGTATACATAATATTTACATTGCATGCCTTTACACTCAAGTAAAGGGTATTCTTTTAAAGATAAATTCTAGTATATAATATCCTTTCTTCTCACACTTCAGCCATCTTAAACTTCAGTCTAACTCAATGATCCTTCTACGATGATACCTCTAGTGTGACAGGACATCTATACTTACAGGACATTTGTATTTTCATGTAAGACCATGAACACAGACATTTGAGGTTCTTTCCAACAATTTAACTTAGGGCCAGTTTTTTTTTTTTTTTTTTTCAGATTTGGACCAAAGCAGCAAAGGACCCCAGTTGCATAGGTATTCCCCCCAAACCAATGTGACCCTCCATCCACTTCTTCCTTCCTTCCCACATGACTGTTGGCATGCCATCAACATATTAATTCAGTGATTGGTGTGGGCCAGGCACCATGCTAGAAGCAGGGTCTACTGCAGGAAACCAGACAGATATGAACTCTGCTCTCAAGGAGCTTCAGTCTTGATGGGTAGGAAGACAATACAAAAAATACGTACAGAAATTATACATGAATTAGCATAGTGATAAAGTCTACAAATCCAGCAGAGGAGAAAGAGGAGGTGGCCCTTCTATGGGGAGGAGGCTAAAAGGCACTAAAAGAAGAAACTTAATGTCTCAGGCTTTATGAATCACCTGACAATCATTAAGAGAAGGAAAGAATCTGTGTGGGTACTTTGTCACTCTTTCACTTTCTGAAAGCACAGCAGTTAGGAATATATATATTCTGGAGTCTGACTCTTGAATTCATCTTCTGGTTCCATTATTACCTGCTGAGGACATTTGAGTATGTTACTTGACCTCTGTAAATGTGTTTCTCCCTATGTAAACTGTGGATAATAACAACATCCACTTCACAGGATTGTTGTTAGAAGTAAATGCAATAATCCATATAAGATAATAAGCACACTGGGTCATGGTAAGCACTCAGTAAATGCTGGTTTCTGTTAAATATAATTCCTTTCTTTGTCTACTCTGTTGTTTTGAAAACTCTCACAGAAGCTCTAGAATTTTCTGTATGTAAACTAGCTCTCTCCTATTCTGCTCCCTTGCCCACCTCTCTGTGCAAAATCCCCAACAGGACACAGCTTGTGCTCTTTGTATTCACCTGGGCAAAGTCAGGAGGGATCCATGGACCCAAAAGTATACCCACATGATATTTACCATGGCGGGGGGTGAGTTTTCCCAAAAAGGAAACTCTGTATTTGTTTATGGGGAAGTTTTCATTCTTTTTAAATACTGATTAAATCAGCGGTTCTCAACTCTCTCTGCATACTAAAACCACTTGAAAATCTTTTAAAATATCACAAATACCAGACCTACATTAGATCAATAAACTCAGATGCTCTATGAGGCAGACCTAGGCCTTTGTATTTTTTAACAGCTACCTGTGTGAGTCTAATATGCACCGAGAACTAAAAAGTAGTGCATTATATACAGCTTTTATGAACATTGGTCAGGGAAGAACAAATATATCAACCATGACAGTAAACAGAAAAGCTCCTATTGAGACACTGAAAAAAACTTTTATGTTGAATACAAAAAAAAAAAAAAATCCAAATAGAGCTACTTATAAAAGAAACAAAACAAACAAAATCCACAACATGACGTAGAAGCATAAACATTTGAGGGATTCTCAACTTTTTGGATAATAAAAAAGAGCTGGCATGGTAACTTTAACTTCAAATAAATTAGAATTTACATGACAAATACATATGATTTTATCTGTTAATTGAAAAATAAAATAATAAAATTCAAATAGAATTGAAGCAAAAAAATCATTAAATGGCACAAAGAATGTAATTTCATATTGGCAAAAGTTATAATCATTAATGTCAATGTGACAATCATGAATCTCTATGAACTGAATAATAGCATCAAAGTACATAAAGCAAAAGTTATGTGAAATACAAGAAGTTATATACAGAAAAATGATCACTCTGGGAGATTTTTAAATGCTTCTTTTATTCTTGACAGATCAAGGAGATTGAAAAGAAATAGTGAAAGAATCTGAGTAATATAGTTGCTAAGGTTGAATTAATAAATATATATTAGTTATATACATGTGCCAAAAGTATTTTTGGAAGGAAATGTAAATTATGCAATAAATTGAATATGATAATCCAGGCATAAAAGCATGACAGATTTACAAAGAGAAAATAAGAACTAGAGTGGGAAGAAGAGAAAAACAGAAGTAGGCTATGGCTGCCTTTACATAGGTAGTGGTCATTAGATATAATTTAATTTTTTTCAGATGGATATTTTACTTATTTTTCCTCCTTATATATCAAATGCTATATCTTTATCATATAAAATGATAAAATTACAGATAGTTTTTAAAAGAATGAAGTGATTAAAAACTCTAGCATGCAGATAATCACACTACCCACATTCCTTGCTAAATCTAACAAAAAATTATCAACAAGCTCTTTTGTTGAATCCCCTTGACAAAGGCCACTAGAGAAACCTGTTGAATATGCAGAACCGAGTTTATTAAGCATGTTAGCAAGGGACATTATTTTGACAGATTTCAGTATGTCTCAAGTGGGGGAGTTAGGGATGGACGCTTATAGAATTACAAGAACTGAAGTCAGTTATGGATGGTTTTATGACAGAAGCTAGGGTCATGGTCCAGGCAGGATTTGTCAGATTTATAAACTAGACGACTTGCTGGAATAGTCAGTGGTCTTTGAAACATATAAATCTTTGTAGTTACTGTTACTTAGCTTGAAACATAAGACCTGAAATGATCTTAAAACGTTGTATTTGAGCTTAGATCATCTGTGTTGCAGGTAATGGTTTGAAATAGTTTATCTATTTTCAAGTTGTATTTACTGTCTTTTCCTTTCCTTTTCAGATTGTGATTTCCATAGCAATTAACATAGATCTACATAAAAAATTTTAATGGCAGGATAATATTCCAGACGTTTGAATGAACAATAATTTATTTAACCAAACCAGTATTGTTGGACATGTAGGTAATTTTTATTTTGTTAATAGTAGCTATTGCTTATCCTTGTACATTTATCAGTGAATACTTGCCCAATACTTCCTTAAAATGAATTCCTAAAATTGGCATGGCTAGATTAAAGAAAAAGAACTTTAAAAAAAGGTTTCTGATAAAAATAATCAAAGTACCCTCCAGAGACTATACATTAGCTGAGCATGGGATTTTTGGCTTCCCTCAACCAAGTTAAGGCTAAGTCATTCATTTATTTATTAAAAAATGTTTATTCAAAACCTATTATGTGCCAGGCACTGAGTAATACCAGTGTAGAAGATTTACATGGTCCTGTTCTTCATGAATCATTGTGGTAGAGAAGTTGGAAAGTGTCTCTGGAGTGTGGTGGCTCCATCTCTCTAGGTAAAGGAGGAGGAGAGAGTCTGGCTACAGTTGCCCATTGAGGCAGGGTGAGACGAAAGAGCAGAATGGGCACAGCAGGCACCTCGAATACTAAGTATGACAGGGAGCTACATATTGCCTATGAGCCACGTGGATACCAGAGAAGGCCAAGAGCTATCTTGAGGGTTGCCTGCAGAGCTCAGAGGACTCTAACAAGAAAGACTGGAGGCAAGCTACTGGGATAGGAACAAAGTCGAGATGAGAGTGGGAGTCATATGAAGTCAGTGGGAGTGTGACTTACGTGTTTCAGGGGATGATGTACCACAGTGCAGGAATCTGCAAAGGGAACCTCAGAAGAACCCACAAAAGCACCCCAGAAGAGAGAATTGGCATGGGGATGCTTGACATAAGAGAAGATACTGGCGGCCAAGTGACAACAGCACCAGTCTCGTAAGTCTGTCTTTTCTCTTTCAATCCTCTCTGAGGCTCTGAGATAAACCAGTTGAAACCAGTGGTTTAGCCCTGGAATCCTATTATGGTCAAGTTTGCATTCAATTCTCTACTAGAATTTCTTTAACACCATAAGATATCTCTTGGAAAGGCAACAGGCAGGGCTCTACACAATGTAGGCATGGTATGGTGATGTCACCAGAGGAGACCTCAGAGTAGAGATCACAGTAGTCCAGAGTTTCCTGAGGTCCTACGAGATCAGGGTCCTATGGCCACAGACAAGTCCAAAGTCTTGATATCCGCCAGCAGTGGCCTGTGATGCTCTGGAAGCCCATGACATTGGGAGGAGGGAAGACAGTGAAAGGCATTGAGAAAAGAAGTTTGTATTCAGATCCAAACACTAGTACTAGGATGAATTTTATATAGGTTTTAACTCTAATACCAATAGACACATATTATTACCTCTCTGGAGACTCCGGGAATCATGCAAGGATGGGGGATGGCTAGTTCAGGGTCCTGGAAGCCTAGTGTTCTCATGGATGAAAGGCAGGGTCTGGACCTATCACCTTAGCTCCAGATGCTTCAGCTTATCTTAGGTAGGTTAGGGCCAAGTCCAGGTTGGAGTTCATTAAGTTATTTCATTAGTTTGTAGAGAAACCATAAGGATCATTTGGTGAGATTGCATGCTTTAGTTGCTCAGGTCTGGGGGTGCCCAAGAATACTGATGGAAGGCTGATGCTGGCCTTGGGTAAGAAAATTTATTTTCTACTTTTTAATCAAATGCCTGATTGCCTTTGTTGTGTCTATTTGTTCCTTTGATTTTGGGGACCAATTAAAGAGTCAAAACATGTTTTTGGGTTTCAATGAATGAGTGAAATGAACTTAAATGTTTTTCTTCTTACTTTTAAATTAAAATCTGAACTTACACATGGATAAGTTTGTTACTGTGAGTTTTAAATTAGAAAAAAGAAGAATCAAAATCTTTTTGTTTTGCAAAGGTCATTATGAGAACTTGAGAATGAATTTAGAACTTATTATTTGCAAGTATGCAGCTTACCCCAAAGCTCCTATTCCTTTTATGCCACTGTCAACTAAAAGTAAACAGGCCCTGGAATTATTTTTAGGTGCAATTTATACATCCTGAAATACATGATGACTAAGCAAAAACATGCATGAACAAGCAAACAACAAAATAGCATGAAACAAGACATCAGTACTCCAGAGGTACATCATTATATACTCCTTGATATGTGACTTTTCTAATCACCACCCCGACAATAAAATCTTTTACTCACATTGCATCTATATTTCTTCAAACATGAATTGTTTTAAAGTCTCTGAACTCTTAACCTTCCTTTAATATTCACATTGTATATATTCTTTTCTTTGGAACATCACAGTCTTTATGTCAAGAAAGTAACATTTGGAACATTCTTATGAGATGCACTGAAAAGATCTTTGATGCATGATTCACGATTCAAAATTCTAGTATTCTCCCACTGCATTGTGTAAAATCTTAAAATACCCAAATATGGTATGCACCAGTTGGTTGGGGAGCACCCCTACGCTATTTGCCTCTACTTCTCCATTCTTTCTCCACTGCCCTTTGGAAGGCTCACAATTATTGCTGATAGTGGTCATGGAATTGCATCATTATTCACAGTATCCAAGATGGGGAATCAACATGAGTGATTTATAGCGAATGTATAAGTAAAAAAATGTGGCATGTATGCATAATGGAATACTACACAGCCATAAAAAGAAGCAAATTCTGTCATTTGAGACAACATAGATGAACTAAAAGGACATCATGTTAAGTGAAATAAACTAAGCACAGAAAGACAACTACCACATGATCTCACTTACATGTGAAATCTAAAAGCATTGAACTCTTGAAAGCACAGAGTAGAATTGGGGTTACCAGGGGGCTGGGATGAGGGGTTGAAGGGTTGAAGAAGTATTGGCCAAAATATACAAAATAATTTTTGTTAGATAGGAGAAATAAGTTCAAGAGATCTATTGTAAAATATTGTGACTGTAGTTAATAACAATGTATTATATTCTTGAAAATCCCTGAGAGAATAGACTTTAAGTGTTCTCACAGCAAAAAATAAGTATATGAGGTAACGCATATGTTAATTATCTCAATTTAGCTATTCCACAATGTATACATATTTCAAAACATCATGTACATGATAAATATATATTTGTATTTGTCAATTAAGAAATAAATATAAAAAATTAAAAAAAAAAGAAATTTTCCCTTCCAATAAGAAAGGGGTCATGGATACCTACAAATAACAGAAAAATATTTTGAAAAGATGACAATGTAACTGTTAAGTATCTTTTGTTCCATATTGTTTGACCTCATATTTCCATTTGTAAGTTTTATTGTAGATAAACTTCTCAATATTTCACTATGTAATATAATATATATACATGCATGGAAAATAAAAGATGTGACATTGATCCTTAAGTTGTTTAGTATTTTATTTGGAAAATAGACTAATATACAAGAACAACTGTGTACAATTCCAGAGATTATACCCATATATCAATATTTAGGTTGAAAAATGTGCATTACAGATGTAGGCATTGAAAAGAGAGGTAATGAGGGTAGGAGTAGTTAAAGGAGACTCCATAGAGAAAGTGAGGCTTAAAAAGGACTTTGAGGAATAGATAGAATTAATTCAAGCAAAATGACAATGGATTATTAAGCAAGGAACAAAACAGCTACAAAGTGTGCTTGTTGGCGGGTGAGGAAATCAGTCTAACCATATTTAGTGGATGCTCGTTGTAGGCACAGTGAGAATATAAGATGAAAGAGGTAGAATGAGGTCATCTTGTTGCTGGCTCTGGAAAGCATGACTCTATGTATTCTCTTTACCATTCAATTAAATAAATATACGTGCTTATGTGGGAACCCAATGTGTTAGGTAAAAGGGAGCTCTGGAAAGCATGATTCTATATATTCTTTTCACCATTCAATTCAATAAATATACATCCTTACGTGGGAGCCCAATGTGTTAGGTAAAAGGGAGTATCTGAGAGGTGCTGTGGGGAAAATGATGAGTAGCTTATTTGGCAGAATGAATACAGTGTTTAGAACGTTAGCCAAGCATTACTCTGCAGAAAATAGGTGTTTCTTAAGAAATAGTTCCATAGAGCAGATTTCCAGAGGAAACAAAAACATTTTAGGGTCCCAAATAATGCACTCTAATCAGGATGATTTGTCATTTTTAGTCCATTTGCAGGTTTTCTAACAATTTACTCTCAGCTGTGAATCATAAATGCTGCTCTTGGTTGCTGATTTGCATGGTGTGAGTTATGTTCACAAATATACATTAGTTTTCTTCTAGAGCAGGCTCCCTGGCCAACTATTTCTTTATCTTTGATTGTTCAGCGGCAGTATCCTTTCATTTTCTAATTTACATTTTCTCAAAAAATACAGGAGTGTTCTCTTTCTATCACTGAGCTAACTGTAAGTTTCTATTATATTCAGGCATGTTTCTTTTATAATATTATGAAGCTTTTCAAAACCAAAATATATTATAAACAAATGTATTTTCCACAGTTGGTGAGAGAAAAGAGTGGAAGAAACTCAGGAATATATTTATGCAGCTAAAACACAAATGTTTGTGATGCTCAAAAGATAAAGTAACAGTTCAATTCTTCAGTTAATGCTTGTTAAGGTCTTTTCATTTTCCTATAAATAAAACTAGGAGTGGAACTATAAATTAGAGAGGGAATGGAGCTATGCAATTGTTCATGATTTACATGAAACTACAGTAGCTGAAAGTATCATTTCAGAAGGAATTTGCTCTGACATTTTTCAGCAATGCAAATATACCTCATATCCAGTATTAACATTTCTTGATATTATAGTGACCAACTGGGCTATTGTAGGTTTATTATAAGAAAGACAATTTTAAATGACAGCATAATGGCTACTGAGACATGACCTTAGAGGTTAGCAGGTTGTGGGTTAACTTCTTACAGGAAAGAGCTGCTTCCCATTTTCATTCACCTGGAGGGATGGGTCAGAGTAATTGGACAAGTCTGAAGTTCTTGGGCTTCACAAGGGGCACAGGTGAAAATATAACTTGTGAAAATTGGAGGCTAATTATCTTTCAATTATAAAATAGTGGCCACATGTAGCCTTCTGCATAAAGTGAGAGTTTGGGGACAGCTCAATGAAGTTGATAGTAAATAACACATTTTTAAGAGGCTACAAAATCCTTAGATTATGCTAATTTGGATTACAGTTTCTGATTTGACTAGGAGATGTTCTTGTAAGGTAAGAAAATAATAATTTGAAATGTCTGAAAACAATATATTTGTTTTAATAAGACTCTTCAGCCTTTGGTAATTTAGGAACTCTGCATGTCTAAACTATGTAAAGTAGTACCACTCTCATAGACTAAATTATAGATTATTCACTACCCCAGATACTGCAAAAAGGAAATAAGTTTTGTGCCACTCTTCAGAGTACTCTATAGGCAATAATCAAAAGATAAAACATTTTCATTTAATATTTGACCAAAAAGACCACTTAATATGGCCCTATTATGAATTTTTAAGAATCTGTGTAAGTCACTTTTATAGCATAGTACAATGAGGAAACTGAAAACAGCTTGGAAATTCTCTCTCTGGTCAAGTTCGTCATCTCAAATGTGCAGAGAACTAAGGAAGGCTTTTAAAAATGAGGATTTCATTTACCATGACAGAGATGGAAGGAAAGGTTGACACATAAAATACCCTAAAATTACTTAGATTAAGTTTTACAATTATAGTACATTTCTTTTATGATGAAAAAAACAGATAAATGTACTTTGAGATAAATTGGCTTGGAAGTGACCAATTTAGGGGCAGTTATTACCTTTGTCCAATACTCATCCAAGCAGTGATGTATCATTTTAAAAATCATAATCAGTTCTTGGAATTATAAAGGCCACCAATTATATTATTGATTGCTTCCCATATTGGAATTGTCTTCTCTGTCAATTTCTTTTTGGTATTATTTGTATTATTCTGACATTCACACATCTAAAATATTACCCATATAGGTAACTATTATTTTTTAAAATCATGTTATTATTAGTATAAAATAATGATTAATTAGCAGAAAAGAGTCAGCAATGGAAAAGGTGCAAGTAGTGGTAGGGTCATGCTATGACATTTTTATAATCAGACAGCAAGTATTAATAATGCTTCTAAGGTTAGTCATAGGAGTGAGCCTCTGCCACGGTGGTGGGTAGACCAAAGTTCTCAAAAAATAGTGGACTCCACGATATTTGGTCTAAAAGGCTTACTTTGCATTATATAAATAAATCACCTGATTGTGCCCCCTCTTCATTTGGTCTTCTAATGCACAAAATCTATATAAATGCTGTTATTACTATTCCTAACCTATCTGATTGAATGTGATCTGATTAATATAGGAAGTATTCAGCTTAATCAGGCCCCAGCCCCTGCAGCCTGCCAGTCCGCATTTGCCTCAGTCTCTGACCCCTAAGTCAGGGAAATGTAAAGCCCCTCATTTTATAACTCAGCATTAAATCACAACTTTGCTGCAAGTTTTGTTCTACCTTTCTTCTTTGTCTGACTCTTTGTAGGTCTGCTCAGAACTTTGAATTCTTAAACTACTTTGAAGAATGCTAATTTTATGTTATATGTCCAAATTTACTGTATATATTGAATTTTAAAACAAACTCATACAATACTGTCATAAATCCTAAGCTCATTATCATAGCTGTTCTTTTATAGTGACTCTCATTTTATGCTATTTTCACAATGTCTCTGTCTCATACAATAAAGAAAACAGCTACAAAATATGCAAAATCCACAGCTTTCCTATAAATACCAGTGACTAATTAAAATATTGCAAAAATGGATAGAATATATTCAAGATATAAAATAAGAGGTTATTATCATTAATATCTAAACAGCATACTAACAATCTGAAACAAGGCCCAATAAAAAATAGGTAAAGAATAATAACAGTAATTGACAAAAGAAAAACACAAAAGCCACTAAATATATGTTCAACTATGTTAGTTGGTGAAGGTTTTCTAAATGGGAAATTTAATACTTTGCTTATGGAAATGTAAATTGATACAAATATTTTCAAATCTGACTTGCAAAATGGAACTAAAAACCTTAAAAAGATCCATAAAATTTGATGTGATAATTCAAGTCATGTTGTTTTTTTATAGAAAAACCATGAATGTATACAAATATTTCTATACAAAGATACCAGAAAAATGCAAAATACCCAAGAAAAGGGTGCATAAGGAATAAATAATATTGTAGTGTAGCCTAGTGGAAAAGAGGAAAGAGCACTGGAACCAGACTATTTGAGTTCAAATCATAGTTTCCCACTTATGAACTGTACAGATTTGAGTATTAATTTAATTTCTCTGTACCTTAGTTTTCTCATTTATAAAATGTACGTGATAATAGTACCTATCTCAAAATAGTAAGGAGATTAAATTAGATGATTCTATACACATTTGGAACAGTGTCTGGTACATACTCAGTAAAATTTACTGTTGTGTTACGGAATACACAGTTATAAAATCATGTTGGTAAATATTAGCAATGTGGAAATCATGAACAATTATCTTAGTTATTTTTGAAGTACCTTCTAATGGTTTTCCTATCTCAGTAGCTCAGTTTCTTTCCCAGCAGGTGTTCTACACTTACAGACTCAGGAAACAGAAAAATAAAGGCCACCAGGGAAATAAAAGCACAAGCAAGCCTCACTTGCACAGTTCTGATGTGCAAGAATTCCAGATATCACAGTTTAGTTAAATAACACCAGTCCTCCAACAACATGGTTTAAATTTCAGTCACCATGGTATAATAACCGTGGGTAACTGGGTAAAGCACAAACTTCACCACCAGTTCTTCAGTCCACAAATCACTACATAGCAGAAGTGTACCATGATCAATGACCAATCATATCACTTTTTTCAAAGTCTGTCAGTGACTGGGCACTGTGCAACTGTGAGTTCATGCACAGACAGCAAAGCATGTGGTGTGTTGTCTCTTGGTCTCCTAGTGATAAACCCACCTGCCATTTTACAAAAATGTATCTAAAAATGAGGGAACTGGCCAATAAAGATGAAAGTACAGCAAAGAAACAACAACAACAAAAATGCTGTAAGTGAAATTCTAATTGAAAGTGAATAAAGTTATAGAAGAAAGCGCTGGTTGTGGGAGTGTTGACTGCTGCCATTGGAGAGACTCTGCATACACAGGGGAACGGAGTGAAGGTGAACTTATCAATGTAAATAACGAAAGTGGTTTTGACAAAATGGATGAAGATGTCCCAGAGGAACTGACACCAGCAAAAACCTTCACATTAAAGGAACTCTTGGAGATATTTCATGACATTGAAGGCACAAAGGACAAAATGTTGGAGCTATTCCAAACTTAGAAAGGAATATAACAATTTTGAAGGCATGGTAAAGATGCTCACTCAGTATCATAAGTCATACAAGGAAAAGAAGACAATCTGTCCAAACTACTCAAAAAGGTTTTATTTTATTTTTTTACAAATAAATAAAACATTTTAATTCTCAATGTTTCTAGTATTTTCATTTACACGGTGCTAAACAAATAGCAGTGTTATTGCTGTCATTCCCTATACATTTATAATTGACAGTGAGAGCTTTTAATGTTTTTGACATAAATGTTTAAAGGCCAGGAAGCAATCATCATTTTCCCATTGATTATTGAGATTGCTTTGCAAGATTTTGGCCTGCATTGTCATTTTTATGAAACCACCTATCTGTGAAAGTGAAAGCTGCCTGTATCTGATATAAGGGCAATAAGATAGAAAAGGGTAGAAGGATGTTCTTCCAAGACTCCGAAGAGTTGGGGAAGAGAAGCAGTCAAGAACATGTCCACTGACATGAATATCCTGTCCACACACAAGGACTGGTGTTGAAACCAACAGAAATATTTGGGAAGATTCCAGAGCGTGAAGGGGTTGCTCCTTACTTCGAAAGCCAAGAAAAAGTCAAGACTTTAAGAGAAGCCAGGAACCAATATGGGGTTAAACAGCAGTTTAGATAATAGTGTTGATTATTAGCAAGCCCTCTATATTGGCATCCAGTGAAAGAGGTGTATAATTTCTTATGAGACCCAACGGAAAATGTGGTACCTGTCAGGTTGCTCAAGAGAGGGGTGAATAACCTGGGACTGACACCCAGAGGGAGGATGTGGCTGTACAAGAGCTGAACTGGTGAGTCTCCCTGGGGAAGGGAGATGCAAGTGCTTTCTGGAAGTGGCCAGAAAGAGCCTCCAGAAAGAGGAAAATCCTTCAGAATCTCCCCTGCAATAGTCAAAAGGATACATAAGCTTACTCCTGATCTCAAAAACCACCTTGAAATGTAGGAAGGGAAATATCTTAAGAGGCACTGGTAAAAAGTTTAAATTTTAAATCAACAATATTTACCAGACACAATTTTAAACCTGAAGTGGATGGGAGTTTTGTTTTTGTGCCTATTTTTTTTTTTGCATACCCCATGTATAAATTTTGACCTATCTAGGATTATATATAATGCCTGAAGATATGGTTCTTTCAAAAATTAATCTGTTCTCTAAGTGATGAGGTTAAAACTGAATTTTATGTTCTTGACGTAGTTCTCTATTTTCCAGATTTCCAGTGATAAAGATGTGTTGCTTTTTAGTCAATGAAAATGTTCCTTGCAAAACCAAACAAGAACAATGAAAAAGTGAGTCTTAGAACTGCTAATGTAGTGGAGAGAGTTCTAGACTAGAACTGAGTCTTTGGAGGTACTGTATCTGCGATTATTTCTTCTGTGGAAAAAAAAGGACAATAATGTCTGCCTGCCCTATCTACCCACCACATTTATTTGGAAAATCTAGTGAGGTAACACAACACCGTTAAGTGCCAGATAAAGATTTGTTTTTATTATGGATTTAGGGCATAAAGCCAAAGTGGTTATTGAAATTATCTAAATAGATTGATTAATATAGGCAGAAACATTAGATCATTTGGATAAAAATAATTAATGTGCCATTGCGGGTACAGTGTTATTTGCACAGATTGTAATAAGCAATAAGTTCTTGGGCAGAAGCACATTTATTAAACAGAAATTTTGCAAGCTGGGGATGAGCTGATCTTAAGCAAGAACTTTAGCCATCCCTGCAAAGTCAATTTTATTTAATTTGTTAGAAACTCATTATTTTTTTTTTCTCAATTTGAGTCCAAGGGAGGGAAGAAAAAAAAAAAACCACCAATTATATTTTTGTGGTAAAAATATTAGCTACTTAATATGTAGAAATTTTCAGTCCTCCAAGAGTGTTTTATGTGAGAATTCCAAAGCATATTATAACACACTTGTTTGTTTCTGCACTGTGGCTGTTTTAGCTGAACACTGTGGAGATGGGTCCATTTCTAGATAATTATATCCTTGAAGCTGAGTTCTGTCTCACTCAGGCAATTCCAGCTCGTGAAATGTAATGTCATTCCATGCTCAGATGAAAAAAGTAGCTTGATTGCTAGCTTGCTTAAGTGTTGCCTTAAAAAGAAAAAAAGAAAGAAAGAAAAAGAAGCCAGGAAAACAAATTTGCAAAATTAATGTTGTTACATTTTTCTGATTCTTCAAAATCTTGTTTTGCTTTTATGCTAAAAATAGACTACAATATGTTAATGATTTTATTCCTTCTTTCCCACACTCACCAAATGCTTATTAAAGGCCTAAAACTGTGCTAGAAGCAGACTGCCTCTAGGATAAATAATAACTGCAGATGCAATTATTTGAAGTACAATTAGTTTTCTACTCTTCTTTATCATCTGATCTTTGAAATACCTGGAAAGAATCATACTTGTTATAGATGCCTTTCTGTTTTTCCTTTGTTCTTTTTGGTAGATTTTTTTTTATTGCGGTACAACATACATCACATAAAATTTACTGTTTTAAAGTCTAGCTTTCAGTCATACTTAGTGTCTTTTCAATGTTGTGTTACCATCACCACTTTTTAGTTTCAGAACAATTTATCACCCCAAACCTTTTCTTTTCTCAAAAAATTATCAACATGTTTTTTATTTCAAGACAAATGGCCAATAGAAAAAAATAATGGATTATCAACATTTTGGGTGAAATTAGTAAATTAAGAAATACACTCTATATTATTGGCTATGCCTCTCATTCAGCATTCCTTTGAGTCTGAATTTTCAGATATTGACACTACCCTTTATAAAATTATTAAATAATAAAGGGCCACAAAGTGGGAACTGTGGTAGGGGAAATATACATATAACCAGCCACTGTTCCCTAGCTTGCTTTCCCATAATTGCTTACTACTCAGGAATCACATAGCTGATGATCATAAGGATTCGTAGCTTTCTTCATTGCTCCCATAGATAACATCACCTTTGTGAAACCTAATTCTGCTTTTTGAGATATCTTCCAGGCCCTGCATTCCCAGGTTATGGCTGACCCACCCAGACCAGTGGCCCATACCAAGGAACTGACTCAACTGGTCTTGTGACCCCCACCCAAGAACTGACTCTGCAAAGAAGACAATTTCTACACCCCTATGGTTCCGTCCCAAACCCAGCCAATTAGCCAGGCAAACTATGTTTAAAAACCTTTCCTCCCAAATTCTCAGGGATATAGATTTGAGAACCTCCTCCCATTTCCTTGGTGTCTGTGATATTAAACTTTTTCTCTACTGTAACCCCTGCTATCTCAGTATATCAGCTTCCTCTTTAGCAGCAGGCAATGAACCTGGTAAGGCTATAAAAGTATCAAAAGTGAAATTATCTTTTGTATGAACAGAGTGTATGTTTTTTAATCTGATTATGAATGTAATACTTGCAGGTAATAAAGAAGCTGGTAAAACAGAAAATAGAGGAAAAGAAAATTATTTAAGACATTACTTTTTCTTTTCTTCTTTATGTTGTATTTTCAATGCTATACAATGATTTTATATTACTTTAATTAGAAAAAATATTAACATTAAATAAGACAGCTCTGAAAATACAGATAACATGTCAATGTTGTTTTATATACATATATTCTATTTGTTTTATTTCACAAATTTGGCATATGACACATGCATCATTTTTACCTTAATTTTTCTCTTAACATTACAAATGTGTTACCATATTATTAACTACCTTCGATGGCTACTCTAAGGACAAATACAAATTAGAAATAATAGGCTTACTTACCCTATTGAAAATAAGGGAAGGGATTTTCCTCCCTTCCTTTCTCTTAGAGCATTTACTTTAAAAAACTTGTGATTGTAATTCTTTTTCTACTTTTTGAAATGTATATATATATATGTATCCTTTTAAAAACAAGGCAGGCTTTTTGACAGCTTTATGATTCAGGAATGTCTTTCTCAAGTACCTGGGAGCCATCTCTTTGAAATGCAAACATTAAGGAAGATAGTACCTCCAATTTCCGGTTTCTAGGAAGAGGTAGGAATCTAACTCTGGTAAGCACCTTTTTCCAAGTTGCAAAACTACCTTCTGGTGTAAAAATACGATCCCAGGGGGGTCCAGAAGTTTACATACCCTCATTTTGGAGGGTAGGAAGAGATGAATATAAGTAATTCTGTTAGGGGCAATAAATATTTACTAGGGAGGATGAATAGATACTTGGAAGAATGAATGGATGGGGGAAACAGATTGACTTGTAAACGATTCTCTTTGGAAATTAAATGAATAGGAGAGACACGTATTATGTTTAAAATGGTTTGAGCCAGGTCTGGTTGCATCCTTGATCTTCTTTCCTGCAATATCTTGAGATAACAGGGAAGGGAAGGAAAGGTAATTGTTCTTTTTGATGAGTCCATCTGGTTTTATACAGACAGAGGGAAAGCCCCTTCCGACACCTGTTGATCTCTAAGGGCTTTTAATTCAAAATACTCTTTAAACCAAGGAGTCATATTTTGGGGTGAAATTTCCTGAGCTCCTTCAACTACATTAGAAAGATTTCAATACTTTGCAAATCAATACTCTTATTGATATTCAAAGTAACCCATCTTTGGCCAATGGGGGCCTCTGGGCCTCTTGAAGTTGGTTCCTGAGTCCTTTGACACAAACTTAGTAGAATACAAGAAATACTAAATGGCAGTAAATTAAAGCATTTAAAATGTAGTGATAAGATAAGAGAGTGTGGGATAAGAGGTGGCAATGAGCTATGGCAGAATAAGCACGTCAGCTGTGTAATATGTTATAGTGAATGTCAAAGCAGGTGCAAAGGTTTGGAGGGTGGAAACATCGTGGCTTAAAAAAAAAAAAAGGAAAATGTGGGTGTGACAAAAATAGAACAAGCAAGTGAGAGAGAGTTGCCAGGTGCTAGGCAGGGGCCAAACTGTGCCATTCTTTTCCACAAGAAACAATATTTTATTTTAAGGGCATTGGGTTACATCTTTAATATATCTTCTTTTTTTTAACCACTCCTGTTACCTGGTCCAGATCACCATCACTCTCTCTTTGTTGACTACTTCAGGAACTACCCAACTGGCTCCCCGTTTTCTCCTTTTTACCCCTTCCACCCTCTGCACAGCAACCACAGTGATGTCTAAATATGTGAATTGGGTTAAGACCCTCCTGTACTTAAAATCTCTCAGTGACTTCCTATTGTATGTAGAATAAAACCTAACACCTTGCCACGACCAGATGAAGGCCAAGTGAGTCAACAGATACTAAGTACCAAAAGCAGTGCTTGGCACATATGTAGGACTCAGGGAACATGAATTAAATGTCTTCCCATATAAATATGGCATAGAATCATTCCACATCTGGACTAACTTGTCTTTTTCTTTTCTAGAGGGTTCTTATGGAGACAAAAATAATCCTGCTGTGAAAGACAACTGAGACACTTGAGTCACAGGCTCACCTCCTCACAAAGCCCAGAATGAAAACGGGAATTAGGCTAGGCTGTAAGAAAAAATACAGAGTAGTGGAGACTGGAGAATTGGCAGATATGTGCAGCATCAAAGGGGGCATGACGCTGTCTAGTTCCAGCTGTATGTTCCCATGTGGGGCTGCTGTCCCTGGTTGTCAGATTTTTTTCTTGTTTTTTTCTTTCAATAAAAGTCAGGAATCAGAATTTTATAAGAAATATATGAATTTGTATATGCTGGCATTTAATTAAAACGTCATTTAACTCTCCAGACCCCAAAGAACTCATGCACACCTCAGATACAGCAAGTAGCTGCTAGCTTGTGGCTTTCAAAATTCTAGAACAAATAAAAAGGCTCTGATAAAATGCTACACGAGACCAATAAGTTTTAATAAGGGTATGAGAAAGAAAGAGAATTGAATCATCTAATTGTGTTCAAAGAAAGCAAATCCAAGGTCTTGAGCCATATAGCAAACAATTCTGATTGTTTGTTTTTCAAGTAATAAATGTCACACATTCTCAATACATGTATAAGCCAGTCACCATTCTAAAACTGTGAGCATATTTACTTAATACTTAAAACTATGCTGAAAGATGAACTACTTTAATCTCTTTGTATGATGAAGAAACAAGAACGGATAAGCTGAGGATGTGACCAGGATCCCACTTCTAGAAAGGGACGAAACGAGACCACAGGGGAGTGTGTTACGGGGCAGAGGAGCCTCCAGAAAGCAGGATGAGGCTGATGAGGCGTCCTGCAGTTTTGCCCAGGATCAGCCTTGCTCAGCATCCTCAGATTACCAGTCCCAGTGGGCCATTTCCAGGAATTTCAGAACATCACATAATGGGCCCATCATTGCTTTAATAATACAAAGGCCAGCCCGTGTGCTGTTTAGCTCCACTAATGCTTACATAGTCATCTTTCTTCCCTCATCTTCATGCTGTCCACATGAGCCCATCTGCTCCATCACCCCCCATAAAAGGGTGTTACTCCATCCCCAGTGAGTGCTGAAGTAGAAGACTGCAATTACATCACTGTGATTGTGTTTTAAAAATTAAATTTATACAGAAAATGCATTTTCAGCAAGAACTCTGTCAGGCCACAGCTGTTTCAGTGAGTCATCCATCACTCTGAGGACTATCCCACATGGACTAAGCAATAAAATCCCACACACCAGGGAATAAATAAAGTTATGTTAACTCAAAAATGCCTCCCATCAGATATTTGCAGGAAACTTCTACACTAGTTAAGCGAAGAGCATGCAGCAATGCTGCATCAACACATTGTATTTTTTTTAAAGGAAGTCTGGGAATATGCGAATTTTGCAAATGCATGCTTACCTCTATGTAGACAGTACTGCATTCTACCAGAGCTTAGGAATATACTTTCCTTGCCAAACAAGAAAAATGATTTTATAAGTTAAACTTCTTTTAAATGGACCTATCAACAGACCCTTAATAGGCCTAGTAGGAGGAATAGACTGCTGTCAAAACAGTAAAATTTGAGTTTGGTACAAAAGTTCCGACATTCCCAAATATATTCTTTAATTGCCTGTCATGGAGCCTGAAATTTCTATTCTATTGGGATAAGAAAAATGCCCATGAAATAGTAATAAATTATCACAAAATATATTAGCACACATTAATTTATTATTCTCTTGCAAAATGGTAGTCTTCGATTGGGGTTCTAAATGTAGACCTTGGGTAGCCCTGGGCATTGGATGTATTGCCCAAAGAAGGATGGATATCACCAAGAGAGAAAGAAGATGCCAAATAAAACTTCTCCATTCTGATAAATTGCCCAAGGCTAGTCATGCTGTTCTGCTGTTTCCTTGGAAAATAAAATAATAAAACAAACATAGAAAAAAGAAAAAGAAAAGGCAGTGAAAAAAAAATAAATAAAGGAGAAGAAAAACATCAAGAGCCAGTATATATTTTAACTGCTTGGCTTGGAATGCCCATGCTACAAAAATCTCTCTTATAAGGTAGAGTTTTACATATATTTTGTCCTTGGCTTTGAAACTAATAACTTCATTGGAAAATCTTTAGGAAATGAGTACTTGTTTCTCCATCATCTCCCAGTATTTTCTCTATCAATAAACATTGATTCAGGCTCTTCTTGACCTGATGCAGGAATGGAGACCCACTATCTTCTCTGATATGCTTTATGTTGTTACACAATTTTTTTCGAAAGGTAGTTCTCATCATGTAGCTTCTTCTTGTAAGTCTGAAGACTTACAAGAGTAAGTGATTGAACTAATGCTTTTTGTCTCACCAGCGGGAAAGGTGTCTTACAACAAACAGTAGCAACCTATGAACCTTCCTATTCATCTGGCACAAGTTATGTTTAATAACCTAGGTCAGTGCTGTCCAGTAGAAATATAATGTGAGCCACATACGTAATTTAAAATTTCCTACTAGCTACATTAAAAAAGTAATATATATTTATTTGTGTTTTAAATTTTATCTTAAAGTGCTTTATAATGAAATAAAATATCTCAAATATTTTATTTTTATGCATTTTATTTAAATCAATTTATTCAAATTATTGCATTTTAGTAGGCAGTCAATATAAAAAATTTTTAGGCTGATATTTTGCCTTCTTTTATCATATTAAGTGTTCGAATCCAGTGTATATTTTACATTTATAGCTCATCTCAATTTGTGTGCTAAATTTTCAATGGTTAAAATGAACTGTAGTGCTACAAAAACCGTAAAATGTGTTAAATGGAAAAATAGTTTTAAATCATTTATTTTTAAAATTTAAATTAATTACAATTAAATAAAATTAAACATTTAGGTCTTCAGTTCCACTGGGCACGTTTTAAGTGTTCCATAGCACTCCTTGACTACCATGTCAGATAGCGCAGACCTACAGGATCAAGCCAGGTTGAAGTGTTCGCATGAGGTAATCACATTAGCATTTCCCAGTTGCCTTACTGAAGAAAAACATTGAAGGAAAAATTCTGAACCAAATCCAAACTATAACCAAAAATAAAGCACTTCTGCAGGAGAAAATATCTGTTAGGAGAAAGATCCTTTTGTATGACCAAGTTTGCTTATAGAAATGAAAAGTATATCAGCTTTTGATTTAGACAATATGAGGATGTGAGTTCTTCCATGTATTGATTCTGGAGAGTCAATATCTGCAATAGAAAAGGTTTGCTCTTGAAAATCAGACAAGCCCTGTATGTTGTACTTTTCTAGTTTTATAAATAGTATAGTTTTGTTAAGAAATATAAATAACATATACATATAAAGAGTAAAGTATATATGATTTAAAATCCTACCATCCTGAGGAAAATGCCATGAATATTTCAGTGATTATACTTTTATATCTATTTATGAATATAATTTTAATAAGTAGGGCCATAGCACACATGCTATCTTTTTGCTTTGTTTTATTTTATTTATGTGTTTCCAAAGGTTACTTAATTTAAGGCATTTTCTTCTTTTCTCACTTTTTCTTTTCACTCTCCCTCATCTTCTCCTGCAAGACTCACCTTACTCCCCACTCCAGGAGTCCAGTGTGAACAACCCTTTAAATATCCTTCCATAAGTCTCTCTATGCTAATCTAATCAAACCTCCCTAAGACTATGTGATTTCCCTCTCTTCTCTTTCTCTTTCTCTTTCTTGCTCCCTCTCTCTCTCTCTCTCTCACACACACACACACACACACACACACACACACACACACACACTCACATACAGGTTTTTAGTAATGATTAATTTTATCAAATATACAAAGAAGATATAGTCATCCCTTGGCATCCCTGAATAATTGGCTTCAGAATCTCCCATGGATACCAAACTCTAAGGATGCTCAAGTGCCTGATATAAAATGGCATAGTCTTTACATATAACCTGTGCACACTCTCCTGGATTCTTTAAATCATCTTTAGATTACTTTTAACATCTATCACAATGTAAATGCTATGTAAGTAATTGTTATATTTGTTTAGGAAATAATGACAAAAATGTATGTACATATTCATTAAATTTGTTTTCAAATATTTTTGATCAGCAGATGGTTGAATTCACAGATGTGGAACCCACTGATGTGGAGAGCTGACTGTATATTCTGAGAAGTTCTCTGTCTCTTCCTCCCTCTTCTCTCCACCCCATTATAGGCAATCTTTTTTATGTTTTACTTTTTGGCTCGCTCCACTTTCCCTTTTTAAATATAAACAAATATGTTAATATATTATTTCTTTCCCTCTTTTCTTATATAAATGATGGTATATTATGCACACTTTTCTTCAAATATTTTTTCACCTAAAAATATGTCCTGGAGCCACCATATAGTGTGTAGTATGTAAAGATCTACCTTCTTTCTTTTTAAAGGAGCATAATACACCACTGTGTGGATGTATGCTAATTTATTCAAGTATTTCTTTGTTAATGGATATTAGGCACTTTTTGGCCTTGCTCATACACCTTTTAATATTTTTTGTAGTGTATAATTGGGATAAATTCCTAGAAATGGGATTGTGGGTCAAACAGTAAAGTCATGTACAATTTTGCTAGGTATTGCAAAAGGGTACAACTCTTTGCTGCACTTGGACCATTTCCACATCTCTATTAGCAACATAGAAGAATATCTACTTTCCCACATTCTTGAGAAGTATTGTGTTGTAAAATATCCCAAATATCTCATTATAGTTTCAATTTGTTTTATGAGTGCAACTGAAGACATGTTTATACATTGAAGAGCCATTTGTATTTTTCCCCTGTCAATTGTCTGTTGTCTATTTTTCTATCAGGATGTTGTCTTTATTTTCTTGCCCTCTGCTTCCTCCAATGTATTTACAAATATCACTGACTTCTTGCTTTTCTCAGTGTTTGGACTTCACTTACTTATACTTTGTAGTTTTGAGGATATCTTGTAATCTAGTTTTTTGTTTGGTTGTAACATTTTATTTTGATATAATTTCAAATTTATAGAAAAGTTGCCATAATAGACAAGAAATTTCCATATACATTTTACCTAGATTCATCAGTTGGTATATTTTGCCCCATTACTTTCTATTTCTCTCTGTCTCTCCCTCTCTCTCTCTCTATATATATATACACACATATATAATATATGCACACACATATATGTGTGTATAAAATATATGCACACACCACTTCAGTGTACAATTCTTAAGAACAAGTGCATAACTACAGTGCAACTACCAAAAATCAGAAAATTAAACATTGACATAATGCTCTTATCTAATCCACAACTTATAGACAAGTTTTATAAATTGTTCTAATACCAAGTTTTTCAGTACAAATGCAGTCCAGAATCACACATTGCAGCTGGTTGTCATGTCTCTTTAGACTTATTTAATCTTGTACAGATTTTCACTCTTTTTTTTTCTTGATCTTAACATTTTTTGAAGAGTATAGGCCAGTTACTTTGTAGAATGTCTCTCAATTTGAATGTGTCTGACATTTCCTTGTTAGAATCAGCTCATGACTTTTTGGCAGGAATATCACAAAAAATATATATCCTTCTCAGCATAAGGAGAAACATGAGGTTGGTTTGTTTTAATATTGCCAATGTTAACTTAGATTTTTTATTTAAAGTGGTGTCCATTGGGTTTCTTTAATGGTACTTATCCCTATGTAATTAATAAGTCTTTTGGGGGAAAATTTGTATTTTGGGAGGAATAACTTTTGGGGGAATATCTGAATGATATAAATACTTTGTTTCTCACCAAGCTTTCATCCACGAGTTTTAGTATCTACTGATGATTTTCTAATCCTGTTATTACTTCTACATATATTACTTACCACTCTACTGAAGGAACAGTTTTTCTTTCTTACCCTTTTATTTATTTATTTGTATTTTAATTTATCTCATTACATACAAATGGGTTCTTATTTTGTAATCTATTTGTATCATCTCAGTTGATTCTCAAATTATCTCAGAATTGGCCAGGAGGAGACATGCAAGCTGGCTGCTTTGCTCTTTGGTTATACTTCCATCATCCTTTCAACACAGTATTACTTTCCAAGTTCATCTTGTATCCTCCACGATCCAGATCTGGAATTAATTTTTTCCCCAAAGTATCCTTTGGTGACCAAAGAGAGCTATTTATTTATTTTAATTATTTTTGGATTTACATCTCTCATTTTATGGTTCTCTTTTAGATTTTTAAAAATATGTTTCTACTGTTTTCTATTTTTGCTATATATATTTTTTATTCAATTTTTTTTCTTTTTGATTTTGGCTATTTTGGGGGGGGGGGGTGGCTAACTTATGTTAAGCCAACTCTCCCACCAAGAATGACTGTTAAATATGTATAAAACATTTTTAAAAATCTGTTTGAAGGCATTAAATAAATTAAGAAATCAGCAAAGACCAGAGGGGTCAACGTTCCAGAGAGGATGAATATATGGATAAGTGAACCTAATATTCTGCCTCTTCAGGCAATTTCCAGTTCTTAAGCTACAGCAGAGAGGCTGAGAAGCTAAGCAGAATGAAGTAGGTAGAAGGCTGAAAAACTGAACAGAGCTTTCAGAAGTCTTATAATGCTGGAAAAACAAAACTTAGAGATCACAAGGAGAAAGGCTTCTTGTAAACAGCCCAGGATTTCATTGGTATCATTGAAGATTTACATCCCAGTCATGACACCAATTCTGAGTGGGAAAAAAAAAAAAAAAAAAAACTCCACTCTTACCCCGTAATCAACACAGGACACTTCTGGGACCAAATGGGTCTTTTTTCCCTCACCAACAAGCACACAATCAATTCTGTAGCAGACAACAGCTGAGTGTCCTCCAATTCAATTTCAACACTATCTCCCTGGAGATAGCATCAGATCACACAGGTTAAGGGCTCAGCCCGACATGATGCCCCCCACCAACTTCCGAAACCAATCAAAAGCCCCAGGTTGTTTTACTTCTGTTTATGACCAACCAGCTATAAATTGGGGTTCCCACGACCCCCTTCTTGGTTTCAATTAATTTGCTAGAGTGGCTCACAGAACTCAGGGAAATGTTTACTTATGTTTACTGGTTTATTATAAAGGATATCACAAAGGATATAGACAAAGAGATGCATAGAGTGAGGTACCAGAAGATAAGACCAAATGACCAAAACAAAAAGAAAATGCATATAGCAAAAATAGATCCATTGATCTAGATATTGGATTTAATTTGATTCTAACAATATTTTGAAATAATATGTTTGATAATGTAGAGAACAAGATGGGAGAATTTCAGCTGAGAAATAGAATCTATGAAATAGAATCAAATGGCAAATTTAGGACTTAAAAAGAAGATAACTAAAATTAAGACTCAGTAAGTGGGTTTGACAGAAAATGACCCAAAGTAAGGATTAGTAAACCGGATTATTGACCAGAAGAAAATATGCACACTGAAGGACAGAAAGACAAAAGAATTGAAGCATACAGAAATTAGCACAGAAGAATGGAAAGAAAGAAATGTGGTGTTAACAGAGCCTAGAACTCCAGGATGTCCTATGTAGCTAGAATCACAATGAGGACTGCTTGTTGAAAGCTGGGGCATAGGTAGTGGGGAAGAGGGTTCCACGTAGGCGCAGAAGATGTGGATGATCCCTAGGCAATAGAAAGATGCCATAGAGGAGACTTGTCCTGGCTCCTATTCTTTTCCCACCCTCAATTTTTCACACAACCAACATGGAAGTCAATGCTAGGGGAGCATGGGAAATGTAGTTCTCTCTGTTGTAGAGTGTGTGTGGTGGGGAGGAAATCATCAGACATAAAAAGCAAACCATCTCTTAATCTGCACAAATGCAGACTTGCCAAGCTTCCACGGATAAAAGCTAAATTCTCCACCTCCTACTTTCTAACTTACTTTTGACCACTTTAATAGGGAGCTGAGAAAAATAGAATTTGATGCCTGTGCTCAGAATGATATCTTACCCGTTTTCCAAAATAGAGGTTATTTTGAAAATTAATATTGAGATTAGTTCAAAATAACCAGTGAATCAAACATTTTAACTGAGCAGATGAATTCTAGCACTCTTTTGACTATTCAGGGTCTAGTTAGTGATTTTTTTTTTCAGCAAAAATATGCAAACTACTTTGTGTTCATAAATACATCATAACCATGGATACACCTTTTCTCACTGAAGGAATTTCCACCTAGCTCTTGATGTTTACTTTGTGGAATAGGATTCCTGTTAAAACCTACCTGCTCACAGGAAAATGGTCCAATGTATTCTAAAAAGTTATCTTCAAATGTTTCTTTTGAAAATTATATATCATTCTTCTTAGTATGAAATATTAAATTTTAGGTAGAAACTAAAATGTCATCCAGAAGTATTTGACTTGAAATAATTTGGAAAAAATGATTTTCAGTTAAATTGCTTTTCAGGCAATAAAAGAAAGATTTGAACAACCTTGGGAACTGACTAAATATACAATTTTTCTCAAGTAATGATCTCTTTAAAATGAACTAGCAATCATCACGATATTCCTGTTCTCACTTATAAGTGGAAGCTAAATAATGTGTATACACATGGATGTAGAGTGTGGAATAATAGACATTGGAGACTTGGAAGAATGGGGTGAGGGATTTTTTAATTGAATATAATGGAAATTATTTGGGTGATGGTTACACTAAAAGCCTAGACTTCACCACTACACAATATATCCATGTAACAAAACTGCACTTGTGATTTTACTCTTAAAATTTGAAATTTATTCAATCATGAGCACCTACCATGTACTGATCGTGGTACTAAGCATGAGACCTTTCAAAGAGGTAGACCGTTACTCAAAGAGTAAGACTGTTTCTACTCTCAAACTGAACACAATCAAGTGGAAGGGGTAGACCATAAATAGCTATTAATCCATGAGGTATAATTAGTATTTAATGAGAGATGTATAAATGATATGAGATTTTTAAGCATTTGTTCTACAGTATAATTCTAAATAAAAATAATAGGATTTAAATAATGTTCATAGTATATTTCTAACTTGTATAGATAGATAAGTAGATAGAATTCTATATAGAAAATCAATTGTTAAAAGCAGTTCCTCATGAGTTACATGATTATGAGCAATTTTTTGTGTATTTCTTAAAACATTTCCGTATTTTTCCAATTATTTGCATTTGTTTTCTTTCTCTGTGAGAATGGATTAAATTTTAGTTATAAAAAAAATTGGAGCTGTTTAATGATGAACCATCCACTTAGAAAGGCATTTCTTTGTTCTAAGGCAGGAGTTGGCAAGTGACGACCCGCAGACCAAATCCAGCCTGCAGTGTTTTTTGTTTTATGGCCCTTTATGGATAAAGTTTGCCAAATCCTGCTCTAAAGAATAGGCCAATAAATACGTATTTCACCAAGACCCTTTTCTTTTCTCCATTTGTGGAGAGGATCCAGGTGAACATCATTAAAATACACTACAAATTCTTTAAAGTTCAGAAATTCCCTCAAGGTCATTTATTCAGGCTAGAGCTAACCTTTCTGAACAGCAATTTACGCCATGTAGTTTATGTGGATTACTGGATTTATTTCTCAAAGCAATATTGTGCAGCATAATATTCTTTATTCTACTATTTCTGATAATGAAACTGAGGCATGGAGAGGTGGTGACACTCACAGCAAGAAGCAGAGCCAAAAATTGAATCCAGGTAAACTCTTCCAGGGCTACAGGATAGCTTTCCCATGTGAGGGAATCTGAAATGTCACTTATCTCCTGAATGAAATGAAAGTTGGCCTTGAAATTGCCTTTACAAGGTAGTGGTCCAAGAAGCCATCACCCAACTTGACTTCTTTTTCTAATTGGAAATAAAATGCATCTATAATCACCTCTATAGATCAAAATTTCCTTCTGCAGGTTGGCTCCATAACCCAGGTAGATGGACTTGGTAGAGTGCTCTGAGTTGACGGAACATACATAAAGATAAGATATTTTCTCACCCTAGATATTTTCAATTTGAATAAGTTAATAAATTCCACAGACTTGCAAATCAAAATCATTAGTAGTACTCTCTCATTAAGAATTCATGCCAGATTAATGGCAATAAAGAAAATATATTAGCATGATCTTTATGCAGATAATGCATGTCTTTCCATGAAGCATTTGTCATCTTCATGATAACCAAGTGTAATAATAATGTGACTTTAAAATCATTAGCTTGCTATTTCTATGTTCAACTTTTGAATTGAGAACATACTAGATAAAAAAGACAGTATGAAACCGTAGTGTGTTATCATTTTATAAAGTCTTAGCTATCTGACACAATAGAAATAGCAAAAGGATTTATACAATTTGAAATTTTCTAATTTTATAGTTCAATAATGTTAATTATAAAGTAACTGAAATGCTTCTATGTGAATAATAAAAATTTTTTTTATGAAGTGTGTGTATGGTACCCAGCCAAATTATTTGATGGATTTTGTGTACATTTTATCTGGCTACACTGATACCATAGATACAAACCCCATCCTGGTGATTCTTTAAATGTGCCCAGGTGATTTTTTTCATGGATGAGAGATAAAGTATGGCACTCTCCTCGAGCGAAGCGCAAGCTGCTGTTATTAGTTTTCTACTGCTGCTGTAACAAGTTATCACAAACTTAGTGGCTTAAGGAAATGAAAATTTATTATTCTATAGTTAGAAATTCAACATGTGCTTCACTGGCCAAGATCAAGGTGTTGACAGGGCTGCATTCCTTTCTGGAAACTCTGGGGGAGAATCTGTTGTTTCCTTCCCTTTTCCAGCTTCTAGAAGCCTCCTGCAATCCCTTAGCTCATGATTCCTTTTCTCCATCTTTAAAGTCAGCAACATAACATCTCTCTGACCTTGCTTCTGTCTTCATATCTATTTCTGTCACCACAGCCAGAAAAGGTTCTCTAATTCTAAGAACCCATGGGATTAGACTGGATCCACTCACATAATCCAAGATAATCTCTCCATCTCAATATTCTTAGTTTACCCACAGCTGTAAAGTCACTGTTTTCATGTGAGGTAACATATTCACCCATCTGCCTAACAATAATTTATTTTATGTTTTAAAATAACTAGAAGAATGTAATCAGAATGTTTCTAACACAAGGAAATAATAAATGCTTGAGGTGACAGTTACCCAAATTATCATGATTTCATCAGTACATATAAATTGTATCAAAATATCACATTTACCCCATAAATATGTACAACTTTTATATATCCATAATAGTTAAAAATTTAAAAATTTTAACACAGGGTCTGTCATACTAGAAAAAAATATTTCCCTGGGGGCACAGTGTTTTATTATGAAAATAGAATAAAAACTTCAAAAACTTCCCTAAATGAAACACACTATTCAATAAGAAGGATTACCTCCTTCCTCCTCATAGTTACTACATTCCTAAATATGCTCCTTAAATATATCAGTGTTTTTGTAAAATATTTAATAATGTTCACTCAATTTGGGTACATAAGCAACTACGATATCTAGGTTTTAAAAATTTAAATGGTGCTTTAACTGTTAAGGAATATTTTCTGCATAAAGTTTTGGGCCTTTTTTCAGGACCTTACATTTATCCCTTTTAGGTTAGTTTGTTTAATTTGGCTATAACTATAGGATTTTGTTTGCTAAATGGTTATGTATAATGTCTAAAAACTAAACACGTTTTTATTGCCTTGAGAATAGGCAACTTATTGTCTATATTTATTTTAAATGCCTTTCATATTTGAGAGGGTAGTCTGTAATTTCTTTTAAAGGTACAAATACCCAAATACTTATATAAATAACTGGTAAAAATATTAAGCTGCATGGTACAAGGTTTCTGTTCTACAACCCAAGTAAACTCTTTAACAGTATCATCTTTTGAGTATAATGTTTATGTACCTAAGCCACTATAGGAGATGTATAACATGCAGTTTTTCTCATTTTAAGGAATATAAAATGTCAGAGTCAGATCTATGGCAGATGTGAGGGAGGAAAAGTAAAAAGTAAAAGATTATGCATTTTTCAGTGCTTTTATCCCCTTCTGTAGACTAGCCTCAACACCCTTAAAATATGAATAAGGTTACATAAAACGTTTCATTTTAAAACTGACAATCTTGATTCTCTGACCCATCTCAGGTTCTGAGAGTCCCACCCATGTTTTAAATGATGTGTGGGAGAATTTTATTGCCTGGTTGATAGAAGTCAGTGGACAGTTCCTATAAGGAACACAATTGCATTCCAACAGAACTAAGCTACATACAACGTTAACCATTTTCTTTCTATATAGTGGTCACTCCAAGTTACCAATTTAATTAACTTTTTTTATCCTTAATTTCATATAGGGCACTGTGCATTTCACTTTAGGGAATATCATGATCAATAAAATTCAGCCCCTCCCCTTAAAAATTCTATATTTTAGTAGGAGGAGTAAGACATTTCATAAATACACATTTTTAGGGCAGTGGAACTATTCTTTATAATATTATAATGGTGGACACATGTCATCATATATTTGTCAAAACCCATAGAATGAACTACACCAAGAGTGAATCCTCATGTAAACTAAGGACTTGGGTGATAATGATGTGTCAATGGAGGTTCATGGATTGTATAATAACAAATGTACCACTTTGGTGCTGGATGTTGATAATGGGGTAGGCTTGCGGGGAGAGTAGGAGGATGTATATAGGAACTCTCTTTATTTTCTGCTCAATTTTTCTGTAAACCTAAAAGAGCTCTAAAAAATAAAGTCTATAAAAACACACGTAATAAAATGTTATGTAAATGCCACCAGCAAAATTCTATAAGGCTGTATGCACTTTATGGGAGGAGGAGTTGGGAAGAGTTCATGATTGAAGGGGGCTCTGGTGGATAAATAGGACTGACAGACATTCCAGCTAGAGAATACAGGGTGAGCAAAAGCTCGGCAGCAGGGACTTTGAAGGGCTTTTGGGTAGGAACAGGGGTTTTAGATGTCTCTCACCCTCCATCCCTCTGAGGTAGATGCCTGAGGAATACACAGACAAGGTCTACATTCTAGTCAAATGGGAACTGAAGTACATGTAATTAACCTGAGCACTCTTCCCAACATCCCAGAAAATGCAGGCCTCCAGCAAACTATGCTGGGAGAAACGAGGCCAGAGTGAATCTTGTTATTTCTCCCACTCTTTGTCCCCAATTCAATTATCAACCCATTTGGAGGTGGTAAAGATGGAGCAGAGGGCTAATGCAAATAACTGTTTTGCTTTCATTAGGTTATGCTGCTCATCAGTAGCAAGAGATCTTCCAAATTCCAAGCTCTCCCTGTGGTCCCTGCAACTCTCTATCAGGTACCGAGAGGGGGAGACTTGTGCTGAACCTCTGCTCTCCCCATGGATTCAGATAGAAGCACGAAGAAAATGAAGACTACTTACCAGATTCCCTTTCACCTTGCCCCCAATAATTCAATATCTGATTTGGATGCAAATCTTGCAGAAAAAATAATAATAATTTACTTTTTGTGCTCACTAATCTATCTCTAGTATTGATACATACTTGCCTAAACTCCTGATTTATGTTCATTTTAAGACTTTATCTTAATGAAAATCTCCATGTACTGAACTAAAATAAACATATCCAATTTATCCTTTTGGCCTTATGGTCATTCTAGTAACAACTATCTTTTCTTAAGATGGTAAAACGATGACAACAAAAACAATGACAGAGTTTTTTTTAATTTGGTTGTTTGGATTCACAGACATAAGCATTCCTACAGGATCTTGTAAATATAATGGACTTTGCTAAAGAGATTTTTTTAGGGTTAGAGTAAAATGAAAACATTTGTCAGGGACAAAAGTAATGGCATGGAAAAACATCCAGCTACGACAGAGAAAGAGGGACTAACATGGGCCTTTATTTCAAAGAAAACGTCTGTGAAGAGAGGACACTGAGAATTGAATTAGGACAAGGACAGTTGTGAAATGAGGTTTTAACGTGGAAGAAATGTTATTACCTAGCTTTAGAAGAGCTGAATAGATCTGGCTAACTAAGAATATTCAAGAGCTATTTTAATAACTTATCATCCAAATGCACGCTAATAAAAGTGCCATTGAGAATTTTTTTTACTATATGGATTTGAGAGCCAGAAATTAGGAGATAGGGTTCATCATACCCCAAGCATCCTTTGCCCTATTCCCCCAATTTCCAATCAAGTACACAGGCTTCTAAACAGCCAGCAAAAATTGAAATAATCACCCTTCATTTTTTTGTACAGGCATTACAAGCATTTAAAACATAATGAATTCAATTGCTAAGCAGGCAAAATGTATTCATTAAAAATGAAAAAGCATTTTAACTATATAGATGAATAATTTGACATGTAAAATAGGAACAAAAGGCTGTTTCAAAATTTGTGAATACAAGAACATACAGAATAAACAGGTTGGCACTAGTTCAAGTGGTACCAAAACATACTGCAGATATCAAGATCACTGAAGGCCCTTTAACTAAATCCTGTAAACATAGGATTCCTTGGCCAAGCAGTTTGGCTAGTGCCACACATGTGTCCTTTGGAGCCAAAGTGTATGGAATGGAGAAAATACATGGAGAGAGGGTAGCTGCCTAATAGATGGAAATCGGGAGAAATCAGTATCGAGAAAAAATTCTAAAGGAACATTATATGGAGAGAATGAAGACTGTCTTCACTAACAATTCCGAAAAGGTTTAAAAGGGGCACCCTTCTTAATACTTAGCTGCATTATCTTACAAAGATCAACCAAAGAACAACTCTCATTGGTGAGACTGACAACCATTACTTAGCAACATCTGGTTTACCGCAATTTTTGTAACTGAGCTAGGTAATTGATAAATATTATATTTTCAAATGCACACACACTCACAGACATGCACATGCACCCCTTCTTTACAGCTATTGACACTATAAATAGTCATATTTGCCCTTTTATACAAGAAACCCAGAATAGAAGATGCAAACAGGCAACTGTGGGGCTGCGCCACACTGAAGATCAGGTGGAATGGTTCGCTCCGAGGACGTGTGGGGAAAGGAGGTCAGTTTGGGAAAGACTTTTACAATAATTAAAATTTGGCTGGGTGAAGGAATAGTTTGAACTGAGAAAACACTATAACCAGGACTTTTACCTTCAGGAATCATTGCCCTGCACCTGCTTCATCTGGGAGCTCTCAGGGGCCTGGTGCACCTTTCCTACCAGCATCCTCCCTCTCTTCCGACTCATTCCTCATCCCCTCATCCTCCTATTCATCTTTTCTCTAATCTGGAAAAGACTTCCAGTCTCCTTTGCATCGCTCTCTGTAGTTGGCCCTCTTGAAATTGAGAACATTGACTTTGGATTAACAGGAGAGTCAGCAGTTCAGCAATTCAAATTTATTCTATTGTCCACCAACACTAAGGTCATCTTTACTTTCTCCTCAAATTGTTTTCACTTTAGTGCAAAAGTAACATATTCATGGATTTTAAGAAAACAAAGACATGTCACATACATAATGTTTTATATTCTGCAACATTTTTCATAATTTTAATAGCTGTCTGGCTTTTCATTTATTTCATGTGTTATAATTCATATCATAATGCTCTGAAATCTTAACTGTAATATTATAAAAAACATCTCCAATTTTGGAGTGCAACATTTCTTGATTTATATCTTCCACACCAGAAAATAATCAGAAATAACTAGCTTGTTTTTCCAGATAAAAGAGCTTTCCCATCCAAACATAGACATAATATTATTTTGCGTGGTGATAGTGGGGCTTGCACAATTCAGAAGGCATTCTTTGGGATCAGGGCAAGAGTATGAGGTGTACCAACAGAGCCTGTAGACTAGGGATTTTCAAACTTTACTTCCCAAGTCTCACTTGTTGTAAGAAGACAGTAGTAGGATGATTGGGAAAATATTTTTAATAATTCTAAAAGCTTAAGCAGAAATATACATTTGCCTACATAAAGGTGATATAAGCTAAGCAAAGCACGAATGTTTATTGGCTTTTCTAATATTAGCTAATTTATGTTGGTTAGAATTTCTGATTGGCATTTATAGATGAGTAATTAATAACATTTTCAAAAAACAATTGCTTAAATAGTTTGAGGTAGGCAAAAGTGTTTCACATACCATAAACCCTAATGACAAGGTAACAAACAGATTCTCTATAACTGTGGTCTCCAGCCCCAGGGCCATGGACCAGTACTGGTTTGTGGCCTGTTAGGAACAGAGCTTCACAGCAGGAGGTGAGTGGGATGCAAGGGAGAAAAGCCTCATCTGTATTTACAGCTGCTCCCTACCATTTGCATCACCGCATAAACTCCACCTCCTGTCAGATTGGCCCCAGCATTAGATTCTCATAGGAGTGCAAACCCTCCTGTAAACTGCATGTGAGGGATCTAGGTTGCACGTTCCTTGTGAGAATCTAATGCCTGATGATCTGAAGTGGAGCTGAGGCAGTGATGCTAGTGCTGGGGAGTGGCTGCAAATACAGATTATCATTAGTAGAGAGGTTTGACTACACAATAAATGCAGTGCCCTTAAATCATCCAAAACCATCCCCCGCATCCTAGTCCATGGAAAAATTGTCTTCTATGAAATCAGTCCCTGGTGCCAAAAAGGTTGGAGACCACTGCTTGATAATGAAAAGAAATAATTAGGAGTCACTCATTCTGGAAGAATTCTAAAATAAATGCTTATAGGTTGGTTTAGTCTTTTTGTATGTTTCTTTGTGAAACTTGGTTTAGACATTGTCTTCGGCCTCTTGCAGCAGGAATGATGATGTATTTAGCCTCTTTTTGCAGGAGAGATAACATGAGGACGGTACTCAAGAAAATGGATGTGGAAGTAAAAGAACAAAAAGTTTGCCTGTAACAAAAATAAAAAATTCCTTAAGCCCTCATCGCCATGGTCAGATTGCATTTGACACTCAAATGATTTCAGGAAAGAGAATATTATGTCCTTGAAAGAGCAGAAATAATCAATAAAATAAAAATAATAAAGTGTAAATGCTATTGTGGAAAAAGCATTTGGTGGGGTTATAGTCTGGGCTCTGAAAACAGAGTAACTGGGATTTTAATTCCAGATCCATCACTTACCAGTGATTTGATTTTGAGAAAGTTACTGAAGTGCTCTGTTCTATCAACTTATTTATAAAATGTGGATAAAAATATTGATTTAATAAAGTTCCACATGCCTGCTTGCATCTACTAAGTACTAAAAGAAGAGTTATTATTATAATACTGCTATTATTATTTTTTGGATGACCTTGGGCCAGTTACTTTACTTTTCTCTTCTAAATGCAAAACGAGGGACTTTGACTAGGTATTCTATCTATAGCTTCTTAGACATGATCACTTCGGAAATGTTCATGGTTTTTAAATATTTAATTAATGAGAGTATATTAAAATTTAAATTCAACAGGGACTGAGCTTATAAGACTGAGAAATCCTATTTCTGGGTGTCCTGAGATATGCCTTTTTCATCACTAGTGTGTTTTTTCACCTTGCATCCCACGATTACCAAGTTGTTTTTATAAGTGAATCATCTGTATCATTTTCCTGATTTCAAAATGTCAGTTTTGGCCAGTCAATCCTCCTTATCTTGCCCATTCAAAGTGGCCACAAATTTATGTACACAAGTATATAAAAATGTACTTTTTCATTTATTAAAATTAGAACCTTGAAACCCTAGATACAAGAGAGTTCTGAAACAAAGGTTGATAATTGCTAGGTCAAACTTACTAGTCCTTAGGTAGAGGCTGTGATAAATGTTCGCACAGCCAGAATGGGGTGCTCTAGATGGAATATCAAAACAATTCAATAGTGAGTCAGTGGTGTTATCTCTCTTTAAAAAGACAAGCATATATTTTCCTGTTTAGTTTGATGACCTAAAAGTGTTTTTATGGCATTCAGCCAGGACAGCCATGGACTCATATGCAGGGTAGTCATCAATCCTTCTTTTGCTGCTTGAATGTTAGGTTCCCAAATCTCTCCAGCAGAATAAAAAGTGAAATAAATTGTCAGGTTTAAATTTAATACCTAATTCCCATGCTGAATAACTATGGCTGTGCTGGAAACCTTGATAGAGTGAGTGGTAATGAGTAGCCCAATCTAGAATACGTAATGTATCAACTAAAATTTTATATTGGATTCTTTCAGCAGGCTTGACTTCCATGTGGCTGTGAAATATGAAAGGTATTAGGCACCAAAAGCAGAATAGTAAAGCCTCAGTCCACTTCCCCCAAGAATACATACTGATGAAAGCACACACACACATACACCCACACACAATAACAGAATAACATGATATTTTTGAGAAAATATGAGCAAACTTGAATATGTAAAATAATTCACAGAAATGTAGTCAAGGAGAGCTTTTTAATACATAGGCTTTCAAGGCAAAGGGGAAAAGGAGCGATACATAGCATTTAAAAATCCTTTGCATACTACACACTGGAGCCAGTCTTATCTGGACACTCTACTTAAAACCCTTCAGTGGCTCTCCAGCACCACCAGAATGTTTAGTTCCTTTAATGAGCCATAATTTCTCTTCTCCCGTCTTTTCATGCATTCATTCATTCATTCATTTATCCATTCCAGATACATGTATAAGGAACTTACAACACACCAAGTCATGTGCTAAGAGATAGGGCTGCGATAGTAAACAGATACACAACCTGTCTTCTTAGAGTTTAATCTACCGGGAGTGACAGACATTAATCAAACAGTGGCACAAAGAAATGTGAAAGTACATATGCAGCCAGTTATTTGAAAGAGAGATGCATGGTGCATTTAACATGGGGCATTTAACATAGTCTAGAGTTTTCAGACAGAAGAAAAAAACAGACAAAATCCCTGTTGCGGAAAGAATCTGATGCATTTGAAGGACTGCAAAAGAAAAACTGGAATCTAGAGGTCATGGAAATATAAAAGAGATGGAAGTAGGTGATAAGAGAGGTAAGTAGGGGCCAGATCATACAGACTCCTATGGGCTATGTTTTGGTGTTTATCCTAATACTCTCAGGAAATCAGTAATGTGTTTTAGGCAAAGGATTCTTTTGATCAGCTTTGAATCCTAAATCAAGGGTTGGCAAACTATGTCCCACAGGTCAAACCTGACCTACTGCTTATTTTGTATATAAAGCTTTATAGGAACACAGCCATATCCATACATTTACACATTCTCTATGGATGCTATTGAGCTACAATGGCAGAGTTGACTAGTTGGAAGAGACCACATGTCCTGCAAAGCTGAAAATATTTACCATACATCCCTTTACTGGAAAACTTACCTTACCTCTGTTCTAAAATATTACTGAGACTGCTAGATAGAAAATAATTTTGGGGAGGCAAGAACTGGATATGGAAAGATCAGTTTAAGGAATGTTGTTTTAGGTAGTACAGGCCAGAGACGGCAGCGTAAACTAAGTGATGTTGATTTTGGAGATATAGAGCTATTGATGGATTTGAGAGAGACTTAAGAAGTAAATTGGGTAGAAATTGATGAATGAGGGAGAGGGAAGTTTAAGGATGAGTTTTATGTTTACTTCTTGTATTGATAGATGGATAATAGTGTCATTTACTGGACGTGTACCAGATTTAGGAGGAAGACTATAAATTTAACTTTCGACATGTTGCATTTGAGTTGTCTTGGAAACATCCAAGAAGAGATGTAAAGATCTCAGTTGGGGTTGTTGCTCAGATAAAAAATCTGAGCTAGACATAAAAATGTGTGCTCATATGTGAACAGGAGCCATTGGTATGAATAAGATTGCCTAGAAAAATATTTCTAGAAAAAGAAATGTAGTAAACCCTTAAGGAACTCTAATGCTTCTGAGCTAGGCAGAATGAGATGTCTTCAAAGGAAACCAGGAAAGGAATATGTCACAATGATAGAAAGAAAAAGTAGGCTTTCAGAGAAGACTAGGGAAAAGAATGTTTTAAGAATGGTTGTGTGCTCAACAGGGGATAAGCATTAAGCAAAAAGTCCATTGGATGCATGACAACCGAAATTATTGGCCTCAGGGAGACTTGCTAAGTGCAGTGATGGTGGCTGATGCCAAACTCAGGTAAACCAGAAGTAGGAATTGAAGATACAGAGACAGGTTGTCTAGGCAATGCTTTTAAAAAGTCAGTGAAGAGGGAGAGATATTATTTGATATCTTCATTCTACCTAGGCTAACTGGTAAACTTAGATATCCCTTTCTCTACAAAAATTTCTCAGATATTCCACCTTTACCCACCCAACCGTATTAGGGGCTTCTCTCACAAATTCTCAGATTACTAACTTTTATTGTAATAATTGGGAGTGTCCTCTTACTAAATTGTAACCCACTTGAATGGTAGAGTTGAGTCATTTCTACAATTGTACCTCCGGTACTTAGCTCTCAATAAGTATCAGCTGATTTTAAAAGCAGACCAACAAAGAATGCAACAGACTCCCCAGAACCTTGTATGTGTGTGCACACCTGTGTGTTTGTGTGCACATGTGTGTGTGTGTACACAGATCATTCATACATTGGTTTTGTTTCTTTCTGGTTTTATATTTTTATTATTTTTAAATTTTTAATTGACATAAAAATTGTACATATTTATAGGGTACAACATGGTGTTTTGACATATGTATGCATTTTGGAATGGCTATATCAAGTTAATTAAAATATCCATTACCTCATATACTTATTTTTTTGTGGTGAGGACATTTAAAATCTATACTCAGCATTTTTCCAGTATATAACGTCTTGTTATTAACTGTAGTCACTACGTTGTATGAGAGATCTGAATTTATTACTTCTGTCTAACTGAAATTTTGTATCCTTTGACCAATATCTCCTCAATCTTCCCCCTATTCCTAGCCCCTGATAACTAAGCATTATTCCATTCCATGTTTCTATGAGTTCAAATTTTTTTGGTTTCACATATTCTTGAGATCATGCAGTATTTGTCTTTTTCAGTGTCTGGCTTACTTTACTTAACATAAAGTCCTCCAGGTTCATCTGTGTTGTCACAATTACAGAATTTCCTTGTTTGATAAGAATAAATTGTGTTCCATCATGTATATATGCCACATCTTCTTTATCTATTAATCCATTGATGGACATGCAGGTTGACTGCATATTTTGGCTATTGTGAATAATGCTGCCATGAACATGGGAGTGCAGATATCTCTTACATACCTATTTCATTTCCTTTGGATATGTACCCAGATATGAAATTGCTGGAGCATATGGTAGTTCTATTTTTAATTTTTTGAGGAACCTCTGTACTGTTTTCTGTAATGGCTGTACCAATTTGTATTCCCATCAAAAGCATATAAGGGCTCTCTTTTCTCCACATCCTCACCAACACCTGTAATTTTTTGTCTTTTTGACAATAGACATTCTAAAAAGTATGAGCTGATATCTCATTGTGGTTTTAATTTGCATTTCCACATTGATTAGCGATGTTGAGCATTTTTCATATACCTGTTGGCCATTTGTATATCTTCTTCCGAGAAATGTTTTTTCAGGTTATTTGTCCATTTTATAATTTGGTTATTTATTTTGTTCATAATGAGTTGTTTGAGTTCCTTATATATTTTAGATATTAACACCTTATCAGATGTATATTTTCTACCATTCCATAGATTGTCTGTTAATTGTGTTGACTGTTTCCTTTTATCCATTAGTTTGGAATTAAGCCTAAAAGAAAATGCTGAGTCATAAAACAGTAATTAGGCTACAATATTTTTTTTCTTAACCCAAACATTAGTAAGGAAACTTCTTATTGCTGCTACAACTTAAAAATTATGAAATTAACTAAAATTTAAATACTTCAAATTTAAAATATTTAATAGCATACTAATGAATGGTAATTACTTTTGATTCATCCTATGCAAAGTATTATATTTCCCAGTGGAATTAATTATTAGAAACACAACTCCCCATAAGTATACTTTAATAGGCTGAAGCACATACATTTTTCCAAAATGTAAAAATCAAAATTCTATCTGAGCATGCATTCTTTAGACTTTTTCAGCTGAGGTGAATGAAGCATATGAAAAATCAGTTTGAAAGTATATTTTATAAAAATCTAGGAGTGACAATATAAAAAACGGTATCTTTTAGTGAAACCTTACAAATTGCCAACCAAATAATAGTGTAGATGCTGTTATTCTTATGTTTTTGAAAGCAAGGTGTTTTATACCAGAGCAAAAAAAGCAAATATGTTGCTTTTTTACTGTAGAAAATATACCTCCTCTTTATACTTTACATTAGAATAGAAATCATCTACCTATCAGCTGTCACTTCGGATATGAAGCAGCACAGCGGCCTCCCAGGTAACTTTTTGAAATATCACATAAATTTCTTTTCAGAAGGATGTGGCCTGATGCATATATAAGGTAATGATGTGGCTGCTTATATGGTTTACGAGTAAACTGGACTTTTCTCACCACAGAACAGCCCTGTAAAAGCTAGGGCTGCAACCCCAATTCTCCTTGCCATTGCTGAACACTCAAGCCTATGCCTTGGATTTAGAAGTCAGTTATGCCATTTCAAGGCACTCAAAGCCTCCCATTGGTTGGTCTTCTTACACATTGGCAAGACCATTTCATAAGGGAAATATTTTTAAGGTAAGAAATAAGATTTTAAATTTTACAAAACAGAATAAAGTCATTTTAGGTGTGATAAGTAAGATTATTTATTAGGACATATTTGTGCCCTCAAGATAAAATACTTCCTGCAGGAAAACCAGGATTGCTGATTCCATTCTATTCTTCTAGTTTTCTTGTATAACTATTTCAATTAAGATCTAGGAAGAGATAACAAAAGTATTTGAATGCCTGGATGCTAGGCATTTTGAAGTTCTATTTTAGATGAACAAATATGTGTAATAAATTTTATCTTGGCTCCCATGTAATTTGATATGCCAAAGGGAACTGAGAAAATCATATTCTACAGATTTATTGTTATTGTTGAACTTCCTGTTATTAAATTAGAATTAATATATAAGCTCAATTTATGCTGATGTCAGGTGTTTGGAAGTATTTACTTTTTATGCAACAAACATGAGATGTCTAAATAAATTATAATGGAAAGAAAGATACTTCACTTCGCTAGTAGAAAGAATTTATTGATCTACAATTTAAAAACTCATCAATGCAATTTTTTAAAGTCAGAAAAATTTATCTCTGATTTTGAGATAAAATATTAAACACAGTGTCTATCACTTAGAATTTATCAGTGAGTGATTTTTAAGAAAAACTATAATATAAAACTTGTAATATTAGTTTGCTTAAAGTAAGCACTGAACTAAAATTGAAAAATTTTACCAATAGTAAGACTTTATAATATATTACAATCTGTACTTGATGTTAATATATAAACATTTAAACATTTTTACTGAAAATCTACCAACTAAAACACTTAAAATTAAAATGTATTTCTTTAAAATTTATTAAATGTATTATTCAATACCTTTAAAAATCTTATCTCATGTTTCATAAAAATTTTAATGGAAAATTTCCAAGTTTACTGCACTTACAATGGAAAAGTTAATTTACAATTATATATTTTTTTAAGTGCTATTTAATAATATCAAATAGAGGAGGTCAATGTCAAATTTATCAATAATAAAAATGTGTTAATTTGAAATCCCAATATGAAGATTAAAAATAAAATTGTAGGAAATTGGATGGATAATTAAAGTAAAACATTTTATAAAACCCTAAAATTTTCAATACTTAAAGTCCTTGTTGCTTATCCAACACTGAATTCTCTCTGAGCACCACCAGTGCTATAGAGGGACACAGATGAAAAAGACTTGCCCTATGTGTTCACATGGCTTCCGATCCAGTGGTTGATCCAGAGCTAAATTTAAGAAGGATTATACCACTCATAGGGAGTATGTCAAAAACTTAGGAGCACAAAGCAGGTCACTTTTCATCTGACAGGCGAAAAGATTTTAAATCTAGTGTGCTATCTTCTTTTGATGCCATATATATAGATGCCATAAAATAGATACCTAATTGCAAAAAGGAGTAATTGTATATTTTAATGTGAAGAGTATTACAGTTTGGAATATGGAGAAATATATCAAGTCCTGCAGCTACACAGAGAAGATGCATAATAAAAGCCAAGCAAACTTGTCAAGTAAATGAAAAGGTAAACTGTTGAAATTTTCCTGTTCAGAAAACCACTGATAAATTGTCTTCAATTTTCATTTGGTATTTTCCGACCTCTGTTGGTATTTGATAGTCTCTCTACAGTGTTATTTTAATTAAATTACTGAATGGGAAAAGTATATTTGAAGAAAAATTACAAAAAATTTATGAATACTGTGAAAATTGAAAATTAGACTAGAAATGAAGCATTATTATATAAATAATTTATATAAATTATAAATAAAGATGGCAGAAATAGTATTTAGAATATAATATATTATATTAAAACTATAGTATATGGTTTTATAGTTTCAGGTCTTATGTTTAAGACTTTAATCCATCTTGAGTTGATTTTTGTATATGGTGAGAGATATGGGTTCAGTTTAATCTTCTGCATACGGATATCCAATTTTCCCAGCACCATTTATTGAAGAGGTTGTCCTTTCCCCAGTGTATGTTCTTGGTACCTTTGTCAAAAATCAATTGACTGTAAATACATGGATAGATTTCTGAGTTTTCTATTCTGTTCCATTGGACTGTTTTTATACCAATACCATGCTGTTTTGCTTACTATAGCCGTGTAATATATTTTGAAGTCAGGTCAGGTGATGTCTCCAGATTTGTTCCTTTTGCTCAGGATTGCTTTAACAATTTGGGTTCTTTTTTGGTTTTAAATGAATTTTGGGATTTTTTTCTATTTCTGTCAAAAATGACATTGATATTTTGATAGGGATTGCCCTTTGGGTAGTATGGTCATTCTAATAATATTAATTCTTCCAATCCATGACCAGAGGATGTTTTTCCATTTGTTTGAGCCATTTTCAATTTCTTTAATGTTTCATAGTTTTTCTTGTAGAGGTCTTTCACCTCTTTGGTTAAATTTATTCCTAGGTATCTTAATTTTGAGGGGAGCTATTGTGAATGGGATTGTTTACTTGATTTCTTTCTCAGATAGTTCATTATTGATGTACAGAAATGCTACTGATTTTTGTCTGTTGATTTTTGTATCCTGTAATTTTACTGAATTTATTTATCATGTCTAAAAGTTTTTTGGCAGAGTCTTTATGTTTTTCTAGATATAAGACTATGTCATCTACAAAAAGGGACAACTTGACTTCCTCTTTTCTGGTTTGGTTGCCTTTTATTTCTTTCTCTTGCCTGATTCCCCATTCAGTATGATGTTACCTGTGGGTTTGTCATATATGACATTTATTATGTTGTGGTATACACCTTCTATGCCTATTTTTTGAGGGTTTTTATCGTGAAGGAATGCTGAATTTTATCAAATACTTTTTCTGTGTCTATTGAGATGATCGTATGGATTTTGACCTTCATTCTGTTGATGCAATGTGTCACGTTTACTGGTTTGAGTATGCTGGACCATTCTTGCATCATTGGGATAAATCACACTTGATCATGGTATATTATTTTCTTTATGTGTTGTTGGATTTGGTTTGCCAGTATTTTGTTGAAGATTTTTGCACCTGTATTCATCAGGAATATTGTGGTTCTGCCCATTTTCATTTGTTTACTTTTTAATTATTGTGTTGTCTGAGTGTACTATATTTTGTATTCTGTGTAGAGTTCTTTGTCAGACATCTTATAGATATTTCCTTACAGCCTCATACTAATTTTCTTAATTTTCTTAGTAATGTCTTTTAATAAGTAGAAGTTTTTGTTTTAAATTTGTATCAACCTTTGTCTTAATCTTAGAAGTTGTTATTTTTTGTGTCCTGTTCAGAAATTTTTGCCTACTTCCTCTCCCTTGGTTAAGCAGCTATTTCCCTTTTTCTTCAGATTTTATGTTTAAATTTATGATTCATCTCAAAATAATTTTTTGTGTATGGTGTAAGGTAGGGAGTAAAGCTTTTTCTTCCAAAAATGAATGTATACTTGTTCCAGCACCATTTGTTGAAGGCTTTCTTTTTTTCCATTGAATTGTTATGAACCTCTGGTTAAAATCAATTAACTATACATATATGGGTCTACTTCTCAACTCTATTCTTGTGTGAACACTGTACTTTCTTTACTAGTTTTATTATAAAAATTGATGTCAGCTTAATTCCCCAATTTTATTCTTCTTTTTCAAGATTGTTTGGCTAGTCCATGTCTATCACATTTCTCCATGAATTTTAAAATCATATTGTTGATTTCTATTTGAAAAAAAATCCTTCTAGGATTCATATTACATATTCATTTTCTATTCATATCTTTCTTTTCTAACAAGAAGAGCAACAACAAAAAGTAAAGTAAGAACAACCCTTACTTAGATCTAAATTTAAGGAAAATTTATTTCAATGAGTCCTGAGACCTTTGAAATGAAGTCTTCTTTAAGCTTTTCAAATATACACTTCTGGGAATATATGTTGGTTAAAAAATGAGAAGGTATAATAGAATTTCTAACTTTCATTAATAGCCATCTGCAACTTTTATTTCCTCAGTATGATTTCAGAGGTAGAACACTTTCTTCCAATATTATTTCAAAATTATTGTCAGTTTAGAGAAAATATGTTTGAAAAAATTGTTTTAAGAAGTAATTTTGAGAGAATTAATACTGAACTGTCATGTTAAAAATTCATTCATCAGGATTTCTTAAGAAGTTAATTTAATAAATAAAACAAAAGCTAAGAAAGATAGATTTTTCACATAAATAACCTTACAATCTCAGTATTCCTCTTGGTTAATAGGTAATTCTCAAATATATGAGAACCCATACAAACACCACCAGTTACTTATTGTTACTCAGCAAAAGTTTATGAAAGAACTACTTATGGTGTGTTTCACTTGACATGGTCTTCTGCCCAAATCCTTTCTGTTCCCAGTACTGCTGTGGAAATATTCTTTTAAATGAGGGCCTAAAACTTAGAGCAAAACTCCAAAGAGACAGGGATGATATCAGCACAGCTATTCGTGGCAGTTTTAGATTCTAATAATCCAAACTAGATCTTCCCTTCTCATCAATCCTTTTGCTGTACTAATAGTTCTAGAATCGTAATACCACAAAAATGAGACAATGATAACTTAAAAGTCATATAGATTAATTCCAAATGCTATCTTAAATGCTATACCAGAATAAACTTTGTTGGAGCCATGTAGAAAATAAGAAAAATTAGAACAAGGTGGTAAATTTATACATCTTTTTATTTTGCATCTCTGCTCTTATGATATTAAAATATCTTCTACTTTATGAAATTATAATGAAATTAAGATATAGGTGTATATATATAATTATTTGGTAAAATGCGGAGCTGGTAGTAGGTTGCTAAATTTGGGAGAGGAAATATTGCTAAAGCTCCAGAACTTTAGATTTTAACACAAGCTTTCTTTCTCCCCAATGAATGATAGAATATCCTTTATAATAACCATGACAATCATGATTGTGTTAGGTAGATTATAACCTGAAAAATTCAGAGTTTATCTTACATATTCTTATGCTATGAAGTAAGCTGATGTGAGTACTGAGACAATTCCATCAGAGTTCACCTGCTTGTCCAGAGTCCATTGTGTCATTTGCTTTCATGCACCGGATAGTCCCTAATAAGGACAGTCCATGGGTGTGTCATAAACTATGATTATCAATATAGGAATGCAATTTTATAAGAAACTAACTCAATGCACATAGGACAGTGAGAAGTCAACTTCAAACACCCAAAGAAATAACTCAGCCAGGGGTCAATGTCTAAGAAAAAAGGAAAAAAGAATGATTCTGAAACTAGAAAGAGAAATAAACTAGAATCTGGGTGATAAATCAAGCCAAGAACTGAGAAAGAGAGAGAGAGAGGAAGAGAGAGACTGATTGTAAATTAAACCTTTTCCATTAACCTGCCTTCCAAGTGGCAATATTTTTCTTTACAGAAAATTATCTTTTATTTAGTAAGTATTTTGAAATTTTGAAAGATGTTTTCCCCACTCTTTTAACTCACAGCATGGTCTGGTTTGGAAGGTGATGACAAAATAAGGAGATGATTACATATCTCTGCTTAACAAAGAAAGAAAATTTGAGAGAAGAGAAGTTGAGGAGCAGTCTGAGAAGTGACGAAGGCACAGAGGGCATTAGGGGAAGAGAGGATTTGAGCAACATGATGGCAGATGGCTATCTATGAAAACTTGTGTGACAGCCATAGAGATCTGAGAAAATGTCTGCCCAGTCAGCCTCTGTAGGCAAAGTTTTTGCTCTTCAGGGGATAAAGGAGACTCCTGGTTATCTTTAGAGAGATGCATTCTCATAGAAACAGGCTATAATAACTCACATTGAAATATTACAACACTGAAAAATATTGTTATTGTCTTCTGTCTTTTTAGTATGGAAAACTAAAGTCTGAATTTAAATAGATTTTTATTTCTTTAAATAAAACCCCATAATTCTGGTTTAATTTGTATGAGATATTTTCTCATGCATCTTAAGAAAAAAAAGGATTGCCAATATAAAATTTTTCCAAAAAAATTTTTGAACTTCAAGGTATAATCTTTTTCACCTTAATCAAATTTTCTGCAAATATTTATTTGGTTCTTTTATTCTGTTCTAAAGGTCTTAGTTTCTTGACCAGCATATGTATAACTTTTAGATGGAATCTGAATTCTCTCATCTGCCTTTATGACACTTTTTTCTTACTATATGCATTTCATTTTCTTTATTTTTTCTCTACATCATGAAAGAGAGCCCCTGTATATTCTGCATATCACTGAGTCAAATCATGGCTTCAGTATTAGCTCTGTTTATTCTGCTTTTAATGTTCATTTTTAGCTCTACTATTACTCTGCCTCCCCTCCTTAGTGTACTTCTATATCTCACCATTTTATTTCAACTTGTATTTTCTTTTTAAAGTTGTTTCTTTATGGCATTCTGATCTTATTTTTAGAGCTATTTATCCTTATGAAAAATTTCAAGATTTTCCTTAAAGAAAATTTTACTTGGTTTTTATAAAAAAAATTATTTTCAGAATTATATACTTTGGTTGCATGTTCAGGGTGATGTTTCTCTTATTTCATTTTCTTGACTATTGGTAAACACCTGTGAGAAAAAAATGAGTCATGTAAAACAATGTACTACCACCAGTGTCCTCCCTATTTCCCGAATTCACTTACTGTTTCTTGCCTTGTTTACTGGGGCTTTCCTTTTTAAATTGTTGTATAAAGATAGGCATGGAAGGAAAAAATATAACAAATGTTTTAAGACAAAATTGAAAGTCAAGATAGATGGAAAGATAAAAGAACTACTTTGAAACACTTCTACTATTCCAGCTCAAATAGTTCTAACCAATGGTACTAAAATATCTTGCATGTATAAATGACAAGGTCACTTTCAAAAGCCTTTGAGGAATTATAGAGAATAGGAGAGAGGTCAGGGGTAGGGAGCTGATAACCTGGTTTTCAGGAACATTGTCCTTCAGATACCATAACTCTAGCAAATTTTATATAAATTTATTAGAAAAAGTTATGCACTTTATTTTTTTAATCTCATTAATATTAATAATCAATTAGCATTTATAAAAAGCACTTACAAAGTCTAACAGTCAAGTTCAGATCCAACTGTTTAATAACAATGATTCATAATCAAATAATCTATTTTGGGGGTTCAGGAGGTACAAAGTTTTATGGGATGTCACCAGGTGAATATCATACATTTAGTAGGAGATTCTATATAGCATGCTGGATAAGAATAATGACTTTAAAATAAGACTTCCTAAGTCTGATTTCCAGTTGTTCCATTTACTACATATTTGAGTTTGGGCAAGTTGTCTAACTTCACTATACCTTTGTCTCTACAAAATGAGCATGCTAATAATTCCTACCTCATACTATTGTTGTGAAAATTAAATAAGTTTAAAAGTGTAATGGATTTAGATGTAAGTGTCATTTACATAATACGTGCAGAAGAAATGTAATTGTAATTATAGTGATTCTGGATTTCATCAGAACATTTAAGAAAATCAAAATAGACTTGTGTACATGATTGAGAAATATGGGCATAGCAGACTCAGAGATAGGCCAAAAATGGTATTATACAGGGCTCTTTCTATTTAATACTTTTAATCTACAACATGAACAAATTGAGAATGTGAATATAAAATTTGCAGATGACAAATCTGAAAAAAGTAGCTAATGTATTAGAAGATTGAAGCATGACTCAAACTAGCTGAAGCATGGGCTTAAATCAACAAGTAGAATTTCAATGTGAATCAATAGAAAGTTCTGTATTTGGTTGCCAAAGAATCAACCACAAGACTAAAAAATAAAGAAAATATGAATACACAGCAATTAAAAATACTTTAAGAATTTTAATTCATAGGGGTCTTAGTACAGGCCAGCAAAATTCTATGGTTGACACAGGAAATTATTATTTAAAATCATATTAATGAAATTATAGCAGTTTCATTGAACTCTACGCCAATCAGATGGTATCTAGAATATTTTTTTCAATCAAATTTTTATCAGAACTACTAGCAAACTGGAACACTCCAAGAGATCAAAAGTTTTTGCAAAAACATGCCACGTGAGGGCACCTGAAAGTAATAAAGACTTAATGACGTGTATTAGAAAACAGTTTTAAAGAGATTGCTTTAAAGTTTTTTCTTTCTTATTTAAAAACTTTAATAAAAAAGATAAATTAGATTTATCTTTCCTAACTCCAGAGGAGAAAACTACTACCAATGGGTCAGTACATAAAAATTATAGGAGAATTACCTCAATAGAAGGAGGAACTCTTAATTCACTTTTTTAAAAAAGGGTCTGGACCTCCATTGCCCGTGCTTTTAGTATGTGACAGGCATTGTCCTAGGTGCTTGCTGTGATCATGCTTCAATCATCTCTACAAAGACATTTCCAGTAAGGTATTGTTAGTCCTTCTCTGCACATAAGGAAAGTGAGCCCGTGAGTGGGTACGTAGTGGGTACATAACCAGCCCAGCTAGTATGTGGCAGAACCAGGAGGAGCAATGAGAGCCGCACTAATTGCAAAGCCAGTGTTTTAACAGCAGCACAGCGAGTTTCCAGTCATTGATAGGGTTCTAGCAGCCTAAATGACGTAAAGTGAATCCTGAATTTTATGTTCCTGGACTGGATTGAAGCCTTTTAATCAGTCCTTTGTTCAAATGAATTTAGCCAGAAGCCCCTACTACCTGAAGTGGGAAAAAGAAAGGGGGAGTTGCTCCTGAACATGCCATTCAACCCCTCCCCAGGGCTGCTGTCCCTGGAAGGGCCCCTAGAAATCCATAGAGATCCGAGAAAGCCACAGTAATGGTTCACAACTCTATGATAATCTGATTCTATTACCCAATGACCTATATGATTCACTGCCAGTGTGTAATTTCCCACGTTCTCAACCTCCATGCTTCTAATACTATTAATATTTATCTTAACACAAATTAAGTAGAAAACAAGTAGATTTTTCTTAGGAAGGCACTGAGGACCTCAGAGCTAATGAATATTTTTTAAACATAGGATTGGAAAGTTATGAGGCCATATATATTCAACCATGAGAAAGCAATAATCTTAGTTTATACACCAGATATTTACCTTGAGCAAAAGGTTTTTAGTTATAAAATAATGTGGTTGCAAGAAACATAAAAGTAAAAAAAAAATCACATGTGAATTTTAAAGACAAACATTACACATTAATGAATTGATCCCATATACCCAATGAAAAAGGAATATCTTATCAAAAATGCAAATGTAGCCAGATGAGTATTGTTGAGGAAATATAATTAAAAACAAAATCTTCTCTCAACCCCCAAATCCTCTCCACAGGGAAATAGAAAAAGAAAACACTTATTATCGAATAAGCATTAAACTAGAATGTGATATGTAGCACAGGCCATCTACTAAGAGATTGCAAAGGTGGAAAGGAATCTTAACTCCTTACAGAGCCAAGCAAATACAACCTGTTACATATGTTTTCAAGATAAGCAATAACTAGGCCTCAACTAAGAGGACCTGACAGCATTATTTATCACAAATAGTTCACCTGAACTTTACTTGGTAATTGGGGTGACTCTCTGTGCTAGGTAATTGGCTTTATCCGGAGGAAAAACAAACTTCTTATATCTTTATGACAGGAATTAGTTCTGCAAATTGGAGCAAGGTGCCCATCAAAGTTAGGCTCCCACCTGCCACAGAAACTGTGAGAGTGGGGTACTATTTTCCTTAATGTTTATATTTCAGAAAGATGGCTCTCAGACCTTTAGAAAGATATTCTTGGGTTATAAAGCTGACAAAAGGCCTATCTTGCCTTTAAAAAGGATGTATAAACCTTTCAAAGAGAGGAGAAAATACTTATAATGATATGTTTCCTAAAGTAAACGCCCTTAGAAAAAAGATGGATGAGGGAAGAGAAGTCTCTTGCTTTATTTTCAACAGGGAGAATTAAGCCTCTTATTTTTAATTTTTATTTGTCCTTACAGTATGCAGGATTATTATTTTTCACCATAAAATATGATTTCCACATAATATATAAATAAATAGAAAAATTCACAAAGAACCTCTAAACTGTGAAATTATTTATCATTGTATTACTCTGTATAATTCCTTTTCTCATCTCTGGAAAAACAAACATCATGAACATGCTTGTATGTGTTAATAATTTTACTCCCCTGTGCATGGATAAAACTGATAATCATCTTATTACAAATAGCCTCCATAGTTTATAATCCCTCTCCCTAGTTATTAAATTCTTATTGTAAATAGATGATATCTAATGGCAGTATTGGTAACGGCTCTCTTTCCTCCTGCTGCTCATTATTTTCATTATCATTGTATGGATTACAACAAGTGTTCAAGCTTTACAGACTGTACTGTCGCTATCCACAGCCATTCAACTAATTAATTCTCTCCAATCTCAGCATTACTCATATAAACAACATATTTTACTGATCATGATGTTTAACTCAGCCAGTGATTCAACTGGAGCTGCTAAGGGAATACGTAATTTTTGAAAAGAGATAATTTTTCCAGTATACTAGCAGTATTTGAAGGAGTTATATCTACCTCATATTCTCCAGTACTTTTTGACTTTGGAAAGTCTACTGGACTTCACAGCACATTAATAATAATGAGTATGACATAAGGGAAAATTACAAGAAGTTTCAATGTTTTGCAAGATGTAATGACATATTTTATAGCAATGCTGAGATTATTGTACGCACTAAAGGGAAGTTATAATACAGTTACATATCTTTTGATAGATTGAAATAAATTGCATTAGATGGCCAATAAAAATTTTGTGATTCTTTTTCTATTTTTTTTACTTTTTGGAAAAAGGATTACACTGGCATAATTCAGATATTTGCTTCAGATCTGTCTCCCAGTTCTAGCAATTAAGTTTAAGTATTTTTTTCCTAAACAACATAGACTTATGGTAACATCAAAATATCTAGTCATTACAGTCAATTGTCTGATCTTTTAGCCACATATTCATTTATTTTGACTTAACTGATCTTCTAATTACCAATTTGTTGACGTAGAGTCTAAGTGACAGGAACTGAAGGACCACAGTAAAAACCCTTGTTCTTCCCACTATACCAGGAATTGGATCATATGAGGTAGACATTAGTGCTTCAAATACTGCAAGTATACTGGATGGGGGATCTCTTTCCAAAAATTAAATATTCCCTTAGCAGCTTCAATAGAATCATCGGCTGAGTTAACAATTATGATCAGTGAATTATGTTGCTTGTATGAGTAATGTGGCCTGCTGCTAATTCAGCCTGCTGCTTGTTTTTTATATGACCTGAAAGCTAAGAATGGATTTTATATTTTTGAATAGTTGAAAAAAAAACATAAGGAAAGTAATACTTCTTGAGATATGAAAAGTATATGAAGTTCAAATGCCAGCGTCCACAGACAGTGTTTTATTACAACACAATCATGTTCATTTGTTTACGTATGATCTCTGGCTGTCTCGCACTGCAACAGCAGAGCTGAATAAATGCAACAGACTGTTGAGCCCGCACAGTGTAAAATATTCTCTATCTGTCCCTTTACAGAAAAACTTTGCCAACTCCTTCACTATACCAATATCACATATGAACTCCTTACAATTTCATAGAATATTATGTTATATACATTTTTATAAGAGTCTGATGAAAAATCCTAGATTAACAGGAGAGAAACTAGAATATATTCTGTGGTTCTGGATGGTCTTACCACCACCCCTCAATATATTAACTGAGAGAGAGAAGATAAATTCATGGAAAGAGGATGGCCTTTGCAACTTGAAAAATCTAGATCTCTTGATCCAAGCCCTGGCACATTTCTTTTATGGTATTTTGAGCAATTTATTTAACTTTTCACTTTTCTCACATGTAAATCTGGATAATAATACCAACTATACAAAGTTAGTATTGAGAATTAAATAAAAAATCTTATGCAACATGTGTGACAGGACAGTTTTTTGCTTTCTGTAGCATTATAGACTGAACTATGAGAGAAGATCAATTTTGGCAAGAGACAGGCCCCTTGTCTTACGAATGCTTCTTGTGAAGAAGTAGATGGACTTAAGTCCATTTTTGTGAGGGGTTGCAAAAGGCCCACCTATGTAAAAGTCCTCTGCAACTTTCCTGGTTTAGACAATAAATTATACGGCATAATGGCTGATGTTTTGTGTTGAACTATGCCCCCAAAGAAGATGTGTTAAAGTACCAACTCCCATTACCTCTGAACCTGACTTTATTTGGAAATAGAGTTATTGCAGATGTACTTAGTTAAGATAATGTTATATTGGAGTAGGAAGGGCCCCTAATCCAATATGACTGGTGTTCTTAAAATACGGCTATGTGAAGATACACATTAAGACTGCCATGTGACAATAAAGGTATAGATTGGAGTTATGAAATTGCAGCCCAAGGAACACTAAAGAGTATCAACAAACCATCAAAAACTAGGAAGAGGCAAGGAAAGATTTCCCTACAGGTTTCAAAGGAAGCATAATTTTAGACTTCTAGCCTCCATGAAGTGCAAAACAATAAATTTTTGTTGTTACAAGGTACCCGGTTTGTGGCACTTTGTTACAGCAGCCCTAGGAAACTAGTACAGTCAGTATATAACCCTTTGCCTTCTATGAATAATAAACATACATCTTTGATAGGGGTCTCTAGAGACTAAGAGAAACTTTACTGACAGGCAACAACAGAGAGGCAGACAGTGTAACAGGCAATTCTTGGTGACTAGAACCAAGGCCCATAAAAAACTTTTTCAAGTTCTTGAGTAGTTTTCAGTACATAACCTAGGGTAACATGTAGAGAATGGTGACAGCCACGTGGATGTACTTAACTTGGTGTTCTTTCCCTAGATGTCCTTACCAGTATCCCCCAGAGCTCGATTCCAGAGCTCTCAATTTCAAAGACTCTAGATTTAAGACTCTAACAATCAGGCTACAGTTATCTTCCCTCTGTCAAAAGTTCCATTAGAGAGAGACCCAATTCCACCACAGAAAAGAAAGTTCTCTAAATATCTGAATTAATATCTCATTCAATTTGCTTTAATTTGTAGTCTTTCAAATGTGTATGATCTGCAACCAGTTTTGGTAAAGCAATGCAAATTTCAGTTTTTTCACAGAATATTACTCATAAAAAGCATCTCTAACCCCTCATCCTGCAGTCTAGCCTATTGTACTCACTCACTCACAGTTGAGAATATATTAATAAAACACAAGTTATTCCAAACCATTAATGTTTTACTGAAAATAGTGCAGACATGGGTGAAATATTTGATCAGATAAATATATAATTTATTTATTAAATTATTTTGATATTTATTTATAGAAGATTTTTCAGCTTTCATCTAGAGAATGTTCTTTGTTCTAAAAAAAAAAAAAAGCTGCTTTATTTTCCAAAAAAATAATTCCAAGTTGACTTAAGATACATTTTTAGTGGCAGATTTGGTAATATAACCTCCATATTCCTATTCTCAGACACTGTTGGCAATAAGTTTTCTTTATTTATGTGTCAATAATTTACAATCATTAAGACAAATATAAATTTTTAGTATAATTTCATAGAACAGTTCTTCCTTAAATACTTTAAAATAATTTTAAAATGTATTTTCTATATGTAAACAATATTAGTCTATTAGTCTAAAAAGGCACCAAAATGCTTCTCTTCTTTGAAATTCATAATCATTTTCTTCTGAATGATACATTTATCAGACGAATCACACAATAAGCAACAAAAAGAATGGTTCCATTATACTTCTGAATAACATGGCAGCTTGATTTCATATACATACATACACACGCATGTAGGTTTTTTAAGGTTCTTGATAAATTGTTCTTCATATTTACTAATTATATTACATTATAGCTATACTTTGTTCATTTTAATTTATATCTGGTATTTCATTGTACAAAAGTATACATGCTTTATCCATGCAACTTGTTTCAGTTTGGGGCTACAAGGGTATTATTATGAGTTGTGCTTGTCTCTGCATTTCTGTTGGGTATAATCCTAAAATTGGAATTGCTGGGTCATACTTCATGAATATCTTCAACATGTGCAAATAATGCCAACTAGTTTTCCATAATGGATATGCCATTTTGCATACCCACCATATAAAAGTGTCCTTGTTGTTCCATATCTTCACCAATATTTAGTCTTGTCAGTCTTTTTTTGTAGCCCTGCTGGTAGGCTTATGATACATTTTTTTTAATATACATTTACTTGATGACTAATAGGCTGACTTCATTTTCATATACTTATTGGCCATTTAGATATCTTTTGTGAGATCTCTGCTTATATCTCTTAACAAATTTTTCTAATGTGTTTATGTTTTAGTTGTTGACTTATAGTTCTTTTTATTGTGAATACAAGCCCTTTGTTTTGTGTATGTGTTGCATATATTTTTCTACACTTTGTGCTTTACCGTCACACTCTCTTAGTAATGTTTTTTATTGGACAGAGTTCTTAGTTGTAAGGTAGTCCAAGGAAACAATCTTTTCAACAGGCTTTTCCTGTTCCTAGGTAATGAATAAGATATCCTTCCATGTTATCCACCAGACCTGAACTGTCCAATATTGTGTCTACCAGCCACTGAATATTTAAAATAAAATTGATTAAAATTAAAGAAATTAAAAATTCAGTTTCTCATTTTCACTAGCTAAATTCCAAGTGCTCAATAATTACATATGACTAATGGTTATCATACTGGACAGTGCAGATACAAAAAATTTCCATCATCACAGAAATTTCTATTGGACAGCATTGTCTTAGATACCTACTTTTTTAGACTTTCACATTTAGAAATACATCCAATCTCAAAGTGATTTTTGTTTTTGGTATGCTGCACATGTCAAGTTGTGGGTTTTTTATTCCTCATGGATATCCAATTATCTTAGCACCATTAATTGAAAAGATTCTCATTTTTCTACTGCACTGTTACAACAAATTTGATTTAAATTGGGTCCAGATATGCATGGGACTGTTTCTATTTGTTTCATATTTATGTTAATATGACACTGTCTTAATTTTTCAATTATTATTGCTTTATCGGTATATGGTAATGTAAGTCTTCCCACTTTGTTTTTCTTCAAGAATATTTTGGCTTACTTTTAGCTATTTGTATTTTCATACAAATTTTAGAATAAATTTGTCAAGCTCTACAAAAATATTCTGTTGGAAACTTACGTTGGAATTGCACTGAATTTACAGCTCAGTTTACAGCCATAAAAAGTAATGAAATAATGTCATTTGCAGCAACTTGGATGGCACTGGAGAACACCATCCTAAGTGAAGTATCTCAGGAATGGAAAAACAAACTCCACATGTACTCACTAATAATTGGGAACTAAATGATGGGTACACAGGGTCATAAAGTGGTAGGAAGGACATTGGAAACTAAGCAGGGGGGGAGTAGGAAAGGGGTAAGGAATAAAAACTTACCTATTGGATGCAATGTACACTATTCTTGTGATGGGCACACTAAAAGCCCTGACTTCAGCATTACACAATTCATCTATGTAACAAAAACACTTGTACCCCCTTAATATTTTGAAATAAAAATTATAAAATGATTTTTTTACATTCTGAGCAAAAAAAGTAAGCAGAATATCATAACAAACATGTATATTCCCATCATTCAACTTCAAAAATTAACAATATTGTGCCATTCTCATTTATCTATGCCTGAATCCATTCCCCAAATCCTCACTTAATTATTTGTTTACAATTCTTGCTTTTTTGGATAAAATTTAAGTATACTGAAATGATTAAATATTAGCTTATAGTATTGGCAAAGGGGTATAGTCTATCTTTCCCCAGAAAATCCCTTCATGCTCCTTCCTGTTCTACTCCCGACCTTTCATCTATCTGCTAGCAGCAGCCAAAACTCTGATTGTTTCTACCTTAGATTTTTTTCTTTTGCCTATTCTAGAACTTTATATAAATGAAATTATACAGTATTTAGTTTTGTGTCTAGCTTGGTTTTGCTCAACATAATGTTGATTTTTTAAAAAAAAATCATGTTAATAGTTTGCTGCTTTTATGGTTATGTAATATTCCACTGTATCAACTTAACAAAATTTTTTTTTTTTTTTGAGACAGAGTCTCGCTTTGTTGCCTGGGCTAGAGTGAGTGCCATGGCTTCAGCCTAGCTCACAGCAACCTCAAACTCCTGGGCTTCAGCGATCCTACTGCCTCAGCCTCCCGGGTAGCTGGGACTACAGGCATGTGCCACCATGCCCGGCTAATTTTTTCTATATATATTTTAGTTGGCCAGATAATTTCTTTCTATTTTTTTAGTAGAAATGGGGTCTCGCTCTGCTCAGGCTGGTCTCGAACTCCTGACCTTGAGCGATCCACCCGCCTCAGCCTCCCAGAGTGCTAGGATTACAGGCATGAGCCACCGTGCCTGGCCGAACTTAACAAAATTTATTTATCCATTCTGTTGATGAATGTTCAGTTTGTTTCCAGTTTGAAGATATTAATATTATCAATAAAAGTGCTGTAAACATTCTTATACAAATATTTGTGTGGAAATATATTTTCATTTCTCTTTGATAAACACCTAAGACTCAAATTGTTGGTTATATCTAATTTAATAAGAGACTGACTATCAATAATTTTTTTGAAAATTAAATTTGCTGTAACATTTTTCCGCCTCCACCAGCAATGTAAGAGAGTTCTAGTATTGCCAATATTTTAAATTTTAGCCATTCTGGTGAGTATATAATGATATCTCATTGTGGTTTTAGTTTGCATTTTCCTAAGGACCAATGTTTAACACTTTTCTTGTGCTTATTGGTCATTCATATCCTTTTATTTTTAAAAATGTTTATTCAAGTCTTTTACCCAATTATTTCCTTGAGTTATCTTTTATATTTTATGTATTCTGTATGTAACTCCATTGTCAGATGTATGTTTTGAGAATATTTTCTCCTTATATATGGTTTTAATACTCAATTTGTCAATGATACTTTTTGATGAGCAGAAGTTTAAATTTTCATGAAAACTAATTTATTGTTGTTTAATTTTATGTTTAATACTTTTGTGTCCTAAGAAATAATTGCATGCAGGGAGACCACAAAAATATTCTGATTTGCTTTATTTTAGAAGTGTTATGATTAGGTCTACAATGAATCTACACTTAATTTTTATATATAGTGTGAGATAAGGTCAAGATTTTATTTTCCCCACATGTATACCAAGTTTTCCAGCACCTATGTTGAAAAGATTCTCATTTCTCCATTTAATGCTTTTGTACCTTTGCTAAAAATCAATTGACCTTTCAAGTGTGGGTCTATCTCTGGATTGTCTATTATATTAAACTCATCTATTGTCTATCCTTAAGCCAGTATCACAACATAGTAAGCTTTAAAGTCAGGTAGCATAACTCCTTCTGAATTAATCTTTCTCAAGGTGGTTTTGGCTATATTAGATAATGCACACTTTGACAAAATATTTGATTCAGCTTGCTATTTCCTAGAGAAGTAGCCTACAAATATTACAATTGGGAATGTGTTCAAACTATAGATTTATTTTGAAAGAATTAATATCTTAACAATGTTGGGTCTTTCAATGTGTACATGGTACCTATTACCATTTATTTAAGTTTTTAAAAATCTCTTTCATTAATATTTTCTCAGTTTTCAGTGTAGAGGCTTTGCAAATTTGAGTTTTATTTTTAAGTATGCAATGCTTTTAACATATATTTTACATGCTTTATGTTTGTATTATAGATGGAAATTTTTTAATTTAATTTTCTGTTAGCTTGTAGTATAGAAAAATCACAATTGATTTATATCGTCTTTGTACTCTCAGACCTTGCTAAACTCACTTATTACTGTTACTATAGTAGATTTTTTATTGATTTCTTAAAATTTCCAAATACATTTCATGTCATTTGTGAATTATTCCTTTACAAACAGTATGCTTTTTATTAATATTTCTTTTTCTTGTCTTTCATGCATTCAGCATGTTATCATGCAGTATAATGTTCGTGTAGGTTTATCAGATGTATATCAGATTTGTGAGTTTTTATTATTAAGGAGTGTTGAATTTTGAAAAATGCTTTTTCTGCCTCTTTTGAGATAATCACATAGGATTCTCCTCTCAACCTGGTCATTATATGGCATCATTATATATATATGTGTGTATATATATATTTGATAATATTTTGTTAAAGATTTTTCTTTCTAAGTCAATGAGGGATATAGGTTCATAATTTTCTCTTTCTGTGATATCTTTCTCAGTTTTCTTGTTTTGTATACTCATAAACTGAGTGAAATTTAGTCTTTTTGATTCTAGTTTCTGAAAATGTTTCTGTAAAATTGGTATTATGCTAGCCCCCCTTTATCCACAGGGCATATGTTCTAAGACTGAACCTGACTGACATTTCTGTTCATGTTTTCCATCCACAAATTTAATGCCTTTTCCATCTTAACTAAACACTTAACGTGCACTGTGGTCATAAATTTTGTAAGTTTGAGGTGCGACAGCAAAACTAGCACAAATTTCTTTTTCCTTCTTCACCATTTCACAGATAGGAGATTTATTCTTACCTATATCTTATTGATCTCAGCATGCAATTTTTTTCTTTGTTTATTAAGTCAGGAACTTCCATCTTTTCCTTTAAAGGGAGCCCTTTACAGCTTCTCTTTGTCATATTTGAATTTCCAGGATCATTACTATTGTACTTTGGGACATTATTAAGTAGAATAAGGGTGACTTGAATACAAGCACCACAATACCATGACAGTGGATCCGACAGCCAAGAAGGCTACTAAGTGACTAACAGGCAGGGAGTGTCTACAGCATGGATATGCTGGACAAAGGGATGATTCACATAATGGGGTAGGGGGATGGAACAGGAAGGCAAGAAATTTCATAATGCTGCTCAGAATGGCACACAATTTAAAACTTATGACTTGTTTATTTCTGGAATTTTCCATTTAATATTTTCAGGTGGCAGTTGATTGCAGGTAACTAAAACCATGAAAAGTGAATCCATGGATAAGGGGGGACTACTGTATTTATTTCTTAAGCAGTTGAGACAATTTACAAGTGAGACTACCTGGGTCTGAGGTTTTGTTTTGAAGAGTTTTTTTATAACAAATTTAATTTTACTGATAGATATGAGAAGCTGGTTCCTTGTTCCTGCAGGTGGGAGAGAGGTCCAGGCTCCTCCCTAGGCCTCCACTGATATCTCCTTGACTGGGAGTGGGAGTGCCTCATTTCTCCTCCTCACCTGGCTTCTACTAAACCACCCAGTGAGGATGTTCCCATTACTTCTGGGTGGTGATGAAAGTCCTGACTGCCCGTTAGGCCACTTCTGACACCACCTGGGTGAGGAATGGAAAGGGTCCCTCCCTTACTCTGGGATAGAAGTAAAAGTCCAGACTCCTGACATGGTCTCCACTGACCCTGGAGGTGGGGCCTTATACCACCTGATGAAGATGGAAGTTTCGGTCCCCTACTCACTTTAACACCAGCCAGCAGAGAGGCTGGGTCCCCACTTGTCCTTGCTAGCTTGGGTGAAGGAGGGCCACAGCCTTTTCTGTGGTGTTTTGTCTGAGTAGAGTGGTTATTATCTACAAGTTATATTGACTTGCCAGGTTCTCCCTTCCCTGATCCTTTAGTTAGAGAGAGCCAGCTTTTGTTGGGGCTCTTTTTTTGTCTGTGTCTGTTGGCATTTCCAAGTTGCTGGCTTTTTAGCACCAAGCATGGGACAAATGAGACAAAAAGAAAAACCTAGGTACTCTCCACCATATTGGTCAAAAAACTTGTTTGAGAAGACATTAAATTTTAAATTATTTTGTGGAAAATATCTTCTTTAAAATGTTGACTCTCCCCATTCAATAAAAGGATATGCTAGATTAAACTATATAAAATAGTCAATATTTAATTTTACTATATTGACCCATAAAAACTTCAATTTCATTTAATTTCTGAGGTTAGTTACTTTAAAACAAAAGAACAGCACACTGGTCAGGAAATTTGGTGTTTAATCCTTATCAGGCAATTTTGTTTTTCTCTCCTGGAAGATGGCATGCTTAATCTACTGAAATAATATTAAGTCTTAATATTTCTCATAATATTCATGTGAATGGCTTTATATGTTCCCAAGCCTGTAAGTTGTTATGAGCATAATACTGGAATATTGGACCACCTTTATATTGTGCTACAATTAAGAAAGGGAATATGAGCAGAAATGTCTGCCCAGTGATAGACCCTCTACCTAGCACCCTTAGATGACTACACCAAGTATTGAGATTCTTAATACACTTTCAAAGGAGGGGAAAAGTAGAGTAGACAGTCTCTGTTTCTAGTGCAAATAAGGTGACTTGGCCTAGAAACTGTTCAAGCTACTATGCTTCAGGAACTGGCTTGAATGTGTCACTGCAGAAATGAGATGATGCCAGCTTGATAATTTCAGTTAAACTTCTCCAACAGCTGCTGCATCTTAGTGGATGCCAAGCCACATGAAAATGCCAATGTTTAGATTTTTTCAGATCTTGTAAATTAACCAGACTGTCCCTCCAATTACTATGATTCCTCATCTGGAACATGTCTGGATAGTGTCCAAAAGAGAAAAGATTCTGATAAATAGCTTTTCTACTAAGCTTTAACATAAAGTGTCCACTCATTCCTCAGGCATTTTTTAATCATATTTGAGTTTTAAATCTATTTATTTCTCCAGCTAAAAGTTAAAAGTGAAGCTTGACATAGATAAAGGAAGAACAGCCACTCCAATGTCTATCAAACTCACCCAAATAGCTATTTGTCACCTATAAAAGGAACATGTCCCTCAAGGTCTTGTTCGGTTCCCTGGTAAATTGTATAAGATCTGCCTCTGTATTTCCATCATTGCTCTGAAAGTGTTTGAGCTCTGTGTTGATATGATATAAATGTCTTGATTTTTTTTTAAAGTTTGTACTTTTCTCAATTATACAAAGAACAATATTTTTAGTGAGTTTGGTGAAGTCCTACTGAAAGTTACTAAAAAATTCATCATGCTCTTTTGGACCATTTATCTCCCAACAGATATGCCAGTTTAATTGAACAAGTTTTATTCAATGGAAACTCGTGGGAAATCCCAGGATGGGATTTTATCTACATCATACAATTACATCATAACATTCTTATCCCTACCATGCTTGAATTGGATTGGATTGAATTGAGCGGGCAGAAATCGGTCATTTTCTTTCATCTCTTTCTAGAGAATAGAAAAAAATAGTATGCTGATGACATGGTTCTATTGTCAAATATAGAAGTTCTTTCAATAAAAACTGCTCTGCTAGCTATTAATAGTCATTGTCAGAAAGAATAACTTTAAAACCCAAATGATCATTTTTGGCAGCTATTGTCTAACATTTCATTGGTATATATTTATGGATCCTATAGAGTAGGTAAAATCATTTAGACACTTAGAGACATTTTGAAACAAATTCTTTTTGGACTACTTTATTACTTGAAATATCACAACCCATGGGTACTATAGTGAGACTTTTTAATGATTGTAATTGATGTTTAAAATGTTTTTGACATTTCAAGGCTAAAATGTTCATGTAACACTGGATAGCCCCAAATGCTGAGGTTTTGATCACCACTTAGTCCAGCATTTGAGCAGCTTCAGAGTTACAGTTGGAGGAAATGTTGGCCCTGCCCATAACACAGACTTGTCTTATCTGGAGTCATATGTGGGATAGCCCTCTTCTCAGGCATGTATGCTCATTAGGACATCTTATTTTTATAAAATTTCAATCTAAACTTCAAATCAATTGTTTGCCAAAGCAAATGCATGTGAACTGCATTGTTAGATGATCTGCAATTAAGTTTCATAGAAGATTGCCTAAAGAAAAATAGTCCATTATTTTAAGCACTTAACATTTTGTCCTTGAATCAAATTACACCGTCAACAAGCTACAATCCTGACCTACACAAATTAGATGGTTCGCAGAGTTTTTTTTTTTTTTTTTTGAGACAGAGTCTCGCTTTGTTGCCCGGGCTAGAGTGCCATGGCGTCTGCCTAGCTCACAGCAACCTCAAACTCCTGGGCTTCAGCGATCCTCCTGCCTCAGCCTCCCGGGTAGCTGGGACTACAGGCATGTGCCACCATGCCCGACTAATTTTTGCTATATATATTTTAGTTGGCCAGATAATTTCTTTCCAATTTTTTTAGTAGAGATGGGGTCTCGCTCTTGCTCAGGCTGGTCTCAAACTCCTGACCTTGAGCGATCCACCCGCCTCGGCCTCCCAGAGTGCTAGGATTACAGGCGTGAGCCACCGCACCCGGCCAGTTTTTAATTAAATTTTGATTTGATGTTATTTTAACTTCCATTGAGGTATATTATATGTGTAAACCAAGTGTTGCCGGTTCCTACTGGACTACGGTTACAAAGGATACCATGAGTCGACGTAGATTTCAATTTTTGCTGGCTAGCTTGGTAGCCTGGACCAGCACAGCAATAGGGTCTGTAGCTCCCAGCAAGTATCACATTTCTCCTCTACCCCTTATCACCAGGTATATCTCAGAGCACTGGGGAGGTGTTTACCTATGTTTTTATCCAATAGTATCTGTGCTGCTGCACCAGGAGCTATCACTTATCAGAGCTGACCTTTGAGATGTCTTAGTCTCTCTGTTTGCTCCACCAAGAACAATATTTCTTTGCTTGTGGTCTGTGCCATCAGGTCCTCTATCTTACCCCCTCTCCTGTTCCACTTGTGGGTGCTCTGAGCCCTTAGGATTCCAAAGCTGATGGGTAGTCTATAATAGCACTAGAGAAAATGAGCCCTCTTTTTATGTCTTACATTATGTTAGAGGAATTTCAAACTAATGTTGCTTGAACCACAATAGATTACACAAATGGCTATTTCAGTATTATTTATAAGTTTTTATATTCTTAGGACTTAAACACATGTTGATGTGAGCAGGAACATGATACTAATGCTTTTCTGGTTCAGCCACCCTGACACTGGCTAATGTTGCTCGCCCTCTTTGAGAGTCATGTCTGGCTTCTGCAGCAGTTTCCTATAGGCCCAATGGAAACACTATTTTTGCTTCTCCTCTGGACACCACACTCATGGCTGCAAAGCTTCCCTATAGTATGATGTGCAGTGCAGGGAAGGGGAGAAGTGGGCGCCTCTCTCCATATATACTTGACATGCTTTGAAACTGGAAGTACTACTACTTGTTCCCATAGTTGAATGAAGTCATTTACAAACACAGCTAATTTTGGAGGGTACTAACCCATCTCCCCACAAATCCCCCAAACCAAGTCAAGAGTGAGAAAGTAGCTGTAATAGCCTTCCCATTTTCTCTGTTGCCCTTACTACCAAAACAATCTCTTCCTAACCCACAAAAACAAAAGCACCCAAGCAGAACATCACATGCAAATCAGTGCTGGCAAGATCACAGGCCTATAGGCTCCAGAAACAGCAATTCATTTTTGGCTCAGTTAGAAGTTCAGTACCTGGCAGGAACACATAAGTTTTACAAATGACGAATAAAGAAATCAGAATCCAGTGACTGCAGCTCTGCCTTCTCAGCTTCTCTTTCTATCAGCTGGGTTTGTATTCCTGACATCTCATTTGTTGTAGCCCCATGATTATTTGCGGAACCAACTGCTTCAATTTCTTCTTTCTGGTTTAACACGTCTCAGACAATGCAGACTAACTCTTTTAAATTGTGTTTAAGACCATTGCTGTGCTTTTCTGGCCTTAGAGGCTTGGTGGACAAACCTGGAATGGCAGATCCCTGATGGTAGGCACACAGTAGGTACCCGATGAATGTTTGCTGATGATTCTGAATTCAGTACCAAAAATGAGTTACTTTATTATAAAATCACACTGTTCTGCAGGTGTTTCTCATCCATTTCTGTCATTTTACATCATTGAGCCACATTCCTCAAGCCTTTGGCTAAGCTGCAATCTAACTGTAAATTAGACATCATTGAAAAATTAAACTTTTTCATGATAATTATTTTGGGAGAGTGAAGAGGAGGAAAAGTTGTGTCACTGATGTTGTGTGACAATGAATACAGCTTTGTCAATATAAATCCAAGTTAGGTAGCTCAAAATTTTATACTTAGTGGGTAGGAAAGGCTGAGCCAGCATTGCACATAGCCAGAGGCTTTCTAGATCTAGCTAAGTATAAAAAACAGTGTACTTGGAAGAAATGTACAAATATGAATTAAATATGTTCTGGTCACAATCAAACACATAGGAAGTAAGGCTGTTTATATCTTCAAATATGAATGATATTTCTATATACTCTTTCTTAGAAGATTTATCAATTATCTCAAAATTATCAAACCTTACTTTTCAAACACTTATAAACACCAGTTGTAGAACTAAGTAAGCATCAGTGTATCCTTGAGAATATCTGTATCACTTGCAGACCTGAAAAAAATATCTACATTCATGCTGTGGTATTAACAAATTTTACTACTCACAGGACAGTGGCTTAGATATTGCACACCCTTTGGAAATCTCCTCCCTCCCCAAAACAAAAACTCTAAAATGGACCTTAAGAATATTATGTAATGTCAGGTGTACTATATCTCTGTTTAATTATAAATTCCTCAAGGGCAAAGACATTGTCTCCTATCTTTCTGCCCTATTTGCTGTGGCATCTAGAACATTCATTCAGCAACTTCCAGATAAACATTATTGACCGTATTCCTCCTGAAACAAAACACTTCCCTAGCCTAGATATCTTTCTATTGATTTGTCAAACCCCGTAAGTCAGGGGTTCTTAACCTAGGATTCATAAATAGAATTCAGGGAAATCTGTGTTCTTATATGGGGAAAGACTGACATTTTTTTTTTACCATTCTCCACCAATATTTAGCATTTCCTTCAATTATAAAGGTAGACAGCAACATAAGAGAAGTATTAATGGCATCTGTGACTTTTGTAACCAATAGAAAGCAGAGGTGATTTTACATCATATTATGGCCATTTCCGATCTTTAAGTATCCTTTATATTCATAACTATTTGAAACATCATGAGTGATTGCACTAGACACTAAATTACATGTGATTATAGTTATCTGTTTACAGATACTAGTGTAATCTACCTGCTAACTATGGGCAGCTCTGTGCCTGGTGATCCTTTAGGCACCTAATAGTAAAGTTGCATATGTTTACATCAGTGATTGAGATATCTGCATTGCTTTCTATTATTTCCTGTCTACAAGTGTTTATTGGTTAATATGTGGAATAAGGTTAGTCAAAGCTCACCCCACAAATTAACGTTCTTACCAAATCTAAGCAATAGCAGTCTGTACAATTATATCTTTTAAAAATTAAGTTTAACTTTCAAGTTGTTTTATTTGTCAATGCATTATAAAGAAGCATATCTTTTATTATATCATAAAAATTTTTAAACATTTTGTAAGTTTTCTGGTTTGACACAAAACTTTCAATGAGTATTTGTCCCAAGGACTAGAAAATAATGACTGTGAAGGCAAGTCCAGATCTCTCATGTCAGTGATTACTCATGATCGTTGATTAATAAACCTTTTTATTTCTCTTTTTATCTTCTTATAATTGATTAGTTTTTCCACAATGAGGAAAATTTTGTAATCATGTGTTAGTACGATGCCAAAAAATTCCATGAAGACTGCATTGTACGGCTACTTGTAGAGATTTTCAACTTTGTGAAGGGAGAATTACCCTTTGTAACTATTAACCTTTCAACAGGTACATAGAGCAGTAAATGGTGAATATAGATAAGTACAGTTAAAGTGAATATTTGGCTTATAGACAAAAGAAACGTTTTCTCAAAGAACTCAGATCAGTGAAATCAATTTTGAAGTATAGATAGAGTTTTTATGATCATTTTTATTGAATACACATTTAAGATTGCCATTATTCCGGGATGCATTTCCAAGGTCTCTTTACCACAATAATATCTAGAATTTTTCCAGTAAAAATTATTTATTCAACTGGCGTCTTTAAATTGAACTGAATCCAATGCTCTAGGAAACAAAATCACACTTAGTAAAAGTCAATTGTTGAGCAATCAACTGAAACAGAAACTTTGTTTGAGACCATTGATTATTTACTATCAGGCTGAATAGAAAAGAATCCACTAAAAGTGGAAGATTTCGTCACACCATATGGACATGATGGTTCTGTATAGTTGTTACCTTGACAACAGACTTTGCCATAAATAAACAGAAAGATAATCTATCTGAGGCACTAAGATTCATCCCAGTAGAACACTGCAATTATGCAGTTTCTTTGTGACCAGAACTACTTACGTGAACTGAGAAATCTATTCTGCACCATTTTCTATAATATTACTTTCCCATAATTTTCTTTAGCAGGTAAGACCTCATCTATACATTTAAAGTAAACTGTGATGACAGCATCTAGGTTACTGAGAAGTTTCAAAAAGTCTTTGGAGATTACAGAAAGTAAATACAATTTATAACAAAATTTTTAGTTCTGTACTTGGTTTCTGTTTTAAAAACTTACTAGAAATAGCAATTGGACTATAGCTTGATAGATTCTTGGAAAATATTCAGAATGATAAAGAATTTTATTTTACCATTTCTTGTATTTAGTTTCTTTTTTTATTTCAAAATATTAAGGGGGTACAAATGTTTTTGGTTACATGGATAGTTTTTGTAACGCTTGAGTCCTGGTCATAGGTGTGCCTGTCACCCAAATAGTGTTCATTGTGCCCATTAGGTAGGTTTTCACCTCTCCCCTCCTGCCCCTTCCTCCCTGCTTGATTTCCACTGAGTTTTACTTCCCTCTGTGCATGTGTGCTCATCAGTGAGGTCCAATTTAATAGTGAGTACATGTAGTGTTTGTTTTTCCATTCTTGAGATACTTCACCTAGGATAATGGGCTCCAGTTCCATACAAATTGTTGCAAAAGGCATTAATTCATCCTTTTTTATGGTTGAGTAGTATTCCATGGTGTACATATACCACTTTTGTTAATCCACTCATGAACTGATGGGTACTTGGGTTGATTCCATATCTTTGCAATTGTGAATTGTGCTGCAATAAACATTCAAGTGCAGGTGTCTTTTTGATAAAATGACTTCTTTTCTTTTGGGTAAATATGCAGCAGTGGGATTGCTGGATTGAATGGCAGGTCTACTTTTAGTTTGTTGAGGACTCTCCACACTGTTTTCCATAGAGGTTGTACTAATTTGCAGTCCCACTGATAGTGCATAAGTGTTCCTTTCTCTCTGCAACCATGCCAGCATCTATCGTTTTTGGACTTTTTAATAAAAATCATTCAAATAGTGATAAGGTGATGTCACATTGTGGTTTTAATTTGCATTTCCTTGATGATTAGTGACATTGAACATTTTTGATATGTTTGCTGGTCATGTGTCTATCTTCTTTTGAAAAGCTTGTGTTCATCTCCTTTGCCTATTTTTCATGTTTTTTTTTTCTTTACTGATTTGTTTGAGCTTTTTATAGATTCTGGATATTAGCCCTTTATCAGATAGATAGTTTGTGAATATTTTCTCCCACAGTGTAGGTTGTCTATTTTGTTATTTCCTTAGCTCTGCAGAAGCTTTTTAATTTAATCAAATCCCATTTATTTATTTTTGTTGTTGCTGTAATTGCCATTGGGGTCTTATTCATGAACTCTTTGTATAGGCCAATATCTAGAAGATATTATTGTATCCATCTTGAATTAATTTTTGTGAACTGTAAGAGAGAGGAGTCCTGTTTCATTCTTCTGCATGTGGCCATCCAGTTTTCCCAGCACCATTTATTAAATAGGGATTCCTTTCCTCAGTGTATGTTGTTATCTGTGTTGTCAAAGATCAATTGGCTGTAGTTAGATGGTTTCATTTAACACTAAGACTACAGTTTAAATGACACCAATCTGGCTCATTTGGCTCAATTTCACACTTAATAGAATGCTTATTTGAAAGTCACATTTGCAAGTGGCATAGCCTAGAGTTTATGTTTCATGATAGTGTTTTTGTTTGTTTGCTTTCTTTCCAAAGACACTGGAAATTAGCAAGCAATGAAGGTAGTATACAGTTTGAAAATAAAGCTCACAGAATTGCCTAATGGGTTTTATGGGGGATATAACAGAAATTACTGAATCCAGGGTGACTTCACTTTTTGGATTTGAGAAAACTGGATGTCCAATAAAGAAGATTCATAAGGAAGGAGATTTAGAGGCAGAATAAACAATAAAGTTTTAGATATCTCAAATTTAGATACCTATTAGATATCTCAGTAGAGATGTTGAGAAGGAATTTGGTTATAATAGTTAAGAGAGGTATTGGAACTGGAAGCACACTTTTGAAGTCAGTAGCACACAGATACAATTTAAAGTCAGATCAATGAATAGGATACCTTATCGAGCAAGTGATCAAAAGAAGAGAACAAGCCCAGGGCCTAAGACAGGAACCACTCTAAAATTTAAGAATTGTAAAGGTGAGAGGTTTCAGAAAAAGACACTTCGAAGGAGTGACCATTGAGTTAGATCACCAGTGGCCTTGATAAGAATGGTTTCAGTGGAGTAATGGAAAATAAAGCCCAACTGGAATGGTTCAGTACAGATTAGAAGGTAAGAAATTGGAAATGATCAATATACACAACTCTGTCTGGATGTGCTACTACAAAGGGGGATAGATAAAGGAGAAGCCTGTAGGAAAAAGATAAGAACTCTTGTGCTGTTATGCTTATTTTAGAATGGGATAGTCTTCATCCATCTAGGCTTCTATAACAAAATACCAAAAACTAAGTAGCTTATAAACAAGAGAAATTTATTTCTCATCGTTCTGGAGAATGGAAATCCAAAATAAAGCTGCCAGCAGATTGGGTGTCTGTTGCCTGTTTCCTGGTAAATAGATAGTGCCTTCTCACTGCATCCTTACACAGTGGAAAGGGACAAAAAGGTTTCCTCAGGCCTTTTTATAAGGGCACTAATGCCATTCATGAGGATTCACTCTTATGACCTAATCACCTCTCAAAGGCTCCCCCTCTTAAAATCACATGGTGAAGTAGGTTTTAATATATGAGTTTTGGATAATTCAAACATTCAGACCATAGCATATAGGATATTTGCATTGTGACGGAAATGATCCAGTAGAGTAAGAAAAACTGGTGATCCAATGAGCAGGGGTATAATTGAAGAATAAAAGTCTTAAGTAGATGATAAAGGATAGAATCCAGTGTACAAATAGGATGATTTTGGATAGGGAATGGAAGGAGAGAGTGCATTTGTTGTAATATAAGAAAATGCAAGATGTACAAGTAAAAACAAGGTCACTTGCAGGAAAATATAGATATTCTTTTATGATTACTTCAATTAGTATTGAATTAATAAGCTAGGCCATCATCTGACAGTGAGAAGACAATAGGGATAAAAGATGTAAACAGAGTGGTTAAGATATGAACTAGTTTCAGAAAACGGGGATGCAAATTGACTATGACAATGTCATAGAAGTACTAGGCAACATTGAGGGTTCACTTGAGTTTTGTAAATTAGAAACTGAAATGAGACCAGTTAGCCTGGCTGTATTTTCTCTAGCTATATTTTGCTACTCTAATGTACATCTGTAGTAACCAGAGAGTTTGATTTAACTAGCTTTGGAGGTTTGTCAAGAGGAAGGGATAAAGAAAAAATTATTATGTGTGTATGCAAACGGGTGACTATATTAGTTAATCATGGAATCTGATTCTGTGTAAGAAAAGAAATGAGAACATAACATGGGTGAAGTGAAAAGCTAATAATATCAATATATTGGAGTTCTGAGGTGGGTTAAAGAGTAGTTAGAATTGGAGTCCTACAAGAAGTACGATGGAGAGATGGAGTTGATTGTCAAAGATAAGGATGCTTGAAATTAAGATTCTCAATGGGTTTAGTTATCATATATAACAAAACCTGGAATACATTAGAATACAAGGCTGAGGTAAGTGGAGGGGGAAAAGTCACTAAAAGTGAGTGGGTCAAGAAACTAACAAGTCAGAGTATTGAATTTATGATATACATGATACACATCAAATTCAATTAACAATATTGACAATGGGAATAACAGTGAAAGAAAGGATCTTGAATCAGGTGCTATTGTCATCAATATATGAAGAGAAGAGACCACCAGGAGTGAAGATGACTAGAACAAGGAGGAGAGATAACCTGAGAATAAAAATTAGACATTTTATGGAGGATGAAAGAACAGAATCTGGAAAAACCAGTGAGGAAGGTGACCTACCCCATCTCTAGTAATCTGCGGGATGCCACTACCAGAGAAAGCTATAAAGGAAGCCAGCTTCCAGTCAGAGCAAAAATGAGGATTATGCACAGCCAAATGGAAAGGTCTGGAGAATGAGAGGTGCTGAAGTAAACAGAAATGGATGACACGATAGTTACTCTCTTAAGAACAAATTCCTGTTTTATTTTCCTTCCTGAGATACTTCTCAGTCAGTCTGTAGTATAAGTCAGTGAGCATGGATGGTGGTGACCAAAACCAATTGTACCAAGAATATGGTGTACTCTATGCCCTTCTCTAATTTTGCAGAGAGGGACTGGGTGGACAGCCTTGCAAGGAACACAAACATTAAAAGGTAATACAATGTAGCATTTATGTCTCAAAACGCATCAGATCCCATAGGGCTTTGCAATGACATTTAAGTATATTAGCAGAATATGAAGAAGATCTGTTATTGAGTTTTCTGAGAGGATTCTGAGTTGTTAGATCAAAGGTTGCTTTTTTATGGAAAATGGCAGACTTCTGCAGAAAGGAGGTTAAAAAATTCTGTTAGTAAAATTCATGCTTTTTCATTACTGTACTCTGAGGTTCAACTAAATATTTAGTGGAGGTGGTAGGAAGGAATAATAGGTGACCTTGGAGGGCAGTGGAAAGGCAATGAAGAATTAATTATTCTAATAAAAAATGATTTGTATTCATACAAATCAAGTTCTGCAAAAATTTGAAGACTAAAATAAAAATTAATATTTCAAAACCTAATATGTGATTTAAAGAAAATGTTCCTAAGAATAATATCTGACAGCTCTCTTCACAGTCTACCTCTCTTTGAACTGAACGACAAACTACAAGCCTAAAAACATGTCCAAAGTTCTGTACCAATCTACAGAAAGATTGTCTAACATTGGATAATTATTACAGATGAGATGCAGACTATCAATCAACTGGATTCGTTGTTCCTAAAAAAAATCTGAGCCTATTATTCAAGAGGTAGGCTTTCCATGTCCATTACTGTCTTTCTGCTTGCAGGTCTGTGTTGCTCAGAATACAAGATATGCATTAGAGATAAATGCCCAATTTAGAGAAATAGCATCATCTTCTCTAACTCTCTAGGCAAAGGATGGCAAAATTATTAGTATACTACAGATAGGGTTTAAAATCAAGTCTTACAAGTTTTATCTTTATCATTCACATTTTAAAATCCTATAATTTCTCTCCTAAATGTAATTATGTATTCATTTGTAGATATTTATTAGTGCCCATTCTATGCCACACATTGTTCTAGGCACTGGGAATATAACACTGAACATAAGTCACAGCTAATTTAGAGAGATAGTCACAACAAACAGAAACTACAAATAAATAATATGAAATTATTGTTAATGTATGGACAAATATCAGTCCTCTCAGAAACTATATCATAAGAACATTATTTATGTATTGATATTTTATAAAATAATTTTTTTTACTTTCAGAGCATTATGGGGGTACACTTTGGTCCATCTTTCTTTCTTTTTTTTTTTTTTGCTTTCTCCTTTCTAATTGTATTTCAAGTCTTTTCAAAACAAAACCCTGGGAATACCCAGATTCAAGTATGTCCCTGGGCTTGGTCCACTGTTGCAGGAGTCTTAGGGATCCTCATACACATGCTTGAGTCATTCATTCACCAATGTTTAACCGCAGGATAGAAGATCTGACAAAAGCAGGACTCCTTTCTCCCTGGCATGTGATTTCAGAGGTGGCAGCAGCCAAAGTGGAAAACACTGGAATTTTTCCTTGGAACTGGACTGTGATGAGATGTTCCTGCCATGAGAATAACCGACTGTCTTTTCCCTGACCCTTCCCTTCGTTTTTGAAGATAGAGCAGAAAATAATCTTCTCTGAAGATACTTGATAATTCCAAAACCCAAAAACACATGCTCCCAATGCACTGTGCTTTCAGATATTCTGGGTCTAGTTCAGCTGGCGGATGAGCTGATTGATGTGTTCACCTCAATAGCCAGGCGAGCTCATCTCCTTGAGGAAGCCCACTTTATTCTTGGTAGCATGATGGGCCACTGAGAGTTGGAAAGGACGCAAGAACCATGAGATCTCCTGGAAATGCTTCCCCGGGAAGGCAATTTCATGGATGAGATCTTCCAAGCAAATGACACCAAACTTCCCCAGGTGCTCTTCGATCACTGTGTTATCTGTCAGAGGGATGGTCTTATTCTTGACCTTGGCTTGTCCACGTTTCAAGATGAGTTCATGGACGGACTTCAGATTTGGAAATCCCCAGGTCACATAAGGTTCCACCATACGCAGCAATTTTAGGCTCTGTGGCGTGACTCTAACAAAGACACCACTGAAAATTTTCTTTAGGCGAAGTCTTGCAATGGTCTTTTGCACCAGTGAACTCACCCCATTAATCCTTTGGATGCGTACAACAAAGGCCAAGGAATGTTTATCTGGCAATTCCAAGGCATGAGGTTTTACTTCTAGTCGTCTGAGACGCACCCTGTCACGTTGCTGCCGCCAGGAATCATGCAGAAATGATTTCAGTAGCTTAAACCTGGGCCCTTTTCCTTTCCTCTGCTCTTTCTTTGCCAAAAGTGCTTGCTTTGCCTGGGTGGCTTTGAGGGCTTGGTAAGCCTTCCTCTTTTTCAGGAGATTTTCTGGAACCAAAGGGATTTTTTTCCTTTCCTCTTGCTCCGGCATCTTTCTAGGGTTGCAGCTACTCTGGTCCATCTTTCTTTCCGAATTTTCTGCCCTGATGGCTTCAGGCCCCAGAACCAGACATATGAGCCACAGTGTCACTGAAACTGTTTAGCCAGTTTCCAAAGCAGTGTAGTATCAAATTCCCATAGGAAATCATTTATTATACATTACTCCTATGGTCCTGCTTCTCTGATTGAGTCCTGACTAACATAGTCACCTCTCCTATAACCCAACAATTTAACTCCTAGATATTTTCTGAAGAGAAATAAAAATGTCTGTCCACAAATAGCCCTATGCAAAATGTTCCAGCATCTTTATTCATAAGGATCAAAAACTAGAAAAAAACTAAATGTTCATCAACGGGAAGATAGCAAATAAAGTTATACATGCAACAACATAGATGGATCTCCAAAAATATCATGTTGAGTGAAAGAAACCAGAAAACAAAAGGCTACAGACCCTATGATTCCATTTATATAAAATCCAAATACAGGTAAAAACTAACATCACAAAAGAAATAAAAATATATCTACCTCCAGGGGTAATAGATGTCACTGGAAGAGGGCATAAAAGAACTTTCTGGGTCATGAGAATGTTTTATATCATGACTGAAGTGCCAGTTTCACAAGAATGCATTTATCAAACTTATGGAATATACACACAGATCTGTTCATTTTACTAAATTTTACCTCAATTAAAATGTGACAATAAAAGTAATAGAATATTACATATTCTTTAATTTAGGTACATAAAAACGCTAAGAAAATATGACTAAAGAAAGAATTAATTCTGCCTGTGGAGAGTAGGGAAAGTTAGTGGGAGGAGAGGCATTTGTGCTAGATCTGTAAGAATAAATAGGCATTGCCACAGCAAGCAAAGTTGAGGAGAAAATCAGAGGGATTAGCATGACAAAAGGCAGAGTGTCATGGAAGTTCATGGAACAGCAGGGATTTCAATGTAGTTAAAATGTACACAGGAGAAGGTATCAGACTGGGACAAATGTATTATAGCTAGAAAGTTAAGTAGAGGCAGCTTATAAAGCAAAGTTGATATACACTAATAAATTTTAATTTTATTCTATCAGCAATGAATTATTATCAGTGACTTTTAATTAGAGCAAAATATCAAAGGAAATGGATTTGTATTTTAAAAAGGTAAACTTGGCAATATCCAGTACAGTTGGATTGTTGTGGATAGACAAGAAACAAGTAGACCAGTTAGGAGACGTGTATAATAATCCAGCAAGGGACACTAATCTAGGTGGTGTCAATCATTGTGAAAAAGAGGGGATATGTATCAGAGATGTTTCAGATATACAACCATCATAATTTAGTTACCAATTGGACTTGAGGATAAAGAGTCAAATGGCTTCAATGAACATGTGTTCATTGAACAACTAGATTTGATCATTAACTAGATGCAGGTGAAAGGGAGGTTAACTCAGCATTAGATGTAACATTAAGGGCCTATAAATGGGTTCCAAGAGAAACTATTCAATAGGCAATTAAATTGGCACCTTGTTGATAAAAAGTAGAGTTATAGATATTTGCATAATTTTTCCTATGTTACTCTGGAACAAGAGGAGAAAGTAACTAATGTAAGTAACCTAGGGTTGCCACTGATAACAGCTTTGGCAAAAATTATGGAGATTTAGGGTTCTGGGGAGAGAAATATTAAAGTAGCCAGTGAATAGGTGGAGAGTGTGAATGTGATAGGAACCTGGTATATCCAGGCCAAAAAAAAAAAAAAAAAAGACCTGCATGAAGTGAAGGTTAAGTGATCAGAAATTTCAATGGGAGAAAATATGTAATGAGAGAGTAAATGTTTGCCTCAAGTTTGAGGATACAGTAGGATAACTTACAAAGATGAAGTTGATGTCACAACCTACGGCTAATGTAGAGTTTGCAATGCAAACGAAAAGGCAATAAACACACAGATTGGTAAAGCCTACAGCCATAGTAAATTATGGATGTTGTGTGAGCATGTGGGAATTAAGTCTAACCTAAACTTTTATGAGTCAGTTTTCTAAAGAGAGTTTAGCTTAAACCTGAATAACAAGTGCCTAGTGTAAAAACTAGACCATAAAATCAGTTTCCCCATTACCAACCCCTCAAATAGAATGAGTCTATAACATAGTGGTAATAAGGCTAGTTTCAAATTTTCAAAGTCCAGGACTTTATGTACTTCTCAAAAATTTTGGCTACAACCCCCCTATTTATTAAGCTAATTAAAAATCTACTTTTTCTTTAACATATGGCAAAAATGTCCTTTGATTTATGATCCCTTCTTGTTAATGGATTAATGACCAGGCCATATAAGCATTCAATTTACTGAATTAAACTATAAATATATTTCTCATGGACATTAAAATGCAGTTTCTCTGCACATTTTCTATTAATTTAAAATTTTCTAGCATAAAACAAAAATCTTCTAGAATATGGCCTAATTCAGTGATAGATTTTAATATTCACTTTATTTTTTAAAAGAAAAAAGCATCCTATCTCTATAATTTCTCCTCACCTTCACTAGAGCTTAGTTGAATACTAAAGATTCTGCTAATCAAATCAAGAGTACATCAATCAACTGAGAGGCTCTGGGTGCAACTAACACTTCATGATGCTTGAGATGAAATTGAAGGTCTAATGGGCATGGATAAAATGGAATTTATTCACATGTAATCATTGGCCAGTTTTGGTTGCATTTTTGATTGAACAATTACTTAATTTAAAAATCCATCAAATAATAGTTTAATAACAAATCCAACCATTTGTTTGGCACTGCATAGATACATCTAGAATTTTATGTATCTGGACCTGCCATATCTGGCTTTCTTAAAATTTTTGATAATAACATTTATCTATGCATAAGACTATTCCCTTTGCTAGAGAAGAGTCTATGTTTATTTTACTCAGGAATGTGTTCCTGGTGCTTGGTAAATTTGTCTGGCACACAATAAACCCTTGGGAAGTATTTCTTGAATAAATGATTTCTATTTAAGAAGAAATAAAAACATACGAATGCCAGCAATAATTATTGAAAAAATATGAGGTTGATAGACTAACTTGTTTTCTAAATGTGCTGGTCTATCAACATATAGAAAATATAGGACTCACCATTAGGCATATAGCAATTATGTAATAAGCAAATATTCAATGACCAGCAGCTTGGACAGAACATTTAAAATACTGGCCACAAGAACAGGTGAACAAGTATGACAGCTCTTTGCCTTTGGTTTTTGGGAATTTTTCAGGGTTTTGCCCACTGCAGGTTTCATTCCTACTTGTTTGCCAACTCCCCTCAGTCTGTGTCTCATTTCACCTCATATTTTGGTGATTTGCCAAACTTTTTTTTTACATTGGCAACCCAAATTCATATTCTTTGCCCATTTTATAATCCAGTGATTTTTTTTAGAGCAACACTTAGAGACTTGTGTGCCACAGTAAAGGGTAGCCTGCCAAGTATTAGAGACATCGCTCTGAGATGGCCCAGGGTTCTCAAATTCTGATTATTAGAAAGTGGGGGAGAGTCAGATGGTAGCGGGAAGTACAGGTATATGGCAAAATAATAATAATAATAATAATAATAAGCAAAACAATGAGTAGTTAAGAAGGGAAATGAAATTTTAATCTACAGTATAAGCATTAAGGACAATAGAAGGTGCCACAATAAGAACAGAGTCATGATCAGTGTAGATTTGTCAAGACCCCAGATGCCAAACCATCTGGTCAATGCTGGCATTTGAGTAAAACACATTATCTGTATCTCCATAACTCAGAGGTTTGACTAAAGTTTTGATGGATTTTACTGAATTTCTGACAGAAATGGCAGGATGTTTTGTACTACTTTGGACATGCCCCGAAAGAGTAGGGCACTAGAAATAAAATAGGAGTGTCTAAAATAAAAAAAGCAATCATAATGCTGTAAGGATGCAGCAGTAACCAGCCAACAGCCTTAGCTAAATGGTGTGTGAAATAATCTAAAACCAGTGGGATGAAAGTCTTAGGTAGGTTTGATTAAAGCTCACACATAGAGAATGTCAGTAAAGAAAATGTCATGAACAAACACCCTCAAAGTGGCTCAAGGAAGAAGCCTCAGTGAAGAATAAAGAAATCAAACAAAATCAGCAAAATTAGTAGTATTTAAAGCAAAGAGCAAAAGAAAAAAAAAATTTTAAAGAAACTAAGAAAATTCAAATGACAAAAGAAAATTTAGAACGGAGCATTTGTAAGCTTGAAATGTGTTTTCAGTTGGTTAGCAGTCACTTCAGCTAGTTTTCCTGGTCATCTTTTCTTCCATTTACTCATTCCTAAGTTTGAAGGTACTGACATTCAGAATCTGCATTCTTCTTGTTTCTTCCCCTTTGAAAGGAAATCCCAAATTCTGACCCATATTGATTTGAATTTTATGTTTTCTTTTTTGATAAACTGGCTCTCTAATCACAATTTTTTGCACAAACAGTCCCTATTCCTGGTAACCTTGTTTCCAGTAGAGACCCTTCTTATTCTGTCCTACCTTATTGTACCACTTTGCCTGAACAAATCATTAGACCCAGTAAGTTGTATGGCTCCCCTGTTTTTATTTTTGATATTCACAACATTTATGTTTGGAGAATTGGACTAGCCAGAGAGAATACTCACAATACTTTTGAGAGGAAACAAAAAAATAATAATAAAATCTTGAAAATATCTGTCCCTTTCCCTTTCTGATAAGCCTTTTGTGGAACTAAATTAAAGGAGGTATACTCTTCAGAAGGCAGATCTCAGTTTGTGGTCCTCTATAGAATAGTCCATGCTGTTGAGCTGCTGCTCCTCTGTGTATCCCAGACCTACTGTTAATAGAGTGGGATGTCAATTCTGTCCTTACATCAGTGTCTGTGTTCAGAATTATGCAATGTTTTGCTATTGATCAAAACTACCAGCTACCTTGAATAAAGAACACAGATGAATCAAGGGGCTGAAAAGATAAACTTGAAGCAATCCAAAAGAGATAGTGAACAATATATTAATACCAGTTACTATGTTATATTACCAGATGTCTTCAGACCTAGATTGAGATAGGAGAATGGAGGACTAAGAAGAGATCATCACACTAGTATTCAGGTGTGTATTGGGGTCGGGGGAGGGGTCCTCAGCATCAGGGATCATAGAAGAGCGATCTCTAAGGAGGCCTGGAAAGATCATCCATTGTTTTTGTCTAAATATCTGTCCTATGGGTCTAGCCAGAATACATTTGTCTTTTCTCTCAGTACACTGAGAAACTGACTGAAATTTTAAAAAGACTGTATCTTAGGTGGAAGACTAAAAGGAATCTGATAAAGAGAAAATCCTTATAGCTACTAGGGGAGGGCATGGATATTACATACAGAAAGACAAAGAGGAATATCTTTGAAGTTCTGAAAGAAAAAAATGTCAAAAGTCAACTTAGAATTATACAACCAATGACATTATCTTTCAAAATTGAAGGTGAAATAGACATTTTCAGACATACAAAAGCTCAAAGAATTCATCACCAACAGAACTATAGTCCTCCCTTATCTGTGGTTTTGTTTTTTGCAGTTTTAGCTACCTGTGGTCAATGGTGGCCTGAAAATCTTCAATAGAAAATTCTAGAAATAATTCATAAGTTTTAAATTGCGCATCATTCTGAGTATCATGATGAACTCTCTCCCTTTCCTGCCCATCCCACCCAGGATCTGAATCATTCCTTTGTCCAGGGTAGCCACACTGTACACGCTGCCCACCCATTAGTCATTGACATCATCTGCTCCTTATATCCAACCATTATCATTGTGGCTTGATGATCTAGGATTACTCAAAGATGATCCTTCTGATGATTCATAGCCTAACACTATGTTACAATGCCTACATCATTCACCTCACTTCATCTCACCACATAGGCATTTTATCATCTCATATTATCAGAAGAAGAAAAGTGAGTACAGTACAATAAGATATTTTGAGAAGGAGAGGAACAGAGACAGAGAGACCACATTCATATAACATTTATTACCATTGTTATAATTGTTCTATTTTATTGTTAGTTATTTTGTTAATCTCTTACTGTGCCTAATTTATAATTTAAACTTTATTATAGGTATGTATGCATAGGCAAAAAACATAGTGTGTATATATCGTTTGGTACCACCCTGGTTTCAGGCATCAACTGGAGGTCTTGGAACATATCCCCCTGTGGGTAAAGGGGGTCTACTGTACATTACGAAAATATTAAGGAATGACTTCAGGAAGAAGGGTAATGACAACAGATAAAAATATGGATCTACACAAAGGAACAGAGAGCAGCAGAAATGGTAACTACATGGATACATATAGAAGAATTATTTCTACTCAAGAAAATATCTTCAAATATAATTGACTGTCTAACAAAAATAATAACAGTTGTAGGATTTATAACATATGTAAAAGTAAACTATGTGACAACAACAACATAAAGGCCATGAAAGGAGAATTCGAAGTAGTATCGTAAAGTTCTTATTTTATACATAAAGTGACATAATATCACTTGAAGGTAGGCTATGATAGATGTTTGCTCTAGATCGTAAAACAATGACTAAAATAACAAAACAGAGAGGTATAATAAAACCAACAAATGTGATAAAATGTAATTATAGGCAAAACAAAAAGAGGAACAAAGAATAAATGAGGCAAATGAAAACCAAATAGGGATACGATAGGCTTAAACCTAGCAATATCAATAATCACATTAAATGTAAATAATCTAACCACCCAAATTAAAAGGCAGAGATTGCCAGATTGGATTTTTAAAAAAAGAACTATATGATGTCTAAAAGAAACATACTTAAAATATAAAGAGAAAAATAAGCTATAAGTAAAGGGATAAGAAAAAATATATACAAATGCCATGCTGCCAATATTCAAAGAAAGCTGGTGGAGTGGCGATACACATCATACAAAGTAGATTTTAAAACAAAGAACATTGCCAGTGATAAAAAGTGTCATTCAGAATGATAAAGAAGTTAGTTAATTCTTCAATAACATATAACAATCTTAAATTTTTATACGCCTAGTAACAGAGCTTCAAAATGGATGAAAAACTGATAGAGCTAGAAGAAGATATAGATACATTCACACAATTATAGTCAAATTTCAATATCCTTCTTTCAATACTTCATAGAACAAGTAGTCAAAAAATCAACAATTGCTTAATGGATTTAAACAATATTATCAACCAATGTGGGGGCTGGGCCTAGAAGAAAGGATGGATGGATGGAAAGAATGTGAGCAGAGTGAAGGAAGGGACAGGTGAAAACACCTGCCCGAAGCTGCTTGTTTGCTATGTACGGATGTCGTTAAAGAAGTTAGCAAATGACCCAGCCCTTTGTCCTTCAGCTAAGTTCTTTGTTCTAAGAATTATTAGCTGACATCTACACATCTTGTTCCTTATTTGCAAAGAGTTATGCTTGATTAAGTTTCCGCATCCTTGTGTATTCCCTGACTTCTTACACGTATCCTTGGTAATAAATACAAGAAAGACCTTAGCTGAAGAGGCCATTTTCTCCTTTAGACTTTGGTCTCTCCCCTTCTCTCTAGACACTATGTGTTTCAAGTAATTATTCCTTCACCACCAAACCTCGGAGCAAAAAGCTGCCACTACAAACCAACTTGATGTAATTAATATTTATAGAATAGTCCACCCAACAATAGCGGAAGACACATCTTTTTAATGTATATACAGAACATTTACAAAGATAAACCATGTTTGGGGCCATAAAAAAGATATCAATAAATTTACAAGGATCCCAGTCATATGAAATATGTTTCTTACCACAGCAGGATGATTCTCAAAATAACTAGGCTGAGTGAAGAAAGTCTGATGAAAAAAGGAAGACATACTGCATGATTCTATTTACATAAAATTCTGACAAATACAAACGAATACTGAGAGAAAGCAGATCAGTGGTTGCATAAAAATGGGTCTGGGGATGAGGTAAGAGAGACAGTTAACAAAAGTGTATCAGGAAACTTTTGGGGGGATGGATATGTTTAACATCTTGGTTATGATGATGATTTTACAGGTATATACACAGTTAAAGCTTAGCAAATTGTACACTTGAAATATATACAATTTATTGTTTGTACTTATTCCTCAATAAAGCTGTTAAAAGAAAATTGATACATTTGTATCTTTTTCTATCTAAAAACTCAACCTATAAAACATTTGGCATAAGTTCCCTAGCTCCTCTGCTAAGCAAGTCAATGCTTTAAAAATGTCTTAATTCTAATCAGATAAAAATCTATACCTTTTGGACTGAAAACTCTCATGTTGACTTTAGGATAGACAGCCTAAAAAGTTAAAAGGTGGCAGAAAAATGTTCTTTCTTCAAATGCAGTCTACAGAAACTTATGGAAAAGAAAAATAATAATGTGGTTCAAGAAGTTACCTAAGAAAAATATGTTGAAAGATAATATCACAGGCAACATTTCAGCTGACAATTATGAAGTTTTAATTAGTCTGCAAGCTTCCAAAATTCCCTGTAGGTAAATTGCAATAGCAACAGATGGCAGAAAATTTGGAAATCACAGTAGTGGGCACAGCATCTTAAAATGTAGATATCTGCCTATAAAAAAATTTAACAAAAGCTTGTATGTAAGCACTCTGATCCAATGCACACGTTTAAAATAGGATATTTTTTCACTGACAAAATAACTCTAATGTGGATTTCTCCAAGAGAAGCCTGCATCAACATTCTTTCTGATTCTTCAGGAAAAAAGAAGTGTCTTTTATAAATTTTGTGTCTTTCGTGATGATGGCAATTTCTTGATGTGAGAATTTTCTTTCTCGTGGTTCATCACTTAATCAGAAGTACTGAAAGACTTTAAAATTCCTAAGCTAGGCCTATACCACTTGCCAATTCATCACTGGCCCAAAGAATAATTAGATTGCTCAACTTTTCTTTTTATAAGATATCTGAGGTAATTATACTGAAAGCTCAATTTATTTGGTTGGCTTATTCATTCACTCATATATTCCTACAATACTGCTGGGTATTTACTGTAATATATACCATATGCTTGAATAGACACTGAAGATTTAGAGTAAAATAAGGCCCAGAAATTCCTGTGGCCAAGAAATCTGATATCTAGTATGAAGATAGAAACCAACTTGAAAATATAACATGATAAACACTTTGGTAAAATTCATGTGCAAGATATTTGGAAAACACATCCAAATATGCTTATCCCTGGGCTGGAGTGAGCTCAGTAAAGTCTGTACAAAGAAATAATGTTGGAATTAATGAGGCAAGGAAAGAGTGGTAGAGGATACAGAACATGTTAAAAGCCAGAAATTGAGTGAGCATTTTTCCTTTATAATAAAATTTGACTAATCGTAAACTATATTTACATGGCTTACTGATAAACCAGTGAACCAATTGGACTGAACTTCCAATAAAGTGGTTGAAACAGCTTCCCAAAGCTTCACTGACAAAGCAATATAAGACATTAAATAGATATGCATTTAGAGGTCAGTGCAGAGGACGTTCGGGAACTTCTTTATCTGATATTCCATTTAATAAAATTCCAATTTGATCTCATAACATTTTCTTCAATGAAGTCTTGGATCACAGGCTTTAGAATCAGAAAGACCTAGGTTCATCTTACAACACTGACACCATAAATTGTTTGAATATTTGTTTAATCTCTATCTGCTTCAGTGTTGTCATTTGCACTGCAACGTGAGTATGGTACTATCTACTTCAAGTAGTTGTTGTAAGAACCAAATGAGGTAACATTTGTAAAGTACACTAACGTAGTGGTTACTTAGTGAAAACTCAGCAAATATATGCTTTACAGGATGCACTGCTATATACTCCAGCCCAACAGCACTCGCTTGGATATATTATTTTAGAACCCAGATGAAATAGAAATAGGCTTGAGAATCTTTTCCCTCAGGTGGAAGGTCCAGAGATTTTTAATATACGATGCAGAAGCCTAAGGAGTTTGCTGTTTCACAAGGACATTTGGTATCTTAGCTCAAGATTTATACATCTTAGTGCTTCCTTGACATTTTATTTGGCTATCTAATTAATGGGTACAACAAACTAAAATGTCCAAAACAGAACTCAAGTTTTATTCCTCTCTGAACTTTCCCCATTCATATGAATGGTCCCTTCACCACCCAGTTTCTCAAACCAAAACCCCAAAAGTCATTCCCCTTCCTTCACCTCTCACATCTAATTATCAGTAGAGCCTATCAGTTCTGCTAGAAACAACCTTGGATCTATCCTCTTCTCTCCGTCATCCTTGCCATCATTCTGATCCAAGTTGCACCATCTCCTGACTCCTGATGTAACTATTTGTGTCTTTTTAACTTTGTTCTTCACTTGACAGCCAGATTGATCTTTAAAATGTCAATCAAATCCACAATCTCCTTCAAAACTGCCAATGGCTCCCATTGCATGTAGAAAGAAATCTTACCTAATAAAGTCAAAACTGAGGTTCCCTTGTCCTAGAGCCCATGCAAGATCCAGCTCCTGCTGCATCTCCAGTTTATCACTCTTACTCCCAATGACAATGGCCTGCGTCCAGTTACCTGTGCAAGACAAGCTCTTATGTGCCTTTGAACCTTTGCAATTCTCTGTTTTGTGTGCCTGGAGTGCTCTTCCTCTTAGCAAGCTAAGCTGCCACTTCATCAGAGAGGCTTCTGACCATGTTGTCAAGAGTAGCAAAAACTTAGTCCTTTGCTTTCTATCACATCATTTTTTGGTATCATATCATTTATTGCATTTTTAATACTGTGAAAAGAAAATCAAAATCTCAGGGCCACCTCCCCAACTCCTTATGCCAAGAGAAGGTATTATAAAAGCCTCAGGCACCTGTGAAGAACTGCCTCCACAGATCATTCATTAAGGGCATTCCTTGCTAACTTCCCAAAAGCAAAGACATACAAAGTGTATCTATGTCTATCAGCTAAAACTAAAGCTTATCTGACTGCACACTAACAATGAATATTCCTTTAAAATGCTGAAGGTTCTAACTTTCCCTTTGCAAAAACAGCCACAGCTTGTCTGCAATTTGTGTTTTTCCCAGACATGTCCTCAAAATCTTGGCTTAACAAACCTCCATCGATTAAGATTTTTGCCTCAGCCATTTACTTAGGTCAACACTATATTATTAATTAATTTTTGTGTTTATTATACTATTTTATTGTCATTTTTCCTCTTTTTTTAAGCTTCATGAGGGCAGGAACCTTATCCGTGGTATTACCATCATATCTTTTACCACCTGTACTAAGTAGAATGAGTGAATAAATCACTATATGCTATAGTTTGATATACACTCAATTATGTGTATACTCAAATCATTAAAATGATTTGTCAAATATATAATTCCTTCCACAGTGGGCGTAGGGTAGCTTTAGTCAGTTTATAACACTACTGTTACCACTACTGCTACTATTGTCTTTTAAATATTCCATAATAAAATAACTGATGTCTCCTAACAGGTATTTGGAAATAAGAGCATGATTCTTTGACTGAACAGCCCTGGTAAGAATAACCAGGGTGTCAGTCATATCTTCTGCTATCAGTTAAGACTGTGCTATTAGCATTTTAAGAGCTAGCTATGATGATTGCCTTGAAGGTTCAGTCACTCAGAAAGTTGAGATTACCTGTATTCACTTAGGAGAAATATATAGCTCGTATACATAAATCAATACCTTCTCTGGAGTATGTACTTTGTCTGTAACCATGCGGATCTAAATTTTATGCCCAAAGCTCTGATAAAACAGGCAATCCAAATATCCTTTGCAGTCTAAAGTGCTGGGCCATGAAGCATGATATTGCATGAGACCAGTATCACCTAGAGTTTTCACTTATCCCGAGGCCTGGAGAGGCCTAATGAAATTTAATTTGTTTTGCTGGTAGCACTATTGCCTCAAGCATATTGAATTCACCCAGAAACTTATCTCTGAAAGTCTAGGAATAGCTGCTTTGACATTAACTTTTTCCTCCTGTTTTATGTCATTGTGACTATTATGAATATCTGCAAAAATTACTCAAAATTGAACCTGCAGTGGTTAAAACTTTACATTAGCCTTTCAAAGGTGAACTCTCCTCAAATTTATGCAGTGAAAAGGAATTCAAGAGAGTCTTTCTTAGAAAATAATTTGAAGTTAACCAATGGAGTGCTTGTCTTTTCTCTTATTAAAGATTCTTCAGAATTCATTTTCACAGCCACTTTTTCACCTTTACACCTTTTGCTGAAACTTTTATTCCAGGCTGATGATTGTGTTAAACCAAACTAACTGATATTTATGTGGAAATTGACATTCGCCAGCCCCAGCTCCTACACTTACTTTCTATGTGCCTTTGGCCAAATTATTTAACCTTGCAGAGTCTCTGTTTTTTCCATTGTAAAATAAGAATACTGTACTAAAATTATAACTACTACGCCATAAAATTCTCAAGGATTAACTGAGATAAAGCAAGAAAAGCCCTTAACCAGGGGCTTGGCACTGGCAAGGAATGCACTTAATGATAATATCACTAGCTATATTGGTGGCTTCCTCTTCTATTTAATTAAGTATTTACGTCTAACACATTTGTTTAGCTGTAAATTAATTATATACTTCTGTAGAAAGTTTGTTGTGTTTCCAATGCTTTAGATGCAATCATTATCCTTTTTACTCATATTTTATTTCCTATTTTTTAAATTATTTTACTTTTTACTACTTAGGTCAGGAAAATATAATTATATCACTTTATATATTTTGAATGTGTTTATTACTCTGGGGCTAATTATCAGTACAACTCTCACCACAACTTCATTGGGTACAGTTGTGTAACAGGGACTATTTTTTCCTTTTTGCTCATATTTTGTCCTTATGAATATGAAGTCTATCTCTGATGACAGTGAAGTTAGACTTCCCACACCTTTTTCCCACTCAGGGGCATATTAGAGATATTACTTTCAACCCTATATTCAATCTCTCACTAACTTTTCTGCAACTGAGGGCTGGTAATGCAATTGGTGAGAGCCTGTCACACTCCTTTCCAAGTGGGTAGTGTTCCTGGGCCTTACCAGGCAGCCATAGGGGAGCTCTTCTTCCCCTTCATCTCACTATCTGCTAAGAGGATGTAGATAATTTTTTGTGGGCTATCATTTTTCTTATGAAGGAGCTCTGGAAATTTCATCCCAAAATATATATGACTCCTTGGTATAAAGAGTATTTTGAATTAAAGGCTCTTCTTAGAGATCAATAGGCCTTAGAAAGGGCTTTCCCTCTATCTGCATAAACCAGACTGACCCATCAAAAAGAACAATTGACTTCCATTACCCTCCTTGTAATCTCAATATATTGCAGGAAAGAAGATAAAAAATGCAACTAGACCTTGTGCAAATAATTTTAAACACAATACCTGTCTCTCAGGTTAATTTAGAAATCAATCTGTTTCCATTCATTCTCCTAAGTATCTATTCATCCTCCCCAGCAATCATTTATTCCCCCTAAACAGAATAACCTATATCCCTCACCCCCCCTTCCCCTCTAAAAGGAGGATATAAAAATTTCTGGACCTCACTGGGGTATTGGGTAATCCCTCTGTGATTCTCCTCATACACGTGGTAAATAAGCCTCTTTCTCTTATTAATCTGCTTTAATGGTGAGTTGATCTTTCAGCAAACTTTCAGGGGAAGGGGCAAGTTTCCTCTCAGCCCCACAATAACTTTTTAAATCATCCTATAGAAAGCACACGTAAAAGTGTTCGCTGTAGAGGAAAGGCTGCCCACACCAGTCTCTCTGTTCTAGTTTCTCTGCCTGTGGATGAGGGGATAATCCCCACTCCATGAGACTGAGTGGGTAAGAAATTTAGAGTCTGTTTGAAAGACCCAGAAGATGTTCAATATTCAGAGAGTAGGGAATAAGAAGCTTCTAGTTCTAGTTTATCAGGGAAGCTCTATTTTGGGAAAGTTCTAGCATACCTAGAAATTAAGAACTGTGTATGGTTATTGTATGTTGTGTATGCATGCTTCAAAGGATATTCCCAAGGAGAGAAAAGGTAAATGAAAGCTTTAAGTCATCCACAACCGATTGCATTATGCTCCTTCTTACAGAACAATCCCAATAATGGTTTGATACATTCAACACGAAGAGTTAAAAAAAGAGGATCATTCATTTTATTCACAAAAGATTTTTACTGAATATTTTGGGGTTTTACTATACATTATTCCCCTTAAATTTCACCTAGAATAGGTTTTTATAGTGTAAAATTTTATTTAAAAAGATACTTCTAACAATGAAATAAACACTAGTTCTAAGTATAACCTTCATACGCTGCAGAAAGAGGCAGCCATAATCTCCTCAAGAGCCCAGCAGTGTAATCTGACCACTATTTAATGTCACAAGGACTTGCAAGGTCTATTTATATAAATTGGCAGACACTGATATGGTTTTAAACACATTTCTGAAACCTCACGTCATTTCTCCCTGTATGTTATAACTTCACAATCTCATGAAGAAAAAAAATCAATTTTATTTTCAAGATTAAACTTGAAGAGGACAACAAACAAAATAACGGTAACTAAAATGATTGACTTGGTGTTCCCAGAGCTGTTGGCGACACAGTACAATAAAAGCTATTTTCAACACTAACTGCTGGAGAACAAATTACCATTTCAATGAAATCTAATGATGAAGGGTTTAAGAGCAGAGCCACAGGCTCTAGAAAACTGGGTTGAGTCCTTAGCTGGATGAACTCAGATTGGTTACATAATTGACCTAAGTTTCCTTCTAAGTGGAGTGAAAAGTCTCCTCATAGGGTCGTGGTAAGTATCTGCTATAAAACTGACATGCATATAATCATTCAGTGCCTGGCACACAGCAAGAACTGAACAATGCCAGTGATCCATTAGATTAAGTGTCCAGCTAGTCAGTACTGATCAATAAATAAGTTCACAATAAACTTGACACAGTACAAGAAATATTCCTTTTTTCATTTTAACACATTTTATAGCTGGCTGCAAGAGTTTTGAAAAATATTTTCATTTTTATGAGAGAAGACAGTAATAATGTATTTGAGTATTTATTTGAAGACACTGTACTATTAAGTGGAATTAACATCCTAATTTATTTCCCAACTTGAGTGTCTTCTCACTGTTTGAGTCACAGTACTGCCTGCTTAATTTTCCTAAGGAACAATGACCATCCAGTTACTCTCTGTTCAAAAATCTTCACAGATTCCCCATTACCCACTGAATAAAGTCCAAACTTCTTATCTTGCTTTTTCAGACTTTCCACAAATCTTGCCCTAACATATCCTTCAAATATTACCCTTTACTCTTTTTCTTTATGAGTCTTATTCTCCAAACTAAATGATATAAATTCCTCAAAGTCAGAAGTCTTCATTTATTTATCTTTGTGACCCTGGCGTCTACTATACTGCAGTGTATATGTCCTTCCCAATCAATGCCAATATTGGGGGTCTCTCGGTTTTTTTATTTTGTTTTTGTCCCTTCCAAAATGTACCTTGTGATGTGTCATCATCATTTTGAATGCTGTTTTGGTCTTCTGAAATGTTAGTGACTCCCACACAGCTCTAGTGCACATCATTTCAACTGTGTTGTTAAATTGTTAATTATAAAACTAAGATGATCCCAGAGGAAATACTCTGATATCATCTTCATCATGATGTTGATGCCTTCTTTATTTGTGACCTACATAACCCAAACTTGACCCATCCCTTTCCCACCTGAAGATATGACCATCACAGACACTGAAATCCTTGCTTCAACCCAGCATGGCAGAGAGTAGATTTTCATGTTACTTATTAAATAAAGAAATGAATTAAAGGCCTCATTGCAGTGCAGGATATAGGCTATTTTTCTTTCCTCACTAGTCTATGGTATGCCATTATTGCAAAGAAACAAACATAGTTAATATAAATATTATTTTGCAGGATGTAATGTTTGCAATCCAATACACTGTTGGATTGCAAACATTACATCCTGCAAAATAATTTATACACTAATTTTATAGATTATACACTAATTTTTCATAGAGTTGTTATAGCATCTTACCAGAAATGGAATTTCTATGATTTGTCCTTTTTCTTTAAAACATTGAGAGTTACCTTTACTCTTTTCTGTTTTTCAAGAATTAATATAGCAAGTAGCAACTTGTAAATATTACTGAGAATCTCACATGTGTAGAGCACTTTGTTAGTACAACAAATACTTAAAGCGGTGGATCTCACAAAGATATCTTAATTGCCGCCTACACTCCCCTACCACAATTCTCTTCTTTATCCACTACAATTGGGCCTCAGTAGTAACCACTTTGCTAAGATCACTCTTGTCAAAGCCACTAATTACCTCCCTCTGACAGACTTTAACTCACAGCTTTCTTCTCATCTTAGTAGTGTTTGCCATGGTATGGTCAAAGTCTCCTGATTCCCCTGTGCCCACTATGTGCCCTTCTCCAAAAGTCTCCTCCCCAACTCTTTTCCACCTCAGTAAAAATCACTGTCCCATTATTCAAGTCAAAAACTTAGAAGTCATCCTTTTTTCCTTCCCTTGCCTCATGCGATTAAACTAATAGAACCAAGGTCTTCCAAGAAAATATGCTCTGAGTCTATTTCCCTTCATCTCCACTGCACCCATATTAGTGACAGATTCACTTCAAACATGTCATTTTCTTACTGAACTACTACTATATCATCCTAATTGGTCTCCCAGCTACCTATCTCACCCCTCTATAATCCATTCTAAAGGTAACCAAAGCTTCTCACCTCCCTCATTAAAATCTTCTAGTTGTTTTCTATTGGACATAGAATAGCACCCTGATCCTTATCATGGCCTGTGTACAAGGCCTCCATGACATCCTCTTCAGCAACCTCTCCTAAAGGCCTCCATGACATCCTCTTCAGCAACCTCTCCTACCTTTTATCCTGCTAACAAGTTCCTTAAATAAGCCGATCTCCTTTATAGCATAGGGCCTATGACATGCATCTGCCTCTACTTAAATATATCTCCCACAGAATTCATACATTATTCAGGCTTCAGTTCAAATATCACCTCATCAGAGAATCTTTCCCTGACCACTCAATCCTAAAAAGAATTCTTATCCTTTGCTGTCATATCATTCATTTCATTGGCTTCATAACATTTGCTACAGCAATGAAATAAGTGGTAATCTTGGTCATATATTTACCTGATTTTTTTATGTTTTCCCTCCCTACTTGTCTGAATTAAAAGTGACCTGAGAGCCAGGAAATTGTCCTCTTGTTAACTGCTACCTAGCATGGTCTACAAAGAATGAGAGCTGACAAATTATGGCTTCTGGGCCAACACACCCTGCTGCTTTTTTTATTCACAAGGTTTTATTGGAGCACTATCACATCCATTTGTTTAAGTATTATCTATGACTGTTTTCATGCTACAATGACAGAGTTGAGTAGTTGCAACAAAGACTGTATAGCCTCAAGCCAAAAATATTTACTTTTGGCCATTTAAATAAAAAGTTTTTGCCAATTCCTATCATAGACTTTAGGGAAGCTAAAGCAGTTGAATTCATTGCAAAAAAAAATTTATCAGTTATGTAAGTGAAAGATCTAACATATTTTAGAGACTGAATTAGGGTATTAGCAGTAGACAATGAAAGAAGTAGAGAAATCACCCAGAGGTAAAATCTACAGAATTTGACAACTGTCTGGGTAGAAGGAATAAAGGAAGAGAATAAAGGTGACTCCAAGGTTTTAAGGCCGGGGACCTTAGAGAATGCTGGTACCATTAATGAAAACGGGAAGTAAGAAAAAGGATGTGAACTAGAGGGAAGAAAATGAATATGCTATTGGATATGGTAGACACCAAGTGCCAGCAGTACATTGTGATAGAGATGGCAAGCAAACAGGGGTCTAAAGCTCAGGAAAGTGACTGAGAATAGAGAGCTGTATTTCAGTTTCATATTTGCTTCAGCAATAACAATGTTTGAAATTTTGCAAGTAGATAAAGACTCAAGGAGAGATTTTTTTTTTTTTTTAAATAAGAAGGTATTCAGGGACAGGCCTTTAAGAAATGTATATATTTAAAGATGAGAGAAGAGACAAGAGAAAAAAAAATAGTCATTTAAGAAGGAAAATTACAGTAGTTTCCAGGAGAAATGGTCTTTGAGTCTTCACTGCTCAAAAAAATTAAATGTAAAATGAAAGAAAATGGGAGAAAAGTTTTGTACATTTATTATAAAAAATTATTTATATACTCTATATACTTATAAAATTATATATAAATAAAAACACATATGGAATTCTTGTAAATTAAAAATAAAAATGCAGTTGTATTACATTTATAAGGATAAAGGTGTGACTACTATGCCAGTCACTCAACTAACAGTGACTTAAACAATATAGAAATGTATTTCTCCCTTGTGCAGTAATCAAAGCATCAGCATGTTAAAGCTGATACAGCAGCTCCATGGGGTGGTGGTGAGCAACAGTCTCTTTCTAATTTGCAGTTTCATGATTCCTAACATGCATCTTCCATTTTGTGGGCTACAATGGCTGCTCCAGTTTCTGCCATTATGTTCTTATTCCAGCTATTAATAGCAAAAAGAGGAGGAGGGAAGTAGAGGGCACCCTCCTACTTTCTATTTATGGGCACAACCCAGACACTGCACACATTGATGCTGCTCACATTCCATTAGCCAGAAAGTAGTCATAGGACCCCTCCAGTTGCCAAGAAGGCTAGAACATGTCTTTATCTCAATTACCATGTGCCCAGATAAAATCCGTGGGTTTATTCTCAACTAAAGAAAAAGAGTAGATACAGGGGACAGCTGGCAGTCTCTGCCACATACTGCCTTAATAGAAAAAAAAAAATACTACACAGAACACGAGAAAAATAAAAAAGAATAAAAATGCTCATTAATAGTAATCAAAGAGATGAAAATTATTACAAGACACCAGACAATTCTATCGCATTGACAATTACACGTTCTTCTCAGATAAGCAGGCCTCTTCACCCATACCTATACCTCCACCCAGTCCAGGCTACATCACTGTCACACCTGACTATATGATAATTACCTCTAACCCATCACCCTGCCTCAAGTCGTGTTATTCCCAATCAATCTTTCAAACTATTTTCAAGCAATCTTCAAGAACGCCCAAAGTCAGCTTACTTTTTCCATGGGAAAAAAAAAATCGCGGATTCTTGACACGGCATAAGACCTTATGGATCTTCACTCTTACCCTATATATCAGCCACCAGAAAATGCTTACAGTTCCCCTAATGAACCTTAATATTTTGCACTTTTGCTGATACTGCTTGCTCAGCCTGGAATGCCTTCCTCTGGACTCCCTGGCAAATGCCTACTCATCTTTGGATTCAGCTCAAATGTAATTTCTGTAAATTATTTCTGATCTCTCCTTTTGCCACATACAGTATTGATTTCCTCAGCTGTGCTCCTACTGCAGCCTGTACATATTTTTATTACTCTATCAACCATTTTTGCTTTGGTTTGGTTTGGATTTTTCTTTGCTTACTTCACTTATTAAGAAATTAAGCTTCTGGAATATAGGATTACACCATCTCTTTCGTATATCCACTTAAGGTACTATAATGCCTGGTGCATAACAGGCCTTCATTAAATGTTATTGGTGAAGGTACCAGGACCTATCTCTCTAATTACCATGTCTCCTTAAATCCTGAATTAGAGTAGAAAGGGTCAATCTTACCTGTAGGTTCATAGGAAATTTTGTTAGACATAGATTACCCCATGCCTTGACATTCGAACATTGTTCTGGCCTTGCCTTTTATAGAAAAAAGCAAAAACAAAAACCACAATACTTTTCTGGGGTTTTTTTTATGTTAAGAGGTCACTATTGTAGTATCTTTCCATCTGCCCCCAAATTTTAACCCTTCCTATGCTGTGGCAGCCCACTTAAAAGATGAATTCAGAGAGGTTCCAGGTATTTATATTCCAGGAATCTGGTTGCCTCCTTTGATACACAAAATAGGCTATGGATAGACTCTTCCATGATCCAGGCTAGACACATCAATTATCAGAGAAACTTACATTACTTTTTCATTTTTTGCCTTTCTTAATTTGTAGTCTCTTTGTGGAAGGGAACATGGGAAAGTCAAAATTGACTAAATAAAACATTTCCAAACCTAAGGGGATATTTTTTAATGACAGTGAAATGAAAACTAGAAGACCCATTATGCAATTATCTGAATAGTGTCTACTAAGCATCTGGCATTATACATTCAATCTGACCTGAGTGTATAATGCCAGATGCCCAGTAAAGAATTTGGGAAGAGAAAATTCAGAATCCTTCAGAAATTTTCTGCCACTCTGGGTTGTTGCTGATTTTATTTATGTATTAAGTATCCGCATGATTAATATTAGGACTCCTATTATTGGGCCTCTGGAACCCCATAACTTGTTAGTGCTTCTCAATATACTGACAATGATTAATGAATTTGTGTGGCAGACAAGGGGAGGGGAGCAGTTTTTCCAACTTCAAGGAAATCCAATTAAAGGAATTCTCTTACACTTTATTATCTCTTAATCTATTCTTTAAAAAAAAAAAAACAATATGTTATTTCTTCTTACTTGAAGTCTCCTTTCCTTAAATTAAGGAAAGTAAGTATGTCTTTCCATTATTTTGAACTCAACAATTTTCTTTAGGGTGACTTGTATTATGCAGGATTTTAAACTAACAAAAGATTATCCCTCAGAATAGAAGCATGATCTGATCATTTATTTTTGTATTTGTCAATATTTGCTCTTTGCTCTGGTCCAAGGCTTTTTTAAATAGCTAGTCAGATCATCCCTGTTCTTTTGCTTTTGTATACTTTTCTCTTTGACTGTTTCCCAATTGGAGTTGAGAGAGAAGCTCCTTTCTTCTCTAGTTGTAAAGCTATATAAGGTAAGTCTGGAGCTATTGGAAGGCAAACCCTTTACTTTATGCAGTAAACTGGTTTAAAAATGAAAACAAAAGAAGGAAGAGGGTGAGAGCACAAATCCTGAAATGTGAAAATCCCTCTTTCTGGTTAATAGCTCTTCTCAGAGCTATTTCATTGTTGCCTTCTTTATAATTTTGTCATATGAACCAATATTTCCTCTTTTCCCCTGAATCAAGTTTGACTTTGGTTTCTACTCTTTAGAGTTAAGAGATTCCTTACTAATAAGTGCTATTCAGTCTTTGACTATAATAAAATGTTAAATTTTGGCTTTCCTCTCAGAACATATGAATGCAAAAGCCTTAATTCCTAAACAAAAAATGCCCTTCATGAATTCAGAATATGCCAGCCATCCCTCTGTGTACTGCTGATGAAAATGATTTTAGATAAATAAAGGGGGGGGGAATAAGTGACTACCTTCCTCACACAATCTTAAAAGCTGTTGAAAGTGTCTACATTTTGGGGGAAAAAAAGAAAAAAAAGAGAAAGAAAGTGTCTACATTTCCCATCTTCATGTTTAAAATGTAAACCTCATAAAATGTCTAACTGCTGCTATCTGCTGTCTTGTGGGAGCTAGAAACACTGCCACAGCCACATATGCAGAAGCTACGAGGAGGACATTGACGCCTTTGCCTAATTAATGTGCAGCTTTGCTGGACTTCTGTCCAATCCCTAACAATGCTGACAGTGATAAGGGACCATTACAGTCTAATGAGCTCAGAAAAATTGAAATCAGAGCCTACTGTTAAAGCCAATCTACTCATATGGGGGAGAACGGTCTTAAGCTGTTCATTCTATTCATTAAAAATGTCTTTTTGAATGTAAAAAAATCATCTGATTATTTGATAGCTCTATTATGTAAGTGTATTTTTTTTTAAACTGCAAGCTGTATTGACTAGCCACAGAAGGGAGGAACAAATAAATTACTCTTTCTTTTCATCAAAAAGCAAAACTGAGTGTGCCTAAATCAAGCGTTTTTCAGCTTTAATTAGGTATAATAGGTGAATAAAAATTGTGTATATTCAAGGTATCAATGTGATGTTTTGATATACATATACATTGTGAAATGATTGCCACAATCAAGCTAATTGACATACCTATCACTTCACATAGTTACCTTTTTTATGGTGACAATACTTAAGATGTATTCTCTTAGTAAATTACAACTATACAGTACGTTAGTATACACCATGCTGTATATTAGGTCTCTTGAACTTTTTTATCTTATAACTGAAAGTTTATACCCTTTGACCAACATTTCACCATTTTCCCCAGCCCATCCCTCTATCCCCCAACACCTGGTAACCATTCCTTTACTCTCTGTTTCTCTATTATTCGATTTTTTTTTTCCTAGAGTCTACATAAAAGTGAGATCATGCAGTATTTGTCTTTCTGTGCCTGGCTTATTTCACTTAGCATAATGCCCTTCAGATTTATTCATGTTGCTGCAAATAGCAGGCTTTCCTTCTTTTTTAAGGTTGAGTAATAATCCATTGTGTATATATACCAGAATTTCTTTGCCTCTTCATCCATTAACAGACACATAGGTTGATTCCATATGTTGGCTATTACGAACAATGTAGATATATTTTTGAGATAGTGATTTTATTTCCCTTGGATATATACACAAAACTCAAAAACAAGTAAAGATTTAAATGTAAGAACTGAAACTACAAAACTCCTACAAGAAAACATAGGGGAAAAGCTCCATGACATTGGATATGACACCAAAAACACAGACAAGAAATGCAAAAACAAACACATTGGACTACATAAAACTAAAAAGTTTTGTACAGCAAAGGAAACAATCAACAAAATATTATAAAAAGGCAACCCATGGAATAGGAGAACATATTTGCAAGCCATATATCTGATGAGGGGTTAATATCCAAAATATATGAGAGACTCATACAATTCTATAGCAAACAAACAAACAAAATCCCAATAACCTGATTAAAAATAGCCAAAGTTCCTGAATATTTTTCCAAAGAGGACATAAAACTGGCCAGGATGTATATGAGGAAATGCTCAACATCACTATTATCAGAGAAATGCAAATCAAAACCACAGTGAAATATCATCTCACGCCTATTAAGATGACTATCATCAAAAACACAAGAGATAAGTGTTGCTAATGAGGTGAGGATATGGTGAAAAGGGAACTCTTATGCCCTGTTGGTAGAAATGTAAGTTGTTGGAGCCATTATGCAAAGAAGTATGGAGGTTCCTCAAAATAATAAAAATAGAATGACTATATGATCCAGTACTCCCACTTCTGGGTACATATCCAATTTTATTTTCATAAAATTACTAAACCAAGCATTTTGTCTTAATAAGCAGTAGCTGGAGGAAATGTCTGATTTTAGTAACCTGATGTAAAACTGAAATGCACACATTTTTGTTGCAAACATAGGTTAGTTATTGATGTTCACTGCTAGCCCATTATTCATAGCATGTTCATTAATAGTTAAGCTATTATCTTTAGTTGGAAAATTATATAGAAGATACTTAATAAATGTCCTAATTGTTTTTCTTTATCCTTGGCATTAGCCACCATAATTTGAATTCTCCATTAATGTGCATATGTATAAATATATATTAGTACATTAGCACTATAGTTCTATTAGTATATTAGTAAACAAGATAGATGATGTCTCTACTCCCATATAGGAAACATTCTGTTTAGGAAAGACTTCCCATAATAAACTTTCCTATAGAATGAGTTCATGCAATGGTAGGACTGTGTGTTATTATGATGTATAGTATCCTGCAGTGTAAGTCTTCTGGAATAGATCAAAAGACCTTTGTGGTGCTGAAGTCCATGCTATAATAAATACTGTTATAATGAAACTCCTGCTTACTTTCAGAGGATAAATTACATTCCAATTGGAGGGAAAGGCTTTCCTGAAAATAACTTCAAGCAATACATTGTAAATTCACCACCTCTTTTGCATTACTATGAGACATTTCCCTCAAAGAATTGACATGCAAATCATCAGGGTCTACATATTTTTCCCATTACATACAAAAGAAGGTGACTACACAAATTACCAATTTTGTTCATCAGTGACAATCAATAAAGGCACACTGCCTGGATACTTACGTAAAAAGTTGTGATATTTTTCTCTTTCTGAATCAATTCCCCTGAGCCAGTTTCTACTGACAGAGTCTGTCTCCTCACATTAGTGACAGGAAGAAATAATTAACTGTAAGTTGTCACTTGTGATCAGATGATTCATGAAGTAAAGGTGCACTAAGTGGGACAGATGAAATCCAGGCAGTCCTCCCCATGTCTGCTGGAATAGAGCTAGGAATAATCTCTGAAACATTCCTACTGCTAATTTTCACAGTTTATCTGGATAACAAATGAGAATAATCCAGAGTTTTTGTAGAATATTTAAGAGGTATTCTTTACCCTTAATCACCTCCCTGGGAAATATTCTCCTCTATTCTCAGAATGTGTCTGAAACTAGGACAATTCTGTGTAATTGTGGTTAGGGTGAGGTATTAATAATTTTAATTGTTATTATGCCCAATTGTTAAGTGTGAATTGTGAGTGGAAAAACAAGAAATAGTTATTTGTCTCCTTGTTCATTCATTCAACAAATATTTAGCAAGTGCCTTCCATGTGCCAAAATTTTTCAAGTAACTGACAAAATAAAGATGATTAAGTTTAATTCTTCACCTCGTTTCTCCCAGTCTAGAGGAAGATGAATTAGAAAATGAATGGTTAGGAACTAGTATGATCAGAGCCACGGCAAAAAGAGAAGGATCATAAGAGAAGGGTTAGCCGAGATGAGAGTGATACAATACTTGCTTTGGGTCTTGAAAGATATTTTGCAGCTATCCAGGAGTCTAAGAATGGAGGATTTTTCTGGGTTGGGTGAAATGTAGCAACTGCAGTAGAGATGACTGCAGAAAAAAGCCTGTGTCTTAGTTTGGGCTAATATAATAAAAATTCCACACATTGGGTGGCTTATAAATAACAGAAATTTATTTATCACAGTTCTGAAGCCTGGAAAGTCCCAGATCAAGGTGCAGGCAGATTCAGCATCTGCTGAGGGCCTGCTTCCTGGTTCATAGATGGCTGTCTTTGTATTGTGTCCTCAAATGGTGGAAGGGATGGGGAAGCTCTCTAGAATCTCTTCTATAAGGACAATAATTCCATTCATGAGGGCTCCAAACTCATGACCTAATCACCTACCAAAGGTCCCACCTCCTAATACTATTGCACTGGGGGTTAGGACTTCAACATAGGAATTTTGGGGTGACATTCAGTCTATAGCATCAATGGATGCCAAATCTGGTGAGTGAAAGTTTAATAAGGAAGAAGACATTTGCCTAGCCTCAAAGCATCTTACTATAAGATATTTATTAATTACAAAGTGAAAACAGTAACCTGAAAGTAGATAAACTTTGCAGACACTACCTTTACCAACTGATCAAAGTTAACATCATCAATAATAGGACAAGGCAACATTAAATGTCACCTGATGTGATACACTGGGAAAAATATATTAATTCAGTGGTTTTTTTTTAATGTATAACCTGAATCATTCATGAGGAAACAGCAGATAAACATCAAGAATCATTAATTAAAAACATGATTGGCCTGTACTCTAAAAAGTCATTATGTTAGGAAAGACGAAGACTGGAATTGTCCCAGATTAAGATACTCAAAAAACACAATAACCAAATGCAAAACAATTATCTTTTGCTATGAAGCACTTGTTTGGGACCAATGGTAATATCTGAACAGTGTCTATGTATAGTATTGTATATAGATAATAGCATTATATCAATGACATTTTCTTGATTTTAATAAGTGCACTGCATTTATGTCACAGAATATCCTTGTTTCAAGGAAATATACTCTGATATATTTAGTGGTAATGGGGAATTATGTCAGTAACTTTCAAATACTTAAAAATGTATAGGTATATATATATAGAGAGAGAGAAAGCAAATATGGTAAAATATTATCACTGGGGAAATCTGTATGAAGAGTATATGGGAATATTTTGTACTCTTCTTACAACATTTTTGGAAATCAGAAATTATGTCAAAATAGAAAGTTAAAAAGTAAAAACAAAACTGAAAATTGACAGATTTAGTTATATATATTTGTTCTGTTATCTTTCGCTACATAAGAAATAACCTGAAACTTTGCAATTTAAAATAACAAACACTTTTTATATCTCATAATTTGGTGAGTAGGAATTGGGGCAGGGATCAGCTGGATGATTCTTCTGCTCTCTGAGGTATTGACTGAGATCACTTGATGCTATTCAGCTGGCAACTGATTTGGTCTGGCTAGATCCACATTGGCTTCACTCACGTGTCAAACATCTTGGCAGTGATAACTGGCAAGCAGGAACTAGTTGGAATAGTCAACTGAAACCATTTAATGTAAATTGGATGTCTTACATAGCATGTCAGGACTCTAAGTGAGTGTTCCCAGAGATAAGTGGAAGCTGACAGTTTCTTAAAGCTTTGATCCAAAGACTGGCACATGTCTGCCATAGTTTATTATTCAGAATAGTCACAGAGCTCATCAGATTTAAGGGCAGGGTACATAGACTGCACCTGTCCGTAGAAGGAGTGTCAAAGGATTTGTGTGCATCATTAATCTGCCAAAATAATTGCTCATAAACTAGCTTTGTTTATTTTCTCCGTTATTTATTTGTCTTTTATATCATTGATTTATTGTCTTATCTTTACTATTACTTTCTTTCTGCTAGTCTTCAGGGTTTTTTTTTTTTTTTTTTTCTGTTTTTTCCAGAGAATCATGAGAAAGAATGTTAAATCATCCTCTTTTAGCCCTTCTCTTTTTTCTAACTAATACATTTTAGACTTTAAAATTCCCCCTAAACACTGCTTTAGACATATCCTATAAGTTTTCATATATAATACTTCCATTATCATTCAATTAAATATTTTCTAATCTCCATTATAATTTCTTCTTTGATCTCTGGATTTTAAGTCTTTAATTTCTAGGAGTTGCAAATGTCCTAATTATCTCCTAGTTACTGATTTTAACTTAATTTTACTTCAATTAGAAACAGTAAAAACTAAAAATGACTCTAAGCCTTTGAAATCATTAATATTTGCTATGTGACCTAGAATCTTATTAATTTTTAAAAATGTTCAATCTACACTTGAAAGAATGTGAATTCTGTCATTGTTGGGTAAATTATTCTACTTATATTTTTTCAGTCAAGTTTGCTAATTTTGTTTATAAGGTATTCCCTATCCTTTGAGATTTTTTTTGTCTACTTTTTAAAAATAACTTCTCAAGAGATGTGTTAGTCTTTTATGATCATACATTTCTCTATTAAAACTTTTAGTTATATCAATTTTTTACTGTATATATTTTATAGGTAACTATTGGTGGATAAAAATCTACCTAGCCTCCTCTCTTCCTAGGAGACTTATTTTTTTATCATTTTGAAATGTGTCCTCCTTTAGCTACCAAAACAGATTGTCATAGAATCTACTTTTTCTAATGTCAGTATTGCTAAGCCAAATTTCTTTTAGCAAGTATTTACATGATATATATTTTCCTATTCTTTTGCATTCAACTTTGCTGTGTGTTTCTATTTAAGGTGCACTCTTGTCATCAGCATAAAGCTGGATTCTGACACTCTAGGCCTTACTTGGATTATTTAACCATTTTATATTTAATATTATTACTGGTATATTTGAGCTTTTATTTACCATTTTAGTAGTTGTTTCCTATTTCATCCACCAATTTTTACATTCTTATTACTATGTTTTCTTGCCTTATTTTATGTCAAATAACCATTTTGCTATTCATATTTTTCCTCTATTAACTAGGTAGTGATACATTTTTTCAGTGTTCTTTCAGTGGTTACCCAAGGGATTTAAGTATGCATACTTGATTGAATATAGTCTAATGCGAATTATTTAAACTTTTTGCACTTACAAAGATGTGCACAGCTGTAAGAATATGAGACACATATTAGGTACTTAATATATATCTACTGCATTAAAGACAGAAGGAAGCAATACTATTTAAAAGGGCAGATATAGATAGCAAGTCTTAAAGATGAAATAAAGCAGCAAAAATGCACCTATTCCTTTGCTTGCAAATAGTGTAAACATTTTAATTAATGCTTTCAAGTTCTTACAATATTTGCCTGTTGTAATTGTTCAATCTCCCAGAACATATGTTATTTTACAAGTGTTTCTCAAAGTATTGTCTGTGAACTATCTACAACACAATCATGAGAGTGAGGAAGAGGGTTGTGCTTATTATAAATGTCAATTCCTGGGATCTACCTCACGTAAACTAAATTAGAAATTATGCATGCTTCTGTGTGAGAACTTACCAGTTGTAAGAAAGCATTGTATACTTATTCTGATTGCTTTTATGTTTTGATAAACAAGATGAACCAAGACCACTTTTAATGGGTCATGCATCTTCATGTCACGATGCCTGGATTCAAATTCTAGTCTTTACCCATTACAAGGTGTGTGACTTTGGGCAAGTTACTTTATATCTCCATCCTTCAGTTTCTCAAAGTGTTAAATTAATATAATAATAGCATATATCTCATATATTCATTGTGAGGATTAAATTTTAAATGTAGAGTGCTCAGAATAGTACTTGGCTTATAGCAAGCATTTGAGAAATGCTGTTTTTATATTATTATTTAAAAAAATGATTCTATTTTATTTTTAAGTCACTGTTCTATAGGTAAGAAAAAAAATTAAAAATTAGTATGTTCCTGAACTGAAAGTTAATTTTCTGAAGCTGATTTTCCTGATATTAATTTATTTTGTTGTCTTCTGTCTCTGACTCCTTTAATTAACAATGTGCGGGGGGAAATCTAAATAATTTTTTGTTCTCATCAGCTGTACTTTTATTGATTAAAGTTTTGCTAAATTTATTGTCCCTAATTTCAGTGAATTCATAGAAATAATACATCATTTATTTAATAACTAGGGTGTACTCTCTTTTAGAACACATCTCTTAGAGACATATGAGAGAAATAGGACCTGATGTTGTCAGAGTTATGGAGAAATGGTCTGGGTTAACAGTGTATTTGCTCAGTGAGACATATACGATTATTTTCAACTCCACATGCAACATTATTGGATAAGATGCCCACACTGAGCCTGAGCTTGGTAGAGCTAGAGGGGTTTATGCTCAAGGAGATGAAAGAAAGAGATCCAGCACTGTGATGAAAAGAGCGTTCAACCACAGGGTAGGCACCTCAAAATGATTATTTTCATTCTAGCCTCAGTGCACTGAAAAGAAAATACTTCTCTGAACTGCTGTACAGTATAGCTGCAGGTGGCATCCAAGTCAAAGTATTATGTTTGCCTTGACTCAAGTAAATTCCAAGGAACACAAGTTCTATAAGATGTCAGTACACATTCTAAAAATGATAGTATCTACAGTCAAATAGAAAAAAAATCTGAGGTTAACTAGGTTACTTTACTGCACAAACATTTTAAGAAAGGCGTTTATCATTTGTCATTGTAAAATGTGAATTTCCAGAAGCTATGCTTACCCTAGGCTTTCCAAATTATTTGATCATGAAGTGAAACTTTTTTCTTACAGAGACTCTCATAGAACTTGTGTTCACTGAACACATACTGGGTGGGAAACCCTGATTCAGTGATCAAGAAAGAAAGAAAATATCAAGGAAGTATGACTTTACATCAAGGAGAGAAAAGTATCATTTCCCTGAATGACTGAGGGAGAATACAAGCAAAAAAGTGTAATTTGGAATAGGGAGAACACTTTTAGAAAAACTCTACAAGACTGTATTTAAAACAATTTGTTCTATGTAGCACCAAGATCTTGGTTTCTCTAGTAAAATGAAGCAGAGCCCCTTGGAGAAATGGCTAATTCTAGGGCTGGGGCATGAAAAATATAAGATGACCCTGGAGCATTTTGTAATGACAGAAAATAAGGAAGGACTAAAAAATTAAAACACAATAATGGATGCATGTCAAAGGGATGTAAGAGCCAACTGAAAGAACTCCCAACGGCCAAAGCCAGAACAATTTAAGTAACAAAATAAATAAATAAATTAGTATTGGATTATAAACCCAAGTATAAAATAACAATATGTCAGCCCATATTGATATAAGTATATAGTTGAATAACTAAATAAATGGAGGAGCAGATACAAATCTTTTTTTATAGAAAAATTCCAAATGATTTTTATAGATAGTTCCCAGGAGGTGGAGCTAAACACTCCCACAGTTCATTCCCCAGACACCTGCTGTGCAGGCTGCACTTAGCAACTTGCTTCAGAAGCATCAAGTATGGAAAGACAGGGGGGAAAAGTATCTTACAGTGGAGAACCCTGGCAAAAACTATCTGGGCTGAGATTATGGATAATATAACCAGTAGTAAGTCATGTTAATAGTATGGACCTGTATTGGACTGCTGGGGCTGCCGTAGCAAAATTACCACAACCTGGGTGACTTAAACAACAAAAAATCATTTTCTCACAGTTCTGGAGGCTAGAAGTCCACGGTCAATGTCTTGGTAGGCTTGATTTCTTCTGATGCCTCCTTGCTTGGCTTGCAGGTGACTGCCTTTCTGCTATGTCCTCAGTCTGTGTTGTGTGTTCTAATTTCTCTTCTTCTAAGGGCATCAGTTAGATTGGATTAGGGCCCACTTAAATGACTTCATTTTACCTTAATTACCTTTTTAAAGGCCCCATCTCCAAACACAGCCACATTATGAATTACTGGGTGTTAGGACTTCAACATATGAATTTTGGGGTATACAGCACCTAACAGTACCCCTGATGAGAAAGGCACATAATTTCTGTGGTTTCAGTCCCACAAATTCATAACTCCAGTCTAGCTACTAGAAAACCATCAGATAAGCCAAAATTCAAGAGTATTTTACAAACTACCTTATCAGTACTCAAAATTGTCACCATCATCAAATACAAATAAAGTCTGGGAAACTGTTGCAGACCAGAGGAGAGATTAATGAGATATAATTACTAAATAACCACCAAATATGAATCCTAGATGGCATCCAGGAAGAAAAACAAGGATTTTAGTGAGAAAATGAGTGAAGCTTGAAGTATGAGTTTAGTAAATAGTAATATAACAATGTTTGGTTTTTAGCTGTGACAAAATGTACCATCAATGGAAAATAACAATAGAGTAAACCCCATTAAGAGTATATGGGCACTCTCTAAGATCATTGCAATTTCTCTGTTGAAATCGTATTTTAAAACTATTCTAAAACAAAAAGTTAATTAGAAAACTAGTTTTTTCCCTGATATGTCCAATTCTGTTGAGAAAGGTTGGAATAAGAATATGGTTTGATCCCTTTCATAAATACTCTAGCCTTGGAAAGAAAATATGAAACTCTACAATTTAATGCCATTTGAAAACAAACAGGAAAAAAAATGGAAAAGCTTGGTTGTTAAGGAAACTTTCTTTGTGTGACTGAAAGGTAATAATTTTGGGACTGAATCCATGCTTTATAGATAAGGGAGAGAGGTAAATATGAGGAAATGAAACCGTGCCACAGAATTTCCCTTGCCAGTAACCAATAAAACAAATAGTAATAATTAAGATAGTAAAACTGCTAAAACCTCATTAGCAACAACCACACAAAAAGAGGTAAAGGCGACAACTTTTTATTGTAAATTTAAAAAGTGGTGGTTAATGGAAGAAACAGAAAATTATATTTTGGTACCAGCCAATATCTTGGCTCTACCCAGAAGGTAAATATGAAAGTAAAAGATGAATCTACAAAACCTTGAGACTTGTCACTGATACTCTTTAATTTAAAGAGAAGGTAACTAAAGAACTAAAGAGGCAGCCCTGTTAAAAGTCAGTGGAAACCCCATATGGTAAAAACCACTACAGGTGAGAATGAGACCTGAGCGAGGCAGTCAAGACAGCCAGGGCTGCTTATCTTCCAGGGCACTGTTCAGAGCTAGGCAACAATATATAACCTAGGGAATGTGATCCAATGGCTGAGTAGAGTAGGAATTTTCAAAGGAGAGTTAATACACAGTTAAACACAGATCATTCAGAAAGGGTTACCCTCATCCCCAGGAACACTCATCTCTCCCCACCTAATCCTTAATACTTCTAAAAATTGAATTAATAACAAACCTCAGCCTTCAAACTGCACCCTAGAAGAGGGTAGACAAACTGGTCCCTGTTAAAGGCATCAAAGATAATATACCACTCTGTAGCAGAATAAGTTTACAAAACATTAAAAGAAAGCTATGTAGATTGATTATGAACAAGGAGAAAAGAAATTAGATTGCAACAGTGCTAATGTACTAAAGGAAAAGAAAATAGGGAGAAAGGAAGAAAGGGAAGGAGGGAGAAAGGGAAGAGTAAAAGAAAGAAAGTAACACATTATGAATGTGATAAATCAAAAACCCAGTCTGGAAGAAAACATAACCCAAGATACTAAAGCATATTCCTCATGAGTGACATATATCATAGAAGATGTCAGATTCTAAGAGCTCAAAGACGATAAGATCAAGCAATAGAAAGGACTAGACAAGGAAGCTGAAGACCAAAGGATGCAAATTAAGAACCACTACAATGAACAATCAAAACACATCATTACAGAGCTAATATATCAGTTAGAACCCATAAAGGGCAAAATAGACAATCTGGCTTTTGAATTAATGACTTGAGATAATCACAGTAAATACAGAAGGGAAGAGGAAAAAAGAAAAGAAAATCAAAGAAACAATGATAGATATGAAGACAAAAACACTACAACATAAAGATAATTGTGATTTGAAGTAGAAAGCCCAACAACTTGGATAGGAAAAATACTTAAAGACATGAAACAGTATATTTCTATAAACTAAATCTTTAGCTTTGGGAAAAGCTAACAAAGAGCAATCAACAGCAAACATATGCTATTTAAATAACTGAACTTCAAAGATAAACAGTTCTCCAGGGCATCCTGAGAGAATAAAACAAGTTTTCTACAGGTGGCAAAAGCAGGCCAGCCTAAGAATTATTTTCCAAAATTCATTTCCAGAATACAATGGAGGAAAGTCTACATATTCTGAGAGAAATGAGATAATGACACAAAATTATTATCCTCAACCCATTCGTCATTTAAGACAATAAATAGAGTAAATATAATGTGAGCAACAAAACAACATTCATGAGGAAGGAGTAGTGGGGGAAGCAATTGGAAAAGAGTTCACCCCTTGTCTTTCAAGAAGACCTGTTGTTCCATCCTTACTAAATATGGATATGGATTTAAAGACTCCATACCTTTGATATTCTTCTTAAATCTTAGAAGGGTTTTTTTTTTGACAAATAAAAATTATTATATATATTTATCACGTAAAACATATTGTTTTGAAATGTGTATGCATTGTAGAATGGCTACATTGAGCCAGTTAACGTAAGTATTTCCTCATATAGTTTTCATTTTTTGTGGTGAGAATACTTAAAATCTACTCCCTTAGCAATTTTCAAGAACACAGTACATTGTTATCAATCATAGTCCTTAGGAGGTTTTTTCTTTTTTTCTAATAATTAATAATTCTTTGGTATTGAAACATTTATTTCAAGTTTAACAATTCCTTCAGTTGTGCTCATGTTTTTTTCTGTTAGATTCAAGTAAAATTAAATTTAATACTTTTGATCTTTAGAAAAGCACGTATTCTATCATTCAATTCTTATAAAATCATATCTGGCTCATTTTCTTTTTTCCTCTGTTTATTCACATAGAGATTGGAAAATGTTTCCCAAATGTAACACTGGTATATAAACAGAAGAAACAGTGGGGTGGGATTTGGGATGTTATCTCTTTTTTGTGCTTCTCTAAATTATTGGATTTATTTTTAAGATAAGCATGCATTATTTTATTTAGGAAAAAAACAGCTGTTATCTTTTAAAAATGCAGTTACAAGGAGAAAAAACTGGAATTAATTTTTTTTCTACACTTTCATGTCTTTGAAAGAAAGAAAAATCAATGACATGAACACAGAAAAAGGGTACTTGCAGTCTGGTTTGAGCTTAGAGGAGCAGTTCCTTCAGAGGAGGGATTTGCTAACTGATCAGAGTTGGGTCTGTCAGTGGAAGTCCTGTAAGGAAGTACTCTCAGTTTAAATAAGCAACACTTAAAAACACCATAGGGACATTTTTATGCCAAAAACTAAACCAACTTCCTGAAAGACTGTGGTCAAACAGAACAAAAGGTTCTGCACCACCTAGAAATCACCTAGAAGAAAGAATGTAAAGTTTCCCTGAGATCAAAAAGGCAAAACAAAATGAAAAGTGAGTAATAATTGATAATGGGCAAGTTTAATGGCAAACTGTACTCAAAGTTATCAAAAACCACACTTGAAATTTATTGCAGGGAGATTTGTAATTTTTATTAAGAATTCCAGTAAGCCCCAGATTTCTGGGTAACATGAATCATTGAGAAGGAATCTGCTATTTTCAGGCCAAAATTTGATTTTTTTAGTGATGTAAGAAGGTCAATAGATCGCAAAGCCTCCATTATCTTACCTTACTTTGACCCACTTAATGACTTTGAAATGTATGAATTAAGTTCTGTCAAGGATTGAACTAAGATTACAATGGCTACTTGTACACTGTTTTCATCATTTTCATTTTCTCTTCATTTCTCAACAATCTGTTTTTGCTTGATACTCCTGGTAGAATGACTTGCATTCACTTCACATTAGAGGGAAACTTGAGGAGCTGTGCTTGAGTAACTCCAGGAAATACATGCATATGATTGCCTAAAGGCTCCTTTTAACAATCTAAGAATGACTATTATACTTTACATCTCACAAAATTGAACTAAATCTCTGCTAATGGAAGGGCACTTTCAGGACCAAGACTAATTATTCCCAGATCTATCCCTAGACATGCTGCACAAAAATTATTTCCTGGCCAAATAAATTTGGAGAAAAAAAATTCATTCCATATACTTCCCTTGATGGGCCCCAAGGCACTATAAATATTGGATGCTTTGAGAAAGTCTCAGGGAAGACACAGCTATGGTTTTGTTTAATCTACACTTGTAATCCCCTGGGAACACTTTCTCAGCCCCCATTCCCTACACCATTTTAGTAGCAGAACACACTTTGGAATTTCTTGCTCTAGAATTTTGCATTTTTGTGTTGTTATTTTTTGTTGTAATCACTTTTTACTTATCTGTCTATATTTTTTATTCTTGATGAATTGCTTAGATTTAATATTCTGCCTGTCAAAGGAAATCAACTTTCCATGTTGCTAAACTTGGCCTGTGTTCTTTGACTCACTTCTGGTAAACAGAGTTTTTGCTTAATCAGGGAGATTCTGCTTTACTTCCTACTCTAACTGAACCAATGCTCTTATCTTATGCAAATTATTATATAGCTTTTCTAAATTTATATAGTTGTATCTATTTTTACAGAGAAAACATTATTTGGATTTTAATGATCAAATCACAATCCTTTCTAAGCTCCAACTCAATATAAGATCTCCTTTTATATTAATACAACTCATTTCTGCCACTTAAAAGTCTCCAAGTTACCTTTAGCAATTTTATCCATTCATTCAGACAACAAAAAATTAGTAATCTTCTAGAATAATCAAATATTTCTTTACTACCCAAATATATACTACTCAGGTTGTGGCTACTGTACAAGGTACTGGAAATACCATGTTGGAAAAAACAAACAAACAAACATACAAGATCCCATGTCATTACTGTCTAACATTGAAGACAATGTTGTAAATGGGTAAAGTACTATAAAGGAGAAGTATAAAGAGATACAGGTCATATAATAAGTGGTTCTAAAAGATCACAGCCTTCCTATGATGTTTAAGCTGAGGGAATCATTCATTTAACAAATGTTTATTAAGTACCTACTCTGGCACCATACTAGATTAGAGATGCAACATTAAACAAAACAGACATAATCTCTGTTCTCATGAAGCTTTAAGTTTGGTGGGAGCAACAAACCACATAAACAAATAAACTATAAGTCAACAACTATGAGAAATAATAGGTAGTGAATAAACAAAATATAAGAAAAACAGGGGACCTGCCAAGGGTGTTCAGAGCAGTACTCTCTAATGAACAAAATCCAAGTTGAGAACTCAAGAATAAGGACCTACCATTTTGGGGTTTAGAAAAAGTGAGTTCCTGGCAATGGAAGTAGCAAGGGCAAAGGCCCTGAGAAAGGGAAGAACTGGGCCTGTCCTAGGAACTGAGAGTCTGCTGGCATTATCATCTAGTGAGCAAGTGATGGAGAGAGATACATTAGATGAACTTGGAAAGGTCATGCCCCTCTATAGGTTATGGTAAGAGTGTCTGTTTTACTCTAATTGGAAACTATTTGATAGGTTTTAAGAGGTGTGGCATAATATGATTTGGGTTTTAATAAGGTCACTTTGGTTTCTGCATGGAGAATGGATAGGAGGGAGGCAAGGAGCAGAAGAGGGAGGCCAGTATGGAGGATGTGAAAGAAATCAAAGGAAGAGATCGCAGGAAAGGAGATGGAAACAAGAAGAGGAATGATAGTTCCAGGCTCCTGCTTTAGTAACTGGGTGGATAGTGGTGCCACTGGCTGAGCTAGGAGAGACTGGGAGATACCACTGAGATGTCTCTGACATCCAGTGCAGCTGTCATGTAAGACATTATATTTACAACTCTGGCTCTCAGAGTAGATGTCCAGAGATGAAGAGCTTCATTTGGTATTTTAAGTTATGAAACTTGATGAAATCATCTGGAGAGAGACCATTGCAAGAGAAGAAAAGAAGCCTAAGGACTCAGCCCTGAGAAAACTCAGTCCTGAGATAGATTTTGGGTAGCAAAGAAAGAATTGGAAAAGCAAGTCAGCTGATCAGGTAGGAGAATAGAGTATATTTCTGCAGGAAATGAGAAGGGACAGTGTTAAAAAATAATGAAATTCCATATTTTACTAAATATTGCTGAGAGGTCATGATTAGGACAGAAAAATTTTCATTTGTTTTAGTCACATGGAGGTCTTTGCTTATTGTGACATAGACTCATACCTGAAATACGAATGTGAGTAGTTTAAGTAAAAAGAAAGGCTGAAGGAACATCCTAACCAAGAAAAATAGCCTATATGAAGGCTCTAGATGGGAAAGGAAGAGGCCAAGGCACCAAAAATCCTGTATGAATAAAACATGGGCACAAAAGAGAGTAATAGGAGAGAAGGCTGGTGGGAGTGGGGAGAGGTTTTATTTAGTATTGAAGATATAAATGTCACAGGTTACAAGCCTTATCAGTATAAATAATATTTTAACAAAGAATTAAAAATTCACCATGTAAACTGGGATGGTAGAATTGGGTAGGATACTCCAGAGGGAAGATATACCAGATACAAATGGCTAGAGCTGAGCAGCAGTATGGGACCCTTAGAGCAGTGAAGTACTTAGTTAGGCTGGAGGAGGGTGTATCGTGGGGGTATGAGGGGCAATAGTCTATAGAGCAGTTAAGGGGCAGTCAATCCTGAGAGCTGTGGATGCCATGCTTAAGTTTGAGCTCTATTATGTGGAAAGTAGGAAGACACTTAAGAATTGTAAGTAGCTGAATGATATGATTTATGGTGATTCATGTTTTGAAAAGATAATCTAGTAACAGTGTGGGAAAGAATTTGCAGGGATAAGATTTGCAGCAGGGAGCCCAATAAGGGGGCCATTGTAATAGTATAGGCAAGAAATATTATTGGCTGTTTAAACTAAAGCGATGGCTGTGGAAATAAAGAAGAAGGAAAAGACAAATTCCCAAGATTTTAAAAAGGTGGAAATGAAAGAATTTACTGACATTGTCAGGGGACTGTGGAAAGAGACATGCGAGATGGCTCCCAAGTCTAAGGCTTGAGTGACAAGATAGATCTTGATGCCATTTTCACCAAAATGGAAAATGAATCTATCAAATAGCAGATAAAGAAAATAAAGAGTTCCATGAGGTCAAAGATTGAATATAAGAGTAGACAAAGTGATGGGAGAGGTGGAAATGTAGAAACTTGTAGTCTGAAAGTGCACTATTGGAATTTGAGGTTTTAAAGTAGAAGTTTTTCTGAACAATGAAATGGATCAAAATTTGTTACAGAAGAATAAAAAGGTAGAAAAACTAAATGTAGCCAGACAAATGATTAGAATTAAAAAAATATTCATATGCCTAGTTGTTCTGAACATGCATCCAAGATGGTTGGCAATTTGACTGGAAGCTTTCTAGAGAATAAAATGAAGGTAGAAACAGAAGCAGTTACAATGTTCACAGTGTCTATAAGATAGATACAAACCAAAGAGTTGTTTGTCAGAAGCCCAGCTTTCCAGCAGTATAGGACATGAAAAAATTTTCTGTTGTGGATTATCAAAAGAGGACACTGACTTTGGTTTTATTATTGGGGTATGTTTCCCTCTGACAGTCACGTTAAGTGCCTGCTGCACCTAGACCCGTGGGATAAATATAACACATCTTTGTGGAATTTTAATTTTATTTGAAAATTTGGATGAGAATAAGAATCATGTGTAATAAAATCAATGCTGATATGATGCAGTAGCAGAAAAAAATGGTGAGCTTTTTAAATAAAATATGGTTCTACAATTAATTTCTGTACTTACAGTATTAATGTATCTTGAAACTGAGAGATATCAGTATATTCTCCTCTGTGTTTTGAAGGTTATAGATATTCAGTGAGTGCTTTTCAAATTTTTCCATTAATTTAAAGACTGGATAGATAAGATCCTAATAGTAACCATTATTATGAGTTATATATAGATTTTTGTTCTCTCAGTGGAGGCTGGTGGTCTAATGCTAATAAAAGCAATGTACTAGGGGCCAAAATAATGCACAATATACTCAGCTCTCTGCTGCTCTGACATGATCCAAGAACAAATTTTATTATGGATTGCAATGCATACATTTCACCTAGTCTTTCAAGAATGTTATTTATTTTAACAGAGTTTTAAATAAGTATTGGACAGCAGAGACTTCAAGGTTATATTATTTGACAAGTATCGGGAGTGTAATTATTTTATATTGCCAGTTAAAAGTTGATTTATATGCACTGACAAAATTTTAGGTAGAAATTTAGGTTAACAGAACCTAACACATAAAGAATATGTGCCTGAAATGACTCTTCAAGGAGATGAGCTGAGGCATAACTGAAAGCGCACTTGAGTGTAAAAGATTCCATGAGCAGAGATAAGATAGCCTTAGAAAACAAATTTAAATCTATTACCACTTATAAACAAATGGGTAATCAAGTTTCCAAAGAATATATCAAGAGCATGGCCATGACAATTCCAAAATGAAAAAAGAAAAAAATTAAATAGGTGCTGTTAAATACCTGCTATAGACATGGGGGGAAAATTTGCAAAAATCCTCCTAAAGATTGTTTGCATTTAAATAATTTAACTTCCTGGTGACTCTTGAATGTAAACTGGTTGCACAATGTGTCTGCAAATAATAAGCAAGATAGCTTGTTGAATGCAATATTTATAAAGCCTGGCTTTGGCTTGCCATCACTTGAGAAAATTTTCTAAATTATAGATCCTCAGGCCCCCACTTCACACATCCAGTAACTGAGAATCTCCCAGGAGACTGTATGCCTAAAATGCTTTCTAAGTAATTCCTGTGCACCCAGACTTAGGGAATGCTGCAAGCCTGTTCACTATAAACTAGATGAAGACTAGATGCTCATTACCAAAAATGATTACCCTCTTCTTGCAATAGTTGACATTTAGCCATTCTATCTGACGTTAATTAGACACCACTGCTAAAATCACCTCTAATTTGTAACAATAAAATAATGTTCCCAGCACACATGAAGGTGATTGTTTTCCTGCTCTTTCTAGTTGGAGAACCAGCAGGTGCCTGCGCCAAGCTCTCTCAGAAGAAGCATCCAGTTATTAAAGAACTAGTTGAAGAGGAGGGAAGTCAATACACAACCCTGTTTTATCTGCTGGAAATTATCATCTGACTCATCAGGAGACTGTTTCTAAGCCCAGGTTACATCAAAGGCTGCTGGCCCACACTGCATTCACCTAGTTAGACCTATAACTGAGTCACGAACTTGGATTCAAAAGCCATGAAAAGATCAATAAAATATACACACAATCCTATGTTGTTCCTGACAAATTTCTCCCAGAGATGATAAAAACAATAACAGTGCCTAAATCATCACTTGCCCCTCTAATAAAATATTGGCTAAATAACTTCAGCTTAGCAAGTATCAAGAAGGAATGTTTTGTAAGATTGAAAAATCTAAAATTTGCAGACAGTGAAAGTTAACCACTGTTTTTGTTTGCTTTATTACAGACAGTCTGATAGCACTCTATGTACTAAGAGGAAGACCATAACAGAGTCAATAATGTTTAATAAATTAACATCAAATTCAAGTATACTTACAAAACAGAATATTAATGTGTTCAGTCATTAAGCTGTAGAAGTAAAGGTACAGCGGACGGAAATTGGAAGGCATCGTGGAAGGGTGCAGAAGCGGAGGGAACATGTCAGCACTAATAATCTCATCAAATAGTTGAGTGGGGAGGAGGGCATGCAACAGACGTTCTCTAAAGTTTGGTAGAACAAGAGAGTTTTAACATCACAAAAGTAGCCAGTAAACAAATGAGACACTAATAATTATTAAAATGGATAGAACGTTCTCTTTTATTTTTTGCTTTTATTTTTAGTTGACACATTATAATTGTACATATTTATGGGATACAAGTGATAGTTTGATATATGTAAACAATGTATAATGACCAAATCAGGGCAATTTTCATACCTATCATCTCTAACCTTGATAATTTCTTGGTGTTGTGAACAGTCAAAATCCTCTCTTCTAGCTTTTCAAAAACTGACACTAAATTATTATCATTAACCACATTTATCCACAATTTATACTTTCCATCTAGCTGTAACTTTGTATCCATTAACCACCCTCTCCCAATCCTCCCTCCTACCCTTCCCAGGCTCTAATAAGCCCAAATCTACTCTCTCTGTCTATGAACTCAAAAGTGGAGAAGATTTTATTGTAATAAACCTTCAACTTTCATAATGCAAAGTCAATAGATAAATAAAATCTTAAATTGATAAACCAATAAATAAAATTATAACCCTAATATTTAAAGGCTTGGTAATAACTTGTATAAGAGTTAAAAATAGGAGACTCTTTTGTCTTTTTTGTTTTGTTTTTCTGGGAGGCAGAACAAGTAGCAGTGTGGGTTGATGGACTGAGGGGGAGGTGAGAGGGCTGGTAGACAGTTAATCTTCATTATAATCTTTTCTGCACTGTTTGATTCTTTTTAACCAGGTGCAGGCACTATTTTGAAAAAAAAAAGACTTAAAAGAAGGAAAAATAAAGAGGCCTGAGCTCTATAAAATTTGGAGTCAGTCTTGGTTTATAAAGCTGGCAAAATCAAGGGTGATAAATATCAATTCAAAATCAGGTTTCAATGATCTCTCTCACAAAATTCAGGAAACTAAGTCTTAAATCTTCCACTCAATCTGAAACTTCAATATTAGATTTGTTATTTGTTTTTAAAAATATAATACTCATAACATTTAAGTTTGATGAGCTCAAGTATGGTCTCTTTGGAAATTCATTCTCCATGTTTCTTCTCTAATCACTATGATTTTCCTCTGATAATTGGAATTTCTTCTCTGAATAGCTGAAGGGTAAACCTGTGATTTTGTGATGAGTCTCCCATTTAAGCATAATCATCTAGATTCTAGACAACAGCACAAATGCATGCCTTAGATGGAGATGAATGTCCCTACTGGGGAGGAAATTCTTTAATTTGCTGAGTTTCTTAAGTGGTAATTTTTGATGCTGCTGAAGTTTTAGGTCGCTGAATGTTCTTTCCTGCAGTCCCTGAGGTTTATGCTCCTGTGCATACCACCTGTGATTCCGCAGCACATTATTCTAGATGATGCCTCAGTACCTGCTGGAATTCTTTTTAATGAGGTTTCATGAAGAGCTGTTATAATGCCATACTTAGTGGATTTTGTAAAATTCATACTATATAATTACATTTCCCTAGATGTGTTTAGTTTTCCTGTGACCAGACTGTACCTATGAATTCTCTTAAAGCTTCTAGACTATGGTAGGATGACTACAGTTAACAATAATACATTATGTAGTTTCAAATAGCTAGAAAGAGGATATTGAACATTCCTGACACCAAGAAATGATAAATGTTTGAGATGATGCATATGCTAAATTAATCTGATCAGTATACATCATATGTACTGAAATATCACTATTGTACCCCATAAATATGTATTATCATTATAAGTCAATTAAAAAAGAAAATGAAAAAACTTGAATATAACTTAGAGCCTCCAAAACAAGTGACTCAGGCATAAGCTTAATTGTACCCTACAAATTCCACTCTCTCATCTCTGATTTTAAACTTTAGTGGCAATAGAAAAAGAGAATATGGAAAAATCATTATTATCAAAACTTAGGAGGAAAATAAGAAGAAGGAACATTGTTATAAAAGATACTATAAACATTTTTAAATTAATTTAAGGGAGTCGCATGTAAAACATTGCAGAAATATTTTTATTCCTTACTTAAATCTCCAACCACCATTTCCCTTTATATTTGGCCAATGTAATTGTCATTAACTGGACTTTGAGAAGCATTATTGATACTTATTCTTTTTACTGCAAATTTAATATTTATCATTCCATGTGGCTTAACACTGCAAGTATTAGTTATGATAATAAGTACAGTAGGTAATTATATGTGGAAATGGAGTGTTTCTCAGAGATTAGAATAGGCAGAAGTGAGATTCAGCTTTGGCCTTTAAGAGTGTGTATTCTGCTAACACATAAACATGCTGGGCCTCAGTTTCTTCCTTAAGCAGAATTATGGGAATGGCTACTATCTATCTACTTATTTATTTATTTAAGACTTTATTTTTTTAGAGCAATTTTAGGTTCACAGGAAAATTGAGAGGGAGGTACAGATATTTCCCCTGTGTCCCCTGCCCCTGCAACATGCACAGCCTCCCTATCATCAACCTCCCCCACCAGAGGGTACATTCGTTACAAGTGACAAACCTCTGGCACATCATAATTTCTTTGTGTATGTTGAATAACAATCCTTTATCAGATGTTTGTTTTGCTGTTTTGCAAATATTTTCTTCTAGTCTATTGGCTTATCTTTTCATTGTCTTGACATTATCTTTCACAGAGCAAAAGTTTTTTTATTTTAATGAAGTCCTGCTTATTATTTCTTTCATGAATCATGATTTTGGTGTTGTATCTAACAAGTCATTACCATTCGCAAGGTTATCAATCTATCCTCTTATGTTATCTTCTATGAGTTTTATAGTCTTGTGTTTTACATTTAGGTCTATGATCTATTTTGAGTTAATTTTTGTGAAGAGTGTAAGGTCTGTATCTAGATTTATTTTTTGCATGTGGATGTCCTATTGTCATGGCACCATTTGTTAAAAAGATATCTTTGCTCCATTGCATTTCCTTTGCTACTTTGTCAAAGATCCATATTTATGTGGGTCTACTTCTGAGATCTCTGTTCTGTTCTATTGATCTATTTTTCTTTTGCTAACACTAAACTGTTTTGATTATCGTTTTTGACTTATAGTAAGTCTTGAAGTCAGTTAATGTCAGTCCTCCAACTTTGTTCTTCTCTGATATTATCTTGACTATTCTGAGCCCTTTGCCTCTCTGTATAAATTTTAGAATAATTTCTTGATATCCATGAAATAACTCGCTGGGGACACATTTTATTTTTAAGGTTATTTTTAAGCTAAACTTCAAGCTTTCAGTGACTCTCACATTTTCTCTATATAAAATTCCTTCCTTGAATGAAAAAAGGATTGCTTTTGGGAGCCAATGCTTTACAAGCAAGCTTCAGACCATTCATTTGCCTGGTCCAAATGATTTAAAGCCCATTAAAGGTGTGGTTCAGGGCAAGTGCAGGTATAGCAATTTTCCTCCATGTGAATTCTCTGAGAACTAGACTTCTCTGTGAAGACATTAATGGTAAGGAAAGTATATTTTAGATTGTCAAGCTGCTCAAAGTGTAGTTGTGGTAATTAAGAGAATCACTTAAAGAGAAGAGCCAGAGGTCAGGGTTTTGTGTAGAAAAAAGTTAGAAATAAGTGTTGATACTGAGGGAAAACAGAGGAGGGGATTTTTCTCCTTGCCACAAAGCAAGGCAATGTCATTGTGTCCTGCTGCCCCAGGCAGAGTCTGTGTAGCCATAGGATTCTAGTGCCTTTTAAGTAGGAAAGCATGTCACTCTGGGACAATTTTACCAACTTAACATTTTACAGCAAAGCCCATATAAAACATTTCTGAAATCCTTATTTTTTTTTTCATGACTGGTCAAATCTACAAACCTATGTTTTGTATCTCACATAAAACATTTTCTTCCTCAAATATTTCCTGACTTGGTTCTTTGGAAATTACAGTGAGGAGGTTTCATGAGACATTATTTTGCCTGTACTGAGGAATTAATTTCATGCATGAAGTGGCTGTGCAGTATCCCAGCAGGGCAGGTCATCACTAATAGTGCAGCTCTGAGTCCTGGAGCAGTGGAGAGGGACAAGGAACTCGCTGAAGCTTTCTGGCTTGGGATTGTTGCTTTTTAAATAGAGACTGAAAGTGAAGATTTTTGAGCCTACTAGTGTCACTCATCCTTAAGCTTTCCACTTGGTGGGATGTTTTATGGGAAAATGAGTAGGTGTGGGAGTGAACTTGGGTTACCAAACTTGTGGATTTCACACCTATATGGTAAAAATGTCTTTGTTTTCTCCTTGGAAAGAAACAAAATTGACAGAGACAGATGGAAACTTCGCCTTCTTTCTCTGAGGAGGCGAATTAATACAATTAAAATGAGCGTTGTGCTTACATTGACTGACTTGCTAAATAGGTTAGCCTTGATGATAAGCACAAGTATATTTAAAATACAGATAAATATTTATAGGTTTAATATTAAGGGGGAAAACTATCTCAATGGATAAAAGTAGGAAGAGAAAGGATCCTCACTAGAGTTTTAAGCAATAGTGAGATTTTTATTTGAGAACACAGCCATAGCTTAATTTAATAAAGGACAAACACTAACATTTACTAAAATAGAAATACAGAACAGAAAGCCTGAATAACATGATGAGAATTAAATCAACCACTTGGAATTAACTAAAATATTTTTTAGAAATTCTGCTTTTAACATAGCAAATAAGGTTTACTAATCAAGAAAATAAAGTCCAATTTATTAATAAAAAATTAAAAATAACACTTTAATAAATGCAAGTTACTTAGCAAGGAGAAATGAATTCTAGCTTCTTAAAGGGGTGCCTTAAAGGATAACATATAATAATTCAAGTCTATTTCACATGTCAGAAATTTGCTGGTTTATATAAATGAAATATGTAAAGCCTTCTCTCTTTGCAAATAGGAACATTAAATGGGTGCTTACATAATTTCTCAAAATGTACTAAGATATTAGGTGTAAAATATGAAGCTTTAAAACATCAAAGTGAGAAGAATTGATTGGTTTTAGAACTTTGATTAAGATTTCTTCCTTTACTTTGCTAATCCAGATACATCCATTTAGGTCCTTAATCCCATCCACATCTGGATTTTTTTTAGTAGTCATTTACAATTGAATATCATTTATTAATTACCTGAATCTAGAATAGATATTTAGTTTAACATAAGCATATTCTAATGTACTTGCAGGAGGAAATATAGAACTTTAGATTAAAAACAAAACAAAGACAAAGCGAAACTGAAGTGTGATTCTATTTTAAGAAAACACATTTACAAACACATTTCCAATTTGGTTTAACTTTCTTCCATTAAGAAACATTAAACTATCTTCATGAATTCCTAAAAAAAATTGGTTTTTATATAGTTGGAGTATATATTTAATAGGTACCTAAAATAAAAGAAGTTCCTTCACTAAAAATGATGACCACAAATCTATTTTTAATGTATAAGTACATCAAAATAAGCTATTTTCTTCATTATCTATTAAGTAAGCAACAGAACAGTCTAATACATTTGGGTTTACATATTTGTTTTTCTACTTATGAAGACTAAAGTACCAATGCCCGTGATTAAATGAGCTTACTGCAGAGAAATAATTTGTAGGTATGTCAAATAAGTAAAATACTGTTTAGAAAGGTAGTATAATTGCAAATGGAATGCTTTTCAATAAACTATTGACAGGTTTTTCTTTCTCTTGTAGGTTCTTAATTTATGATTATTTTACAGCAGGAGTAGAGATATTCCCAATCCATTCTTCCTCTTCTTTTTCATAATCTTCCCAATGAAATGGTTATGAAACAGAACTCAATGTTTCTATTTCCCTGTAACAGTTTTCTAGAAGGAAGGGACTATATCTTAAATTCATGGTAAACTAAGGTTCTGTCTGCCCACAAACACTAGTAAAACCATTTTTATGACACTGTCTGTTCTCATCGTACTTTCCAGATCAGTGAAAGCAGGACAGAAGGCCCTGAGCTATGTGCTCTGCTAAGTGGAACTATTTTGTTTACATGCACCAACGCTCCTTTTGCAGAGAACCACAGTGCAATCCGTGCAAGATACAGTAAGGAAGATTTATTTCATAGACTGCCTTAAAAATAATAAAGACCTCTCAGTTCAAAAGTTTAATTTGTTTTATCAAATGCTAAGAACTATATTGTTCAATGGTCTTTATCATGTTTAATGACCATGAAGGATAGAATTTAGGTGATGTCTTCTATTTATCTATTTAATGGAAGTATTTATATATATTTCTATTATTTATATATACAGTGATCGCACATTAATGAGTTACTTGTAATAATTTCATAAAGATTATATTCTTGAAAAAATGTTAAAATATGGTAAGATATGCATCATTAGAATAATCAGGGTTCAAAGAAGAAATGTCATCTGGAGGAACTATCTTTTATGCAAGTGAGGAAAATGCCACTCCAAAAGAGGAATGGATTTATCCAAGTTATGCAGGTAGTTGTATAAAAAGCTGTCTAATTCTACAACCAGTGCTCTTTCCATCACACTCCATTACCTGCCTTGTACAAGTTAGCTGGCAGACAATGAAATGCAACGGTTGCTTTTCCAGAGCTCTAATCTCTATCCTGAAGTCACATTTTAATGCAAACGGATATTTCGAGAAAAAATGAACTAGTAAGTAGACTCAGCTTAAGTTAAATGTGTAGTTTTTTGCATTTTGAGAGTCGCTGAAGGAGCTCACAGTCCAAAAATTTATTCTTCATGTCTGTTGTGGTATGTGAATAGCCCATCATTACTGTCACTATAAAAATTAGAGGATTATCATAAAAGGTTCTATTTAATATGCAAATTTTGTTTATCCTTCATTACAGAATATACCTGACAATAGGGTACCCAGACAGGACCATGACGTAATGTCAAGCATGCAGCAGAAAAATTCTGATCCTAGAACCTGGTGTCTGTGGAGCTTAAACACAGGTTGGTGGCCACAATTAGGAGAGGGGGAGAAGGAGGAAGGGAAGGCTGTAATGCAGTCATAGAATAAGGCACTGGGTACTCAAGGTTGGTTGGCATCACAAAAGAAATCACAGGATGCTGAATAATACTATCTACCTTACTACTTTGCCTAGAGCCATCAGTATTGTAACACATATTTTAAAGTTTCTTTTTCTGAAACCATGTGTTCTTCAAATTGCATTTCACTCCTCTGTGCCCTGCTATATTGAGAGAGAGCTTTAGTCCAGACCTTTTGGTATATAATCATTCCCAACTTGCCAGTTTTGCAAAGATTTAAAATGCATAGGCTTGGGACCTAAACATTTTTTGTTAGAGTTGTAATTCCTTATTAAATGTGTTTGCTGTGAACTGTGTTTAAAATGCCTCCAAATTTAAGGTCCCTTATCTGTAAGCCCATCTGTTTCTCCCACATCCCTATTTCCATTAATACTTCACCAGGAAGCCCGAGATCATAAGATGGACAGTGCCACATGGATAAGGTTAAGGCAAGGTCCTCCTCTTCTGCTCCAAAGGTATTAGGGAAGGACAGTGAAAGAGGAAAGAGAAACAGAAAATAATATACACCTGGTATGATGAAGAAAGAGGACAGAGGTTAGCTTTCCTGCACTTCTCTTGGTTTGCTTATGTTGAGAACAGGACCCAGGAAGCCTCTGATCTTCCTAAAGGAACAGCTGAAAGCAGCTGCAGTGCGAACCGGCAGGCCTACCATGGGGCTTGCTAGGCCAAAGGCAGGATGGAGAATATGGCACACATTCAAAGGGTGCAAGGCAATAATGAGAGCCAACCGAGACCAGGGAAAGCCAGATTGGATGTACATTCTGATCCTCTAGTTCAGGTCAAAGACCAACATGCTGATCAGAGCACAGGCAGATGAGGAACACCCTCATGGTCCAGCAAGACCTGAGAATTCATTCCACAGAGAACGCCTGCTCCCACTGCTGCAGCAAGAACACAGTCAGAGCCCCAATACTGCGCATAGAAGAATGAAGGGAAAGAAATAGAGGCTTGTGGAAGGCTGCAAAATTAAACAAATGAAACAAAGTGAAAAAGTTAAGGGGACCGCTTAAATAATTGCTTGGACTAAATTGTAAACTGAATTAGACTACGTGTGTGTGTGTGTGTGTGTTTGTGTGTGTGTGTGTATTTTCTTTCTATCCAGATCGTGTACAGAAGTGGAGTGTGAGTAATTTTACAAGGCTACCTTACATACACATGGTCAGGCTGCCTGTAGATCATTGAACAATTCTATCCCTTTTGTTTAATAAATGCAAAAGTTATTACACTAATTTGTATCTTGAAGCCCTTCAACACTGGAAAGATGATATGATTGTATGTATTCCTAAGAGAAGGCAAGGAATGGAAGGAAAGTATATTTAATTAATTCCACCTATTTAAATTACTTTTGTTTATATAAATTTTAAAATGGGCATTTGGGGGCATATTCTAAGTAGAAATGCCATAGATCAGGGGATCCCAAACTTTTAGCTCAGCACCTTTAAAGTATCTGTAAATTTTTAGCAAATCCTCAAGACCAAACAAACAAAAAAACAAAACAAAAACAAATTCTCAAACTGTGCAATCATATTGGGCCTGGCCTGGCCCCTGTTTTTCTGATCCATATTGATTTTTGCTTTTTATCACAACAACTGATAAAAATTCAACTTTGCAAAGATATAGTGTCAATTATGAAATTAAGTGCAATTTAGTGTAGAAATTGTGAAGTACCTCAAGTTAGTATTTCATGTGATGTCAAGTAGATATTGGGTATTGCTATGATTCCCTTAAAAAGTTAATATTAATATGTCATATGTTGCCCCTGTGAGTTGGTTGTAGTGCTCCAGGCACCTATGTGCACTGTCTCAGAACCACAGGTACAGAGCTATGTTCTTTTAGCCCAGTCATCTAAATTGGATAGGAGTCATGGCACTAATATTATTTGCGACATCTTTAGAGCCATGTTTGGCATTTATTGAGTACCTAACACAATTTACCTACTATCATCTCTAAGTAAGACTGTCTCTCTTGGAAACAAACATATTCTAGTGACCAAGCACAGTACTAAATTTTGTTTCATCTCATTTGTTGAAAGGTGTTCCTTATTGCTCCTTATTAAATGATCCCAAAATACTTTGTTATATCTCTATTGCAGTAGTTACATGTAACTGCAATTTGTTTACGTCTGACTCTACTTGCAAGCAGCTCAAGAGCAAAGGACACTCATTCATTTGGCATCCCAAAGCCCCACATTTTGCTTAACATAAAAATACGTTAAATTAACATGAATTGAATGAATGACCAAGTGTAGAATATTAATTCTCAGTGGTACTGAGCACTGAGTCATAAAGAACATGACATATTTAATTATCAACAACCACTTGCAGTTGTAGAGGATCTTTCCTTGAAGATTTTTTGATCTTTGTATTAACAGGCCTGACTTACCGAGACTAGGTAATTGAAAGAACATCATACCCAGAGAAATGATTTAAGCTTCTATATTTGTAGCATTTGATTTTTTCCAGACCTCTAAAGAAATCAATGTGGTTGTCAGGGTGATCTTTATGTGATCATGTCAAGCATTAGATCCTTACAAATCTGAGTATTAAGAACTTAATGAAATATAAACCAAGCTCCAGAGAATGTGATAAATTGACTTCTGAGGTAAAATATATACTTACTATATGATGTGACTGATAATTATTGTTGTTCAACCAAGATCAAAGAATTTAACTGAGGATTTTCATCCTAGGCATGCATTAAACTTTTGAGGTTTCCCTGTGTATTTTTCAGTGAAATGTTTTCAGTAATCAATTAAACCAAGCTTAATGTAATTGAGAATAAATATTTCTTGGCTTATTATTTAATAATAAAAAATTTCTAGCAGTTACAAAATATAAAGCTAAATATTAATATTGTTCAGTATATTTAATCCTGAGTTGTCTAAAATCTGGTATGTAAAGTATACCACAACAAAGTTGTTGTATTTTCCTTCGGCAATCAAATCTGCCCCAAAATTTCTAGGATGTTTTTATTATAAGATTATCTGTGAGTGTAAGCAGTGATGCAGCAAAACACCAAACTAAGCCATTTTTTTTTTATTTTCAAGTGAAATGATTGTGTCAGCCCTTATTCCTGAGTTCATTGTTGTCATCAATTTTACCAAGGAAATACTGACTCAATGAGAAAAGTCAGATAAGGGATTTGTTGAGATGAGAATTTGCATCCCTACCTCCTAATTGTAGAATTGCACACAGTATGTATCCAGAAAATATGTGTTGATGAAAAATACGAAGAAAATCAAGAAACAAAAATAATTGGAATTAGAAAATAAATCTTCCTCACTAAGACTAAAGACCTAGCTATAGATTAGAATTTAATAGTATATCCTCTGTTTCATATCCCTAATAACATCAATAAGGCTCACTATTTATAGAATTCCCATTTTAACAGAAAGATCATTTTAATCACAAACCATAGTGTATTAGTTCTTTTAGTGTTTCCCATAACTATCAACTATGTACAAAGAAGAGTAAATAACATCATCTTCATCTTATTGTTTCTAGGCAACAAAAACTGCAAGTTTTACAGTAGTAAATTGATATGGTACAATCTTTAAATTGTTAAGCATTGTCCTTATATCCTAAGAATGAATAAAACAATAAACTCAAAGCAATGTCTAATATAGACAAAGTATTGCAGTGAAAATAGTATTCTATGGAGTATGTGTTTCTCTTGATTTAGTGTTATACCATTATGAAAATATCAATTTTCTATACATTTTTTAATCTCATATTTTTTAGTCAAATGCATTTTAATAGGTTTTTGTATTAGCCATTTTTTGTAGTTTTTGGAACATGCCAGTTGTTAAAATGCATGTTTTAAGAGTTTGTAGATGAATATATAAATATTAGTATAATTATAAGATTCAAAATTTGAATCAATAAATACATGGTTAAAATTGGTAATTGGATAGGATGAATGCCTTTATGCTCTCTGAAAAATGAATTATATTATTTATAACTACTATGATATATCAATATCATAAATCTAATTATGCATCTATACTGTAGAAGATAAGGCTTTAGTAACACAAAATATTAATTTGTTTATTGCCTGGTATTAAAAAAGTCTTATAATTTCATAAAAGCAAAATTCAAAATGTGATCAATCCTCCAAAAAAGTTTCTATTGATGACTAAGATATTTAGCAACTGTTCATTAATCCTTAGTCATAGATTGTTAAGTGACTAGATAATAAAAATACCCAGGGTGAAAGAATCATTCCTTCCTTGGTCCTCGGAGCTGCTTTGGGCTAGAAGTAGGACTGGGCTAAATCAATTCTGGATCTCTGAGCCCTCACAATTGTATAACTTTTCCAAGTCATCTTAGAAAACCATAGGATTGATCTTCTAACCTGAGGATACCTGAGATCTGGTAATCATTTAAGGCTGCCTCCAAGCCTGAGGGATCTGCAAGTACAGTTATTCATTTCTAGTACAGAACTAAAAAAAAAAAATCCTATTTCTGATATGAAGAATGGGGATGTACCCTAACTCACAAACTATGTGGTTACTATATTTCCAACATGGTGAGAGTAATATTAAAAGTAATTTTGATACCGAAATCTCATGCCAAATTCTCCCTGCAAATACTTTTAGAAGAGTGGTACATCATATCCATGAAAAGGTTTCTGGTCTGCAGCCATAGTTTTATTTTTGCTTCAGAAGGAAACCATGTCTGATGTTGGATAGCCGTCTAGCTGGATTTCTTTACCTTGTTATAAGACACCCATCCTAGTGGATTAAAAATGTTTCCTACATGCTCATAAAAATCACTATGTTACAAAGTGACAAATTTTTACCAAAGGGAATAAAAATGGATATCATGTCAGTTACTGTACTTGCTTTTGCTTTTTAAGACAATCACTAATCTGAAGAACTATAAACATTGAGGTCACTGTAATTTATTTCTTATTAAAAAAATCTACCCTCTCACTCAAAAATATTTTTAAATACCTTAAAATACCTGAATAATGAGCATAATCTAAAATTAGAGACAGCTTTGTGGAGCAGATGACATGAGTATTTCTTGGAAGATGAGTAGAATTTTGACAGGTGGAGATATAGAGGAAGGATATTCTGGGCTAAGAAACTGACATGGGAAAATAAAGGGTTTGTTCAGAAATGACAAGTATACTGGTATGGATTGAATATAGTACATTTGGGGTGGAGGATGGAAAGAAAAATATAGAAGATTTTAAAAGTATACTGAGATCTGACTTTAGAAAGTTTTGAATTTCAAGATGAGGTATTTGGACTTTGTTTAAAGATGGTAAGGAGACAAGGTTTCTGATGTTTAAATATATTTTTAAATAAGTTCCTATATGCATCCAAGGAAAAGTTTACACACACACACATACACACACACACACACACATCAGATTAAGTGACTTTTCTTAAAAGGAACACAAATAAATTAAATATCCCCAATTTTTTCAAACATTTTACACAATTTTTTCTATAAATATATATTTTTAAAATTTCAAAATATTTAAGGCATACAAGTGTGGTTTTGTTACATGGATATATTTTATAACAGTAAGGTTTGGGCTTTTAGTCCCCATCACCTGAACAGTACACATTGTACCCAATAAGTAAGTTTTCATCCCTCACCCTCCTCCCACCCTCCCACCTTTGGAGTCTTTAATGTCTATTATTTCACTTTTATGGCCATGGAACCCATAGATTAGGTCCCACTTATAAGCAAGATATTTTTGATATAGGAGCATCTGTAACAATTTGGAACATATGCTTACTATAGATAGTGTTTTCTCAGATGTTTCAAATTGAAATATATAATTATCATGTGTTATATAGTGTCAATCTACACTGAAAATAACTGGAATTAATACCATCACTAATAAGCGTTATAATTCAGTTGCACGACTCCTTTCTTTCACTAAGCAAACTCAAAACAGCAATATGACATACTCCTTAACTTGAAAAGGTCATTATCAAAAAGAAAATTACACGCTAATATTCTTCCAATCAAAAGCACTGTCAAGAACTGTGAGAATTGATCCTATTTTCGCATTAACAAATTAAGTTGCCACAATTCATGGTTTTTTGGCAGAAAGCAGGAGACTCTTCCATAATTAGCATATTTTTGTCAGTTTCCTTTGTCCCCAATCCCCTAAGAATGATGCTGGTGGGCTTATATGGAAGCTTGCACAGGCAGTGGGTTGCATTACATTAATGAAACCCCGAATTTAGGAAACCTGAGTCATTTATAATAGGTAGTAAATTCTACACCAGAAGGACACACTATCTCTATTTTCCAAGACTGTTTACTATACAGACATCCTTGAAAACTAGAAACAATTGAATTAACCATTAACAGGAGAATTAATAAACAACAGGAGAATGGATAAAAATGGAATGGTATATTAATACAATAGAGCAATGAAAAAGAATATACTACAGATATATAATGACATAAATGTCAAAAAAACCCTTTATTCCAAATGAAAGAAGCACCACACAGAAGATTATGTATTATATAAAGTTCAAAAACTGATAAAAAGAATCCATAGTGAAAAAAGTCAGTATAATATTTGTCTATTTGTGGGGAGTGGAGAGGTGGGGAAGGTGGAGGGTAGAAATATTGACTAGGAGGAAGCCTAAAATAAAATGAAGGAATTTTTTTTTAAATCTTGATTATTATATCAAATGTCATTGATAATAAACTTAAGATCCGAACATTTCACTAAACATAATGTTAGGTTAATTTAGAGAGGAAAAAATCCTCAATTATTTTTCCATTTGACAATTACATTAATTCAATCAAATTACAAAAAGGAAAGGATCAGGATGGGTCTGTTTTGAGTTGCTTTATTCTCTCAAGTTAATTTAAGGAGAATTATCAGGCTTACAGCACCTGCACCACTCTAGGGTTCTCCATTTTTATTATGAAATTCTCCTACTGATTTTATATGTATATTTTCTGATTTAATGGAATTTTTAAAAAAATGTTACTGTTGCTATAATGGAGAGCTACATATTTATACATATTTATTGTGTAATCAGATACTTTAGGTATTAACAAAATTGCTATTTTTTATTTTTGTGTGTTCTAGGTAATTATCATCTATAAATAATAATACATTTCTTTCTGAAAATAATACATGCTGTATTGATTATCTGTTAATAATAAAAACTATCAGAAAATCCAGAGCAACTGTAGATTGTAATGTGGAGAGAGGGCTGGCTTGCTTGACTGTGGAATCTCTCCAGTTACCGTAGGATCCCTGATACATTTTAGGTGCTCTGCCTGCAAATGTGGTTGATCCAAAAATCAATAAATAGAAGGACAGGTGTTGTGTTTCTTTTCTGCCCCTTTGTTTTAACTTTGTCTCTAAAACTCACTCCTCAGGTTAGGCAATGTTGGTAGTGTTTCCCAAGAGGTTTTTTATTTCCATCTTGGCAATATTGACTCAGTTTCTCATAGTATGGTGGTGAATCAACCTTCAACCATGGCCTCTAGTCTGAGCCTGTCTGCCATTTTCCGTCAGAAATTCCTGGGAGTTTCTGACATCTTCATAGACCTTTCCTAGTTTTCAGAAGTGCTACATATTTGCCTTTATTTTATATTTTGTTGGTCGTTTCACTAGCACTCTGAGGAAGAGATAATGAATGTCTTGTAATCACATTGACACTGAACTCAGGAATCTTTGTATCTTTTCTCTGGGGAGGCTTTATCTACCTCACTTGAAAATAAGTAAAAGTAATAAAGCAATCAAGCTCACTAGCCAGTGAATGATTCATTTGGCCAGGTATTTGTGGCTGAAAAAAAGATTTAGTTCCTAAGCAGGAACCAATACTTGACCATATATTATGAAAAGTATGTTATGAAACAACTGAAATTGGGAAAGTCAACCAGGAAACTGTCCTGCTAAAGTGCTCTGGGTGAGGGGATTAGAATGGACACTGTTTGGAGATGGCTAATGGCTTGAGGTTACAGATGTCCTGTCTACTGCTGGTTGCTTCTCCCCACAATCATGTAGTACATGTTGTTTATCCTAGGGCATAAGCAGCAGAGGATGCCTTTCAAAGCCTTTTCACCAATGTCTTTGACAGAGATATAAGCTTTTCAGCCCATAAATTTTAGATACTTTAAGGTATGCATTACTTTTTCTCTAAGGCACACTTGACATTTATGGTAGGCTTTAGTCATTTTTAATCAGAAAGACTTAGTCAACCTCTCAGGTTTTTTATTTGTTTGTTTTGTCGTTCTTTATACTGAAGTATAACATACATGCAGGAAAATCTATAAATCACTTATTTATAGCTCAGTGAACTTTCACATACACTTATGTAACCAGCCTCCAGATCACAGTATTTAATAACAGCACTCTGGAAGCCTCCTTGTGCCCTGTCCTAGTACTATTCTCCACCTTGACTTCTAATAGCATTGATTAGTTTTCTCTGTTTTTGAATTGCCTATAATATGTAATCCACCAAGTTCAAAGTTGTGTGTACCAATAGCTTCTTCTTCTCATTGCTTTATAATGTACTATAATACATGTAATAGTTATATATTCATTAATTCTACTCTTGATAGACACTTAAACCATTTCCCAGTTTTCACTTATAAGAAATAATACTTCTATGAACACCCTTGTGCATGCATTTATTAATAATAGGTGTTTTCATTAAGTATATAAATGTTGGGACAGAGAATACGTGTGTGTTGAGCTTTAACAGATGCCATCAAATAGTTCTCTAAAGAGATTTTATTATTTTATACTCCCACCAGCCATGCATGAGATTCCTACCTGCTACATACACTCAACAATACTTGCTGTTGTTAGTCATTTTCATTTCAGCCCTTCTAGTGGGTATGTAGTGGTATTACATTATGGATTTAAGTTCTATTTCCTTGATGACTTATAAATGTATTCACCTTTTCACATTTTTTAGCTTCTTGGATATCTCTTTTGTGAAGTACTGTTCAAATGTTTGCCCATTTTCAATTAAGTTGTCTGACTTCTATGAACTTGTAGAAGTCCTTCACAAGAGGTATGTATTGAAAATATCTTCTTCCATTCTGTGACTGCTCTTTACCTCTCTTAATGATATCTTTTTATATATATACATTCATAACTTTAATATACATAAGGTACTTAATGGTGAAATATTGAAAGCTTTCCCCTGGAATTGGAAACATGACAAACATGTCTACTATCACTATTTCTGTTCAATATTGAATGAAGTTTGTAGCCAGTTCGATAGGGCAGTAAGATGGAGGAGGAAGCATAGGAGGAGAAGAAGAGGATGAGGAGGGGAAAAGGGAAATTATGTTTTGGAAATAAAAGAATTGAAAAGGAAGAATTAAAGCTCTTATAATTCATAACCAAAAATGATGATGTGCAGGGCACCCAAAAGAGTATGCAAGCTATGTAAGTTTAAGGGTAAATTTAGCCAGGTCATTGAATGCAAGGTTAATATGAAAAAAATGGCAATTGTTTTACTCTCTCTATAGTAATGCATCACTTAACAACTGGGATATGTTCTTAGAAATGTATCATTACTTACATAAACCGAGATGGTATAGACTACTTACTATACACCTAAGCGATATGGTATAACCTAGGCTATAAACCTGTACAGCATGTTACTGTACTGAACACAGTAGAGAATTATAACACAATGGTATATATTTGTGTATCTAAACATAGAAAAGGTACAGTACAAATATGATATTAAAGATAAAAAATGGTACACCTCTGTAGGGCACCTGTAATGAATGGAGCTTGCAGAACAGGAAGTTGCTCTGGGTGAGTCAGTGAGTGAGTTATGAGTGAATGTGAAGGCCTAGGATATTACTCTATACTAATATAGACTTTATAAACACTGTACACTTAGGCTACACTAAATTTATTTAAAAATATGTTTCTTTTTTCAATAATAAATTAACCTTAGCTTACTGGAACTTTTTTACTTTCTAAACTTCAATTTATTTTTAACTTTTTGGCTCCTTTGTAATAATACTTAGCTTAAAACACAAACACATTTACAGCTGTACAAAAACAGTTTCTTTATATCCTTGTTCTATAAGCTGTTTTCTATTTTTGAAGGTTTATATTTAACTTTTTAACCTTTTTTAAAAAAACTAAGACACAAACACACACATAGGGTCGTAATCACCAATATCACTATCTTCCACCTCTACATCTTGACCCACTGGAAGATCTTCAAGGGTAATAACACACATAGAACTGTCATCTCCTATGATAAAAATGCCTTCTTCTGGAATAACTCCTGAGAGACCCACCTGAGGCTTTTTTACAATTAACTTTTTTAATATTAATATACACAAGTAGAAGGAGTATACTCTAAAATAACAATAAAATGTATAGGATAGTAAATACATAAGCCAGTAGTAGTCATTTATTATTATTATTATCAAGTATTATATATTATACGTAATTGTATGTGCTATACTTTTATATGACTGGCAGCACAGTAGGTTTGTTTACACTAGCATCACCACAAACGTGAGTAATGAATTACACTAGGATATTATGTTGGCTATGATGTCACGATGTGATAGGAAATTTTCAGCTCTATTATAGTCTTATGGCATCAGTGCTGTATATGTGGTCTGTCATTGACTGAAATATCGTTATGCAGCACAAGACTGTACCAGCAATCAACAAATATAAAATGAAATAAATGAAATTTTAAAGCAATACTATTTATAAGAGCATGAATAAACATTAAATACCTAGGGATAAATCTAACCTAGATATCTCTGTAGTGAAAACTGCAAAACATTATGGAGAGAATTTAAAATCCTAAATAAATGCAGAAACATACTGTGCTCATATATTTAAAGACTTATACTGTAAAGATGCCAATTATCACCAAACTGATCTATATAGATCAAATGCAATCTATAGATTAAATTCTAAACACTCTCAGTGGAAACTGATAAATGAATTTTTGGCATTTTATATTAAAAAGCAAAGGGCCAAAAATAGCCATGGCATTGTAAAAGAACAAGGCTGGAGTTCCCTAAATGTCAACTTTTTAGTACAGCAGATTTTACTATCATACTTATTTTATCAGGGTGTTCTACTTAGCTTAGATGAATTGCTACTAGGCCTAGAGCCCTCTAGTTGTTTGAACTGAGTGATCCTGTGCTTTGTTACTGCAGATCCCTGAAGAACTGTTTATCAGAGATGTAGCTGACACCACTGTTACAAGGGACCCAGCCCTTCCGGAAACAGGACATACCTTGAGCTTTGTCTTAGGCACACATGCCTTATCTGCTTCTAGTGCATTTTCCTTTTGCTTTTTTCCCCTCCCTTTATAATCTCTAAGCTCCTTGCCTTTACTTTAGCCCTTTATCTTAATCTTTTAACTCTCACTTTAATAGTTTTAATCTCATTAGCTGCTAACTCATTTTTCTTCATTTTAAAGCCCAGCCATTTTGCCTTATTACGCCAACCCAAAGTTTGAGAATGAGAGGTTTGCTTTTCCGCGGGCTATTCTTTCAGTTATTAGCTCCCACCCAACTCATTTGTGAACAAAATCATGTGGAGCTAAATGGTAAATGGTTTAATTGAGAAGCCTTATACTCGTTAAGGTATAAAAAGAGCATTTTTTTTTTAAATAAAAAAATCCTGCTACCTGCTGTTCTCTATCTAACGCCTTCTTTGCTGAGTAATGAAATTCACAATCTTCATGTATTTCTCTGGTCAATATTCAATCCATTTAAAATATTAGCAATATGATATGAACTGTTTAATGTTCCAGTTCCTTTCCTTATTTCTCTTATTTTGGAAATTAGGAAATTTAGGTTAAGAAACACATCCAAGGTCACATACCTAGCAAGTGACAGAGGCAAGGTCTGAACCCCGGAAGTCTGGCTTTAGAGCAGATAACCGTTATATTAATAAAAAGCTCATTGAGAGAAAAATTTCTTCTGTAAGATAGGTCTGAATATACTCAGTACATCAATTCTTTATCAAAAGCTCTTATCCAACATACTTGAATAGGCCTCATGAGCTCATAAAATCTCTGAATTTGAAGAAAAATTCTGTGTGTATACAGTTCAGTTCTTGATATTTGCAGTAGTTGTGTTTTATAAAGTGACCACAAACATAGAATTAGCAAATACTGAATCACTGCTCCTAGGGGAAATTCAGGGTTACATTCGTTGGGAAAACATAGAGATTGATTTTTGCGAACACAAGATTTTTTGTCAACTAATTAATACATAACCTTGTCTTATGTGTGCTTCTATTTAAGGACACTTTATTTAATATACATTATTCATTTATTAACGTTGAACTCACGATCAACATCACTATGAAGCATTCCTGAATAAAGCACATCTAACACACACTTTCTCCGTAAGGCACCTCACAGCCTTCTTGTGCTCAGGAACACTAAACAGTACTACAGCATTACACCTGGGGGCCATTTAAAACAGAAATCATTAACAAGAAGCACAAAAATATGAAAAAACGTGGCACCAAATACACCATGAAAATGGTACTTGTTTACAGCATGAGAACTGAAACAAAAAGACATGAACAGAAGCTTTTCAAAAGAAGATAGACTAACGGCCAGTAAACATATGAAAAAAATGTTCAACTTCACTAATCATCAGAGAAATGCAAATCAAAACCACAGTGAGACATTACTTAACCCAGGTGAAAATGTTTTTTATCAAAAGTCCCAAAACAATAGATGGTGGTGTGGATGCAGAGAGAAAGGAAACACTTACACATTTTTGGTAGGACTGCAAACTAGTGTAACCTCTATGAAAAATAGTATGGAGATTCCTCAGAGAACTAAAAGAAGACCTAGTATTTGTAATCCCACTACTGGGCTTTTTTATAAAGAAAAAAAGTCATTTTATCAAAAAGACACTTGCACTAGAATGTTTATTGCAGCACAATTCACAATTTCAAAGATGTAGAATCAACCCAAGTGTCCATCAATTCATAAGTGGATTAATAAAATGTGGTATATGTACACCATGGAGTACTACTCAGCCATTAAAAATGAATTAATACATTTTGCAACAGTGTGGATGGAAATGGAGAACATTCTCCTAAATGAAGTACCAGTATCACAAGAATGGAAAAACAAACACCACATGTACTCACTATTAAATTGAAACTAACTGATCAGCACTCATGTGGAAAGATGGAAGTAAAACTCAATGGAAATCTTGCAGGTGGGAGGCGGGAGTAGGAGATGTATGAAATCATACCTAACAGGTACAATGTACACTGTCTGGGTGATAGGCACACTTGTAATTTTGACTCAAGCAGTATAAAAGTAATCCATGTAATCAAAACATTTGTACCCCCATAATATTTTGGAATTAAAAATAAAGAAAAAAAGAAAAAAGAAGAAGAAGCAAAGCATTGCCTTGTTCTGCCTAAGCTGGGAATGTGTGCATCAGGCAACTCAAAGATTTTTTTGTTGTTGTTGTTGTTTTGGTTTTTTTGAGACAGAGACTCACTCTGTTGTCCTGCTAGAGTGCCGTGGCATCAGCCTAGCTCACAGCAACTTCAAACTCCTGGGCTCAAGTGATCCTCCTGCCTCAGCCTCCCGAGTAGCTGGGACTACAGGCATGTGCCACCATGCCCGGCTAATTTTTTCTATTTTTAGTTGTTTGGCTAATTTCTTTCTATTTTTAGTAGAGACGGGTCTCGCTTTTGCTCGGGCTGGTCTGGAACTCCTGAGTTCAAACGATCCACCCGCCTCGGCCTCCCAGAGTGCTAGGATTACAGGCATGAGCCACCGCACCCGGCCCCAAAGTTTTTGATGCTTTGTACATGCACACATCTGAAATGACTTTGAAAGGACCTCAGGTATTGACTTTGAAGTTACAAGTATATTTTAGTGAGTAGGTGAATTCACAAACTCAAAACCTGTGAATAATGAGGATCGATTGTATATTATTTTCTAAGAAGAGGATCCTTAGTTATTGCCGACCCTAAAAAAATGCTGTGATCTTTCACCCCCTAAGGTAAAAATTAAGACCTGGAATAGTTTAAAGTTATTAAAATCTCTGATTCAAGCCAAGCATGTTAAGAATATCAAGACTGAACAGTATCATATCTGTCTTTTGTATAATTGCTTCCACAGTATTTTGGTGGACAGCAATGATCCACACTGATGACTGAGGAACCAACTCAGTAAATACACCCTGAAAGTCATTTAGAAAAGAAAACAAACTTCAAATCTCCCAGTGACCAAATGACCTATTATATTAATGTCACCATTTGACCCCAAAGTTCTGTCAACAGAACATCTACGTTCATTGTAATGATAATAATGATGGAAGATGTTATTCACAATGTTGTATAGAATCATCTTTGTAAATAAATTTAGAGATTATTTTCCCCTGATGTCTAGACAGGGTAAGTGTTTTTATCTGAATCACCTGGGCTGTTTTCATTTTAGAAACACTATAAATCCTACAATGACATTGTTTCCCTGTTTAATGTTCACTGCTAAAAAGCTTAGCCAAATTTATGGTCCAACATCAGCATATGCACATATGTATATATGTACATTACCCTTTTAATTTTATCGTTGGAAGTATTATTTTACTTATGTTCAAATTTTCTCACCTTCTTTACTTTCTTGTATTTTATTTTATTGTACCTTAAATCATCTCTTAAACAAGAATAAGTATACATAAATTCTGCATATATAATTTTTTTATTTGTATTTTAAAATTCTAATGGGAGAATGAGAAGTATGAAAGCATGTTCTCTTTTCCCCTCAAGACGATCTTCTCACTTACCAGTTTTTAACCTTTACTGTGCATTAGAATCATCTAAGAAGATTTTTAAAATCATGATGTACCCCAAAACAATTATATGAGGAGGTGGGAATCAGTTATCAGTATTCTTTAAAGCTCCCCAGGGGTTCTGATACGCAGTCAAAGTTGGGAACCAATTCTCTGACTCTAACGACAGGTTCATAGGTCCAGCCATAAAATTAATGATTATTCCTGGCACCTCAGAGTACTTCAGGCTAACTCTTCCTCTAAGAAATCTAAACCACTATGTAGCTGTGGCATTTTGAAAAATTAGTAAACTGCATTCCTATTTCACTGTGTACAACAACATAAAGATCAAATAAGTCAAAGATTTAAATGTTTAAAATATTGAGTCTGTAAAAGTACTAGAAGAAAATATGGTTACAATTTTGTAAAATTTCACGTGAAAAAGACCTTCGAATAACCATGTCATAAACCCAGAAGCAGGAACAGGAGGATGAATAGATCCTTCTACATAAAAACTGATACAGAATGACATCATTAAATTTGAGCAGGCAGATTATTTCCTATGTTCCCTTTGACTTCACTTCAGTATTAACTTAAGTATCAGAACTGAACATAGGTCATTATTGATACAAAGGGGCTGAGACACCTCATTGTAGTCAAAGAGAATTGTGTCAATTTCTTGGCCTTTCTGTGGCCCAATTTAAAGACAGAAAAATATGGGAGAATAACACAGAGCCAGTTTTAGTCTACACAAAAGGAAAGCATTTTCTCAAGAGTAGGAGAAGGACATTTGGGATCTAAGTGTAAAAGGAGACCTGTACCTCGCTTCTTGTCTGGAACTCCAGGAGGGAGGGTTCTTCACAGGAGTTCCTGTTGGCATCATAGCAGCATAGAACCAACTGAGATGCTCGTATGAAGGAGCTGAGGCAATCCCACAAGTTTTCTGTAATCCTAGAAAGTAACGCGGGAGAAGATGAAATTACCCTGAAAAGTATGCAGCTGTTAAGTTTTGAGAGCTCTATGGCACCTGAAGAGGTCTCGTGGTTGTAACAAGAGGAAACACCAGCAGATGGCAGCAGATGGTTGTAACAACAGGAAACACCAGCTGATGACTACCACATAGTTGGGGAATGCAGCCATTTTAGTGAGGTCAACCACCAGTGGGTGTAATAGCCATCTCAGCAAATGCAAATGTGAACAGAACTCAGCTGAGGGACCAATCACATTGCTCCCACACCCTCAGATGACCCCCAGAATTTACATGCCTCCCTAGGGAGAAATAAAGGGAGAAGAATGGAGGGAATCCTGGGTTGACAAATTTTTAAACTTGAAATGATTGGATTTATAGTGGAGTGAATAAAATTCACCTGTTACCAGGTGAAATAGGAGAGGAGCTGGGGGCAATGCTAGAAATAGTAAATTTGAGGTATTCAAAAACAAAAGAAAATGTTCCTATTTTTTATTTTTTCTATACCTGTGTATAGTTTCAGAAAATGATACATTAGAAATCTCTGCAAAGAGAAAAAAATTATAAACAATGTAAAAAGATAAAAATTATCAAGTAAAAGCAAAAATATAAGCAACATATTTGCCAAACAAGGGTCTAATTTTCTTTTATACAAGAAACTCTTAGTACCTTGAAAAAAAGTTTACTTTTTATTACATAAGGAGAACTATACAATAAGAATTGTGCAATTCATCCACCTGGAATGTCGCCCTATTACTGAACTTTTATAATGGGATAAAGAGAGGAAACAAAATAGTCAAAAGTTCAGCCTTGTATAAAGAAAAACTTACACCTAATTGCCATATTCATCACTGGAAAATTGTTTGACTGAAAGATCTGAATCTACAGCATATTAGTTAAAACTTAGCAAATGATCCTTTCTCTTCCTGTATTGCAGCATCACAGAAGCCACATAGCAGCTGTCCTTTCTTTCTTTGTGCATAGGTCCTGAGGAACTTTGCATGCATATCATTCACTGTTTTAGGGGTTTCCTTCGTTCTACCTAGCTCTCCCTCTTCCTCCCCATTAACAAGCAGTATTAGCCAAGAAGATCAAACTACATGAAAAGGATAACACCTTCAAAGCCACTACCCTGTATTCCAGGCTTTAGCACATTATTTCTAAATGGCATCACAGAACTCTAGATATTTTCAATTTAGGATAATTAGTAAACATTAACAATTGTTTCTAGCTGGGCATGATGACATGCACCTCCCAGCTGCTTGGGAGGCTAAGGCAGGAAGATCACCTGATCCCAGGAATTCAAGGCTATAGTGTGCTAAGATCTCACCTGTGAATAGCCATTGCATTCCAGGCTGGGCAATATAGCAAGACTCTGACTCTAAAAATAAATTAATTAATTAATTTAAAAAATTGGAAAATTTTTTTTTTTTTATCTTGTGTGTGTGATGACTTCTTTACGTACAGTAAACTTAGAGATTACAGCAAGGTAGAAGGAAAAAAAAGCACCATTTGTTGTTTCCCAACTGAAATGGTCAACGTTTTGCTGCATTTTCCCTAGTCTACAATACCTCGTTTTAAAACAAAATTTATGTTTTTCATTTTCAAACTTTTTATTTTTATGTCACAACAAAGGTTTTTCCTGAGAACTTCAAACTTTCCTTAGGTATCTTTTTTAATGATGTAGATGGATAATTTACACTAATATTTTTCACTATTATGACAGTTTCTTTCTACTTCTGACTTAAAGTATTGTGGAAATTGGTGTTTTTTGTACATTTTTTTAACAAGAAATAGTTCTTCAGGGAAGTTACCCAGCAGAGGAAGTTTACTTATTTAAGGGTCTTAATTTATTTAGCCAAACTTTCTTTCCAAAAGAGATCAATTTATCTACCATTTGAAATATAAAAGCATGTTACTAGTTCAATGTTCCTTTCAACCACACTGGGTGTGTCCTTTTGTTTTAATGTTTCAATTTTGTAAATTAAATGGTATCTTGTTATTGTTTCATTTTTAATGATACAATTTTTTCTTGAATTTGCTAGACATTTGTATGAAATATTTGTTAACCTGTCCTTTCCTATATCCCTGACTCTATACTCAACCAAACTCACTCAGTTACATTTTTATTGAGCATATATTTTGTGTCAGACATTGTGGTAGGTATTGGGAACACATTAATGAAACTAACTTACAGTTCTCTCAGTATGTAATGCTTTTACTGGGACTTTGCAAATGCTATTTTTGCTATCTGTAATGTCCTTTCTTCTCTGGATAACTTCTACTTTGCTTGTTGTGCCTTAGCATAGATGCCATTACTTTTAGAAATTCAATATATGTGTATTCTCTGAATGCCCATGGAATCTGCCCTTTCTCTATCATAGGTATTATCAATTTGAATTATATTTTCATGTTTACTTCTCTGTCTCCTCTACAAAATGAGAAGCTCCTTCAGAACAGTGTTCCATATTTACATTTGTGTAAACACTATCTAAAAATGTTTGACACATAGTAACCAACTAATAAACATCTATTTTCATGTTGAATGAATGAATTACTATTCATGCAAGTTGCTCATTTTACCTATTAGTGTCTGCATGTGTGTGTGAGAGACAATTTCCAGTTCATTTTCCCTTCTACTTCTTGTTTTCTTAGAAATATTAATTTTATTATATTTGATAGAATCTATCAGCATATCTTTTTAATTAGTTTGACATATTTTAATAATAAATACAATAGATATTTCTTGCTAGAAAGATTCAAATACCACAGAAGGATCCAAAGTAAAATGTAGACATGTTCTCACCCTCCTCTCATGTAACCATTATTAAGTTTTTGTGTATTTTTCCAAATATTTTTCATGCACATATACAAAATATCAAACATGTTCCTTATTTCTTTCAAATAAATGAGACAGTACTATGAATACTGTGTTCAGTAACTTGCTTTTGTTCCTTAATCTTGGTCATGCATATTTAGGAATGGTATTTTCTGGTCATGACTGCACATTTGCACTCATTCTTCAAACTACTGAATCCTATCATTATGAATTTACCATAATTTATTTCTCCAGTTGCCCATCAAACATTTAACTGGTGTGAGTAGTGGTGAGGAGTTGTGGAAAAACAACGTGTGCTTTTTGTTAGCATAAGCTTCTTGCTGACTCTTGCCCATTAAAAGGATACTCTAGTGTTTAATGTTGCTACTAAGAATGTTCCTTCCCATGATAGATGTTATTTATTTACACATAAAAACACTTCCTGACAGCTGTTTTCCAACATTTAAATAAATCACAACATCCAGAATCATGCAGACATAAGGCACCAGCACAGCTCTCAGCAGCAATGCCAACCTAACCCACTGGCATTAGTTAGAACGCCTGACTTTTAGGCCACAGCATTAATTGTAATCTCATGACAATAAGAAAACATCAGCTAAAATACATTAAATACATTCAGTATGCATTACATGTCTATGAATCACAATTCAGTTTTACTAAGTGAACCAAGAGAAATTAGCTCGGTCCCCTTTAAGAGAACACAACATTGACTGATTTCATTGCGCTGGGTAAATCTGTCACGACATGCCTTTCATTCATGATTAGCACATCTCATGTTGCCACAGTGGGATTCTTTTTGGCTTCTGGGTCTGTTCATCAGTCCCATGAAATTGATGGCTTGACAGAACTGAGGACAAGGAAAAGAAAACTCTGAAGTCAATGAGCAGTGTGTTGGAGTCCTTTATGTAAGCGATGACACTACCCACTGAGGCAGGCTCCAGCTTCCCCAAGGCCAGCACCAACAGTCGAGGAAGAATACCTGTTTGCGGATGTGTTTTTATGTATGTATGGGGAGGGGTAATTTAAAGGCAAGACCTATGAGATGTTACCAATCATTTCTTTCTTTTTTTTTTGTTTGTTTGTTTTTGTTTTTTAGACAGAGTCTCACTCTGTTGCCCATGCTAGAGTGCTGTGGCGTCAGCCTAGCTCACAGCAACCTCAAACTCCTGGGCTCAAGCAATCCTTCTGCCTCAGCCTCCGTAGTAGCTGGGATTACAGGCATGCACCACCATGCCCGGCTAATTTTTTCTATATATTTTTAGCTTTCCATATAATTTCTTTCTATTTTTAGTAGAGACGGGGTCTCACTCTTGCTGAGGCTGGTCTCGAACTCCAGACCTCGAGCAATCCACCCGCCTCGGCCTCCCAGAGTGCTAGGATTACAGGTGTGAGCCACCGCGCCCGGCCTATTTCTTTTTAAAAATGGTTAAGAAATTTAAACTTCAAGAAATGGCAGATTCTTCAATCCCAAGTTCCATCCTTTGCATGTGGCCTCTACAAGGTGATTGTTCTTACAATTACCCCAACAATAAAGAAGGAAACCCCCAGAGCTAGGATGTGGGGCTAAAGCAGAAGGTGAGCTGTTGTTCTGCACCATCTTCATCTGAAACTCATCTTCCTTTAAGTCTTTGTTCTCCTTGCTTTGCCTCTGAACTTCACCTGTGACCTCCTACTTTCACTGTCTCTTAACTTCAGTGTCCTCCAAGGTTGAAGATCTCAGAGATTTAGAGATTTTTGGTGTCTTTGATGCAGTTGTGTATTTTATTTATGTCGACATCATGCAGTTAGTCACTTTCTGCTGGCAAATCAGACACACCCAAGTTTGGGATCCATGGCTTCTGGTTTTACCTCCTGACCTCCTGACACACTGCTTCCATTTATTATCGGAAGTGTCAGTGGGAGCAAATGCAGACTGGACCGTAAACATGTTTACTTTTCTCACTGGGATCAGAATTGGACGGCTGTAACTTCACAGATGCATCAACCCACTGTTCTGCATCAACATGGTGTCAGGATCTTCACTTTAATCTGTCAGATAGCCAAGATTTAGGGTGATAGTGAAAAATTTGATGAAGGGACCTGAAAATATGAGCTCATACTGTGGCTTGATGCTCAGGCCATGATACATCTTTTTAATTTTTATCAGTGGCAAGAGCACCACTGCTGGGTGGAGAGATCCCTGAGAGGTCACTTTTAGTAATAGTAGTAATAGTGAAAAAGGACTGTCTGGGTAGGTCATATACAGGGGGAACTTTGACATGAGGGGGACTTGGCATTCATCTTGCATTGGTACATGTTATTTTAGTTTCTTATTGATTCTTAGAATTCTCCAGTTCATTATTTTCTGTGTTACTTTGTATATAATTATACCACCTGTAAATAATAATCTTGCATATTCCTTTCTAATAATTATACCTCTTATTTTGGTTTCATATCTTATGGCTTTGATTAGTGTTCCCAGAACAATTAGGTAACAAGGATAATAACATGTATTGTTTTCCACCTGATTTTAATTGGATACTATTAAGAATGAAGTCAGCCATCGATTTGAGATGAATATTGTTATAGAAACAACATATGTTAATGAAATTTCATACGTGAGTTCTAAAAAATATCTTAAAAATAAGATACGTGTAAATTTTTTCTAGGTTTTTTCTGATTTTATTGAAATTGCCAAATTGTTTTTTCCTCTTCTGATCTATATGTAAGAAGCAGTTTACTAATTTCCTTAATACTGAACTAACTTTGTATAATAAATGTGATTTTGAATACAAAATGGGTAAACCAGACCACCCTCGGAGGAATGCTGAATCACTAAACATGGTGTACGTATTTCTGCCCTATAAAAGATTCATATTTAACTATGATCCCAATCAGCAAGTTTCTCTTCCCACTAAAGGGAACAAATTATAACCCTTTCCACTGCTGAAGTAAACAGCAAACAGATTGCTGATTATGCAGAAAGAAGAAAAACAGACATAGGACAGAGCATGCAGATTAGAAAGAAGCCATTCCCTCCATAATACTAAGTAAATAGCAGCCGGCATTTTGCAAAGCACATTAGAAGGAACAGACTGCTGTAGAAATCAATTGATAAAGACTTGTTAACTGAAAGAAAACTTTGAGCAAATATATTAGCAAGCAATTAGAATAGTCTATAAATAGTAGTGAGGACCCCACAACAAAGAAACCACATGGATTGGTGTCCCTTCCTTTTGTGCCCATACTATTCTGGTCTTGTCTCTATTAATCAGTAGCATATCTGATATCAGAAAGGAAATAATGGGACAATAGGACTTAAGCTGGTGTTCTGAGAAGTACTTCAATGGCAATAAACAGAAAGTACCCTGACACTATGTAGTGGCAGAAATTTTGTCTCCAGCTGAGAATCTAGCAAGTAAATGACTATTCTTGGCAAGAGGAGATCTATTTAACTCTCTCTGTATTAAAAGCATAACGATGAAATTCATGAACAGAAAGCATTCTGATCGGGGCCAAAATGCAGCAGATTAACAACACTGAGTAGAGGTGAACAATCATGCAGTTATTGGAGTTTCTCACATAGAGCCAGAACCCTATAGAATGTACTGAGGAGCCAATCTGATAAAAAACAAATGATAAATATTTGGGAAAGGCTATCCTGTAGTGAAAAGATGCTGGGACATAACACCAGAAAGTCCTTGGTCTGAATCTTGGCCAAAATATTTGCTATGTGGCCACAAGCAGTTTTTCTGAGACTATTTTTCTTCATCTATAAAACAGAGATATTAATACCCACCTTGAGAAGATATCAGGATTGCATGAGATATATGTCTATAGCACAAGTCCAACACATGGTAAGGTTTTATTAAGAGATAATTTATTTTATTATTATTGAAGGAAACTTTGTGTAAAACAACAGATAATTAGAATAATATTTAAATGGAAATGGAGACCCTCCCATAAAGAAGGGAAATTCTCATGACAGAATACTGTGGAGCAAGAATAATGTGGAACACAGAAAAAAATATGAATAAAACTTGAGAAAATAGAACTCCAGTATGCATGGAAGTGGGGAGGCTATCCCCTAAGCCCGGGATGGGGAACCTACAGCCTTAAGGCCACATGTGGCCTTCTAGTTCCTTAAGTGCAGCCTTTGACTGAATCCAAATTTTACAGAACAAATCTTTTTATTTTTAGTAACAAATTTTTGCTCATCTTTTATATTTTTATTTTATTTTTAAGTGAACATACTTAAAATACCAAAGAATAAAATAAGTTTCAACGAAATAATCCTCCCAGATTGACCAGCACAATTAGAACATTAATAAGCCATGAATGCTAAATTGATGGCTACACTCATGATTTAGTTCTAGCTTCCCCTGCCTGATTGGCGCCACTACCACACAAGGCTGCTTGGCCAGAGTTTATGGGAGTCGAGTATGCCAGTTTGTTAATCAGCTTAGACAATAGTGCTTAGATAACACTTGTGTTTGAAGTGGAATTTGTGAATAGTTGCACATCTCGACAGTATTTTTTAATTCTGTCTGCTTAATAGCCCATCATATCAAAGAAGACCAAGGGAATGCTGAAGGAAGAAAATCGATTTTTTAATGAGGATTATTATTTTAAGATAATATTGCAATATTATCTTGTTTCTGCTAAAGATAAGATGATTTGCTTGCTTTGTGATACTGAAATATCAACATTAAAGAAATTCAACGCTCATCAGCATTATAACATTCACAAAGACCACTAATATTTCAAACTAGAGGGACAGGAATAAAAGGTCCTATTTCAGAAATTAAAAGATGAAAAGCAAAAGCAAAGACAATTCTTTTAAGCAGCAATAAGACCTGGAAATAATGCCACTGAAGCAACTTATAAAGTAGCTTATATACCCGGGGAAAAAAGAGAAGCTATCCAGTGATGTAGAAATGTGAAAGAATGCATTGTTGAAGTTGTGGGATGCTTAGAACCCAATACCATTTCAAAGTACGAACAATTGCCTCTTTCAAGCAGATCCATAACTATTGATCGGCAGCATGAATTAGCCTTCAACTTAACAGAACAATTTCACACAATACTTTCAAAGAAAATATGTACATTATTCAATCTCTTTGGATGAATCAACTGATAATACTGACTCAACACAGGTTTTATACTTCATTCGGGTCATAACAAAAGATTTTCTTTGCTATGAAGAGTACTCTGAGCACTCTTGTAAACAGAACACGGAGAATAGATATCTTCAACAACTTTCAAGATAAATGTCTTGAAGTTGGACTGAACTTGGTAAATTTAGTAAGTGTATGCACAGACAGTGCACCTTCCATGATAGGAAAACATGAAGGGCTTATTGCACAGATACAAAAAGTATTAACAGATCCATTTCTCCTCCTTGTATCTTGCATCAGCAAAATCTCTGTGCTAAAGCTACTATTTAAGTGACATTTTGCAACAAGTTATAAGTATTGTTAACTATATTCCTGCAAATGCAACATGGCATTATCAATTTCATAACATACTAAAATTTAATGATGAGGTATTCAATGTGGATTTTCCATATCATCCTACAGTGCATTGGCTATTGCAGGGAAAACGATTAGACAAAATTTTATCTCTGTAAGAACAAATAGTTAAATTTTATGAAGAACAGATTCAGCAATGTGAATTATTGAAAGATTTCTGTAGTAATGCAACATTTCTGTGTGATATCATGTCAAATCAAAACAACTTGTATATTTCTTTGCAAGACAAAACTAAGTCTACATATGATATGTGGCAAAAAATCCAAGTATTTTGGAAAAAGCTATCTTTTTTCAAAATAATTCATCTTCAAAGTGAAATTTCAGATGAACATGTTCCCCAGTTAACAAAGGTCATTGATGAACAGAATGATATATGCAAATCATGTGAAGAATACACAGCTGTTATAGACCTATTAATTGAAGAATACAATGAAAGGTTCATTGACTTTGAGAATCATGACATCACACTAAAATTAGCATTTCAGCCTCACCTAGTTGATGTCACCAAGGCACCTAAAGAACTACAGATGGAATTGATTGAACTCTCAGTAGACAACATTTTAAAGTCATTGTTTGATGCTAAGAAAGATCCAATTGAAATATGGAAAAATGCAGTAGAATACCCGTGCCTTCAGCAACAAGCCCACAAAATGCTTTCTTGCTTTTCAACCACTTATTCCTAAGAATCTACATTCTCCCACCTAACCCAAATCAAGATGCCCTTAAGGTCACAAATGACTGATACTCATCTAGAGTATCAACTGAAACTGTGGACCTCCATGCTGCAACCAAATATTCAAATGTTTTCCAACAAAAAGCCAACACAACAAAGTCATTAAAAGGTTATTTAACTTTAAAATTAACAAATAGTTTTTATTTTTTGAAATTATTAAGTATATAGTAGTTATATTTTTAAAAAATAATGTATATTTTTAAGTATACCTAACTGAAGTTTCTTGAATATGGCCTTATTGGTAACAGCTAAATTAATGCGGCCTTCCAACTTAAAAAGGTTCCCCACCCCTGCCATAAGCTCTATTAACTATTAGTCAAAATTAATTTCTTGGGGAGGAAAATGGTAAATTTATATTATCTCATCTCATCTCCTTCCCTTGGACATCAGCTGCCCTGTTTCTTGGGGTTCTAACTCAGGCTGAATTACACTGCCAGCTATGGTGGGTCACCAGCTTGCAATCAGACAACGGATTGTGGGACTTAGCCTCCATAATTGCATGAGACAATTCCTCTCTCTCGCTCCTTTCTCTTTCTCTCTGTCTTTTCTCTATGTGTGTATAAAATATCTATTTTGTTTCTCTGGAGAACCTAATACAATGGGCTAAGTTAAGCCATACTTCTTTTTACAAAATCATGTTTTAACAACACTTATTTTTGCATGGCTAGATCATGCATCTTCATACTTGTCACATTGTATTTTACATGTCTGTTTTAGTGCCTGTGACTCTCATTTGACTGTGACTTCCTTGAAAGCAGGTACAATTTTAACCGTCTTTGTGTTTTTTAGCACCATGTATGGCATACAGAGCTGCCTTAGGGCCACTGCAGAGCTTAGATATTTTTAGAGGCCCCACTCCACATCGTTAGAAGCATATTAAATTTTAGAGGATGCATTATGACTCATTAAAAGGTTATTTTTACTATAAAATTTTAAAGACATTTGTAATTTTGGTTTTTGAAATTTGGCCATGAGCCAAACACTTCATGATTGGCTTTAATTTCTCCTCGGTCTTAGCCTCATAATGTACACTCAGGAATTCTTGCAAAGTGAAATAATCTCAATTACATTTTTTTTCAACTGTCATGAAATGTTAATGAACATGAAACTTAACAACTCATGAGGTTAGAAGGATGTTAATTTTTGTAGCCATTTAACATTGATTACTTTTATTTTTCAGGGTTATTTTCTTTCTTATAATTTGAAGCCAATGATTTTTTTTTTCAGTTCTTAAATATTGTCAATGGCCTTTGAAGAACTCAGAGGCCTAAGAAGCAGGCCTATGGTGTAACATGGATTTATCAGCCCTGATGACATATAGTAGATGGTAAATTGGTATTTGTGGATTAGATAGGTAATTTTGGAGTATACATACACCATTAGGTATGAGCCCAAGCATTAGTATAATTTATAGTGCACCTTTATTTTAATGGTGGTGCCACTAAGCCATTTTATACATAGCAGTGCCTGGCTTTATCCTAATTATTTTAGCAAGTTGGGCAAGAAGCACTCCTAGAACTGAAGGGTTTGGCTGGCTGTACAAGCAGGCCAGCAGCTACGTCATTCCACAGTTCTCATTAGGGGCGACCAATCTGAAAGCAGAGACGCAGAAGTCAGACACCCTCAGGACTTCAGAGAGAGAAGTTAGGCCTCACATACATTGGCGACATTAGAGCCAGGCCATCTTGTGGATTCTCATTAAGGGAAGGAGTATTGAAAAGTGGGCTCACAATCAGCAGATTCCTCTGACTCCCTCTTTCCTAGGTAAGCTGGCTTAACAAATCCTGCTCCCCAAACTCAGTGTGAATGACTATGATTAGCAGATGTTCCTGAGTGCAAGGGGCCATCTGATTCCTCCGATGTTCTAGCAAAATCAACCAATCAATCAATCAAGTAAACAACGACTTTAAATATTTGAGATTTCGAGGTGCTTGTGAGGCATTCTATTTGAATTTCATGTGGGCAGTTAAATAGGAATCTGAGATGTTTAAAATGGGTATCATTGAGGGATTCTCTGCCTGTAGATGACATATGAAGTGAAGGTGATGGTAATAAGCAGTATCACTGAAAGAGAGAGTGCAAACAGAGAAGAGGAAAGGGTACCAGACCAAGCTCTAGGGAAAAAGGTGGAACTAGCAAAGGAGACTGAGAAGGAGTGACCAGAGAAATCGGGAACACCAGCCATTATGAAAATTAAAAACAGAGAGTGTTTTGGGAAATATGTTACTGAGAAGTCAAGAACACTTTTGGCTTTTGTTCACTTATTGATTAATATATGTGAGTTTATTTTAAAAGGTGAATGATGTATCAAAATAACATGTAGCAATAATAACAATTCATAATGGCTAGAGTTTATAAAGTACTTCTCACTTCATCGCAATAATAAGTACATTTTATTATTGAGTGTATTGATTGTATTATGAGTTTAAAGACACTGGATCTCATGAGAGTAACTGATGTTTAATAATAAATTCAACATTTATTCAACAAGTATTGTGATCTTCTGTTATGTAAGGCACATTCTAGACTGTGGATATATCTGTGAATATAACGTCATGATCCTGAACTCATGGTGTTTACTTTCAATGGGTAGTGTACCACAGTTTTCATAATGTCCCACACAGGGCTAGGACGGTTATTTCAGAGGTACAGGGTAGGACGGTTATTTCAGAGGTACAGGGTTTTGACAGCAGAGGGGTCACTTTTTTTAATCTTAATCACTCAGTGGGTTTTTTTTTTTTAGCAATTGAGTAGTGTTAAGTATATTTACATTGTTGTGCAAGAGGCTCACTTTTCTGAATTCTTGCAAATACAATGAATCTAAAAATAATATTAGTTTTATAAGTTTGAGAACATACCACATTAAGTAGGATAGATATACATGATCACTATATGTCTTATAGATGACATATTGAGGGGTTTCAAAAATCTTAACCTGATCTGAGATTTCTTAATATTAGCAATGCTTACCAAAAAGTTAAAAAGCATGAAAATCTGTCCTGTTTGTGTCTAATCAAGTTTTTATTCACTTGGGCATCATGGCATTATTCTATCAGTGAAGTCATTGAAACATATCAGGACTTCCTGATATTCCATACTTTGTTTTATTTTCATGGGTAAAGTTAGTTTTATAACTGCTTTGACAAAACACAAGGTTGCTAAGTTTATGCTTTTTCAAATATTACAGAAAAAAGAAATCTCAATGTATTTAATAGCACATGCTTTATCTTCTTTTTCTTATCCTCTATTCCTCTAGGAATTTATTCCTGTCTAAAATAATCTATGGATGCCATGAAAAAATGTGGCACCCTTATATGTGAAAGAGTCAGATAACATTAGTGTTTGGTTGATTTATCAGTATGTCTGGCAGTTAAAAGATTTGTGTGTGGGTCATTCTGATAGGACATATGTAACATTGATTTTTGTTGCTAGATTCACGCTAACTGGACTTGACTGTATAATCTTGTGTAAGAGCGACTGGCCCTCTGAAAAACTGCTTTGCATTTGTGCTTGTGTTCTGTATAAAATCCATAGTTTGGATTTCTTTACCCTTCAAAATGACTATGATGGGCTCTATGGTTATTATTTTATTCTTTTTTCCCTTCTGTAATTTACATTGGCTGAAGAACACTTTCTTTTTAAGAGCTGACCTTCATTGTTGCCATGGCTGAATCATACTTTAAGCAAGTTCAGTTTTACAGAGAGCTTTTTATTTAATGTCTTCCCTAGCATTTCATAAGGTTAAAGAGGAGCTTAACGATAACCTTCATGTACACCAAGTTGAGTCTGCAGTCATTAGTATATGAGTGTAGATGAATAACTATATTATTTCCACTAAAGAAAAGAGAAAAAAAGAAATTCTACTGAAGCAAGTTTGAGCCAAACCAATGGTTCTCATTGTGGTGATACCAGCCTGTAGGGGGAACTTTCAAAAAGCACGGGGGAATTTTGGGTTATCCTAATGAGAGGGGGTACCACATGTTTTTCATGAGAGAAGTCTAAAGATGCTGTATGTTTTGCATTGTGCAGAGCAGTCCTACCCACCAAGAATTGTTCCACTTTCTACATGACTTTTAAATGTTCTTGTCACTTGAGTAGATGGAAAAAAAAATGTTTATAATCTGAGCCTAGATAAGTACATTGTATTTTTGTGTAGTTTTCACTAAGGTAATTTTCCCAGGAATGCCAATATTAAGCAAATTGTGGGAAGATTTTACTTTGCTTTTTCTGGACTTTAACCAAGATGTGTTTACAATTTTGTAAAATCACGTCCCTGACAGCAATGTCACTTGAGGGGGGTTGAGTAACTCTGTACAACCAATTCAATACACCTGTGTTAATCTGGATTTGGAGCAGTCATATTTCTGGAATTCTATCGGTGCAAATATCTTACTACTTCATTTTGTAGTCACGACTATTTATGCCCTGAAATGCATATTATTTTATTTAAATTTATTTCACTGATTTTTCTTTTATAATATAGTCAGGCACTATTGATTTTTAACAGCTTTCTTGAGGTATAATTGATACACAACGAACTGGACATATTTAATGGGTATAATTTGATGAGTTTGGACATATGCCAACACCTGTGATACTATCACTGGTATTATATTGATCTTTATACTATAAGTAAGATATAGTGCCTAAAATTTGATCTTAGGATGAGAAAGGGAGCATTACAAAACATTTTGTTATAAAAGGGATCATTAGCTAAACACTAGAAGTAATATTTTTTTTGACTTCTGAAACTTACAAGAGAAAGGAAATCATAACATCTCCTCTCTGGAAGGTTTAGATGACGTTAATCTGGACTAAAATTATAGGGACTTTCTGTCTTAGTCTGCGTTGCTATACTGGAATACCTAAACCTGGGTAATTCATAAAGAAAAGAGGATTATTTGGTTCATGGTTCTGTGGACTGTACAAGAAGCAATGCACCAGCATCTGCTTCTGGTGAGGGCTTCAGGAAGCTTCCACCCATGGCAGAAGGCGAAGGGGAGCTGGTGTGTGCAGATCACATGATGAGAGAAGAAGCAAGAGGCAGCGGGAAGGTGCCAGGCTCTTGTTAACAACCAATTCTCTGGGGAACTCTCATGGGAACTAATAGAGTGAGAACTCACTCATTACCTTGAGGACAGCACCAAGCCATTCATGAGGGATCCTCCCCCAAGACCCAAATACCTCCCACTAGACCCAACTCCAACACTGGGGATCAAATTTCACCATGAGACTTGGGCCAAACAAACCACATCCAAACCATAGTACTTTCCCAGTCAGCCATTTTGAAAGCATTGCCTATTTATGTTGGAGATATGTAAACCAGTTATTCACCCTTTAGCATCACTGTCTAGTATAATACAAAGGGCTTTTTCATGACGGTCCTTAGCCTGAGAACCCCTACCCAGGTCCCTTACATCAAATCATAGCCAGGAAGAAACTGCCATTCTGATATAGTGAGTAAACATATCAGAAGCAAAACTCAGCCCTATTTATTCAGTCCCATACCATTCTCTGAATTGTACCTATTCCCTATGTAGCCTCATAGCCCTGCTGCCTCAGACAAGCCAAAAATAGACTTTTCTATAGATATACATTAAATTTCTTTTTGTCAGCAAATTGGTATCATTGATTTGTGAAACCTGCAGTCTGGTTGGCACTCCACTGTACTCCAAGATGGTATTCAAGCCCAGGAAAATTCAGGTAGGCAGTGTACTCTTAGATCCTCTGTCTATACCCTGTCCCCACCCTCCAGAGGCTTCCAGGACCATATACAAATGTGCCCTCTGGTGGTTGATGATTATCTCTTATAATTTTTCAATATAGGCTCAGCTTTTCACTATACTCATTGAACTTTTAATAATCTGAAATGCACATAATAAAAAGTAATAAACTTTGTAAGGTTGTGGTAGCATCCTGGCTAGAAGCAAGAAAGATAAAAAAAAATTACTCTAATGCATCAAGGCACTCTAGTTTCTTCCTTGTTGGAGAATAAAATTTCAACCTCCTATTCACACTTTTACTTTGATATATCTAATACCTTTCCATTACCATTCACAGCACCAGTGATTACCACTTTGCCCAAACATCAGTTAATGTTTGATGATGATTATGATGTTGATGTAGCCAAAATAGAGGCATCCTTGATTATTCCGTCTGTGTCAGATTTTCAGGATATATCTGAATGAGAAAACTAGATCCTTCATTTTTTTTTTTTATTTCAGCTCATCATGGGGGTACAAAAGCTCAGGTTATATACATTGTCCATGTCCCACCCATCCCCGAGTCAGAGCCTCAAGCGTGTCCATTCTCCAGACAGTGCGCCTGGCATTCACCATGTAGTCATACCTCCATCCCCTCCCCCCACCCCCACCTCTCCGAGTCAGCACCTTCAAGCATGACCATTCCCCAGACGGTGTGCAACGCACTCATCATGTAGGCATACATCCATCCCCTCCCCCAACCCCCCATCTCAGTCTGATATCCAATTGGTATTCTTCCCCGATGTGCATTTAGGTGATGATCAGGGAAATCAATTCTCTGGTGAGTACATGTGATGCTTGTTTTTCCATTCTTTGGATACTTCACTTAATCTAATGGGTTTCAACTCTCTCCAGGAGAACCAAAGAGATGTCGTATCACCGTTATTTCTTATAGCTGAGTAATACTCCATGGTATACATATACCACAGCTTACTAATCCATTCGTGGATTGATGGGCATTTGGGTTGTTTCCACATCTTTGCAATTGTGAATTGTGCTGCTATAAACATTCGGGTACAGGTGTCTTTGTTATAGAATGACTTTTGTTCCTTTGGGTAGATGTCCAATAATGGGATTGCTGGATCGAATGGTAGGTCTACTTGAATCTGTTTAAGGTATCTCCATAATGCTTTCCACAGGGGTTGCACTAGTTTGCAGTCCCACCAGCAGTGTATGAGTGTTCCTGTCTCTCCCCATCCACGCCAACATGTGTTGTTTTGGGACTTTTTTATAAAGACCATTCTCACTGGAGTTAAGTGATATCTCATTGTGGTTTTTATTTGCATTTCCCTGATGATTAGGGATGTTGAGCATTTTTTCATATGTTTGTTAGCCATTCTTATATCTTCTTTTGAAAAATTTCTATTCATGTCGTTTGCCCGCTTTTTGATAGGGTTGTTTGATTTTTTCTTGCTGATTTTCCTGAGTTCTAAATAGATTCTTGTTATCAGTCCTTTATCTAATGTGTAGTATGTGAAAATTTTTTCCCATTCTGTAGGCTGTCTGTCTATTTTCATGACTGTTTCTTTGGCTGTGCAGAAGCTTTTTAATTTAACCAGGTCCCATTTGTTTATTTTTGTTGTTGCTGTGATTGCCTTAGGGGTCTTCTTCATAAATTCTTTGCCTAGACCAATGTCTATAAGAGTCTTTCCTACATTTTCTTCTAGAATTCTAATCGTTTCCCATTTAAGGTTTAAATCTGTTATCCACCGTAGATCCTTCATTTTGATTAAATTACCTAATAATCAGTAAATCTGACTCCCCCCACTGCCTTGAAATTATTAGAACTTGTTGTATAACTGAGGAGACACAGACAATATGTTATAAAGATGCTAGCCTTCCCTCTTCTGTATAAATTAGTAATACCAGGATCACCTTCACCCCTTCTCTACTTACGTTTAAAATACCTGACGTGAGGATGAAATTCAGCTGGATTTCATCCTGGCTCTCAGTGGCTTACATTTCTTTATATTTACATTTTTTTCTTTTTATTTATCTTTTTTATAGCAATCACTTCATGTTTTTTATTCCTAAGTGATGTCAATAGCTGGATTCCAGTCAATTGGTTAGAACAGGACGTTTGGTGACAGGTAGATGAGGTCTGCAGAGCCTGAAATCCTGCCCTCAGCAGTTCTTCTCTTGCCTCTTGAGATCCATTATAAGACAAGACCATTTCATAAAGTGTCTTATAATTGTTAAATAATGCCAGAAGTACACATTTAAATGTTCAAAGAGCTAAAATAAATCTTTCATCCATATGGACATAATTAGAATGATACATTTTTATGTCTATTCAATTCCCTTAGATACATTTGCCATATTTCCCAATAGAAAAAAAAAACTCAAATCCTATGAAATCTGGCAGGGAGTTCCCAAAGGACATTCTGCTGCCTCCTTTAAAAGCATCAAACATTGGAGAAGCTTCTAGCCATCCATGCTCTGAGACTAACGCCATTGCTGCTCCACATCTTTGTGTTTCCCCTCATAACAGAGGATTCCAAAGTAATGGAGAGGTCTCAGTAAATTAGCATTCTTTTATGATCAATTTTAATTAATCATTTAAGAAAGGCAATGTATACTACATACATCATATGGAAGAATTCATCACAGTGTCACTTGCTTATAATAAAAAATAACCCTTATCATCATAAAAGCTCCTTAAGATGGAGGAGGGAAAGCTATAAAAAGAGACTGGATGGAGAAAAAAGGAAAAGAGACGGATGGAAAGAAAATGGATGATAAAGACAGGGAGGCATTGTAATATTTAAATGCTAACAGTGTGCCTATCTTTGTTCACTTATCATGCTTGACAGTGCAAATGAACAACAGAGTGAAGAAAGGCATGGTATGTTAAATTATTATGGATATGTCAGATAAGCAGTTTGTCTGATGTTTCTATCTCTGCTGGAAGGCTGGCTTAAAACTGTGTGACCTATTCTTTAGAGTCAAAGATAAACTCCAGCAATTGTGTAATTTCCTCCCACTCTGATAGCAATAAATATGTTCATATTTTTTCCAACTAATCCTCCTTGTTGGGTGATAACGTAAGGCTGCATCCATATGACATGCAAGGATTCAAGATGTCTGGACAAGTATCCAGCCCTCTGCAAAACTGTCAGCCCCTTGGGTCATGTTATCAGGGACTGTTTAAGATTAAACAAGTTTGTTGCAAGTTAACACAAGAATAAATCCACAAACCTGGATCCTCTAAGGTAGTGGTGCCAATCCTTTATTGCACAAAAAAATTGTAAGGGAAAGTTTTTTAAAGTGCTGATATGCAGGCATGATTGAAGACATATTACATCATTCTCTCTGGATATGGCATCTGGGCATCAGCATGTTTTTTAAGAGCTTCTGAAGTTATTCTAAAAGTGTAAACAGATTTGAGAACTATTGTCTTAAAGATTTTGAGAATGATAAGTGTGTTAAAATCTGGTCAGATTTCAAACAGATCTCAGATTTCCTAAATTTTACAGAGCATTTTGAGTGACTCAGAGATTGAGTCAAAAATATGTTTAGACAGACCAATAATGAATACAGAGATTCAATCAGTAACCAAAAACCTCCCAACAGACAAAAAAACAGGACCTAATGGCTTCACTGGTGAATTCTAATAAACATCTAAAGAATAATTAATGCCAATCCTTCTCAAACTCTTCCAAAAGGTTGAACAGGATGGATACTTCCAAACTCACTTTACAAGGCCAACGTTACCCTGAGGCCAAAACCAGACAAAGATACAATAAGAAAAAAATTACAGGCCAATATTCCTGATAGACATAGATGTAAAAAGTCTCAACAAAATGCTAGCAAACTGAATTCAACAGCAATGTAAAGGATCATGCACCATGATCAAGGAGGATTTATCCCAAGGATGCAAGGATGGCTTAACACATGCAAATCAATAAACATAATATACCACATTAACAGAATGAACAATAAAAATCATATGATCATCTCAATAGGTGCAAAAACATTGAAAACATTAAATTCCCTTTCATGTTAAAATTTTTTGACAAATTAGGACTAGAAGGAATATACCTCAACATAATGAAGGCCATATATGAAAGCCTACAACTAACATCATACTCAGTGGTGAAAAGTGACAAGTTTTTCCACTAAGATCAGGAACAAGACAAGGATGCCCAATACTACTACTTCTAATCAATACAGTGCTGGAAGTAGTGGCCAGAGCAATCAGGACACTTCCTTTCCAAATAGGAAAGGAAGAAATAAAATTGTCTCTGTTTGCAGATGCCATGAACTTATATATAGAAAACCCTAAAGACTCCACCAAAAACTGTTGGAACTAATAAACAAATAAGTAAAGTTTCAGGATACAAAATCAACATTTAAAAATTAGTTGCTTTCCTCTACACTAACAACAAATTATCCAAAAAATAAATTAAGAAAATAATTTCATTTGCAATAGCATCCAAAACAAAAATAAAGTACTATGGAATAAATTTAATGAAGGAGGCAAAAGATCTGTACAATGAAAACTATACAACATTGATGAAAGAAATTGAAGAAGACACAAATAAATGGGAAGATACCCTGTGCTCATGAATTGGAAGAATTATTGATGTCAAAATGTCTATACTACCCAAACCAATGCAATTCCTATCAAAATTCTAATGACATTTTTCACAGACATAGAAAAAAGAATCCTAAAATTCATATGGAACATAAAAGACCCTGAATAGCCAAAGCAATCTTGAGAAAAAAGAACAAACCTGAAGGCTTCTTACTACCTGGTTGCAAAATATATTACAAAGCCATAATAATCAAAACAGTAGGATACTACCATAAAAATAGACATATAGACCAATGGAACACAAAAGGGAGCCAAGAAAAAAATCCAAGCATTTATGGCCAATTGATCTTGGCAAAGATGCTAAGAACACATAATGGGGAAAGAATAGTCTCTTCAATAAATGGTGTTGACACAACTGAATATCCACATGCTGAATAATAAAATTGGACCTTTATCTCACACCATATACAAAAATCAATTCAAAATGAATTAAAACCTTAAATATAAGAGCTGAAACTGGAAAACTGCTAGGAAAAAAACATACAGAAAAAGCTTCTTGACATTGGTTTTTGGATATGAACCCCAAAACACAGGCAACAAAAGAAAAAATACATGAATGGGATTCCATCAAACTAAAAGTCTTCTGCACAACACAGGAAACAATCCTGTGACAAAGTAGCCTACGGAATGGGGGAAAATATTTGCAAACCATACATCTGATAAGGAGTTAATATCAAAAATATATAAGGAATTCAAACAACTCAATAGCAAGAAAATGAATAAGCTGGTTTAAAAATAGGCAAAAGACCTGAATCGACATTTATCAAAAGAAGACATACAAATGGCCAACAGGTATATGAAAAAAATGTTCAACATTACTGATCACCAAGAAAATGCAAATTAAAACCACAATAAGATAGCACCCCATACTTGTTAGAATGGCTATTGTCAAAAAGACTAAAGATATAGGTTTGTTATTCAGCCTGATTACGGCAATCATTTTGCAGTGTATACATATATCAAAACATCATATCATACACCTTAAATCTATACAATTTTTATTTGTCAATTATTCTTCAATAATGGTGGAAAAATATGTTAAAAATTGAGACATTAAAAAATCAAAGAGCAAAAGTAGAGGGATCATGAAAGAAACACCTGTGAACATAGGACATTGAGCTCAATTCAGCAAATGATTATCTGAGCACCTACTAAGTGTAGCAGGTTCTATTTTGGTTGAATGATAAACAGTCATAAATAAAAATAAATAAATGATCTCACTAGATAGGATGATTTTACCAAGGATAGTGACCAACATTTACATACACCTCCTTAAGATATGATGAAATGAGCACAGTGTATGTCATGGGCAATGTAGACAGGAAAATATTTTGGGAATAAGAATCTTCAACCCTTGGCCAGACACGGTGGCTCATGCCTATAATCCTAGCACTCTGGGAGGCCAAGGTGGGAGGATCGCTTGAGGTCAGGAGTTCAAGACCAGCCTGAACAAGATTGAGACTCCGTCTCTACTAAAAATAGAAAAAATTAGCTGGGCACCCAGAGGCGTGCATCTGTAGTTCCAACTACTCAGGAAGCTGAAGCAGGAGGATCACGTGAGTCCAGGAGTTTGAGGTTGCTGTGAGCTAAGCTGATGCCACGGCACTCTAGCCTGGGCAACAGAATGAGACTCTGTCTCAAAAAAAAAAAAATCTTCAACCCTTAAATGGAAACTACTGAAGATTGTGACTCTTCTGCACTGGAATGTTTAAAAGTCAAGTAGAAGCACATCTGTCTGACAGAGTCACAAAGTGTTACAACTTTACCATCATATGATTTTGATGTGGTTTCTACTCCCAAGTTTCTTCAATTTCCCCGAGTTCCCCAATTATCTACTACTACCTCCTTATTTATTAAGCAAAGAGGAAATTCTACTTGCTAAGTCTGAATCAGGGTTCTGGACTCTTATCCTTCTTTGCGCTTCATGATATTATCATGTACATTTAGCACTGATCTAGAGCTAGTGGGTTTGTTGCTGTTATTCATTTTCACCTAGAAGAATGCATACAAATAGAATGAAATAATATTTTAAAAGTTGCTTGAAGAACTTAATCTATAGTTTATGTCACCTACAAATTAAAGAAGCTTTCATGAGATATATCGGTAAAACTTGAATTGCAACTGGGGCATATTTTTTGTCTCTACTTTTTAAGGAATTAAAAGGACCTTAGTCATTATTAATATATTTCCAAATGAAAGAGGGTGTAGATGTTCCATTGGATCTTATTATGTGCTTTTTTCTCATTATTCACTCTTTCAGAAAATATATATTGTGCTACTACTGTGTGCAAGAAACTATTAGATGCTGAAAACACCACCAAGAAAAAATTATCTAGTGAAGACAAATAGACTGTAAACATATAAATAAGTAATGCTGTCTGCAAACAAGTCCCATGATTAAAATTAATCAGGGTGCAGGGATAGACGGTCAGGGGTTGCAATTGTATTTTAGGTGGACAAAGACAGCCTCTGTGAGAATATCACCTTGGGCATAATCCTGAAGAAATAAGGAGGCAAACACTTTTCTACTAGATATCTCAGAGGAATAGCTAGAGGACACAGCAAGAATAAAGACGAAGCAGGAGAGTACTTGGTGTATCGGAGAAATTGTGAGAAGGGATAAAGCTGGAGAAGTGGATGTGGTGGAGGTGGCGGGATAACTCTCTTCTCCAACATACTCCCACATGATAAAATCAGCCCTCTTCTTCTGTCCTCTGAAGCTGACTCCAGCCCCTATAAGTAGGTATTTGAGAAGGACTTAGAGCTACTAATTTTAATATGGCAAAATCTGAATAGTAGGATTCATGTATTAGTCAGGGGCCTGGCAAGAAACAAAGCACAGTCTCTACTCGGATGGTTAGGAGGAATTACAGAAGGGAATATTTACAGAGGAGTGGGCACCCAGAGGCTAGGGCAGTAGGAAACCACCACCTGAAGGGTAAGGGAAAGAAATGATGTTACAAAAGTCTAGGCGGAACTGCAGCCATGAAAGCGGGGTCATTCAACAGCAGCTGCAGTTGAGGATTAGGCAGCCCCTGCCAGATTGGAGGGCCAGAGGGAAAGAAGTAGAGTATGCAACGCCCAGCCCCTCTCTGCTCCCACCCTCCTGTTTCCTGTCAGTGCCCCCCATTGGCCCAGTCCACCTAGAAGCCAGAAGGCCAGGAGCCCTGGTAATTTACTCTATATGGCTCCACATTCTCAGGAGAAGAGTAGAAAGTGGACTTGGGTTAGGGAGAGAGGCAAATAGAGAAACACTAGCACACTCTATAAGACTATATTTCATTTATATTTTATTGGGATTTTAGTCCAGAAGCAATTATAGCAGCAATAGTTAAAAAGTAAACATGTAAATACATTACAACTGGTAAAGAGTCAATAAGATATTCTTCTATTCATTAAAAATTCAAATGGCTATGAAGTTTCAAAGCAATTTAGACATTTTTAATCTACCACCCCAAAGACGGGGTTTGTGTACACGTACAGGCCATTGTTTTAAAACTGTACATTTATCTACGTCTATGATATTGTCTTGAGGGTTTGAAGAAATTGCTATTCTGTACAAGTGAGTAGTCTCAGACATTACTTGCTGATCTTTATTCCAGACCTCAAGTACTTTTTGGAGGGCCATATGCATGCAACTGTGCCTCATTCTTGTTATCTAACAAGAAGCCATATCTCTGATTATTCCGTGGCAGACAATGATCTCTGCACATTTCCCACTAGCCTTCAAGGCTGCTGTGTTTGCCTGAAGCCTTGGAGCTTGGCGTCAAAATTCCATTTTCAAAATGCTCATTTGGAGGCTATTGAACATCAGAGATGATGTCAATTTACACATGTTCACAATAGTCACTAGAGAGAGTTGGTTGATAAGGATGTGAAGTGAATTGTACAATTATATCTTAGGCTGTGATTTCAACAAGACAGCATAGAACTTGCCTTGGCAAAAAATCATTGAAAACGTTATCTGTTCTTCTAACTCTAAGACTATTCTAATACTCTTCTTATATTTTACAAGCCTTTACATGGATGTTAATTCAGTTGATTTGCTGAACTGTTTATTATCAATGGAGGTTCTCTTTGTGCATTATTTAATGATGCAGGATAAGAAATGATGCAGGATAAGAAAAGAAGGTGAATTGTTCCTTTTTTTCCAGAGTTAAAGAACAGCTGAGATGAGGACACTTCCTTCCCAGTAACAGGGCCAATATTACCGGCAGACATTCCTGGAGTTAGGAGTCATCAGTACATTCTGGCCACTCTGTGTTAAGTAATGGACCTCCCCATTCCGGGGTATAAAAGCAGAGAAAAGAACAGCTAAATGAGAAAATTGGAATTGAATGACAACTTAGTCTTTATCAACCTGCTTTCAAAGATAATGTTAAAGAATCCACAGAACATTTGAAGCAGAAAAGACTTGTTGATAGAAAAGACCCAATGGTCTTGACTACCCCAAAAAAGAATTTTAGAGCTAGAAGAAAACAGTGAGTGTCACTAATGCCCCTCACTTCACTAGAAAGGACACTGGAGCTGGTAGAGATTGAGCACCTGGTTTATATACCACAAAGGTAATTGATATTAAAACCAATCTAAGTTCAGCCTTCCTAGAAGCAGAGCCTGAGAGGGATTCAGAGGCATGGAATTTACTAAGGGAGTGCTCTCAGGAGACACCTGTACCTGAATGAGGGATGCAGGAAAAGAGAAAGAGCCCAGCAAGAATGTGGTCACAGGTAAGGCTAGCTTTGGCCTGATCCATGAGGGTACTGGAGCATAAAGCACACTGCAGAATTGACCCCAACTCAAGGCAAAGGGGTTGCACTGTTGCATGCACAGGTGATTGGATATAGGTCACCTGGAGGTGGGCGACAGGCATAAGCTCCTGAGTGAGGCAGCCTTCAGGGCAACTGTGAGCCATTTGCAGCTGACTAGGAAATTGAGGGGTGGTGTACCAACCCAGTAATGGAATTCTGGGCAGGGCACCAACAGCATCTTCCAAGGAGTCAAAATGTGAACTCAGGTCTCCAGATTCCTGCAAACCTCCTTTATAGTATATCATGTTGTCCAAAGCATACTTTTTTTTTTCTCCTAGTCATCATACCTTCACTCAACTTCTAATGTTTTCTTCCCTCTCATGCATTATAATAAGTAATAACAGCAAGCAAGATAAAACAAGTTGAACCAAATTCATTTCCTCCTGCCCCTTCGTTTCTTCAGCTGCTAAGATTTGTAAGAAGTGTTGTTCAGTGTCCCTGATGACATCAGGGCACTGTTTTGGCATGCTGCACTATTTTGCATCCTTGTATAAGTATGGATTTTGGGATTGTGTCAATAATGATAAATCTCAAATTCACTTTCTCGGTCTAGGGGCCCAATCTCCTACTTCTTCCTTAACAGAAGGCATTGAACAAAGTATTTAGACCAAACAAATCCACTTAAAAACAACATACTGAAATTGCAAGGATAATGAAAATAAAAAACTAGACCACAGGGAAAGATTCAAATAATCACACACCTTAAATAGCAGAAGTCTGTGAATTCATGCCAGCAGGCCTAAGTAGGTCACCTAATCGGTTGTTTACTGTGCTGTTGGATATGAAGCATGATAAAGTAAGTAGGGAAGAAACAGTGTGAACTCCATCTCCATAACAACAGAGAAGAGAACAATTGTAAGAGACCCTGGCCAGCCACCTCCACAAAAGCAGTTTTAACCTCGGAGCAATGAGGAGTGACATAGCAAACTACTGCTGATGTCTGAACAACACAGGGCATCCAGCCAGGTAAAAACTTTTCCTTTTCAGAGGACTGAAGACTTTGATCCATGGACAAATTTGCTGAACCAGCTGAAACCTCGAAGGAACCAAGCTAACTGGCACAAAAATAATGTAAGACAATAGAATGAGAATTTTAAAAGTGATGTAGGCTGGGCACGGTGGCTCACGCCTATAATCCTAGCCCTCTGGGAGGCCGAGGCAGGTGGATCACTCGAGGTCAGGAGTTCAAGACCAGCCTGAGCGAGACCCCGTCTCTACTAAAAATAGAAATAAATTTTCTGGACAACTAAAAATATATTTAGAAAAAATTAGCCGGGCATGGTGGCGCATGCCTGTAGTCCCAGCTGCTCGGGAGGCTGAGGCAGTAGGATCGCTTAAGCCCAGGAGTTTGAGGTTGCTGTGAGCTAGGCTGATGCCATGGCACTCACTCTAGCCCGGGCAACAAAGTGAGACTCTGTCTCAAAAAAAATATATAAATAAATAAATAAAAGTGATTTAATTGCAATATATACTATATTAAAAATGAGTCAAGATATACTAGCATATATTAAGAGATTTGGTGCATTGTCAAGATCTGTATTATCAAGGATGCATTTTGTCTTAGACCTGGTACTATAAATGGTAACTTGATATTAAGGTCTATATAATACTTTGAAATTAGCTTTTCTCTTCTTTATCTTACTGAAATATAAAAATATTGAACTGAATTAAACCTTTAACTCCAGACTGGGTGCGGTGGCTCACGTCTACGATCCTAGCACTCTGGGAGACCAAGGCGGGAGGGGGAGGATCACTTGAGGGCAGAAGTTCAAGACCAGCCTGAGCAAGAGCAGGACCCCATCTCTACCGAAAAATAGAAAAAAAATGAGTTGGGCAACTGTAAAATAGAAAAAAAAAAAAACTAGCCAGGCATGGTGGCGTGCGGCTGTAATCCCAGCTACTCAGAAGGCTGAGGCAGGAGGATCGCTTGAGCCCAGGAGTTTGAGGTTGCTGTGATGATGCCACAGTACTCCAGCCCAGGTGACAGAGCGAGACTCTGTCTCAAAAAAAACAAAACAAAATAAAACATCTTTAACTCCATTTTTCCAAGTCATGATTATTTTTCCTAGATATTTTCAATAGTTCTCTTCAACAAACTTTGCAGATCAATCTAGATAATTGTTCCACATTTATTTTTTTAAATGCACAGAGGAACTTGTTTGGGCAATTTGTATATAGAGATTTTTGCCAGAGGATTAAAAATTGTATATTTTTTGCATGAAGTCACCCATTGTGTCCAACTAATCTTCTTTTTAGAAAGTATGACCCTGGAACATTTGAACTTTGTCTTTCATTTTACATTTCTGTACATTGCCAGAGAACTTGGGAATTCTCTGAGAAATTTTGAGTCTGGATTTTTTTTTTTACCAATAAAGAATATATCTGAAAGGATTTCTAGTAGCAAATCCAACATAACCAACATAATTATATCTCAGCCCCTAATAAATTCTTCTCAAAAGGATTCAAACTTCTGGAAATCACCTTCTCTCCTTCCCTCCAATTCCAGTTCTTTATTCTTTGAACTTCTTTAGGCAGGAAAGTTCCATTGTATTGAGCAGCAGGGACTGGACATCTCCAGCTCCAGACAAGTTCTACAGACTGTCAATAAAACAGTTTGCAAAGGAGTGGAAATTGTCATTCAAGAAAACTTCCCTGGCTTGGGTGGACATAGCCAGAGTGGATTTGGATGTCTGTCTCCCAAGTCAAAATTTATGCCAGGAAGGCACTCAATAAATCTATTTGTAAATTCATTCTAAACACTTAATGAATTTATTCCCAACATCTGGAACACTACTCATTTCATTTTATTCTTTGCAACATATCTAATTAAATTAAAAAATCATAATTTTAGGGCAGCCTGTTGCGAAGAGGTTTGCTTTAATGTAATCAGTCTTTAGAAGAGGCCTGTTCTTGGTCACCTTTATTGCCCTTCCAAGAACGTCAAGGCATTACCTGGAGTGGTTAAGAGCACAGCTGGTGATGCTGGGTTGGAAGCCCAGCTTATCCCCCGATCCCTATCACTAGCTAGGTATAAATTTGGTGGATTGCTGAAACTTCCAAAGTATTGGCTTCCCTATCTTTAAAAGGGAGGTCATAACAACAGTAATTACCTTGCTGGGCACTACTGCAGATCTGATGAATTCATGTGAGCAATGCCCTTTTCCGTGTACCTGACGCAGTATATGGCCAACAAATGAGTGCTTTTTACCATGTCTGAAAAGGAAGCAGTGTAATACTTGTACTCTGCAGTGCTCTGTTAACAAAATGTAACTGTAAACCTAAAGTTAAATGGAAATGCTCCTATCCATGAAGACTTTTGATATTAGAAGATAAAATTGATTCTATTTCCTTACATAAAACCCTTCAATGATTCCCCATAACTTTGCCCAAATTGTGCAAACCTCTTGTTACAATATACAAATCCTCTCATCTCCCTCCCCCGCCCCCACTCCATATTTCCCCAGCTTTATCTACTATGACTCCGAGCTTGAATAGATGCATCAGTCACATGACACTACTCACAGCACCCTCCTCCCCCAAATATGCCATGCTGCCCACCCTGTCCATGCCCCTGAGCCTTTGTCCCAGCTGTTCCCTCTGTCCGGGAGGCCCTCTCTCCCTTCCTTTACCTTCTGCCAAACTTGAGCTCTTCCTTCATGACCCAGCTCAAGCATCTTTTTTTCTAGGTAGTCTTTGCAGATGCTTCCCATTCCCTGAAAAGTAATCACTCTTTCCTTTGTACTCAATTCAATAATCATACAAGAAATTACACAGCTGCCTCCATTAAGCTATGTGCTTACTGACAACAGGCATGGACTTTGTCCTGTTTGTTATTTCCCCGCCATAGAACACTCTGCTTGACTCATGGACCTGCTTAACCTTTGTTTTAATGAATGAATTTATGACCAAGTGTATTCATTGACATTTTCTACCAGTTATCACCATTTCCATCAATCCACCTTGATCCAAACCATCATTGCCTCCTAGCTGGTTTCTCTGCATCCATCTGACCTTCCACAGTTTAGTCCTAACAAAGCAGTCAGACTGATACTTGATATGCTCCAACAGCTTCTCAACACTTTTAAAGCAAAGCCTAAAGTCGTTACAGTGTCCTCCACGCATGAGTGATCAGGACGCCATTGCCTCATGAATCTCATTCCCTCCAATTCTCCTCTGCTACATCATTCCATCCACACTGGCCTCCTTTTAAGTCCTTGAACACGCCAAGCATACACTTGCCTCAGGGCCTTTGCACTTGTAATTCTCACTGCCTGGCAAGCTCTTCACGTGCACATCTGCACATCAACCTCCTCACTTCATTTTGGTCTCTGCTCCAATATAAATTTATTATAGATCCCTCTCTGGTCACTCCATATAAAATAACCCCAGCAACAACAATCATGCCCCAGCTAACCCCAATCCCTTTATCCTTTATTTTTTCCCTAATGCTCATATCCATCCATATTACTTATTTATATGTGATTTATTTGCTTCTGCATTTACTTATTACTTGTCTTTCTTACTTGTATATAAGCATTTGATAAGTATGTGTTGAATAAATTAATATTATATATAACATTATTCTCATTATAGGATAATATTCTCTTCTTCTTAGTTAATTAACAATTTTGATTTACCTTCTGCCATCCTTATTACTTTTCCTTTTTTCATTAACAGGGAAAACTTGGAGTGAGACAAAGTTGAGAAATGTATGAAAGTTGAAGAGCCATACTTAGGTTATTCTGTTGATAGCATAAAGGCAGGGGCCCTTAGGAAACATTGTAAAGTGGGCAATTGGTCTTTGAGCCTCAGTTTTTTATTCCTATGTACATCACCTCCCCTACTCATACTATATGCCTTTTTCATTTTAAGAGGTCAGTACTTTGTATTCTTTCTCTTCAATTTGGTATTCTTAGTGAACCACATTCCAATTACTGGCCCTTCCTTCTATATTAGACACTTGAAGAAAGACTTCTCACTTTCTTCTTACTATAGAGACTTCTCTGAGGAAGAATCAAAAACTCATGCATGCCAAATCCTGAGAGGATTTGAATTTTGCCAGGGATTAAAGTCTTAAAATAGAAAACTGAAATTCTGCTGTGGATTATGAAACATCAACAGGAATGAGCAGGAGCTAAAATTTTTTATGTTAGGCTTGTTAACCCTGAAATCATGCTTCTAGGAGATGATCTTCCCAGTGCTAGGTACTAGGCAAAACAGAAAACTAGCTTTCTCAAGAGTTGAGACCTAGCTTTTCTTAAGTACCTAGAAGTGTCAAGCATATAGTGGGTACTATGTAGACATATTATTTCTTTACTTTAGGGAAAAGATTTTTATGAGTCAGAGGAAATCCAACTTTAGAGAAAAATTTTACAAGATTTCTACAATTATGGTTATAAATATGATTTTAAATAGCTTCCCTATTTTTCCCATCATTTTCATTGTCTTTTCGTTGTCCAGAATTCCTAGCAATTTTCTATGTATGTAGATCATAATAAAATGGCACCTTTTTTTTTTTTCTGAGACAGAATCTCACTGTTTTGCCCAGGCTAGAGTGCAATGGCATCATCATAGCTCACAGCAACCTCAAACTCCTGGGCTCAAGCAATCCTCCTGCCTCAGCTTCCCAAATAGCTGGGACTACAGGCATGTGCCACCTCACCCAACTAATTTTTCTATTTTTTGTAGAGACAGGGTCTCTCTCTTGCTCAGGCTGGTCTCAAACTCCTGACCTCAAGCAATCCTCCTGTTTCAGCTTCCCAGAGGATCCAAGGATTACAGGCGTGAGCCACCGTGCCCAGCCTTCATAAGGCAATTTTGTAGAATTTTTGAAAGTACTTCCACACGATAACCTCAAGTTTTTCTTGGGCCTCATCTAGGGCAGTTGAGTGATTTGTCCAAGGTCACAGAGCTGGTTAGTTGCAAAAGATGGATGAATCATACCTGAGGACCATGCAGGAGGGCTTTTGGTGCTGTATCATCCTCATATGCAAGGATGCTGTTACTGACTTAGCATCAGCAGGACTCACATTTTGAGTTGCTTTTTCAATAACAATGATGGATTTGCTTTGATCCACCCACAAATCCCTAGCTTCATTATGACCTGCAGAATAAGGTTTTCTTTTTTAAAAAAAATGCAATTAATTATGGAAGATCAGCAATTACATAAGATCCAGAAGTGGCCAAGTGTTTTGATCCTCTACAATAAGCTGCTCTAACCAACTAATATAAACAGAAACCTGGCATGCAGAGCAGCCATCTGCAGAGCACCAGGAAATTGGTTTCAGGAATACCTATCCAATTAGAAGGGCTTGACCAACAGTCCTAACAGGTGTTTGGATTTAGTTTTGATAGTTGTGTTTGTTGTTGCTAATGTTTTTAATGTTTTACTGTATTTTTATTACACCAAGTCTTCTAGAGGAAGGGCAAAGATTTTCTTAAAATAATTAATAAATAATGAAATTGTCTTATAAATATTTAATGACTGAATCTGATTAAGTCAAAATTACATGTATTTACTGTATGTTTTTAAAATAATCATTTTATTACTTTCAAACTCTAATCTAGTGAGGACGCCAAGAAAATAGTTGAATGCTAAGGAAATAGGGGAACTGAGTCAGAAAAGCTAAATCAGTGTTAAAAAAACTCCTGATAAAATCACTGAACAAGCCAGAGATACAATGTCTTTTTCCTTTTCAAATCCTTCCTTTATACTTGCTATTCGTTAACACGGGGCACTGCTGTCAAATTAGCCATTGTGGATTATGAATGCTACGGTCAGGTTGAATTAAATTCTTATTAGGCCTTCATCTGGATATTTGTGTTGTATGTCTTCAGTTCTCTGAAGTTGTTCTTAAATAACAACTTCTGTAATTTGGGGAGGTAGGAATGAAAATGGTCCCAAACATGTCTTTATTTTAGGCAGTGAACTTATACATAAGACATACTGTGTTCTCAAGCAGTACATTATAACCAAAATATAACTTTCCTGTTTGTTCGGTAACATATTAATGAATTCTCAAAATGCAAGGATCACACAGAATATTTGGAGGGGATATATTAATGCTAATACTTAATAAATAGCTACACGCTTTTCTGTAAACTACTTTATCCCTTTTACATTAAGAAATCAGGAGAAGGTAAACAGGCTATAGACGCAATAATTTCTTGATCCTTGGCAAGAGATAATTTCAAAATAAGCCACTCTGTTCTTTTCTTACTCCCATGGTACTTAATTTATATATCAACTGTCATATGCATTGGAACCTCTTTAGGAGATGATATTTGGAGGTAACTTGGCATTGAATGAAACAGTGTTTTGCAAAGTGTGTTCCATGGAACAACAGCATCAAAATCAGATGCAGGGATTATTAAAGTGCATATTTCTGAGTCCCAGCCTAAGCTTCCTGAGTCACATTTTCCAAGGCTGGAACCCAGCAACCTGTGTTTTTAATAAGCCCCCAAGTGATTCACATGTTAGGGAATTACTGACATGCCAGAGACTAATTTATAACTCTCATCCAGTTCACTGCCCTAGAGAGTGTAAAAAAGGAAAAGATTGGATTAAAAGAAACTTCTCAAGCATTAGGAGAGCAGTGGCTAGTGTAGCAAGAGCCTACACCATGTAGTCATAGTACAAATATAAAGTAAGGAAACCCTTTCTATAAAGTATTATTAAAAACATATGCCTCCTGGTATACAATACTTTGGTGACAAGGAAAAAAATGAAAATGCTAAAGTTAGTACAGAATAAAGCAATTGAACATTGATCACACATACCAGAGATCACTTCCTTACACAGTTTCATAAGTTTTGCTCTGTGTATAGCATGAGTCCACATGAATGTCTTTTAATCATTGTCAATTTTTAAAATTTGCTTACTGAATTTTTAATTGAAAATACTAGCTGTGAAAATAATTAATGTCTAATTGGGAAAATTCACTAGATTACATCTTGAGTTAAGATAACATGAAAACTTAGTCTGAGTTAAGATGCATATAAATACTGTGCACAAAAATAAACAAAGCAAGATGAATGAAAAAGAGAGAAAAGGAGATTGAAAGAGGTATAGATGAAAATAGATGAGTAACTTTTCTAGGAAACATATACTTCACATAGACCTGGCAAATGGTTTCATTGTAATGTTATCCAAGAATAAACAAGCCTCTTGAAATATTTTCCACAATGGAATTACACAAAAGAAAAAGTATGTGTGTGCACATGGGAGTGGCAGTGGCCAGAAGGCATCTAAGAAAATGAAATACTTTGCTAGCTGTAAGCACTGACTAAAATAAAATCTTGGTACTTATGAGTTTCACATTCATGGTTTAGACTATTGTAGAGTGGTCCAGGTTCCTGGTATGCAGTAATCTGTAATTTCTATGAGGCAAGTTTCAATTGCACGTGTTGAAAGGCCAAGGTGCCAGACAGAGTCCCCCAGTCTGTCTGAGCACTGGAGCAGCAGCCCTGCAATGGCAATGTGATGGTTGTCACAGGTGTGCCATAGTACTTACACAGGGACACAAACTGCACGACCTCCCCTAACATCTGAAAGCTAGCTTTTAGAGCTGATGATAGACGTAGAGAAAAATTCAAAAAGTCAGAGAAACAGATGGTTCTTTGTGCAAAAGCAGAATTTTAAAATTAAAGAATGGCACCTCAGTTTATGCACCGTACAGAAGAGCACAGCATGCCGGTTAAGCATGTGAACTTTGGAGTCAGAATCCTTGGTTTTAATCAAACCGATTTCTGATAAATTCCCAGTAGTATTTACCTCAATTATTTCACGTGTAAAATGAGGATAATGATAGTGTATTTCTCAAAGGCTTATTATGAGGATTTAAGTGAGTTAATATTTATAAAGGGCTTATTACAGTGCCAGGCACATGGTGTTATATCAGTGTTTATTCAAATAAATTCAGATAGAAATTAGTATGAATGTTTCAGGACATGTTCCAGGACATGTTCCAGCCCAGGACAGCAATAACTTATCAAGTTAGAGGGAAAGTCTTATCAACAGCTGAAAAGACAAATTGCGTAGGAGGCCTGTGTACCTTGATCAATGTGACTTCCCAAAACCCAGGAGTGAATAGACAATATTGTTATTGTGATTCTGAGAGATTTTTCAGGAAGCACCCTCTCTGAAGAGCAAACATACATTGTATTTTATATGAGCTGATAAAGACGGTCAATGATTTCAATGGGGAAAAGCTTTATGTGCCAACAGAATATGAAAAGAACTTCATGTTAATACTCAAATGATAAAAAGTGCATATATCTGTCTTTAGGATGCATAGACGATTTATATTCCTGAAGCAACATTATCTACGAGACAGACATATTGTCTTGATCTTCCTCTTTTTGCTTTGTCAAGGGTATTACTTGGCACTTGACAAATAAATGAATGTAACCATAATCATAACTTGACAGTATATAGTCCATTTCCTCAGGAAGCTGTATAAGCATAAAGCATACATTCTCATCCTCTGTCCTGCCAGCAAGTCAGTGAAGCTGGCCTTCAAATAGGACTCTGGTGCATTCCAATTTACAGGCAAACATTACTTATTGTTGAGAATGCTCTCTGAAGATGAAGAATGTAGATCCTGTGCTATTAGAAAGAATAAAGCAGATTTCAAAGAATGGTGATATCACCCAGCAAAACTGCTATCATTAGACTGAAATAAATGGGAGCAATTCAATTAAACTCACAGTCTGAAAGGTAATTTAAAGGCCTCTTTCTCCAGATTGGTGTGTATAAATGCTCAATTTTTATTCTTAACTTTGCTAGGATTAGTAACTTCAATACATAATAGAGGTGGCAGCTAAACACTTCATTTGTTCGGGGCAGAATCTTGCTACAGCTCTACTCTCATAACCCACTGCGCCTCCACGTCCAACTGCAATTTCCCTCTTAAGCAACTCACCTTAAGGTAATTATTTCTCTGCAGTTGTGTTTAAATCCCAGTTTTAACAGGTCCATGTGGCAGGTTCTAAAAAATATATATAACTTGAGATATAAATGATACATGGTGGCTGATCTCATTTATCTTCTTCGTCACGTTATCTTACTGCTCTTTACAAGGAAAATTAAATGTTGTGTGAGATCAGTCACCCCAGATTTCCCTCAGCAGTCAAGGGGTGCATGTGGTGGCTGTTCCTTCTCTTCTCTGGGACTAAAATACTTTCAGGAGAATATTCTGAGTGACATACAGTTGGGAAATGATTCAAGCTCTAATCCCTGGCTAAATTCTCATTATCATCTGTATGCAGGAGCAGGGCCCAATAGTTGTCCTCTCAACCAGCTGTCGGCCACCTACCTGGCTCCACTATGGCTGCTTGAAAGACCAAAATGGCAGTTGAGGTCATCCTGTCCTTCAAGGTTTACATAAAATTAAAAGTGAAATTGAATGTCTTCCCTCTGTTCCTGAGAATTTCTGGGGCCTATATCTTCCTCAGGAAGATCTAATTCTGTAGGAATTTTCTCAGTTTCCTATAGATTCTAAGACATATCTAGTAGCCATTCTCTTCCTTCTGCTCTGTGAAGGTCCACATAGGAAACCGAGGCCCTTTCTCTGATTTAGCCCAACAGTTTCATGAAAAGTAATCATGTCTAGCACTAAAGGTTTGCAGCAACAGGATTTTTTGTTTTATTTAATTTGGCATGTTTACATTTTAATATAGACAATTAGACACCGCTCGGCTTCCTATGTTTTAGAAGGCTCTCTCACCTCTCAGGCCCCCTTTATTTATTATGCACAGCATTTAGTTCACTGTCCCCTACTCAGTCCCAGACTTGACACTGTATGTCTGAAAATCCTGCTAAAATCAGGGTTCTCTGCTCTAAGTCTCATTTACCAGCAGCACAAAAGAACTACTGGACGGTTTGAGGTTTAGAATTTTTTTTTCCCATGCTAATCTCTGTATATGTTTCCCTGACCATCCTTCCTCTCCTATATATATTCAGACTGAGAGATTTACAACAGGAGTAGTAAATCATGCCAGTTAGGGCCATTTGGACTAAAAAGGTGCTTTGGATATTTTAACTTAACTGTCAAGTCTGGTAAAAAAAAATATTGAGGTGGTCGAAAATGAGTTGAGTCAAACAGCTGACTGGGTCTTCCTTCCTTCCATAACCACTAAAACCAGTTTACAAAAAAAAAAAAAAAAATTCCAGTTTGCAGAAGAGGAGGAAATCTGGGTCATTTGAATTTATATCTATAATTTTAAAACTTCCAAGTCCCTGCAAGAGTATTACTGTTTATGTATGTCTCTAAATGCATACACCCCAGAATTTAGTTATTGTTTCATATATCTTTGTGAATTGAACTTCAGTCTCTACTCAAATAGCTAAAATAGAAGCTGCATTGTGTGCAAATATAATCAAGTATTCAAGATTACAGATAAATTAAATGTCTTATACCCTATCTTTGTTCAGGCTATGGCCAAGAAAATGGGATCACAAAAACACTGGCAAAAATATTATCTCTCTAGTTCTGGTCCTATTTCCTTGATAAAAAATTCAGGGCTCACAATTTCATCCTAAATAATTCTGGGATGTCAAGTCTCACTTTTGTTTTCAGCAACTATCAGACAGGGGCCATTTTTCCCCTCTCCTGCTCAGGCCCTGCTCCATGGAACAACGTCTGCACTGAGGAGTCTGATGCTAGAACCAAAGGTACCATGATTTGTGTTGGGATCCTTGCTTGCTCCATCATCTCTCCCTGTTCAGACATCTGTCATTTGTCCTGAGATGTACTCCTCGCATCTTTAGTAAACTTTTGTGACATGATTGACAAGTCAGGTTTATTGCTTGATGCATTTTCTATCTTGCTGTGATTTTAGTAAAGCAGCTCTTCTTTTTTTATTCTCACATGTAATCTCCTTTCTCTGAAATGTATAGTAACTTAGATGGAGATGCAGGTGTAGGTGCTGTTCTCACCTCCAGCTGGCCCACTGCTTCTCCTCCTCCTTATTTAGGAAAGTCCTGTGCAGAAGTCCCCAGAGATACTTCCCACATGACTTTAAAGATGTCCAAATCTTGAATTAGTACAGCAAGGCTCAAGTTGTGAACCCAACTTCAATAGATTTATCAACAGGTGCATAGGAGAGGGCAGAATGGAAGCTGGAGACACATTTTTCACTTGTTTTTAGGTCCCCAAATTTCTAGTTCTTGGAAAGAAGAAAACTTGACCTTCCTTCCTACTTTCTTTCCTTCCTTCCTTCCTCCTTTCCTTCCTCCCTTCCTTCCTTCCTCCCTTCCTCCCTCCCTCCCTTCCTTCCTTCCTATTACCTTCCTTCCTTTCTTCCTCTCCCCTTCCTTTATTGCTTTCTCTTGATTGCTTATGCTTTAGGATACTGGCTTTTACATGCTGCCTCCAAAAGGTGGAGATAGGTCCAAAATAAACTAGATCAGGAATAAAAGGCACTAAGTCAGGATTAAAACTCTGGACTTGAGAAACACAGAGGGTCTTCAGAAACAACTTTCCTATTGTTTCAGTTCATAACTAACAGCCTCACAGTAGAGCCACCCAATAAGAAATCCTTATGTTTGAAACCATATGTTAGTGATCAATGACTCATCACTATTTTTGTAATTTCCACATTAGAATCCCCTGTCTCATTCAAATGTAATTAAAGGATAAATAAATAAATAAAAATAACATCTGTGTAGAATGTTTTTAACCCCTTAAAATTACTCCAGAAATACACGATGGCATTTTACTCATACTATTGCTTGGATGATAAGCCAGAGACTCAAATTATCTTCCTCCTCACTCCTTTGCCTCTGACAGCAGGAGTGAAATCCTCTGAGAACAGTGAGCATCTGGCATGCTGCCCTGCTTGAGGTTAGAGTGGATCCTTAACTGTCAGGTGCTGGCTGATGGAGCTTGAAGATGCTAGCTAAGATTTTTGGACAAATGAAAAAGTAATCTGATATACACTTTTCTCATATTTTTTGTATAAATTTATGGGGTATAAGTGTAATTTTGTTACATGGATAGATTGTGTACTGGTGAAGTCAGGGCTTTTAAGGTATTTGTTACCCAAATAATGTCCCATATTACCCATTAAGTAATTTTTCATCATCTACCCTCCTTCCGAGTCTCAGTTGTCTATCATTCCACACTTTATGTCCATGTGTACACATTATTTAGCTCCCACTTATAAGTGAGAATATGCAATATTTGACTTTCTGTGACTGATTTGTTTCACTTAAGATAATTGCCTCCAACTCCATCCATGTTGCTGCAAAAGACAGGATTTCTTTTTCATGGCAGAATAGTATTCCATTGTGTACATATACCACATTATCTTTATCCTCACCATCTGTTGATAGACACTTAGGTTGATCCCATAACTTTACTATTGTGAATAGTGTTGCAATAAATATAATGGGTACAGGTATCTTTTTGATATAATAATTTTTTTTTCCTTTGGGTAGATACTCAGTAATGGGATTGCTGGCTCAGTTGGTGGTTCTTTCTTTATTTCTTTGAGAAATCTCCATACTGTTTTCCATAGAGGTTGTACTAATTTACATTCCCACCAACAGTGTAAAGGCAGTCTTTTTTCTCCACATCCTCGACAACATCTCTTATTTTCTGTCTTTTTAGTAATAGCCATTCTGGTTGGTGTAAGATGACATCTCATTGTGGTTTTGATTTGCATTTCTCTTATGATTAGTAATGTTGAGTGTTTTTTCATATGTCTGTTGGCCATTTGTATGTCTTCTTTTGAAAAATGTCTATGCATGTCCTTTGCCCACTTTTTAATAGGATTATTTGGGTTTTATTGTTGTTGAGTTGTTTGAATTCCTTGTAAATTCTGGATATTAGTCCCCTGTCAGACACATAGTTAGCAAATATTTTCTCCCATTTTTCAGGTTGTCTGTTCACTCTGTTGATTATTATTATTTTATTATTATTATTATTTTTTTTTTTTGCTGTACACAAGCCTTTTAGTTTAATTAAGTCCCATTTGTCTATACTTGTTTTTATTGCCTGTGCTTTTAGGTCTTAGTCATGAATTCTTTGTCTAGACCAATATCCAGAACAGTTTTCCCTAGGTTTTTCCCTAGAATTTCTATAGTTTCAGGTCTTACATGTAAGTCTTTGATCCATCCATCTTGAGTTGATTTTCTTATATGGTGAGAGACAGGTATCCTGTTTCATTCTTCTGCATGTGACAATCCAACTTACCCAGCACCATTTGTTAAATAGGGTGTCCTTTCCCTAGTTTATGTTCTGGTCAATTTCATCAAAGATCAGTTGGCTGTAAATATGTGGCTTTATTTCTTGGTTTCTGTTCTATTTACCTATATGTCTATTTTTATACCAGTACCATGCTGTTTTGGTTACTATCGCCTTATAATTTGAAGTCAGGTTATGTGATACCTCCAGCTTTGTTGTTTTGGCTTAGGATTGCTTTGACTATTTAGACTCTTTTTTGGTTCCATATGAATTTTAGGATTGTTTTCTCACATGTTTTAAATTACTTCCTTTAATTCTTTTAGGCCTTACCCCCAATCATATGTCTCTTTTGATCTACTTTACAGAGAGTTTTTCATCATAAATTCTTTTGATCAACTGTCAACAAGCCCCTGTCAAATGAACCCATAGACTAAGCCTTGATTACCTTTAGCATCATAGCCTAAAATAAAATGGCAGGTAGAGGAAGTTGCCTAGAACCAATTTTCAAACTGCTTCATACAACTTCAGCATCATTGCACGACTGTTTAAACCACTGAAGTTATAAAGGAAGTTACCTGTGTGTTGCTGTAATGTATCTATATTTCTCCTTTATTGTCAATGTTCATTGCAGATGTTTTAAAATAACTGCATTTTAGAATTATAACAATGTTTATGATTTTATTTCTTTTTTTTTTTGTCTGTTTTTATCTTGGCAATCTGACCAGTGTGGTCTCTGAACATTTATAATATTCTTGCTTTTCTTTTTAGAGTCCTAAGAAACTACAATAGAGTCTGTGTCTATACACACCAAAGTAAGTGATAGATTAAAAGACAAATATTATCAGATGTTTGAACAGCTTGTTTACTTGTGCCAAAATGAACTGATTAAATGGTTGTGCTCTTTAAAAGAAAAAAAAAATAGAGAGCCATACTAAAAAAGTTGAGAGAGTAATGAAACCATCCTTAAAAATCAAGTGAAACCAAGGGACTAAAACTTTGCTAGAGGTCTAAGCTTGACAAGATACAGCTATAGTTAAGAATTAACCAGCTTCTGCCTCTAGCCTGCTTCCCTATAATTGCTTACTGTTTAGAGGTTTGGTCACAAGATTTATAACTTCCTTTAATTGCTTATGTAGCTAACACTTCTATTATAAAACCTAAGACTGACTTTTACAATGTTTTCCAGACCCTGCATTCCCATGGAACCACTGGCACCGTGGAACTAACTCAATCGGTCCTATGGCCCCCGTAAGGAATTGGCTCAGTGCAAGAATGCAATTTCTACATTCCTATGATTTCACCCTCGACCCAACCAATCAGCAGTACCAATTCCCCAAGTCCCCTGCCTACCAAATTTCCCTTAAAACCCCCAGCCTAGAGCTTCTCAGGGAGAGGGATTTGAGAAATTCCTCCCATCTCTGCGTTTGGCTGCCTAATGACTAATAAACTCTTTCTCTGCTGCATCCCTGCTATCTCTGTGCATTTGCTTTTCCTGTGCAGTGGGCAAAAAGAACCTCATAGGGAAATAACAGTAATGGAGAAAGGACTCAGTTTACACTTCCTAGTATTGCTATATATACATAGGCAATGTTGAATGTGTCAAAAGATGATTTCTATGTAACATTTTAAAAATGTTAATCTAGGGATTATTCAGGAGGCAAAGAATTATTTTCTCCACATTGTGCGCTTTTGTCAATGTAATTAAAATTGATTGCTTCCTATTTACCTAATGTGACTAATAATTTAAGGAGTCCAATAATAATTATTTCTTCTATATGTAATTCCTGGATAACTCTGAGAAATTATTTATAAGTTGTTAATTCAAGATACTTAAATAAAATATCAAGAGTGATGCAAGTATTTCAGTTCTGGTATATATTTATATCTGTATCTAGAGATGGAGATAGACACACACAGTCACACACACACACATCGGCTTTTTCGGTAATCATGAGATGCGAGAGATGGGCAGTGTGTTCTGCTTCAGTGTGTAGGCAATAAGATGCATACAAACTTTAAAGTCCTGAGGAAATCTGAGATTTCTGATTAATATTCATGATAATTCTTTCTTTCCTAAGCCCATTAGCTCACTTTTCCATAATGCATCATTTCAGAGTGACATCTATAAAAGTGTTTCATGCCAGTTTTTTCCCTCTAAAATTCTTATGCCTTATCCCATCTGGCTTTGCAAATACATAAAGTATATGTGTTGCATCACATTATTTAAAGCAGCTTCCAATGACATTCACTGATTGCAAGCGTGGCTTAACTGTTCCAACATCAGATGCAAATTGTTACTTTAATTCTCCTTGGATCAAGCCACCCATCTTTGGGTCTGACTGTTGCTTGTCATCATCTGTGGAGCAGTCTGCTCTACTTTTCTCCCGTCTGTTCAGGCTTAGGCAAGCTTACTGTTGAGCAATTGCATTCCTTGCTATTGCCAAAACAGGTTTTATTTTATGTAATTTTACACAGCTGAACTGCTCCCCTGACAGTAGCCACCCCACTAGATCCAAGCTCATCAAACTCACTGTAATAGCAACGGAGGAGATATAGCCAAGACTCCTTTAAGTGTTGATGTCAGGAAACAAAGAAGCAAACCCTCAGAGTACATGTTTCTGTTTGTTTACCATCCAGGACTAGATGACCAATTCAGAAAAAGTGGAGTACTGCATGATCCTCTATGATTTTAATTCAGCGAAATCTAAACTGACATTAGGAAGATAATCTTAACTCTAAATGCCATATATCTAGCCATGCTTGGGAACTATAAAGTAGTAATGTTTTTCAGGACATGCAAACCTCTTGGTTAATATAAATTTAAGATGAGCTTGTGTCCTTTTTTTTTTCCTTTGACAGAGGACAAAAGTGACTGCTCACTTTTTGCATTAAAGTTTGCAGCTTTCAAAATGATTTGGTAATATCTACGCATCCAAAATTGGGGAATAAAATATTTTAGGAATTTAGCAAATGACTAGCAATTTTGAGAGAACACATTGATGTATGGATACTCTATTGTACTTATGATATTTGAAGGGAGAAAGATGGGGCAATCTTGTTCTCATCTCTATGACTGGAAAAGAGGCTCTCTATTATTCCTTTTTTTTCTCTTAACAAGAAAATGTGAGAAGCCTGAGACACTAGATAAAAATATGATATTGTTATTTGTGAAATATTCTTTCCTTTATGTCTATATCACATCTGAAAATGATGATACTGCAAATGTCATTTTATATTTTATCTTATATTTTATACTTAAATGCTCATGTTATTTTGATCTAATAAAAACATAATTCAGAAAAATAAATCAATGACAATATACATTTCATCAAAATGAACACGTAATACTTTACATAATGCAATAACTTTCTGGTAGACCACAGAAAGACATAATATTCCCACGGGCACAGATTAATATTCTTAGGGGAAATGCTCACATAACTGGTAGGCAACACAAAGAAACATGACAAGGATGCTCTTGGGGAAGAGAATATCCAGAATTGTGTGGTCTTACCCACTTTTTTTTTTGGCCTATTTTACTCAGAGGAAGTGAGCTAAAATGGTTCTGATGTACCCAATACATTATTCATTAACAGTGAGCACTTTATCTCTATCTCTGCCAAAGCAGAACTAACCAATCTGCCTACTGTTCCTTGCTGTACCTTTGTAAGGGAATAAAAGCAAAGTATTCATCAGTCCTGTAAAGAAAGTCTATGAAAGAGAAATAAGACATAATATAAAGTTATTGGAAGGCTGGTAATAAAATTGATTATTGACATTAAATAAAAGAAGCTTAGCATGTACAAATTAATATGTAGAAGTTATGTTGGAGTAAGGAAGTGGATAACTCTATTACACTATGGCTCAATGTGGCACAGATGGCTAGTGTCCAACAAAATTTTACACTACCCTTCCACATGGAAGATTCAGTGCGGTGAGCTATTGACTCACCAAGGAACTACATTTCCCAGACTCCCCTTATAGCCAAGAACCATGTGACTAGTTCTCACCACTGGATGTAGGCAGATATGTATGTCATGCCCATCCTTCGATTTAAAAAATAAATAAATAAATTCTCCATCAGGTCTTTCTCTTTGACCTAAGAGCCCCCAGGGGATGTTAAAACCACAAGAAGGCGGGCACCTGGGTCCCCTCTATTTGGGACTTATGTGGAAGAGGCTTTCTGCTCACCAGGAACACTCATGTAGAATTGTTAAGATTGGGAGAAATAAACTTTTATTACATTAAAATGCTGAATTTAGGGTTTAATGGTTACATCAACTAACATTACCCTATCTTACATGGTCAGATATTAGTCCATCAGCACATGAAGATAAGTTGGTAGAAAGAAGTCAACACCTCAATAATTCTACCCTACAAAGACATCAGTGTAAGGAAGACATAATAAACAGAAGATAAACTATCTTACTTTGAGAAACATGTAATTAAATAGAGAAGCAATAAAGGTAAAAGTGCAGTTAATATACATGTCATCATATGAGGAAAATGCTAAAGACACGTGACACTTAAATGTGAGTTCATGAAAACCTTTGTCTTTTTTGAAAATAGATTCTTAACTCATGCTTTCTATGGTATGAAGAATTGTAATCTTGGACTTGATGTCCAGTTGCCTGACCTAGGCTTGCACCAGATACTACACGCTGTCCTCAGGATCACTAATGGAAGAACCTGGATTCCTATTACGTGAATCAGCCCTCCCAGCTATTGGAACACTGAATTTGCCCTGACTACTGTGATTAGTCTTCCAGCCCTCAAAGTGTTATTAATTTGGCCACTTTGTCACAATCTGGCTTTCCATCCCCAAAAAGATTATTGTGGTCATCTAACCACACCAAAACACAGAACACTGGTCTCTTTGTCATTCTCTGAATATCACCATCCTGCTTTTCTCACATTTTCTGCAGACATCATTGCAGGAAAAGTCACCTACAATCTCCAGTATCTAGAGCAAAATCTTTACTAAAGAATCTAATAAAGAACAATTGGAAAGACAAGAGTAAAATTGATGCATAAAAGGACATGACTTCTGTGTTTTGAATTATGAAGATTAAGCACCTAATTACATATATAATTATTACTGGTTATTTATACATTTATAACCAGTAATAATTACTGTCTTCCTTGCAGGATCTCTCTTTGGTTCCTCAGGTTTCTGCTTTAATTTTTTTTTTTTTTCTTGTAAATATCCTTGGAAACAATTCAGCTCAGGTCTCCTTTAACCTATCAATCTATAATTCCACAGAGGCTCCCTCCTTTCATACAGGCCCCAAATTCCCCCCACAAGGCTTTTGAGGACCCAAAACATGCTCAGGGCTCCCTGGGGTTAGTCTGGCAAAGGAGAGAGAGAGAAGCTATTTGAAATGTAAGAGGCAAAGTGGAAGCAATGCTTTACATAGTGAAAAGGAGGGCCGTCACCCCATCCTCCCTACCCTGCTCTGCTCTTCCTTTTTCCCCATAGGATTGATCACATTTTATCGTATCACAACATGCTATTTTATTGTCTCTTCCTCAGCTGGAAGGTTAACATTATAACATAGGTTATATATAACAAGGTTAACATTATAAGTTACATATATAACTGATATATCCTAGCTCTCAAGCGTGCAGACTTTGCTTAGCACATAGTAGGACTCAATAAATATTTCCCAAAAGAATAAATGGCTAACTGTCAAAGCAAGTACCATTCACCTCACCATAATTTTAAGAATGGGCCAATTGTATTCCCAAGGGCTAGGTCTATTCTAGTTTTACCAAGACTAATGTGGTAAGGTATTTATTGTTGTCTCTTTGTGTTCTTCCCCCACCTCTTATTCAACACAAAAGGAAAACTTTGTCATTCTTGCTTTATGGAACTTGGCTCATGAGAAGGCAACAAAAGCCTGTAGTGCATGGCTTGGCTTGTCATTTGAAAATACATCAGGGCCATTGAAGAGAGTAGGCCAGGTGCCCTGGAGGTGAAGGTCAGAGGAAGCACAGCCTTAAGAGGCCACATGGTGGAGCAAAGCCCAGAGTCCTCAGAGTGAGAAGTGGACTGAGGTCTGCAGGTCCCATATGAGCAATGACAGAGGACATCTAAACAGTGGCTTGGCACCTCTTAAAACACTGAAACACTGGCACAGCATAAAAAGGAAGGATAACCAAATGTGAAGTTTTCATAGAAGAATAAAGTAATGAAATTAGAAATAACAACTACCCACTCATTAGGAAATTCCTAAAGGCAAAGAGGATTAGAGAAGAAATGTGGAAGAGAGATTGGACCTACGTTGACTTGCCGGGTGTTCATCCTTATAGATTTCATTCCCCATATTCTCAGGGCCAAGAGAAGGGTGGGTAGAGGGGCAGAGCAGGGATTCACTCAGATTCTTCTAAAAGACTGAATCTTAATCAAAGAGAACTTTCTTCTTTGCTAAAATATCCTCTCATTAGTAAATTTCTCCATATTTCTCCATGTGCACCCTCCCTTTGCACACTTTGGGTTCCTTTGTCATCCACAAAACTTTGTGTAATCCCCTGATTAGCACTAGGGAGATATGGGTAGGCCTTTCTCTAGGGGTTCTCTCTCTCTCAGCAGTGAGAGCTTGAGGACAGGGGCCATATTTGTTCTGCTCTGTATCCCCAACAGCTGTTCACTCATAAAATATTTATGGAGCACCCGCTATGTGCCAGAACCTATGCTAGGTACTGAAGAAGCAATGGCAAACAAGACTGGCAAGATCTCTAGCCTTCTGGAAATTAAATTCTACAAAGAATAAAGAAAAACATTAAATTATTTTAAATTACAATAATTTCTATGATATTAAAAAAAGAGACAAAAATAGAGAATAGCAGAGGAGGGCCTTCTTTAGGTTGGATAATCAAGGCAAATCTCTTCGGGAGGGGGTGATTAAGCTGAGATTTGAAGGAAAAGAAAGAGCCTCTATACAAAAGGGGGTATGCATGCACGTGGGGTAGGGGGCACATTAAAGTAGAAGAAAGAGCATGTGCAAAGGCTCTGAATCAGGTCAGACTTGGTGTATTCATGTAATTAAAGGCCAGTGAGTGTGAACGCAGTGAGTGAGAGCATGGCATGGGTTGAGGTGGGGAGGTAGACAGTCTTGGAAACCCTGGTAAGGAGCTTGGACTTTATTCAAAGCACAAATGAAGAACATTGCAGTGTTATAAGCAAGAAAGTGATGTTGGTCAATTTGGATTTTGAGAAGAGCACTTTTGTGAGAGGAATAGATTTGTATGGGGGACAGATTTAGGAAGTTGTTTAAATATTCCCAATGAGAGTTGTTGAAGATTTGGACCAAGATGAAGGCAACAGAGATGGAGAGATGGCAGATCCAAGATATATTTTAACAATTAACTTTGCAGAATATACGGAATGCCTGAGTGTACACATTGCGAGAGAGTATGGAATTCAGCAGGAATCTCAGGCTTAAGAAACTGTGAGAATACATAGATGGGAAGACGTATTATGGTGGTGGGAGGAAGATGTACATACAGGTTGAGGAGGGTAGAGTGGGAAGAAAAGTGCCACTGCAGTGATTTGACAAGTGTGTGAGACATGCAAGAGCAGATATCAAATAAAGAGTTGCAGAGGCTAGTCTGGAGCAGAGAGGAGATTTAGGCTGGGTAGAACATTTGGGGTCCCCAACATAATAAATAATTGAATGTATAGCAATTACCCAGGGATAGAACATGTGAAAAGAATTCAGTACCTTTCAGGGTGCTTAGTGTACATTTGTTGAATGAGGACCAGAATCTGGACCTTATTGCCAGTGCCTATGAGTAGGTCCCTGCTTCTACATCCAGCCTTCTGCAACCAGCCCCTACCCGACCTTTTCCATGCCAGTTACCTACTTTGATTTCTACATGGTGTCTGCTGCCTAACTTCCCAGGTATTATATCCATTCAGCTCAGCTCCTTCATACCATGTCCTAAGAAGACCCTGCAGAACAAAAAGCTTTACTCCGTAGGGCCAGGATTCCTATGTTTCATATTATATTTTGATCTGTCTTGCTCACAGTAGATTTTTGATCCTGATACTAACATAAATAAAAAAATATATATCCAGATGGTTCCTGAAATTAAGGGAGATGGTGAGATCTTTAAGCATGTGTGTTTAAAGAAAAATAAATCAATAGTCTACTAGAGAGGGCATTGACATGTGTTTGGATAATTAGGGGGAAATATCTTTATGGTCAAAAATATGATTATATACCTCAAAAAATTCTGTAAAACTTCCATTTGCAATGTCACTTTGTATATTCTTAAACAATTATGTGACTTAAAACTGTCAATTTTTTTTTCATTAAGGATTTTGAGGCCTTAAAGGTTGTGCTCCACTTCCCAATCAAACATTCTATGTGTTTAAGGAAACAAAATATGATGCATGAGAATTATTTAATTTAAAAGAACATCTTATTCTTTACTGGCATCATACTTCTTGTTAAAAACTTCACTGTAAGTGATCTGAATTTTTGAACATTAGCTTCCTCTCATTATCTTAAAATCATGATCTTTTAAAGGCAATTGAGAGTACAATTAACCTTAAGCAAAAGATGTCATCATTTTCTGATTGATTATCTCAGCTTTCGAGAGTCAGTCATCCAGAACCAGTGTTTCTAATAAAATAAATTTTTCAGAAAGGAGATGTGATCTATATTTTTTTGGCTCTCTGAATACAAAACAGACCTTGTGGGATGCATGCCTAATGAGTCATCCTTGTTTTTCATGAAAAACATGATTTTCCAGTACTGTAGCATTTTGCTCTTTACTGATGCATTTGCATAAAATGAATATATTACAACTTGGATGTTGTAATTTAGTTAGTTTAATTATGTAAGTCACACTGATGGCTTGGTGATTTCATAAATTTGGAATGTGCCCAAGTTTTTTAGGGATTTTTACTTCTGACATTATGTCTCTGTAGAGTGAAACTTTCTTAACTGTATTTGATTATGTTAATATTCTCTGAGTCTTGGAATGGGCACATGTTTACCATGAATACAAAAGAAAAAAAGAAAAAAAACCAAAGTACAAGGTGTCACTTTAACAGCAAATGTGCCATGGAAGAATGTGAAGTAGCACACAAGGGAATGATATGAACTAATTAAATGTACTGTTGTATTACCTTTCCCATTAAATATGGTTTAATATTTATGTATTGGTTTTCATTTAAGCAAGTTTGCAATTACTAGTCACCAATTCACAATTGCAGTGTCTTTATACCATGTATGTCCATAGGCACTTACAGAGTAAGAAATCCAGCACTGACCCAGTTGCTAATATCATCATTATGCTCAGAATATTTCCCCAAGATTCCACTTATCTGTGTGCCTACACTTGTTCATATATTCATTCAGTTAACATTCCTTGAGTTCCTACTATGTTCTATGCAGTGTCCTAGGGACTGAGGGTTTAACAAAGAATAAGGCAGCACAGTGCTTGTTCTCATGCTTCTTATAGTCTAGTGAAGCAGACAAAAAATTAAATCAACTAATTAAATAGTAACTACTTTTATAATGTTATGAAGGAAATAACTGGAACGCTGTGAGAGGGCATAATGGTGACCAGTATCACTTTAAGGTTTCCCTCAGCTTGACTAACCTTTAGACAGGTTTCCTCCTACCTATAGGTTTCCCATCTCCCTTTTCTTAGAGCATTTACTTTAGAAAACTTACAGTTGTAAACAATTTCTTTGCCCCTTTGAGATGTAAACCTTCTCCCAGCCTCTTGCCAGTTTTACCACCCAGGAATGTTTTTCTCAAAGACCTGGGCCATAGCTTTGAATATAATTGGCAAGAATAATAGAGTACCTATCTCCCAGTCTCTGTTGTAGGATGGGGGCCTAACTTCATCAATTAGCAAACACAGATGGCCTAATCACACTGACAACCTGCCCCCTTATGTCCTCCAGTACTTTTCCACTAGCTCACCGCTGGGCTTCAACACTGTAGCTTTTTGTTTCAGTAGAGTTGAGTTCAATCTCTTTCCTCTAGTGCAATAGTCTTGAATAAGTCTTCCTTGCCTGGTAAATTTGTCCAGTGCAATTTTTCTTTGACAGTAGGGAGAGGGAATCTCTGCTACTTTACCTTAGGTAAAGTGAAGAAAAAGTCATCCATGGAAAGATGGCATTTAAGTCCATTTAAGATGACGATACTTTGGGCAGAGGAAATAGTGAGTGCCAAAGCGGGCGTGAGGAGAGAGCACAAGACTGGGTGCAGGTGGGGCCAGGTCATGTTGTCCCACATAGACCAAAATTGGAAGTTTATATTTTATTGCAAGTGTAATGGGAAAGCATTGAAAAGTGTCAAGCAAAGGAAAGGTATGACCTGGCTTGGGTTAAAAGAAAGAAGGAAAGAAAGAAACAAAAGTCCAGCAGCTCTTAGGACTGGATGGGGTTAAAGAGTGGTTCACAGACATGGAGTGAGCCTTTCAATCTTCAGTTTGAAAACATAAGTGTTTTTAAAGACTCTAGATCTAAGAAGTGTAGATGTGATGGCTAGGAATTTAGAGAACTGAAAATATATTCAGGATTGGAAGTTTCCCTAAAATCAATGTACTTTGTGTTTGGTCTTCTAAGTAAAGCATAGAGAACAGGTATTAAAATTAAGTTTCTGACTATATTAACAATGATAAACTACTCCAGTTACTTGCAGGAACACTAAACACGTGCTAACGCAACTGGTTTTCAGTGTTGATAGGGTTCTGTCAGAGCATTGTGGACCTGATCAACTCACATAATTGTGATTTGCCAGAGATTCAGACATATCTTTCTATTTCCAATTCCCCTTAGCCCTATCACTAATCTAACCAATTGAAAAAGAAAGAACAGGAATTGTTAGTTTAGCAAACCTACATAAACTTATTCGTAAATCTGGGAACTGTAGGCAGCCAATCATCTAAAACTTAAAACAAATTGAGTCAAACCTGTGTTCTATCCTGGCTAGTGCTATATTACACAGTCCCATTCAAAATGATTTGCAAAGGGAAAGATTTTTCTTTATGACATTGACCTCTAAAATTTAGACCTGAGTTTGACCATCCTAATTTCACTAGTTTGGACAATAAGCCTTAATTGTATGAAGTAAGCATATAATGAATATTGACTGATTAAATGAATGAATAAGATAAATAATATAATCCTTCAGATATTGTGACTAACATCCATCCTCTAAAATTAAAAATTGTGAACCAACATCTAAATGTGGTTAGCCATTTGGAAAAGTAATCTACTCCCAAAGAGGTTTAATGTATTAAATAAATATTAATTGCACACTGCAGGGTCAGTAAACTTTTTCTGTAAAGGTCCAGATAATAAATATTTAGACTTTGCAGACCATATGGTCTCTGTTGCAACTACTCAACTCTGCCGTGAATGACTGTGCTAAATGCATACCAATAAAACTTTATTTATGGACACTAAAATTTGAACTTCACATAATTTTCACAGGTCATGAAATAGCCTGCTTCTTTTGATTTTTGTTCAAGAATTTAAAGTATAAAAATCATTCTTAGCTTGCAAGCTGTGCAAAGCAGACTCTGGACAGATTTAGTGTGGGCCTTAGTTTGCCGACCTCTGGTTTCCTGCATGTCAGGCATTGGGGAGACCAAGATAAGAAAGACACTTTTGTAAAGGTGTTGATGATGAGACTAAGGTATTCACCAAATATAATTTACATGACCAAGGATTAAATTAGGAAGACCAGTCTGATGTAACCTTGAAGTTTTAGCATTAAACTTGTCTAGCATGAGGTCATGACATTCTTGATGCCTATCAAAGAGAAGTAGGAATAATCATTTCAGTGTACTCGAGGGCGTGTTAAGAGGAAAGAACCGTTACAAAAGAAATCTTGTTTTTAGAAAGGACCAAAATAGAGTAAGCAAAAGCAAGTCTTTAGGCAGTTCTGCTTATGGATGAAACATACCACAATCTATTCAACTTCTTTGGCTCTAGAATCACGCTCCTTAGGAAACATTTTGATTTCCAATTCAGTTTTCTGGGTACTTTGATATTTTGAAGGTAATGTCCTGAGTAGTAGATGTAATTATTCCTACCATTGCAAATGAAGTTCCCCAGTATGAATGAATAAACTGGTAAGCTTGGATAGTTTCAATCAATTCTCTAGAGTCTGACATATAAAAATAACTTTCTGAACATGGAAAACTGAGAACCAGATCTGGCCCCTTGCTGAGCCCACCAAGATAGCGACTTCCCGTGAGGCCCTGCCTACCCAGCAGGCACACAGCTCTTCATCACTAAGTTCTCAGTCATGCATTATGTTTCTCTCTGGCAAAACTTTCTCTTAAATACGTTATGAATCTATTTATATTTATTTTTTATTTTATCTGTGAATATTTCAGTATGTATTTCTCTAAAGACTCTTTTAAATGCCACAATACCATTACTATACTTAAAATAAATTTACATGAATTCTATAATATCAACCAATATGCAGTTAGTGTTCAGTTTTCACTGCTTCATAAATGTTTTAAATTTAGACTTGCGTGCACCTTTCTTTTCATTATTCTATGTCTGCAAGCATTTACAGGCAAGCGAATGATTACTCTTTGTGGTAGACAATAGGGCTTTTTAAAATTCAATCTAAAGCTCTTTTTTCAAGCAAGAGCTCTCACTGTGGTAAACAGAGCACTGGACAGGGAATCCAGAGATCAATTGGGTTTGGGGTCTTTCTCTGCCACGTAATAGATGAGATAGGGAAACCACAGAACCTCTCTGGGACACATCTCTTCACCCCATGAAATGAGGAATTTAAGTAAGTAGCTACTCTCCAATAGCTACTTTTCCATACCAAAAACCTTGAGTTCCGTCATTCTACAAGGGTAGGTTGTCTGTACCCTTTATAATTGTTCAGACACGTGATATCTTCCTCAAGTCTAGAACTTAGTCTATTGAAAAATACAAAATTATGACATCAATCTTTAAATGGAAACAGTCATATTCATTTGAAAATTTAGGTACTTCACATAGACTGCATATCTTTTCCAATTTACTAGATAATAATTCCACCTACTCCTTTGTTTAGACAGCACGGAAAGACCTATCTTAACCAAAACATACAGTACTAATGCTTAAAATAATTGGATGTTTTTCTTAAAAGTGAAGAATCTTTCAGCTTGAGAAATTTTTTTTAAAAATTAGTGTTGGACAAAATCCATATTTAAGGCCTTCCCTTTCTTTGCACTTTAGTAGGCTAAATAAGTAGCAGTCATTTGTATAAAGCAAGAATGATATATGATGCATTGCAACTAATTTCGTCCTTGCTGCATATGTATTTAATATGGAAATTTCAAATTTAAGTTTCTCTTTTATGGTTTAATATTTCTCTCTATCTCCTTCTGCTTAGAAGGTAAAGAAATTTCTCTTTTAAATGTAAAGGTCAATTGTAACCCAAAGCCTTCAAGAAATCAATGTTCCAGTGATAATTAAAGGCTACAATTTAGAGGAAGACTTATAATATAATACGTTAAAATCCAATAATGAAGGCATGAGAAGTGGTCTAGATAATCAAACCTAACATTTATAAATGTAACGAATAAAAGAACTCTTTCTAAACATCTTCTTAAAACATTAAAAATTTTATTATGATTTAACATTAGATATAAAGTCTTTAAGTTTGTTCCAATCATTAACTGAATTGCACATTTATTTAAAAGTGATGCCAACCAATTGTCCATGCCTATCCCTGTGTTTCATATAGAATTAAAGAAATAGTCATCTGATCTTATTCTCTGCAAAAGTTGTGCGTATTTTTCTTTTTCAACATAGTCCTTAAATTTAGAAGGTAAGTACTATAAAAACTTGATTAAAAAGTAATTTGGTCAGTTTGGTACAATATAAGCAAGACTAAAGAAAAATTCTAAAAATATACATGCATATTTCTGTAGAGGAATTCATTTCCCTCCTATTTAAGTGGGCTGAATGGTAGTAGACAGGCCATACTCTCCACTAATCTAGAGAGAGATATAGTCAATGATCTGCCACAACTACATCTGAGCAAATATATGATTCAAAAAAATGTAGCAACCAGAGACAATTTAGGATGAGATGGACAGAGCCAAATAAGTTTCATCAACAAACGAATAGCAACCCTATAATTCCAGAGTCATTATAGTAGCAGGGCAAGAATTAAGAGTAAAGTTATTCCATCCAACTCATCTGCTCAGCTTACAAGCAGATGAAATATTAACAGACCAATGAATCTCAAAAATGCTCCTGAATTTTTCTTAGGCCTCTCAACAGATGTAATGCACACCTTCTGCCTATGCCCATATTTTATATCATGTGATATCAATTCTCATCACCCAACCAACCATAGGTGGCCATGTTGGGGTGGAACTTTAATCCAAAGGAAGCCAGTGTATAAACTGGTAGTGACTTACATCTTAAGATCTATATCCTGGTATGAAAAATTGAGTGAAAAATCAGATTCTCTTAGGAATATAGAATTGAAAAACTGGGATACTAAGGCAGTTAGTAGTGAGGCCATAAACCAAAAGATTGCATCCAGTGATAACATGCAGTAGATTCTGTACCAAATGGGCTGTGGCAATCCAAGCTATAAGAAAGGTTCTTTGAGGTCCATGTGGAATCTAGCCCCTGCAGCTGCCCCTATTCTTGGTGATTTTACTTGAGCAGCTAGAATGAGTCTCTGGTTCCTAGTAACTACATAAAATTGACAGACACCCAACAAAACTGTTCCTCTCAAGGTCACCATGACCTCTAGAGAGAGACATCATCTTGGTGATCTCACCTAATGTCATGGTCTTAAGTATTAATATCATCTATTAGCTCATAAATCCCAAAATTACACATGTTTTCTACTCATACATTTCTTATGAATCCCAGGATTTTATTTCCAACTGCATACTTAGAACATCCACATGTATATATCTAAAAAGTATCTTATACTATTCAAAACTAAACTCTCAATTGTCTATCCTAATGTGCTATAGAGGTACTCATTCCCGTCTAGTAAATGGCAGCTTCATTCTTCCAGTTGTTTACACCAAAAATCATGAGATAATTCCCAACTCTTTTTATCTTGTATCCCATATTCAATCCATCAGTGAATTTTGGTCTTACATTTAAAATACATCTGGAATCTCACTACATATCACTAAGTCCAAACTATCACTTTGATCCAAGTTATCATCATCTCAGTGTATTAGCTTCTGAACTGGTCTCACCATCCACTATGGCCTCCTACAATATATCCTCAGCATGGCAGCCAGAGTAATCTTTTTGACAAAGTTTGGTCATGTCATTTCTCTACTCAAAACCTCCCAATGCCCTCCCAACTTACTCAAAGTAAAAGCCAAAATTACATGGTCAAATAGACACTGGATAGGTCTTTGACTGCAACTCTCTGCTTCAGCACTAGGCAGAAAAGAGTTAATATAGTTAGGACTGAGACTGTTAGCCTTAGAAAGGTCTGCTTGCAAGGCTGGCCCTCAACTAGCACCTGGGAATTTAGATTTAGGGAAGATTCTCACTACTATAACTAATAAAAGTGGCTCACTGAGCATAAACTGTGCAAACAATATGGATTATGCTAAATACTTTTTTTTCCAACAGCCTGGAAAGGCTGCCTATACAACCAACCCCCCAAAGAAACTCTGGGAACTGAGTTTCTAATGATCTTCCCTGGTAGATGACATATGTTACCACAATTCATTCTTGGAGTGATTAAGCACATCCTGTGTGATTCCATTGGGAAAGGATTCTAGAATCTTGTGCTTGGTTTCCTCCAGATTTCACCCATGCACCCTTTCCTTTTGCAGTTTTTGTTCTGTAACCTTTTAATGAAATAAATAGTAGCCATGGTAGATTATATGCTTAGTCCTATGGAGTCCTCCTAGAAAATTATCTAACCTGGGATGAGTTGTCTTGGGGAGGCCCCTGATCCGAGCAGTTATTGAGCTCTTACCAAACACCTACTATGTGCAAAACATTGTCTTTCAACCCTATCGAACTGAACTAGACCATAAATAAGATCGCTATGGGATTTATTTATTTATTTTGTCCTCTCCTGTAGGACATAGGGTTTTGTGTGTTTTTGTCATTGTTGTTGTTGTTGTTGTTTTTAAATGGATGCAGCCTCCATTCTGCTCCAGAACTCCTTCTGCAGAGGCATCCCCTTATCAGGAAGCACTTCCAGGCACAGTCATGTTATAGAACTGCTGAAGAAAAAACCCTCTAGAAGAGAAGAATCCAGGCTCCAGTGCCAGCTCTATCATAATTTCTTTACAGCTTTCCAAAGTAAACAAATGGAAGACTCTACACTAGACCTCTTTGTTTCTTGGGATATGGAGTAAAGGGATATCTTTTCACAGTTCTCATACCAGTTCTCAGAATCTGCTGTTAATGCTAATCTTCGAATTAGAAATATTCACTCTATAGTATAATGAAGAAAATCTACATATATAGACCATTTCCTACCAGAATCACAATAGTATTAACAAATGCAACAGGTATGCACTACAAATAGCCTCATGCTGCAAATAAACACTTATGCTATAATTAACCACCTAAACCTCGATTTCTACTTTCTTTACTATAGAAGACTATCCTGCCTTTGTACAAAATCCTGATTTGTCTACCACATGCATTCCTATTCAGGTCTAATCACTGCTCTTTAGGAAAAATATTTCTAAAAGACCAGCAAAAATAATCAAGGAGATGAACGTACTGCCGTATGCAAACGGACTAAGGTGATTAGGATTCTCGGGACTTGAAATACAAAGATTTAACAAATATATTAAGTGCTATGAATAATTCATTTACCAAATTCCTAAGTAGTCAGTCATGATAGCATGAATTGAAAATAAGGTTAGGTTTTGGATAGAAAATAGCTAGCACTATTTTCTATATTGTAAACTTTTAAAAAATATCACAATAAGCAGTACAGATTGAGATTTTTCTATATTTTAAAAAATCTGTATTAGTTTTCTATTGCTGTGTAACAAATCACCACAAACTCGGCAGCTTAACACAATACCCATTTATTGTTCCCAGTTCTGTGGTTCAGAAGCAGGAAGTCCAGGAGCAGTTTGGCTGGGCTCACTGCTTAGAGGTTCTTACTCAAGGCTTCAGCTACACTGTGATTTTATTAGGAGGTTATGGAGGAGAACACACTTCCAAGCTCATTCAGGTTGTTGGCAGATCTAGTTCCTTGCAGTTGTAGGACTGAGGTCCCCATCTTCTTGCTGGGTGTAGTCTAGTAGTCACTCTCAGGTCCCAGAAGCACCCTCCTCCCAATTGCCTGCCACATATCTCCCTTCATGCTCAAAGCCAGCAACTGAGAATCTCCCTTGCATCAAATCCCTCTCATGCATCAATTTCTTTCCATAAAGAGCCCACTCCCTTTTAAGGGCTCATGTGATTATACCTATTAATTATAATCTCCTTATTTTAAAAACATCTTAATAGTGGGGGCCTTAATTAAATCTGCAAAATCCCTTTACAGCAGCACCTAGATTAGTGTTTCTAACCTGGGGGAAGGTATTGGTACACCAGGTGCAGATGATCTTAGGAGTTGTCTTAGAATTCTACCTACCACAAAATTCTAATGCACACATTTAATAAAGCTAGAGTTCTGCCAATGTTTTTAATCTTTGATATTAATATAAAATAAGAATACCCTTTTTATACTCACAACATGGCCCTTTGTGCCTGTGTTAAAAACAGAACTGGGGCTGGATAAAGCATAAGTCTGTTGCACAATGGGAATCATTTTTTATGTTCTAAAATTTCCTTCTAACTTTAATAACTGTTCTTCACATTTTTCTCATTTGCTCTATCAGCTTTACCAATAATTGATGTATGTTTGTCTCCTTCATTCTTTTTCCCTCTGGTTTAATTAGTAATCAGACTTAATTGACTAAAATATATATGGCTAACCCTCTGTCACAAATAAGCATTGGGAAGAAATACTGTCAACCAAAATAAAGGTGTGGGATATCCCAATGATGTTAGAAGTGTGGTAGATAGTAAGGAAGATGCACCAGGAAATTAGAGTGACAAGTAAACTGTTCATGGGGAGGGTAACTCATGGATTTCTCTCATATTCAGAGAGGAGATTTAGGTACCTAGTTTTGACAAAATTATTGAGTAATATTAGAGAAACACCCAAATGCTGATTTTCTCAAATCCAATTCTTTTGACTAGCATTTAAAAAAATAAAACAGTTTAATTTTAATTCTTCACCTAGACCATGACATGTATATTTCCCATTTCTACCTGTCAGAGGTATTTGTCCCCCTTACTATAATGTAACATCACAGAGAAATCAAGAGTTTAATTCTTTAGTCTCTTCTATTCCATCACCTTTAATCTTCAGTAAAATCTAAAATATTCACCATAGTTTGACCCACCAGGAAGTCTATGCTTTTTACCTAACTTCAAATTGGTCAGTCAAAAATTAAATTGAGTGATTTGCCAATGGTCTATTATTTAACATCCCCCCCACCATATCAGATATGTAAAACTATGACCTATCTAGGTACATTCTGACTTGAGTTCACCAGACGTCAAACAAATTATTTTATAAGTTAATTTGAAAATATCTGCCCTATAGATAAATTCTCACTTGCCATAATAAGGCCTAAAGCAAAATTTTGCTGCCAAATTTTAAACTCTTGAAGGCAATCTCCTTTGATAGAATCTAGGACACAGAGTACCATTTTGTTCCACATCTTCCCTTTTAATTCAATGTCCACAGCAAAAGCTTCAAAAAGGGCACTTTCTCCTAGAATAGGTCATGTACTGCAAAGCAAAGCAGAGCAAAAATCAAGTTTCAGTGATTTTCATGCAGAAGCTCAGATATGCAAAATCAGTAGTGTAGTTGACCCAATTATTTTAAAGACTAAGAGAAGAGACTTGATACTTCCAAACTAGCTACCTATACTTTTCACAGAGGGAGAACGTGGACGTCAGGGTCAGATATTACTACCACTGCAACAGAAACTAGTTGACTTAAATGTTATTTGTAAAATGGTAATAATGTCACTTATATATTAATGTAAAATGAAATAAAATATACAAAATACTTATTGAGGTCTGTGGCACAGCATAAATGCTAAATAATCATAATTATGTTATCAATAAACACAGTGACACACAATTTGCAATATTTTGTGGGACAGTTAAATTTAACTATATTGCTATGTAGTGACCAGGGTTTTGTAAGCAGATCAGCAGCTATTTTTTTCCAAACTTGTGTTTTTACTATAAGTGTACACAAATCTTCTCATAATATATGTGCTGATAATTTACTATGAACTGTAAGGTTAAGTCAATAACTCAGAGAAAAGTGTATCTACGAAGGTTAAAGTTGAAGTAGCTGTTTTAGTTTACTCAGTTAACATCTTAGGCAGTATGGAATGATCATCTCTATTAAGAAGTTTTAGTACCCTGTCCTTAATTCTGCCCCAGTTTATAACTTCAACATGTAGTTCCCTATATTAGTTTCCTATTGCTGATATAACACATTACTATGAACCAGGTGGCTAAAACATCACAACTTTATTACCTTGTAGTTCTGAAGGTCAAAAGCCTAACATGGGTCTCACTAGGCTCAAGTCAAGCTGTTGGTAGTGTTAGTTCTTTCTGGTTGTATTATGCTAATATTATAATTGCATTCTTTATATAAGCAAATATCAATAAACAGGGCATGAAGATGAAATAGAGATGTTTCTTAAACTTTAGAAGGAGCCAGATCTAGACTAAACATTTGCTAAGATACTTGGGTTAATCCCTCTGTGGGAAGGGGCTCACTATCAAATCATTTCAGTGGAAGAAATTGACAAAAAATCTTTGTGCCTGAGAGTAACATACTTGAACTGTAGTCATTGTCTCTGAAGACTGCTATTATTTTTTTCTTAATTTACAAAGAGAGGATTGTCACATCTGAAACTTTCCTGTTAGACTCTTTCTTCTCAGCTATAGCTGAAGTATACATTCATTTGTGAACAGTACATGTTAAAGCCATAAACATAAACAAACTCAAGCTTATGACACAGAGTATTAGTAGGAACATGAAGAATCTTAGAACAAAATCATATGTGGAGCACTTGGAGGAATTTGTAACATTTAACCAAGAAAAGAAAGCACTTGGTGAGTCTGGAAAGCAAGAGAGGATGGAAACAAGTTTAAATTAATTTAACATAAACTTTATAAGCGGTTTCTATGAGCCTGGGGTGCCATGTTACCTGTGAGAGTACTATGTAATTAAGACCCACAATCTTCCCTCTTGTGAGGAAACATACACAGAAACAGACAATTTTTACACCATCTATTAACAGCTGATTTCAAGTTAAATTCATGGTAGTTGGTTTGGAAGTTTTTTTTTCAGGCTGTCATGAAGCTGTGAGATTCATTGGCCGTAGTGCCATTATAATTTCATGGTCTCCAACCTCAATAGGATCAATGTCAGCTTGTTTTCCTTTTCTTCTCATAGACTAGGTCAAGTCTACTCACCATCCTCATCTCTAAATCGGGGATACTTATGATAATTAAGCCACAGGATTATTTTGAGGATTCACTGAATTAGTTCATGCAAAATTGCATAGCAAATAGCCTGAAGCATACAGTTCAATAAATGTTTGTTATTATTATTATTCTCAAACCTGACTCCTGGCTTCATTTCCCTCAGCTTTTCCTCAACAGATGACTATACCTCCAACTTTACAAAGAAAACAAGGCATCAGCCTGAAAGTTAGCAAATATTCTGCCACTAAACCAAAAAGGCAACTTGTGTCTGTGTCCATTTTTCTTCCTTGCTTCTTTTCCCTATTGAGGGCTAGTCTTTCCACCAGTTCTCTAATAACTAACGTAAAAACAGAACTCAATGAAAAGGGGGAAAAAAAACAATACAAAGGACTAATGAAACAAAAAGTTGGTTTTTTGAAAAGATAAACAAAATTGATAGACCTCTTGCTGGTTAATCACCAGGAACAGAAGAGAAATGACCCAAATAAGCTCAATCAGAAATGAAAAAGAAGATATTACAACTGATACCATAGAAATACAAAATATCATCTGTGAATGCTATGAAAGTCTCCATGCACATAAACTAAAAAATGTGGAGGAAATGGACAAATTACTGGAAAGACACAACCTCCCAAGACTCAATCAGGAATAAATAGAATTCCTGAACAGACCGATAACAAGCAACAAGTTTGAAGAGTAATAAAAAACCTTCCAACAGCAGCAAAAGAAATCCCTGGACCAGACGGATTCTAAGCCAAATTTTACCAGACATACAAAGAAGAGCTGGTACCAATCACACAGAAATTATTCCATAACTATAACCCTTATGAATATAGATGCAAAAATCATAAATAAAATACTATCAAACCAAATTCAACAGCACATCAAAAAAATAATACACCATGACCAAGTGGGCTTCATTGCAGGGTTGCAAGGATGATTCAATATATAATACCTAAATCAATAAATGTGATTCACCACATAAAGAGAAGCAAAAACAAAAACCATGTGATCATCTCAATAGATGCAGAAAAAAACATTTGACAAAATTCTGTACCATTTCATGATTAAAAAAAACCCTCAACAAACTAGGCATAGAAGGAACATATCTCAAGATTATAAAAGTCATATATGACACACCCACAGCCAACATCATTTTGAATGGGAAAAAGTTGAAAGCATTCCCACAAAGAACTGGAACAAGACAAGGGTGCCCACTGTCACCACTTCTATTCAAGATAGTTCTGGAAGTCCTAGCCAGAGCAATCAGGCAAAAGAAAGAAATAAGGGGTATCCATCCAAATCAGGAAACAGGAGGTCAAACTATCATTTTTTGCTGATGATATAATCTTATATTTAGAAAACCCAAAGACACCACCAAGAGACTCCTGGAATTGTTAAATAAATTCAGCAAAGTCTCAGGTTATAAAGTCAATGTACACAAATCAGTAATATTCCTATATACCAATAACAGTCAATCTGAGAGTCAAATCAAAACTCAATACCATTCACAATAGGTACAAAGAAAACAAAATACCTAGGACTATACTTAACCAAGGAGGTGAAAGATCTCTACAAAGAGAACTATAAACACTGAGGAAAGAAATTGCAGATGACACAAGCATATGGGAAAACATATCAAGCCCATGGACCAGTAGAATCAACATTGTTAACACGTCCATACTACCCAAAGTGATTTATATAGATGCAAATCCAAATAGCCAAAGCAATTTTAAGCAAAAAGAACAAATCTGGAAGATAGACCTATGGAATAGAACAGATAACCCAGATATAAAACCATCTGCATATAGCCAGCTGATCTTTGACAAAGCAGACAACAATATACACTGTGGAAAAGAAACCCTATTCAATAAATGGTGCTGGGAAAATTGGACAACCATAGGCAGAAGATTGAAACAGGATCCATATCTCTCATCTCTCACAAAAATTAATTCAAGATGGATAAACGACTTAAATGTAAGGCATGAAACCATCAAAATTCTAGAAGAAAATGTTGGCAAAACTCTTTGAGATACTGGCTTAGGTAAAGAATTTATGAAGAAAACCCCAATGGCAATCACTGTAACAACAAAAATAAATAAATGGGGCTTGATTAAATTAAAAGGCTTCTGCACAGCTCAGGAAATAATCAATAAAACAAATAGACAACCTAAAGAATGGGAGAAAATATTCACAAGTTATACATCTGATAAAGGGCAAATAGTAAGAATCTATAAAGAACTCAAGCAAATCAGCAAGGGAAAAGCAAACAATCCCATTAAAAAATGGGCTAAGACATGAACAGAAGCCTTTCAAAAGAAAGTAGACAAATGGCCAATAAACATATGAAAAAGTGCTCAACATCACTAATTATCAGAGAAATGCAAATAAAAACCACAATGAGATACCATTTAACTCTAGTGAGAATGGCTTTTATCAAAGAATCCCAAAACAACACATGCTGACTTGGATGTGGAGACACAGAAACACTTATACACTGTTGGTGAGACTGCAAACTAGTACACCCTCTATGGAAAGTAGTATGAAGATATCTCAAAGAACTAAAAGTAGACCTACAATTTAATCCAGCAATCCCAGTACTGGGTATTTAGCCAAAGGAAATAAAGAAATTCTATTATAAAGACACCTGCACTCGAATGTTTATAGCAGCACAATTCACAATTACAAAGATATGGAGATAGCCCAGGTGCCCATCAATACATGAGTGGATTAAATAAATGTGGTATATGTGTACCATGGAGTACTTACACAGCCATAAAAATGATGAACTAATACCTATTGTATTAACCTCGTTGGAGGTGGAGAACATTCTTCTAAGTGAAGTATCACAAGAATGGAAAAACAAACACCACATGTACTCACTATTAAATTTGAACTAATCGATCAACAGTTGTGTGCACATATGCAAATGCAAATAACATCTATTGGAAATCAAGCAGGTGGGAGGGTGGAGGAAGGGAAGGGTAACACCTAACAAGTACAATGCACACTATCAGGCTGGTAGTTACACTTATAACTTTGACTCAAATAGTACAAAAGCAATTTATGTAACCAAAATGTTTGTACCCCCGTAATGTTCTTAAATAAAAATAAATAAATAAAAAATTTTAAAAAATACTTACAATGTTTACTTGAATTCATGCTTTCATTTGCACCTTTATTAACTACATTCTACCTAAGATATACTATGTTTTATTTCAGTTTAAACAGTGAAAATATTGATACATTAATAATGTTATAATGGTTTCCATAAGATTAATCTTCTATAATACATAATCATCCTGGATGGAACCTTTAAAGTAACTTTTATCTTAATAGTTTAAGACTCTTACAAGACTTTACCAACTATCCCTTAAATACAGCTTTTTTTCTATTAACGTAATAGACTTTAAATGTAAAGAGAAAAAACACTTTACTTCTATGAAGACTGCAAAACCAATTTCCTCATTACTTATTACCACTAAAAACTTTCATTTGCCTATTTATTAAATTAACATTTTTCCCAATAAAAATACAGATGATGAGCAAGACTTTATTACACAGTACAAATATCAGGAAAACAACCTAAAGCTGAACTCTGTGCACTGCTATGTGAATTTATTCAGCCCTATCTAATTAACAGATGGATTTTCTATACTCAGTGCTTGTTATATTATGCTTGCTAAAATGAATAAGTATTCTACATACTATTCCAACTAGAAATATATCCAAAAGGTAAAAATTTACTTAATTTATAGTCGATTAAAATTCCACACTAACACTTTCTCATTTTCAATAGAAAATGACCATTTTGAAGTCTACATGGGATAAAATTAGCATATTTTTCATGCATGTTTTGCACATGCATTAATTTCATAAGAAAGCTCTTAGATGAAATACTGCATAAACAGATCATAGAAAATATTTTTAAAGTTTCTAGTTGCCAGGCACTTTACTTATTAATTTATTTATTTCTCACAGGAACCATCTAAGGGAGAACTGATCACTATCACCATTTTACAAACGAAAACGTGAAAGAAGAGGTTAACTTCACTAAAATCATACAGCTACTGATGATAGAGGAAGAATTTGAAACCAGGCTAACTGGCTCCCAAGTCCAGTGTCAGAACCACAGTACTATTCTGTCTTTACTGGTTTTGACTATGGGTTAAATTTCTGGCTTCAGTTATTGTCAAATGACATCAAAACAATGCATTAAAATGAATACTCAAATAAATAATCTTATCTACATAATTTCAAACAGGCTGTTCGAATTGAGTCAAATTTTTATATATTCCAAACTTGTGTAGACAAGACTTTTTCTCAATCACAAATGGGCAATCACTTTAGGAAAGCTTCCCTATTTTAGCAAGCAATCATTTGAATTTTAATTTGAATGTTTGTTCTTATGAAAGCTGCATTAACTCCTTCAAGATCTAAGGAATATTATTTAACATGTGAACATACTGCAGAAGTAATTTATTTTACCTGTCCTCAAGAGTATTTGAACAGAGAATCTAAAACTTGGTTTATTCTGTATACATACCATATTAACTACTTTCTGAGAAGAAGCTTTTGAAATTCTCAAACATCATCAACTTTCAATGGCAGATTTTTTTCATGTACCCAAAGAAAGATCCCCACTCACTGCTGCCCTGGTAACTGTGGACCCCAAAGCAATATATTCTTGAGGAGAATGCTGAGTATTCTGTGGTATTTCCTTTAACTAGCTAGATAGAGTTACACTCTCCATGCAAGGAAAATCACCTTTACGTATGGTCTGAAGAATATGAACAAACAAGTTTGCAAGAGTTCCTAGCCAAACAGTTCTAACTTGAGTCTCCATTAGTCTTGCACTTGTGTTCTATTATTTAATTTTCCAAGAGTTCTGAACAAGCTCATTTTCATTTAATCTTTACTCCAACTATTTAAGAAACCTGGAAAGAGCTGCCATGTTTCACTGGCTCTGAACTATTTGATTGAATTTCCCAGGCTTTTTTCTCTTATCTTCACTGCTTATGATCTAACATTGATAGTACTACCATAACTTCAGCTAATACTACTTAATACAGATGAAAGTTTTATTTAAATCTATAAGCTGCTTGTAGTGATTCTGTCTGTTGTGGGAGAGAACATAACTCATATCAGTGGGAAAACAAACCTCTGTATGCTCCTTTCTCTTCACAGAGACAAATGGGGAAGAGAGCACAGATGAGACTCAGGGCTGAAGGGCTATTGTTGAGCAAAGCATGTTACCAAATCTTTGGATATTAAAAAAAGAGGTCAAAACTGAGCTCAGAGACTGTGGGTTGAGGGTTCTGGGATACTCTGATAAAAATTAATCAGGCTAAAGACCAAATTGGCAAAAAAATGACTATCTTTTTTTAAGAATAGAAATGTCTGGTGCTCAATTACAAATTCCCTGCCCTGTGGTTTAAAACCCTTTTCATCTTTCCAAAACATCAGTGTTCACTCTCTATACCCAAAAATCTCATCTAATGAGAGTTTGTGAATACATGTGTGTAATTTAAGGAAAGTGGTGGAGATCTTTCTGGGCATGTCATGGAGTAAAAGAAGGAAAGCATATGTGAGATTTCAAAGTATTCTAGAAATAGATTAATTCATTAGGAAAAAGATCTTGCAGCAGTTATGTCTAGGAAAAAGGTAACAGTCCCCTTGATATTTAGGCACATTTAATTTGGATTTTTAAGGGCCAAATTCTCCTTGGCATTCATCTGGGAAACCCCACAAAGCTCCATGTCTGTAGCATTACTGCCTCACTTGCTACAAATTTGAACTATACAAACACCTGTATATCCAATATTAGGATGACAAACAGGTATATTTTATTTATATTGATCAGTTCTGATCAACAATGATCTTAGAAGAATATACAGTCATATTATGTAAGAATAAAAATAAAAAGTCATACTAAGCTTATTTTCAAATTCACCCTTCTTCCTCTAGTCTCTAGTATTACTTCTCTCTTTCATATATTTAGAAATCATAAAGAAAATTAGCCCTATGTTATATAATTTTAGCTGTCTAGTTTTAGACAAATATGTTTCTGTTCAAACTTCTGCTTATCACTTACATTTATGAACCATTAATTGAAAAATAAAGCTGAGAGACATCTAATCACCAGTAGTCCCATCCCCTAATTTTATATTCCTTTCTTCTTTTATTGTAGAAATATTTATTTCATGTGTCAAACATATCATGTGTCAGGAAGATTACACAACACTGGAAAGTAGATCCAGAATAGGGTGTCACTGCGTATAACCCCAGACAGAATTCTGACAATCTTGACCCCAATGACCTTGGCAAGGTGGACTTCATACCCTCTATGCATTAATCTCATGTTGTTTTCACTGCACTTATATTGCCCCAGGTTTCTACAAATCTCTCTAAAAAAAGTGTCCTAAATTCTCTTTTCCCCTCCATTGCTTAAAAATTATAATGAAGATCTAAATGATATGCTTATATTTAATAATTAAGAATGTGTGCCCTTCTTATGGCATTTACCTTTTTTTTTTTTTTTTGAGACAGAGTCTCGCTGTGTTGCCCGGGCTAGAGTGAGTGCCGTGGCATCAGCCTAGCTCACAGCAACCTCAAACTCCTGGGCTTAAGGGATCCTACTGCCTCAGCCTCCCGAGTAGCTGGGACTACAGGCATGCACCACCATGCCCAGCTAATTTTTTCTATATGTATTTTTAGTTGTCCAGATAATTTTTTTTATTTCTATTTTTAGTAGAGACGGGGTCTCGCTCAGGCTGGTCTCGAACTCCTAACCTCGAGTGATCCACCAGCCTCGGCCTCCCAGAGGGCTAGGATTACAGGCGTGAGCCACTGCGCCCGGCCCTTTTGGCATTTACTTTATAAAAATATAATCAAATCCCTTGATTTGGTTCCCAAAGTCATTGAATTATTTTAGTTCATTACTTTTGGATATCATTTCAAAAGTGAACAGTGACAATAGAATAATTATTCTACATATTTATATGAAAGAGACATTTAAAACTTTGGACTATTTTACTTCTTGACAAAGGAAAAAAGTAAAACTCATTAATCACGTTCTACAGAATGTCATTATTATAGATGCTGCAATGAGTTGCCATAGTGGCAGAGAAATTTTCAAGGTTTTTGAAAATACCAATTACGAGATATAGTGGAATCATTTTTAAATTGTTATTTGTAATATTTTCAGAGAACTGCACATTTTTTCTTGAGCATATAATTTCCTGAGGCAAGTGCATTTCCTTTAGTGGTCAGTCAGGTGAACACAATCCTGCCCACATGAACAGGACCATTTATGTTTACAGGCCTCCATTAGGACAGATTCACACAACCCATGCATGTTAGTGATATTATAATTTATTATTAGGAGGGAATTTTAGTATTGCAATTAACTAAAGGGTATACAGGATAGTTAAAGCAGTTAGGGCTGGTTTAAGCCAGTCACCTCAAGAAAGTGCTGAGGCATATCTCTTTTGCCTTGTAGTTACCTTTGGTATTTGCTTAATCTATTTTGTAGTAACTCTAAGCCCTCTCAGTTAACATCATGTTCCTCCCTGTGTGGTGGGGAACTTGTATTTATCCCTCACCTATGCAAATGCCCTCTAGTCATTGTGTAATGAAGTGACAAATCATTCCCTTATGATTTTCAAGGCATGGAATAAACCATGATTATGTCTCTCCTTCCCTAGTCTAACTCATCACAACTGTTATAAATAAAATTGCCTTTGTCTAAACTGGGTACTACAATGGTCTTACAAAAAGAAAAAAAGTTTTTACATCTTAAGTACTGTTTTTGACATACAGTAGCAGTGGCGATAATTTGAAAAAAAAATTTCTCTCTTAAATGTAGTGTTTTCATCTTTTATAAACAAATATTTTTATTACCTTTGCAGTGGACAGAATAATGGGCTCCCCCCAAAGATGTCCACATCATAATTCCAAAAATGGGCGAATATCTTAACTTACATGACAAAAGTGACTTTGCAGATGTAATTAAATTAAGGACCTTGAGGTGCAGGGATTATCCCAGATTATCACAATGAAATCACAAGGGTTTTCAAAAAAGGGGGGCAGGAGGATCAAAAGCAGAGAAGGAGATGAGATGACAGAAGCAGAGTTTGGAGAGATACGGGTCCAGGAGCCCAAGAATGAGGGTGGTTTCTGGAAGGTGAAGAAAGCAAGGACAAAGATGCTCCCTGAGAGCAGCAGAAGGAACAAAGCCTTGCCATCCCATTTTACATTTCTTACCTCCAGACCCTTATGAGAACAAATTTGTTCCTTTAAGCCACTAAGCATATAGTAATTTGTTACAGCAGCCATAGGAAACTAACACAACCATCGTCATCATTTTTTTAAAATAAAGAATGAATTCTGCTGTCACAATTTTAGGAAAATATAGAGCTTAATATTTATGACAATAACTGGAGACATCATGATAGATAAATTGGTTTTACCTAGTATAATAAATGCTCTAACCATCTGTATCAGTCATACAATCTAAACCATATCTCTTCATTTTAAAGAAAAAATAATAGTAAACTAAGACTTTCCAAGACTTTCTCTTCACCTCTAATAGTAAAAAAAGATTTACCTTAGAAAGAAGGGTAAAATTTCATGATTCATTGGGGAAAAAAATGAAATCATTTGCATAGGACCACTTATTTCTTTAGAATGAGTGTAATAGCCTCTCATGAGCAGAGTAAATGCATAAACATGTCTTTACAAAATGAATCAAGATTGTTAGCCTTTCAAAGAAGCTTGCATTTATTGCAGTGACAATAAAATATAATATAGGCTCTTAAAAGCCGAGATAATACTGTTTTAACCATGTATGTTAAAGCTCTTTGAACATGGATAGCATGAAAGGGGTCACATTCACAATAACAGACAGCATTCAGTACTGAAGTGCTCCAAGTTAAGTCAATGGAAAAGAGAAGTGATCTAAGAATTTTGAATGTTTGAGCATATTTTTCAAGACAGCATGAGAAAATGTTAGAATGTTGATGTAAGTGAACAGAGATGAGATAATTTGTTGTCATTGGTAAGGGAATAAAAAGTACTCTGTGAGAAGTGAATGTGTTTCTCAAAGTGAGAAATAACTCTGAAATTGCACAGACAAGCTGGTCATCATAAACAGATCTGATCAGAGAGACTAGGTAGAAAATCAGCAATATTTTGAAGGGCTATTACATTTTTCTGATATTTTTAAGATAAAAATAATTCAATATTTCAAGTATGTAAGTATACTGAGCTTTTATAATTTTATGTCTTTGGTAAGAGAGATACTGTTGACCCACAGAAGAATGCCCTTATGTTTTCTGCAAGAAAAGAATAAATCCTCATCCCAGTAACCAAAGTAATAGTTGATTTCTAAGATTTTTTCTTTGATTGACATTCTACAATTCTATTTTTCTAAGGTATCAGTTAAGCAAAAAGCATCACAGTTGAATTACATTATCGTGGTCAAACAATAGAGTTTGAGAATGTAAGTTCAGGACAGGCTTAGCCACATACATTCTTTTCCAAGTATTTATCCCATAGAATCCCCACCTCCCGACCTTTGGTCTCTAGTCCCTACTAGAAAGAAATGCAGAGACAACCAGGACATTTGGAATAAACATGGAACACACATAGAAATCAATTTCTAGAGAAAGGAAAAAAAAAAAATCCAGTATTTTAAATCAGAAGGGCTCCATTAGAACAACTGTTTGCAACCCTGAACAGAATTATACATCAGTTATGGGGATTTGTCTTAATTTATTTCAGAAGCGCATATGCATGTGAATCACAGGAGAATCAACCAAGCTGCTAAAACTGATTCTTGGTTGTTTACAAAGCACTTTCACCTACGTTATTTCAGTTGCCTTCTTAAATGAGTATTACTAAACTTAAAGATATTGAGGCCCAAAGAACCTAATCCAAAGTCACACATCCAGTAACTGGAAGAATCCAGAGGGAAACCTATGTCTTTGGACTTCAGGACCAATCTTCAAATTTCAATAATTTTTCTCATTTTACTAGTAGGTTATTTTGATCTTGAGGAGCATAGCCAGTACCACCAAATGAAAATGCCAAGAAAAACCATGCAATCCCAAAGTTGCTCACCCTTACAGAAATATTATGAGAAAAATTAAGCAAAAGAGGTGAAAATGGTTTGAACATGATGGTGCCTAAAATAGTAGCCCAACTGTCAGATGAACTAAAGATCAGAAGCAGAGAATTGATTTAAATAATAGAGACAGGTTGTTCTTTCATAGGTGACCTGAGAAGAATGCTATATTCTGATATCACAAAAGCTCTTTAGCATAGCCTTAAACCCAATCCATGACATTGGTAATGACATTGAAAAGTGATACATACACACACCGACACATGACACACACATACATATGTATGCAAGTTTATTTTATGGAAGGACATATTCTATTGAGTCAGTTTTATGCTCTGTTATTAATATTTCATTGAAAGGTAGGATGGAGCAATTGTGGAAAATTTTGCTGTGAACCAATGCCAAACCCTCCAGGTGACATTTAGATAGTGATCAAGGAGGGAGTAGAAACTAATTGGGGTGGGCGAAGGGGCTAGATCCTTTAGAAATACAGTTCCTTAATCCATTTTGTCTCCATTCATTGTCAGGACCAATAAAAATTGAATGTCACAACCAATTTGACTCAACTAGTTTTAAAATAAACACTTAATTCTAAAAATACTTACAGAGGGATCCTGCCAATTAGCAAAAAAAGAAATTTAAAGGATCATTTGATAGGAAAGCATTGCAACAATTATCACAGTGCGTATCATTATCTTCTTTCATTACTAATCACTGTTCATTCTGGCTGGTTCACTTAAATGGCTATTTTGAATCATTACTTTTTCTTCAAATTTAATTTAACTAAATGTAGTGATGTCAATTATAACCAGTGAATCAGGGAGAAACTAATCATTATAGATAATGCAATTGTCCTGGTTAGTTGCTCTAAGGGAATGTCCTAAAGCTTCATGAAAAGGAAAGCTCGAAGGGAACAGCCTGTGAACATAAGTACAGTGATACCATTTCTTCTTTCAGATCTCATGTTTTAACATGGATTAAGTTAAAACCAATGACCACAGTACACTAGTGTCTGGTCAGAACGTGTTAAATTGCACAGTCCTTACTATTAGGGACATTCAGTAAAGGCCACAAAGTACCTAAGTCATAGATAGCTATTAGCTCTAGGCTTTCATTTCTAAAAATAAATGCAGTTAAAAATGCCTTTTGGGTGTAGTATTATGCTAATTACTATCAGCATAGGGGCATAGTTACACTAGCATAAGATATTACTAATTAATATTAGTAATCTGGCATAAATATCAAGCTGAATTTTTCTGGGGAAAAGGAAAAGATTTTTAGGCACTGGCTTCAGTCACCATAAAGATTCCCTGTTCTTTTACTTCAATAGCTTGCCTCAAATCTCAAGTTAATCATTTAATAAATGGGGGAATCCCTGCTCCTTGGCATTCCACTAAGGTCTTTCCAGAGCTAAGGGTGAGGTCCTCTGTAAATTAGGCTCATGCATATATGTTGGCTCCAATAAAGCCCCCTCAGTTTGGATCATTAATAGCATTGTGTCCTTTATATACACAGCTGCAGTTCTGATTATATATCAGCAGAGCATGCTCTCAGAATCGATTTTCTAGTAGAGGCAATACATTTGTATTAACCCTGACTATACTTTCTCTCCCAAGCAAGGCAACGAACCAGGGTTGGAAATGCAATTTGTGGTTCACATCAAGCCAGCAAGTAAGTCTGGACTCAAGTGCCAACTGAAATGTCTCAATATCAAGCCCTGTTGGAAAATGCTCCATAACTGATTATCATTATCTGCCAGGAGCTCAGGAGGGGATAATGATGGCAAATGCATAACAACTGATTTACAATTCCTGCTGAGAGCCCAAATTTTAATACTAATCTTATTTATACACAGTTTTAATCAGCTGAACGTAGTAACTTCATGAAATAACCAACTAGTTAGCAAAAGACGGGTCCCTGAGAACACTGAACAAACTAACCATGGAATTTTTAAGATGATTTAACATTTCAAAAAATTCTAAGGAGACATAACATCAATTTTCCTTAAGAGATATGAGGAAAAGGCAATAGTTAATTTTGATCAAATTGAAAGAACAATCAAATTTCATCCTAAAGGTTACTATTTCATTAACAATATTAGCCTTACCAAATCTTTTTTCCTATTTTTGTGTGTGTGCATTTGTGTGCTTTTTAAAAGTTCAGATCATCAAAAGAAGCACACACCACAGTCAAATATAGTATTATAATTCCATTCTAAATACAAATTTTGAATTCTTAGGGATAAAAAATTGTCAGTTTTATTATTACACCTTATAAAACTAAGCAATCTGAAATGGAAGACTATATCAGCCATCTAAAAGATTTGGAATTATTTCTATAACAAATGTGGAATTATTTCTGTAACAAAATATATGATAAAATCATTTTACATGCCTGCTTTAATTTAAATTTGGAAAAAAGAATAGAAATCCATGTTTTATTTAAATCTAAATGAGTCTATTGGGGATTTAAAGCCTTCTCTGCTGCCTTTCTTTGTTGCAACCCATGTAAGTAGGTGTTCTGTATTTTATTTTCCAGTCATCCAATTTTTCCATTCGCATCCCCATAAAGTTGCTCAAGGCAAACAAGATCTTTGTATTTAATACATCCAAACAGGTCTCAATTCTCAAGTTTTACCCCTAAGGCTATCATAAATTACAATCTACAGTCTGAAGGCCTAAAGAATTTGCCAGTACTCTAGTTTATTTAAATGAATGATTATATCAAAAGTATTAATATAATGAAACCTAATAACTTGTGTCTCTGATGACAAGAAAGCATAAAAGCATATTCAGTAGCAATAAACAGAAAATACGCATATAATGTTAGTTGCATTAGATATTAATATGTAGTGGCTTGATCATGTCTTGTCTTTTTAAAGCCTATGTACACAGACTCCTATTCTTGCAAGACTCCTCATTAACAATTAACTGAGCTGTGTAGCTTTTGCTGCAGTTACACTTTCCTACCAAGATTGAATTGTAAAATTTTACAGTTTTTATTGTAAAATAAAAATTTTTCATATGTGTGCACATTTGTGTGTCTAATTTTCTATTTCTACAATAGTTCCAAAGGAGATTTGGCAACATAGCCACATAGGTCATCCCATGTAACAATTTTAACCAGACAATAATATCTGGTTAAAGTATGAAGTCAATATAAAGACACTTAATGTTATTTTATTTAAAATCTCCCACTCCAAAAAACTCTCTAGACCATTCACTTCCATACTTGTTAGACCACCTTGTGACTGATTTTGGCTGTTTATCTAAAGTAATTTGGCTACTAAAATTGCCAATCTGTGTTACCAAACATACTTTAAATTGTAAAGTACATTCTAGGTGACATCTCAGAAAATGCTATCAAATTGAGTCTGCTTGAGTTTCTTTTTCCTACATATTCACACATCAAAGGGAAATAGTAAAACTTATAGCTGCTTCTCTCTGACTTCACAATTTAACACAGATGTTCCTCAACTTACAATGGGTTTACATCCAAAAAAATCTATCATAAATAGAATATATCATTAAGTGGAAAATGCATTTAATACACCTAACCTATCAAACATCATAGCTTAGCCTCTCCTACCTTAAACATACTCAGAACGCTTACATTAGCCTACAGTGGGCAAAATCCAAATCCTATTTTATAATAAAGTGTTGAATATCTCATGTAATTTATTAAATACTATACTTAATGTGAAAAATAGCATGGGCATGTGAGTACTCAAAGTATGTTTCCACTAAATGCATATCACTTTCACACCACCATAAAGTCAAAAAATGGTAAGTCTGAACCATTGTTAAATCAGGAACCATTTGTATTGTTTCTTCCTATAAAAACCAATGCTATAAAATCACCAGATCTCAACTGGAAAGTAACTGAATGAACTGATTGCCTGAATAAGCTCTGCTGAAAAATTAGGATGGATTTATAAGCTTTCAATTAACTATAGTCTAACTATAAGGAATTTTCAACTAGAGGATCCCCATTTGATATATCACATTAAGGGGAAATGAGAATTATTAAGAAACCAGCATTCATTGCTGACCATGAAAACTACAACACTTTCCACTTTCTGGGGAATGCCCAAGATAATTTATCTAATCCTTTTCTCATTTATTTAATGCATTCATTTAGAAAGCTTACTATGTGCCAGGCATCATGCAAGATACTGGATGAAGAACAAAAACTAAGATTGATACAGTTCCTGCTCCAACACAGGTGAGACTAGTTAGGAGAGGAAACTAAATCGGCAATAATAATACCAGCTGAGGCATGAAATAATGGGGATACCTACTAGGAGCATCGAACTTGGAATCATAGAGTCAAGCTATCATACAAATTTTTTAAATGCCTAAGCTGAGAATAAAAAGATAATTAAAGTTAGTCAATTAAGGAAAAGAGATAACTGTTATCAGAAAGAATGAACAGAATATACAAAGGCCTAGCAGATAGAGAGCATGGTACAATCAGGAAACTTCCAAGATCTGGAAGAGCTCAAAAAACAGGGCCAACCAGGCTTTCATGATATTCAGGGGTTTATGGCCTGACAGATTAAAAAACAAAAAAGAAGAACTAGGCAACCACATCAAAAATATAGAGAATACCTGACTCTTCCTTCCATCTCCCAGTGGTTAGTACAACTAGGGCTCATTATGTGTGAAGCAGTTCTTCACCGGTTCAAGAAATAAAAGGAAACAGCCTATAGTTGTTTAGGAAGGGGCCAAGGTTTGGGCAAGTACTAAAGGATAACAAGAGAGCCACATCTACAATTACCCATTAACCAAAAGAATTAAGTCTTGCTGGTGTTGTTTCAATCCTGATGCAGAATTTGAGAGGTAAAGACAAACAATGAACATGCCTCAAAACAGTAAGTGATTTATTCCTTTAAAATACTCGAATCCTTAGAGAATCAGTGAACCAGACTGCCAACAGCTAATAGTCTCAGATGTCATGGCATCTCAAGCCTTGGTAGCTCTCAAAGAAGAAAGGATGAGTCCTCTTTTCTTCTCTAATATTTTGAACCACAAAGTTATATGGAAGCTATCAAATTTTAAAGATTAAGCATCTTAAGTTTTTTAAAATTGATCTCTATACTAACATAATTTTCAGAATAAAATAGTAAGTCTATTATAAGAAAAAACAAGCATATTCTCTTTGTCATTATTGAACAAGAAAAGATAATGATAGGTTGAGATACAGTTTAGGGTTTATTTTGAGTTTTGGTCACCTTGTTTTATAGATCCCGTAATACTTCAAATTTATTTTTATATAAACATATAGTTATTAAAAACAACATTACCAAATAAGATGTCTTCATAAACTTTTATTACCTCATGGAAGTAGACAAAGTTACCTTGAGTGGTGTGCTTAGCTTCTGAGAACTGATGATTAAACTTTAAGAACTTTTGCAAGCTGGTTAACATCAGCCATGATGGAAGTATTTATACCATGGACATTGGCAAATGCTGCGAATCAGAATTCCCCCCACCTCAAGAGCCATTTATTAGATACTTTCCAGCACAACACGAGTTATATCCATGGAAAAGAATAAAAGAAAGTGAACCATTTCAATATGATAAAATTGTTTATAAACACACATATACTAAGTACAGTAAAAAAATATTCTCCATATCTTCCTGAGGCCACATTATAAGATTAAATCCAATTATTTTCTTATTGTCTCATGCTGCTCCCCCCCAATTATCATGCAATATAGAAAATAGATGATAACAGTTAAAGGTAAACAGCCTGATTCTCCAGAATTGTTTTTTTCAAAAATTGACTAATGCGATTATTGCAGTATTTTGTGGTTTCAACCTATGTTTATCCATAATTTTTATTAAGTCATTTAACTGCCTATGAAATAAATATGAGCTCAGGAAAGAATGCTGACTTTTTTGCCAGCATGCAAAATTATAAATATATATACATATATAAAACTTCTAAAACTATAAAATTCAAAGTTGGCAGATCTTCAGATCTCAATAAGTAAAGAAAATCAAGCCAACTCCTAGTAAAGCCGCTAAGTAATTTTTAAGCAACAAAATTTTGAAATGACAAAATAAGCTTATAAAACTTTTTCACTAAGTTTCAAGGTCAGCCAAGGAGATAAGTATTGCAGTTGAAGCATACATTATACATAAGAACACAAAGCACAGAAAGCCAGCTGTCCAGCTCACCTGGACCCAGGTCATATAGAAGTGCAACAAATGTGTGATGAGAGAAACTCAAGTCTTCATTGTTTTACTTCCATTCATTCCTCACAAACTCATAGTACGGGGTTGAAATCAAGCCATCAAGGTCATGTCCAATAGAAGTGCACCAATTCTTACAATTACCAACTTTAGAAGTTCTGTTGAAGATGAATTACCCCTGGAGCACAGTGAATAAAAGTTAAGTGCCTTGCTGCCCATAATTTCAAAGACTCCTTTTCCCACATGAAGGCCTTTAAAGAAAGGCTTTTAAAAGCATGATACATTTAAAAATCCACACCTATACTGCCCTGCACTCCTGACACTGGATGAAAAGGTCACTTTAATATATACCCACGTTCAAGGATTAGCTCCTGTGAGATACATTTGGTACCCACTCTCTCATTCCTTTGGTACATCTTGTCAACAAAGAAATGTCTAGGTCTTTATAAAGACCATATAAATATAGAAGTAACCCAGGCTAGAGGTCCTCAAAGACAAAGGGAACACGTACAATTTGACCCAAATTCATTCTTCAAGTACGAATGGTCTTTTCAGGGGAAAGATCCACCTGACCTTTGCTGAGATGAAATCAAATGGGATTACCAAGGGTGGGAAAGGGTTAACATTAGAAATAAAAAGGAAAATTAATAACAAGAGTTGTTACAAACATTATTTTATTTAATCCTCACAACATGATGAAATAGGTATGTTATTACCATTTAGTAGGTTAAAACAAAATAAAACAAAGAAACAAACAAAAAACAACTGAGGCTTACTCAGTTGACTTCAGGCAAGGTCATAAAGACAATAAGCAGAAGGTCCAGACCTTTCTGACTCAAAAACCTGGGCTCTTTCCACTATGGAAAACTATTTTTCCAGGATTTACAAACAGAAGTGAATAAGGAACTAAATGTCAAGAGATACGCTAAGAATTCTGAGTAACTTTCTCATGCTTATTGTTTTCCTTATCCCATTTGTTTCCCTAAAATAAGTAATAGCAAAGGCCCTTAAAGCCAAAACACATGACCTTTGTTTTGATTACAATAAGGAATGTTTGTTTTGAAGTGTAGGTACTACTCCATAGCCAAGCTTATAGAAAGAGGTCTTTCCAAGGTGAAAAGTAGTTGATAGCAGAAATTGAGAGGATAAAAAAGCAGTCTAATTTCTTAGGGAATATAACAAAGAAGCAGGAGAGTATGGGAAGTCCATTGGGTCCTGGATATTAAAACTGAGTCAAAAGTCCCAAGTAAGTTCTCCAACATAAACTATTCTGGTCACTGTTTCAGCATCTCAGTCTATATTTAAGCTATCAGTTTATCCTTGAATCTGTGCGTTACCCATTTCTCCAAGTTATTACCTCTGTTATCCTCCCGATTAATTAATTTGTCAATGGGTTTCCTTCTAACATATTATTCCTTGGAGCCTTGGAAACCTCCTTTATAAAATCATTTACAAGACTATGCCTTCCACCAAGTCTGCTCTGGATTTACAGCTGAGATACAAAGACAGGTAGCAAGTGATTCAGAAAGTCAGGCGTTGTTGGACTAAGAACCCTGATTCCCAGAGTCTTAGGGTTCTCATATCTCCAATTAGCCATATCTCCTGATTCCCTCCCTCCACTATGTGCCATTGCAACACACTGGAAGAAAGGTAGAAGAGAGGGAATGAGGGTTAAGGAAATATGATGTTACCATATACCTTCTCTATTTCAGGTGCTGTGCTAGATAAGTTTATGGACTTGAATTTCATTTAATAGTCACAAAGCTCCTCACACTCCCCTTTTGTAATTTCTTCTTCTTTGTCTTCAAAATTGACCTCAGTTATTTTAAGCATATCACCCTTGTATAAAAAGTATAGGTGGGGTACCTTCTGATTAAGATAGTATAGTAAGTTCATACTTTGATAGTCCCCTCTGCTATAGTCACATAGCAAGGATGAGTAAATTATAAAAGGAGAAAACTGAAAATTAACTGAGATCAATTAAAAAACAAGCATCTCTGTGGTTAAGACATGAAAGAGAAACATAGTGAGACAAGACCTCTAAATTGGAGAGTTTTAGAATTCAGAAACAACCAGGATTTTCAAGAAGTTCCAATCCTGTTATAAGTACAGACCAACATGGGTGAAGCCAGAGGCATTAATAGACCCTCCCTAACTCAAGAAATGGAGCTAGGTGCCAAAAATCGGCTTCCAAATACTGTGTAAGCCTTTAGTTCCTGGTGAATTCTTTTGGTCTTTAAAACCATGTATTCAGTAGGTCTCATTGTTATAGTGGCTTAACCTTCACCCTAACTAATAACGCAATGGAAGAATTATTCAAAATACTAAGGGAAAATAAAATCAACCTAACATGTTATATAATGCTAAACTCTCAAGAGTGAGAGAAAATTAAAGACACAGTTAGACATAAAAGACCAAAGTGTTTACTAATCACAGGTCTCTAAACTAAAACAACTTAAAGAATGAACTTCACCAAAAAGAGAAATGAACTCAGATGATAGTATATAAAATAAACTTATTGATTGTTAAAACAATAAATAAATACTATGTGTATTTTTTCATGTCATCATAGGGAAAAACGAGGGAATAAAAATGATGTCAATCAAACATTTAGCAGAAAAGAAAGGATAAAAAGCAAAGAATAAGCACAGCATATAGAAAACATTAGGCATGATGGTTGAAAATAATCCCAATAAATAAGTAATTACAAGAAATAAAAATTGTTTAAACTCATCTATTAAGAGGCAGAGAGTATCAAATGGCGTGGAGAAATGTAATTTAGCTTGATGCCACTTACTAAAGACCTTGCAAATATTTTAAAAATAAAAGGATGAAGATAAACAAATGGAAAACAAATTCATACTAACAAAAAGAAAGCTGCTGTAGCAAAACCAACATCCCAGAAAATTGAATTTAAGGCAGAAAGAATTAATATAGATAAATAGGGATACTACATAATAATAATGGGAACAATTCATCAAGAAGAAAGATCAACTTATACGTATCAAACAAACAATCTTCAAAATCTAGGTGGCAAAAATATTAGAATTACCAGCTCATAATCATGGTGTGTCATTTTAACTTATTTTAGAAGATAAATCAAACACAAAATGAGTAAGATTATAGTAACTTTTGACAACAAAATTAACATGTGTGATGAAAAAGATAAATATAGAACACAGTAGCCCCACCAAAAGTTATATTCATGCTTTCTAAGTAAAATTGGAATATTTGCCAAAAATAACCACAAATTAATTCATAAAGAAATTTTCAATAAATATTAGTAAAATACTGATATATATACTTTGCTCTCTGAACATAATATCTTTAAACTAAAGGTCAACTATATGAAAGAATTTTTAAAGCCTATATACAGTATTTGGAAGCTTAAAAATGACTTCCTAAATAATCATCAGGTAAAGAGCTAATCATAACAGAAAACAAAACTAGAACTGAAAAACAATGAAAATTCTGTTTACTGAAATTTATAAATGCATTTAACATAGTTCTTAGGGTTGAATTTATATCCTCAAATGCAATTGTTACAAAATAAGAACATTGAAGATACACATAAATATACATCTCAAAACCCTGGAAAAATATATTTAAGGAATGTAGAAAATAAAAGAACTTGTAAGAGTATAGTAATAATACAGAAAACAAAAAAATGGAATCCACAAGAACAAATACTCTTTTTGTGAAAAAAATACCAAAATCAACTAACCTCTGACAGATTAATGAATAAAAAAGCCATAAGTAATTGTTATTAAAAACATAAAAAATAATTATATATAGTAGTGATTAAATATCATGAAACTAATATATGAATAATTTTATGTAAAAATTGAAATTGTATGTAAACTTTATTACTAATATTTTCTAGAAAAATTTAATCACCAAAATTGACACAAAAAGAAATTTTTTAAAAAATAAATAAACCTAATTGTCATGACCTCTCAAGCATTAGAGATATTGCCCTATCAATAAGCTAATTAGTTAGCCTGACAGAGTTTCATAAATGTTGGCAAAAGACATGAGACTCCTGAGTCAGACAAGGGACAGTTTATTGCTCACAGCCATAACAGTAGCCAGAGCATCATCATTTCCTTGCATCAGTTCCTCGAGTGACCAATTCCCACAGAACATCTGAACAGGGCCAAATAATACCTGTACATGCAGTCAGTTGTGTTACAAGGAAGAAACCTTGAGCTTAGAGAACCTCAGTCTTATCTAAGGGGTACAAAGCATGCCAACTCATGGCTCTAGGAGGGAGAGATTATTGTTATTCTATTTGAAAGTAAGCAAACCTGAACTTTGCTTCCAAGAAAGACAATATCTCTATCTTCCAAGGATGTTTGCTAGACAAACATCCATGAAAATATAGTCTGGAACAAAAGGACAGTGTGTCTCACTGAAAGCCTTATAAACACGTGCACACGACCCTATAGAGGGGAGGCAGACCAAATAGCTGGAAGCAGCCGATGAGTCAGTAAGTATGTAACAAGGCTTGTCAAGGGAAACATTGGCCAGAGATATAAGAACCACCTTGAGTTCTGGCCACTTAGAGGAACAACTACATTCACTTCTAGCAACCACTGAGATTGAACAGGAACAGCCACAGCAGCCCACTGCACAACACTGAGTTGCAGCTTAGCTGAACCATCAGTGTGCATCAGGCTCAGGAATTTATGAAAATCCTGCCAACTGATAACTCCACAGAGCCAGCGGATTTGCTTCAGGTTGCTGAGTGGAGGGTAAAGTTTCCCCCAAATAGGTATTTTTCTCTTTCATGTAAAGCCAAGATGGTGTTAGGGTCAGTCCAGCCACTTTCTTAAATATATCATTTCCATTTGACAAGCAAGGTTTCTTGGGCATTTTCCATATTGTTAGTTGATGAGTTTGAACCCAAAATGGTAACATGAGGCCAGAGAGTCACAAAGCCTCCATGGGCCAGGCATTCAGTTTCCACAAGAGCCTAGTAGAAAGTTAATAGTTGCTTTTCAAAAAGGGTAAATCTGATGTCCATGTCAGGGAGACAACAGATTTCAAACTCAAAGAGGTGCCTCTGGTTGAAGTCTGCCTCTCTTTACCTAAGATTCTAATTAGCAAAATTGTCAATCATAAGTAACTTGTAGTACAAAGTATTCATTGCAGTTGTGGGGGCTCCAAATAGAGCATGAAACAATTTGCAGGAGAGCTTCCAATGTAACCTGTGCTCTGGGCCCTGTTTAAAGGATGCTGATCTGTGTGTTAGCCAATATAAAGTACCAAGTAGAATTCCCAAGTGAGGCATGTACTATCTCCTATATCCAAATTTAAATGTCCTTGGGGAGTATTGAAAACATATATTGGAGATCTTGGCACATGAATGTGAATTGGTCTTGGTCCTTGGGTCATGTCTGAGACAGCATAACAAGTGCCATCAGTGTGTCCAATGGATAAAGTTACAATCACAATGTCTGGGACACCTGGAACATTGGGAGCAACAACTGAATACAGTTGGTGATAAACTACCATAAGCCTCCAGCTCCTGTTAGCCTTTTTGAGTGGCTGCTATATAAGGCTCCTATACTGATATATTGCATTTCTCGCTTTGCATGTGCTTTTATATTCTTAATTAACAAAAATCTTAAATAAATAAAGGTTTCCCTTTGTCTTCCTAGGATTCTATATCCTTTCTGTTGGACCACAATAGAAGAAACAGAAAGAATGTTTGGAAAATGACTTAAGTGCCAAAGTGTCAACATTTTTGTGCTCATTCCCTGAGCTTGAATTTCCACAAGGCAAAGCAAAGAAGGCAAGATCACAACTGAACATACGATGGATTGCATTACAGGAGATGAACCCTAAGTTTAGGGAACCAAAATTCTTTATAATGGATAGTAAATATATCTCCTCTTTACTCCACAAGGAAATGGTGTCTCTGTCTTCTAAGACTGACTTTTAACAAATGTCCTTTAAAAGATAGTTCCAAACAAACAGCAGTCAGTGCCTTATTTGCAGGATATTCAAAAACATGAGGATCTTTAACTCATCAATAATTGTTTCCCAACAAATATACAAAAATATTCTTAGTCTCATCACTCATTGGGAAAAAGCAAATTGAATGATATAATATACCCATTATATTGGGTTAAAAAATTAGAAGTCTAAAAGTGGGAAGTGTTGGCTAAGATACAGAGAAATGGAAACACTCATATACACTGCTGGCGACAATGTAAATAGATCCTCTCACTTTGGAGAGTAATTTGGCAACATCTAGTAAAGCTGAAGAGGCTCATATTCTAGGATCCAGGGAATCTACCTCTTGTTATATATATGAAACTCTTCCACATGTTGACAGTAAAAAAATATTGTTGTCAGTATTCCTTGTATGCGTGACAGCATTGTTTGTAAAAACAGAAAAATTGGAATCAACTTAGTTACTCATCATAGGGAAGTGATTAAAAAAATTCAGGTGTATTCATAAAATGGAAGACTCTACAGAAGTTAAAATAAATGAATAAGAGCTAGAGGTATAATCATGTAGAATCCTTAAAAATATTTTGAGTTTAGCATGTCATTTGTATAATTAATATTTAATTAATAATATTAATTTATATAAGGATTTCCTGAAGGCTTTAACTATAGCTATATTTTCCTTAGATTTAAAATGATCTAAAACAAAGGGTTAAGAAATATTAAATTTCTTAAGCCTGGGTGTGGGAATAATTATTAAAATATTCTATATTCTTGTTTATGCATTTGAAATATTTTATGCTAAGAATGACTAAAGTGGTGTTAGTTATAGGGGGCTAATTATTCATTTTTCCTACATACTATCATTTAGTCTTTTAGCTGAGAGAGGTAGTGTAACTCTTTGATTAAGAGTCTATACTCCAAGCTCAGAAATGCCTGAGTTCAAATCCCAATTCTATCACTCACCATTTTTGTAACCTTAATCAAGTTAACTAACATTTTTAAGCTTTGGTCTATAGGTAAAGCTGGAAAAATGATATATCTTACATTCAAAGGTTGTTAAAATTGCTACATGAAGCAATAAATCAAAGTGGCCTCCCTTACAACCCTTTTAGAGTAAAGGTCTCTTTAATCAGAGATATGGTATATATTTTCTCATTTCTTTCAACACACTCTTTATACCAGTTGCCTATTCATCTCACTGTCCTCCAAAGACAATCTACTCAGTTCAGCCTATGAGGCTGTGATCATTCTATTTCCTCAGTCTTTCAATTTTCCAGTGCTTATCAAGGTCTTATTTTCTTTTGCAATCTATATCAGGACCCATCTTCATGACACTTTCCTAAATCTTACCACTACACTTTTCTCCAAATATCCTTGTCTGAAGAAAAACACATTACTATTAATGACCAACACTAATTTCCATGTTCTACATTTTATGGCACTCTATAATTTAAAATCACTTACATGTTATGTCACTCATATGACACTCAGCTGAAGATGAGCAACTGTGCAGAACTAAGATTATATCTGCTGACTCCAAGTTTAATATTTTGCATCACCTCATTCGTTAAGTATAATACTAAGATCTTCTCCAAAAACTCATTTCTAAATGTATACCTCACTATTGCTTTTTATAAATATTCTTCATATAAGGCTTTCTTAAGAACTGAAGCCCATAAGCTATTTTAATTGCAAGCATAAACTGGTTAGTGATAATAAAAGTGAACCATTAACTCTCTTGTAATGTCTTGTCTGAGCAGTGTGTTCAGAGGCCATGCTCTGTCCAGATACAACATAATTCAGTTGTTTAATTGTGAGTAAATGTCTATCAGACGGTTTCCTCAGAAAAACTTGGAGAAGGTAAGAAGACGGACAATTTGCAAATATATCTATGCTGCATTCTCTAACATCAAGAAATGAGCGCTCAAACAAAGCTCCCGGGCAAACTTATGGAAGACTCCTACATAGAAGGATAGCAGAAGCCTCTGACCCTCCAAGGGGCAGACCTGTTCATATTTAAGTCAACTCATGAGCCCCTAAGATAGATACCTCAAATCAGTCCAAGAACAGCTAAACTCCAGCACACTGTTTCTCTATTGGACACATGACTGAAAGCTCTGAGCTTGAACAGTTCTGTTGGCCTAGGATCAAAGAGTGGGGGTGATGTGGGGCAGTGGGAGATGAGGAGAGCAGAACTGAAGTCTTTTCTTTTAGCTGCTGAAAACCTACACACAGGCTTTGGTTTTAAGGCCTGAATGTTAAGCCTGCTTAATTTGGTCAATTCCATACAGGTTAGGGCAGACATTAGAAATTTCAGGAAGAGAGCTAAAGTTTTCCATTATCAACAAGGACCTAGCCAGAAGCCATTTCTTAATAATATCCAGTCCTTATTCTGCTTTATATGGTAGTTGGCCTAATCAATGTTTTTGCTTCATGGTATCTATGGCCAGTTTGCAATTTATGCAATGATAAATGATATGCTTTACATTTCTTTAATATCCTTGATATTGCTAATATAAAATTAGTTTAAAATATATGAATTGTTAAAATCCTTGTCTATACAACTTTGGCTGTAGGAAGAGCATGATAGTTTTTAGCATCAAAATCTGTCTCTAATGGCAAATTTATGGTGATTAAGAGGGTGACTAAAGAAAATAGAAAATCAGTTAGGGTATACTTTCAAGAAACGAAAAGAGTGGAATTGAAATGTTCCTAACACAAAGAAATATTAAATGTCTGAGGTGATGGATACCTTAATTACCCTGATTTGATTAATTTACATTGCATGCTTGTATCAAAACATCACATGTACCCTATGAAAGATATATAACTATTGTGTACCCATAATAATTAAAAATAAAAAAACAATTTTAAAAAGAAAATGAAGACCAGGTTGAATCCATGTCCCAGTGAAGGGGGTAAAGTAAACAATGGGAAAAATAAAAGGAAAATAGATAAATCAGGAGGAAGGAAAGAAATAAAGAGTAGTTTATTGAACCAGAAGTGACTACACAGTGGATTCAACCAGGTTAGATGTAAACACAAACTAGAAAGGGGAGCAATACTGTTTAGGTAAATTTTTCATCTTGAAACAGGAAACATGGATCCATTTATGTCCAACATACAAGGATGTAGTTGTACTCTTCCAATAAGTTAATAAACATTTATAAATTTTAGATCTCTTTAAAAAAGAACAGAACTAATAATGGGGATAAAAACATTGCATGTGTAAGAAGGGAAGTATTACTGACAGTATTACTGGAATGCAAACACAGGCTTTCCTCAGTGTTCACAGATTAGAATTATGGTAAAGATAAAAAATAAATTGGACTTTTGGGGATCTATAAACAGTCTGTACTGAGATTGCTTATCCTTGGGAGACTGAACAGAATCACCTAGAACTGAAAAATAATTTAAAATTTACTTGAGTAGCTATACAAAGGAGAAGTACATAACTATGCCATTTACCAGTCCGTTTCCCTTATTTTTAGTTTGTAACTTATGATTTCTCTTTTCATGTGATTCAGGGCATGATGATATTTACCACTGTCTGTTAGGGAAGGAGAAGAAAGAAGTAGCGAATGATTACAGTTCTAAGCTCTTAAAGAAGCTTCACTCACCTCTATCCTCACCTCATTTTAAGCCTCTGGTTTTGGCAGAAGAATAATGAAAAACCACTAAGTATGGTGTTGTTAAGAAAACCATTTACAAAAATATAAGGAACTTGGATTCTAACGTATTTATGGGTCTTAAACACACCTATTTCTTGGGGTAAATGGGTCCAAAACTTCAGAGGAGACAGATTTCAATTAATGGAAATTCAAGGACACCATCAAACAGACCCATATTCTTCTCAAAAATGTTAACATTACCTACACTCAGTGTTACTGGCCATAAGCTTCCCTGGGAGTAACAGGGCTCAACTCAGTCTTTTACGTGGCTTCAAGGATAAAGTTATCAAGGCTACCTCCATAGTAAAGGTCAGTGACTTCAAGTGTGGTCCTGAATTTTACAAAGTCTCTACATGTGGTATACCAGGTGAACTAGAAATGAAAAGATGGAATGTTCAGAAGTTAACAAATAAACAAATATGACTAATTGTGAGAATTTATGTAAAAACATGATTAAAGATGACATAGTAAAGACAGAGTAGGGCATATGGTAAAATAAAGTCCTTAATACCAGGAACATATTAATATTTTTTCTGTACTCTTAGATGTTAGTAATTTTTCTGAGCAGAGTTATAGCATGATAAAAGTATCACTTTAAGAATTTTAATTTACTGTTGGTATATAGTACAAATTGTGGCAATTGTTTTAATCACAGAACTTATAAGAATATAACCTACTTTCATTAGGGACCTTTACATATGTCAGTCCTTGTCTCTAATGAGCCTGGAATTCATCCACAAAAATTAAGTTTCCATAGGATTTGTTTTTATGATTGTCTTGCCTATGGGGTCTCAGATTACATATCATCAAAGATACTTGTACTTAAAGGTATGGAAATTATTCACTTTGGTTTTATGGAATTATTAAAAAGTGCCTGAGGGTATATTGACTGGCACAAAGATTCATGAGGATAAAGATGCATACATAAATACGGACATATTACAAAATGCTCCTCATAAATGAAAGCATTAAATTATCTATCTTTCTTACCTGAACCTGGATAAAAATCAAGAGACCTTTTGGTAAAGTTAAAAAATAATGATCATGAATCTCTTTTCCTGAAAAAATTCTATTTTGAAAAATAGAATCTGAAAAATTCTATTTCCTGAAAAAATGTCTAATGACATTTTTTCCCTTAGCTTTGGAATATTTTATAACTAGCTCTTTGGGGGCAAACTTTCAATTTGAAGAAAACTTCCATTTCTCATTTAAGATTGCATAGCAAGTCAACTAACCCAGGCACTGTAGGGATGATATGCTGTTCTTAATTTTTTATATAATGACACATATATGTGGCAATAAATTCATCTTTGCTAAATTTCAGGTTTTGTTTCAGTAGATAAAAGTCTGATTTGGGCAATGTTCCCAGAAGTTCCTTTGGGGGGAAATGACACATTTCAAAACTGCAGAATTCAGTTGTATTTGGTTAAAATAATTATTTTGAAATGGTGGTTTTCTGTGTCTATGTTTAAAGGACTGTTCTATATATGTGAGTTCAGATTTGAGCGATGACAACTTGTATGGACTCCAGGCTGTATGAAGTCACAGCTAATGAACATAAGTGTTGAGTTGTAACATCAGTCAAATGTATTCACATATCCTTATTTAAGTTTCGGACAGAGCTCTTCTTATCGAATATAATGAAAACCAGATACCCAGGAAACACAGCTGGATTTAGGACAAATACAGCACTAAAAAATATCTACTTCTACACTGAAGTGGAAAGCAATCTCTTCTCAAAAATAAAAGCCTCTTATGACAGCAAGCTGTACAATTATCTTGTAGTCTTAGTGGCTGTATCCACTTCCACAAGTAAGTTAAGTGAGACAGGAATGACCCTAGACTAAGTCTCTCATAAGAGTGAAAGATGTAATTGTCTTTCTACATGACACTGCATTTTTCACAGAAAAGATAATATTGAAATTCTTGTCAAAGAAACGTTTGTTTAAATTTAGCATTTGACCCAAAATTGTTTTCTTTGAAGTTTCACATAGAGTGAGACATTTCCTAGAGAAAGTGGAAGGAGGATGCTAGAAACACCCTTAAAGACCTTTACTTTACAGATATAAAAGCCACTCAGAATTTATCATTAAACTTTGAACTCTTAGCAAGTTTCAAGTAAAACAAAAATGGTAAAGCACTAGATTCATTTCTGTACCCACTTAATCAAAATTCAGTTAAAATTCTATTCTCTATTGCCAAGAGAAAAATGATAGGAAAAGAAACACTGAAAAAGAATCCATGAGTCATGATGTCTTAATGAACAGTTGGCTCCTAGGATATAGTGGGGGGAAAAAAGCAGCTCAGAGGAATTAGACTAAACTTTATGATATTAACAGAGTTTAGTCTTCTTGTTACAGATTCCAGTCCAACATTAGTGATGTCTTTCAGCAACAGAAATAAAGGTTCTATTGACACTAAAAAAGGAAAAAATAAAACTTTAAAAGAATTCAACTTTTCCATTTGAAATAATGGCCAATATCATTATTTTATATACATTCATTTCTATTTTACACAAATAATACAATGAAGATGTTAACTTTAGACCTTTATATACCCCTGAAAAGATTTTTTTTAACAAAACTCAATTTCAGCACCAATTCTCACCAAAGTATAGAGATCAAGATTTTAAATGCATATCTCTTCAATTTCATTACTTTTATAATTTTTACCATACTTTTATAATTTTAAAAAGCATGCCTTGTTTCAAATGAAAGAAAATTGACTCTTACGATTTTATAGCTGTCAAAAATTAATTTGGGATGTTTCTCTTTCCAACCTTTCTAATAACTAGTATATCTGCAAAAGGTCAATACATACCAGTTTAAAACCCTGTCAGTAAAGGCTAAAATTATCCTGTTTTCAGCCTCCCAATAATCCCTAATAGTGACAGGAAAATCTATTTTTTAGTAAAATTCCAAATGGAGATTTTACATAAAAATCCAGTCAGAACACATTCTGTGTAGAGTAAAACTTGGTATAAGTGAAAGTTATAGTGAACATTAATGATGGTTGAACATGCATTTGTTGGGTACTTTTTATGTGCCTTGCCCTGAAGGAATTACAAAATGAGTAAGATATAGTCAATGCTCTCTAGTTGTCCAAAATATTCTAAAGACATAAAAGAAGTACAAATTACTTTAAAATAACAATGCTAATTTATTTATAGAGTGTTTTTAATCTATAATGCCTGAACATTTTAGATCTGGCAATAGCAAGATTTCTTTGTGTTCCTGTGAATATTCAGATATATTTCAAACTCCCCTAGCAGTAGAAGAAAATAGTGAATATTATTTGTTCATTTTGACATCGTTTTCAAATTATTGAAGAACCAAGGAGAATTTTTATTTAACTTTATTCTTTTCTCTTCACACTACTCTCCCAAAATTAAGACATTAATTTTAGTAGGAACACTTCACTGAACAGCAACTCACCTCACTAAACAGCACTTCAAGAGGATTAACCGTTTATCCTCTTTTATTAGAATTTAAATTTATAAATGTAAGCTTTGCTTTTTGAAGCATTTTTTGAAATCACTTTAAGTGAATATATGCCAAGAGATTTTATTCTCCAACCCCGATTATACTGCTAATAAAAACTACTAATGTGTCAACTAGATAAACCTATTAAAAATGAATACTATATCATTTTAAGTGAAAACATGCCAAGAGATTTTAGTCTTCAACACAAATTATACTTCTAATAAAAACTACTAATGTGTTGACTAGATATACCTGTTAAAAATGAATACCGTATGAATATTACGTTAGATATATATCCACATCATAGAACCTGGATCACTGAAACTTCTTGAACTGGATAAAGGTTAGAGTTTTTTGGGTTTTTTTTTTTTTCCGTCTCCTCCTTTTCATCATGAGATGACCTTTTAATTGTACACAGTTTGTCATCTTTATTCAGAGAAAAATAAGCTTATTTTTTCAAACTAAACTTTTTATTTTAGCCAGTAAATTATTTTTCTTTAGGGAGGCCATGTGAAATATTTATTGCTAAATAATGAGAAGTTAAAACATAGAGTGATTACTATGTGCCAAGGACTGTGCCAAGCACTCTATGTGGATTATCTCATTGAAGTTTTACAACCAGCCTGTGTATAGGCAGCATTTCTCTCCCTATTCTAAGTGTGGAGAAACTGAGACTTAGCAAGATTAGGTAACTTACCTAAGATTCAAGCTAACAAATGGCAGACCCAGGATTGGAGCCCAAGCCATCTGAAAACTGAACCAACTCTCCTAACTGTTGTGTTATGATACTTCCCAAAAGATGTCTACATCCCTTTAATTTAACAAGCATTGACTATTTGCCAATATACCACACAAAAGTAGGTCTTGTTCATATTTCATTATATAAGGAGAGGTGTCAATGACTTTGTGTTTACAATCACTATAGACTCTAACTAATTCAAGAAAATTGGTAAAAGACTCCTTGGAATCATTTTAAAAAACAAATATTTAGTTGAGAAGAACAGAACCCATATTATAAAAATCTGTATCTTATGGCTTTATAATATATAACTTAAATATACATACATACACACACATACAATAAAACTTTCAAAAACAGACTATGGTTCTGTTCTGAATCATAAATCCCCTGTCAGTGGTCAAAGAAGCCTGTAAAATGATTGCCCTGCTCCCTCATGGAGACTTTCTGATAAGCTATTTCCACACTATGCCCAGATCCACATCAGCACAGCACACTAGCTCACAGCTCCTGGTAATCATTGCCACTTCACACAGAGCCGGATATTCTGTTACATGAAAGTTCCTCTGCTAACTACAGTGAGGTATCTTTCTGCAGCTTTGTAACTGCTCAAACTTAAGTCTTTAAATACAGATTTCAATAATTTCTTTTTCTTTTTGAAGATCCATATAGGTACAATAACTTCCAGAGGTATGGCTCTTTTCCAACTTAAGTCTTGAATAATACTTATTGCAAAAATATTTCTTCTTTACACAATTTCAGCAGAACAGGTTTTATAAACTTCCTGGGTTGTGGATGTAAGAGAACAAATTCCAGATCAAATACTACCAGAGAGTTTCTCAGCACTCACAGCTCAACTGCCATGACAACCTGATGATTATAATCAGTTGTAAGGTTTGTCATAAACACTGGGTTGTTTATAATAAAATTCTGAGAGTCTTTTCCCCAACCATTCTAGCGAACGTCCTTCACTCAATTTGCAAATTCTAAAGAGTAAATATTTGCTTGATTTCTGTGTATCTCCCCCCTTAGACTATGCTCTACTAGGTAGAGACCTGGCTAGCCTATTAGTAGTATACTCTCAGTGATCAAGAGAGTGCTCATGCTCTACTAGTGTTTGTGGAATAAAGAAAGATAATAAATCTTGCCCCTTCTGGTTCTAACTTCCGCAGTGAAGTCACACTTGTAGTTCTGAAATGCAAATCTAATCCTTTTGATTTATCTTAAAACTTTCCAATGGCCTCCTACTTGCTAAGGTTGAAGCTTAAAACTATTAGGAAAATATGCAAAATCTTTCATTATCGGGCCATCCTTTTACCCCGGCTCTGCACTCAACCTCTGCCCCATGATTCCAGAAATATGGACAGTTCCCCTAAATGTGTCAAGCCTCTGTATGTCCCCACACTTTGAGCATGCTATCCTATACACCTTAAAAGCCCTGCTCTCCACCCAACCCTTAGCTTCTGACATGTGACTAGCAAATATATACTCCTTCTTTAATAGGTTATGCAAGGGTTCTGTGCTAATCTTTAGGGATGTCTTTCTTAATGCTCCCAAAGAAAATTAGATTTTCTTTTGCCTATGAGATATCTTCCCTAACACTTTCAAATAAATTTAGATTCTCCATTACCTATGCTCTCACAGCATTTTTTTCATACTCTCATTATAACAATTATTGTATTATACTCACTGTTACTTTACCTTCTGCTTTCCTACTGGACTATAGTCACCTTATGCCCTAATACTCAGGAACAGGTTTCATCTATGTACTCTCAGTATTTAACAGAGAGCCTACATTAAAGGAGGTTCTCTATGAAAATGCAGTCAATGAGTGAATGAATGAATGAATAAATGAATGCCTCGTTGTTACTTTATGTCCATGCTAGTATAGATGGAAAATCTTTCTATACCAATTTTTCTCTGTAGGATGGAAATAAATTCAACCTAACTCAGAGTATTTATTCTAAGAAATGGATTTAAATGCATCCTCTAAATTGAATGTTCTACAAATGCTTGCTCAAGACATTTACATATTAAAGGCAATTTATAGATATGAATTCTAAATCAGAGAGCTTGCAAACAGTATGATTTTAAATTGTTCATCACACTACATAAGAGAGATAATTCTTTTTGGCCCCCCCTCAGAAAGCACACCACGGAAGACAGTGAAGCTTTATCATATATCACTATTCTTGGTTTTGTGAACTGATACATACTAATACATCAGTTAGAAAATCTTCTGAGATAGGGCCTAAGATAGATTCACCATATACTAACCCCTTTAAAAAGTGATACTAAAGAGTCATTGAATTTTACAACTAGAAGGGCTCTTTGAAGGAAGAAGAAGTTTCCAGTATTCTTTTTTTTCTTAAGACAATTCTGAATTTGAAGAAAAAAAAAACAAAGATTATTACTTTTATCTGGTACAGAAGTGGTAAATATAAATACCTTGGAAGTAAACTGTCAGAATTAATCATTTCAAGGTCTTCATCAGAATTATCAGCTCATCTATATAAAGATGACTTTGTGGTACTATAGCAACACATTTCTTCATTATTTCCATAACAAAATGACCTCAAAATGGGACATTACACTGGCTGAATTTCTGATCTGTGTAGCACAAACATGAAAGTGTAATAGATTTTCACAGCACTTAAAAGCAAAGGTCAAAAGAGATATTTTTCCCAGGGAAAAAAGTACCGAAAAACCTACCATTCAATAGAATAATCTGCCCTTAATGTTGTATTTTTTTTAACTAAATGGTCTTGAGAGGCTGGTGATGAATCACAACACTAATAATGAATAGCCTAATCAAAATGCAAGTCCGTTTCTCCAGTATAGACATTAAGGGAAATAAAATGCTCCCATGTGTTTCTTCAGAGAAGAAAATCTTATATTGTTTTCTAGAAAAATGTGAATTTAGAAAATAAATATATAAATAATATGTGAAGAATGTTTCCTATTCAAGAGGGTTCTCTGAAATAATATATGCAGTTCTTTTTTTCATTAAATGAAAAGTAGTGCTATTATATACCTTGCTTTTACTTAAATTAGTAAAATTCCGTGGGTTTTTTTCCTCTAATGATTTGGAAAATATATATGTTAACCAACTGTCCTTAAATATTTAACAATCATATTTTAGCATGGAGTTTTCCTATCCAAATATCCTGAAGACCTTTCCATGAAAAACAACTAAAATTTTGGATAAAATAAATAGAAACTATGTTTAATTCTTCATTCAGTTAGCACAAAAATAAGAATCTATCAACATTGGTTCAGTTTCACTTAGGATGAGGATATAAAAAGTCACAAGAGAATGCTGCTTTGACACTAATAATGAGGGAAAGATAATCTACAAAATCATAACTTCTGGAGCCCATCAGAGAGCTGAGGTCTCCAGGCAACCAAGGAAACTGAATTCCGTAGAGTGACAAGCCTGTAAGAGGAGAGACAGTACACACAAACTGTTTCACCTATGTCAAGGCACACGAGAAAGAGGTGGCCATCAAACAAGCAGATATAAATAAGCTAAAATGTTTAACAGATTGTCAAAGGACAAGTATGAACAATGTGTCAATTATAGTAACCAGGGTCCCCAGAGACAAGGAAAGTTTGCAAGCTTTTTTCCATGGCTTCCCCAAATGCTCATGAGAAAGACTGGCACAGGGAAGGAGACTGGAAAGGACCCTCCCTGCTTGGCACAGGTATTCAGCATATAATTAGCCATTGCACAAAGTCTCGTGCTTTCCTGCACCCTTTGTTCTATGAATCAAAAATTTGAAGTCACTTGGAGAAGAGCAGCAAACTCTCTCATCCCTCAGGACTTAGGTAAAAATCCACTGTTTTGGTACAAGAGTAGAATCAAAACCCATTGCCACAAGAGTTGTGGTAGGAATACTCGCCAGCCTGAGGACTCAGGCAAAGATCCTTTGCTGCTGGCAGAGATATATATACAAAAACCCTATACTAACAGGGGAAAGGCAAAAAAGTTTCTTGGCCCCAGGATTCAATACCAATAGCAAGGAATGATCAGCTAACACTAGGTAAGGTGCAAGGAATCATCTCTGCTCTAGACCAACCACAAATGCAATGCAGAGTTTGGCTACCATGGGAAGGCAGGGGAGGAAATGCAAGCAAAGCTATACCTTTGAGGCCCAGGCACACAGGCTGCCATACATTGAAAATAGACAAAGAAGAACGGGACAGAGGAGAAACTTTACCTGATTCTTAACATGAGACAAATGCCAAGTAACAAGCAACAGCAGTCTACTGCTATAGAAGGGGCAAGAGCATGAACGAAATCTCCGCTCCATGGCTCAGGTGTGAAGAAACATCTAAAGCTGAGAGAGGAGTAAAAAACTGAGAAAACACAAGGTAACTCCTGACAACCACTAGAGAAATTTGAAGTCTGTGTTGCACTAAACGTGATTATTACAACAAAACCTACACTCTGTTCAATGTCTGACTTGATTGATTCACACTAATGGTCTGACAGAAGAAGAGGCATTCCAGCATAAATACTATTAACCCCAGGTTCTACTATTCTATTTATTATGTTAGCATTCTATAAAAAATTATAAGACAAGCAAAAGATGAAAGAACAACCAACCATCCCATTGCAAAGAGATAAAGCAATCAACAGAGCTAGACTGAGAGTTGAGCTATAGTTGTCACTCTTAGACAAGGACTTAAAAATCACCTTAATAAATATATTAAAGGACCTAGAGGAAAAGATGACAACATGTATGAACAGATAGGGATTTCATTAGAGAGATGGAAACTACAAAATGAGTCTTATGAAAGTAAAAAATAAAAAACAAACAAAAAAAACCTTGTGGTAACAGAGAGAAAAAAATTTCTTTGATGTACTCATTACCAGAATGGAAATAGGTAGAGAAGGAATCAGTAAACTTGAAGACAGAGCAAAACAAATCATCCAAACTTAAATAAGAAGAGGGGAGAAAAAAGACTGAAAAACACAGAACACAGAAATTATGAGCTATGGGAAAATATCAGTCTAATATACATTCCACAAACAAAATAAAATTAAACTGGACATACCATATTCAAACTGCTGAAAATGAAATATAAAGAGAAAATTGTGAAGGCAGAGAAAAATAAAACATTCTATTAAAAACAAAACAACAAAGGTAAGATTTACTACAGGCTTCTTACCAGAGGCAAAGCAAGTCAGAACACAATGACATGGTTATCTTTAAAGTACTGAAAGAGAAAAACTTATTGATTCTGAATTCCATTTCCCAGTAAAAGTATTCTTCAAAAAGGATAGCAAAATAAAGTCTTTTTTTTTCAGATAAACTAAAGATGAATTCACTGTCAGCACACATATACAATAAGAATTGTTAAAGGAAGTTCTTCAGGTAGAAGAAATATTATATCAGATGGAAGTTTGCAAGTACACCAAGAAATGAGGAATACTGGAAATGGTAAAAATTAATGTAAGCATAAAAGATTTTTTTTTCTTATCTTCAATCACTTTAAGGATAACTGTCTGTCCAAAGCAAAAATAGTAACACAATTGTGGGTTTATGAAGTATGCAGAGGTAAAATGTGTGACAACCATAGCAAAAAAAAAAGAGAGGGGGAGCAACATAACCATCCTGTTGCAAGCTGCTTAAACTATACATGAAGTGGTATAATAATATTTGGAGGATGACTGTGATAAGTTACAGATCCACATTGCAAATCCTACAGCATTCGCTAAAAAATATTTTAAGTGTATTACTAATATACTTCCAATAGTGGAAATAAAAATGAATCATAAAAATAATTAAAAAGAAAAAATCAAAAAACAGATAGTATAGACAAAACTACCAACACAGTAGCTTTATTTTTTACAATAACATAAGTAACAGTAACTGCATTAAATATATATGATCTGAAAAATATCAATTAAAAAGCAGAGATTGTCAGATTAGATGATTAGTAAGGATGATAGGTAAGGTAAGAACTGAGTATAGAAATTGGAAAACACTTTAAATATAAAGTCTTATAGAGGTTAAAAATAAGAGAATGGAAACTGTATGTCATGCAAGCAATATGCAAAAGAAAAGTGAGTGGCTACCTTAATGTCAGGTAAAAATAGACTTCAGAACTAGGAATATTACAAAGACTTACATAATTATAAGGAACTCATGAAGAGGGCATAACAATCCTAAATGTTTATGCACATAAAAATAAAACTTCACAATACATGAAACAATAACTGATAGTGATGAAATGAGAAATAAACAAATCCATAGTTATAGTTGGAGATGTCAATATTCCTCCCTCAATAACTGGCTGAAAATGTAGATGAAAATTCTTAAAAATATAAGATAACTAAAGAACATTTTCAACTAAGTCAACCTAGATGATATTTGCAGAGCACAGCCCCTGTAAGAGCAGAGTGCACATTATTTTCAAATGCAATGGAATATTCACCAAGATAGACCATATTCTGGGCCGTGAAACTGGCAGGGGACAGTAGCTCACACTACTCCTAGCACTCTGGGAGGCCAGGCCAAGGCAGGAGGATCTCTTGACATCAAGAGGTGGAGGTTGCAGTGAGCTATGATGCTATGATGATGCCATTGTACTATAGCCAGAGTGACAGAGCAAGACTCTGTCTCAAAAAAAAAAAAAAGAAACAAAACTCAATAAATTAAAAAGAATTAAAATCATGCAAGATATATATTTAGAGTATAAAGGAATGAAACTACAAATAAATAATAGAAAAATATGTGAAACCCTCCCCAAATGTTTAGAAATTAAACAACATGCTTGTAAGCAATCCATGAATCAAATATAAGACATCTTAATATAATGTAAATAGAAACTCAATATATCAAAATTTGTAAATTGCAATAAAAACATTAAATTTATAGTATTAAATACTTGTATAGAAAAGAAAAATGGCTCAAATAATTAATCTAAGTTTTCATCTTGAGAGAGAAGAGCAAAATAAATTTAAATTAAGTACAAGGAAAGAAATAACAAAAATAAAGCAGAAACCAATGAAATACAAAAAAGAAAAACCACAGAAAAAATCAGCAAATCATATTATGGAATAAAAAATTTGTTTTCAGTGTCACAGTACTTAAATCAAGCTTTGCTTTACTATTGGAAGCAAGAAGATAATATTTATTTATTATTTTAATTTTTACATATGCTAAAATGTGCTGTAATATTGTCTACTGATATTCTCCCAAATAATTATTTTAAATTATAGCCAGGTAATTTATCTTCTTTCTACTTTTTCTAAAATTATGGTGGGTAATACAAAAATAAATATGGTATCCACCAAATTGTATTTATAGATAACTTTGAGTTATAGATAACTTTGTTCATCTCTTTTTGACTTGATTCATATAATTTTTTTCTTTCCCCCTCCTTTTAGTCTTTTTACTTTCCTTTTTCTCTCTCTACTTCCAAGTATTTCTCTTGAGTAGTTCTGAAGTGGACTGTCTCCTGACTCTCAAATCATAGTACATTATCATGCAAAAAGTTGAAAAAATTGAGATCAGGTTGGAGAGGAACTGCTCTAGTCCTTAAGCATCTTCACTGATATTTCCCTGTACTCTGAACTAGTCATAAATAGTATATCCAATGACAATTAGAAACCAAACGTGCTGGTGTCTGCTAGTTCTCAGAATTTCTCTGAGTAGTCAACTGTGAATACTACTGATAAGCATTTATGTTTAGAAGTCACTGCCAGGAAACAACTGTAACCATTGTCTACAAAGATTTATGATTGATTGATGTATTGAGAAAAGCAAAGCAAATGTGTATTTTGGATCTCTTCCCAAACGCACTAAAATTTTCAAGACATTTTCCTTACATTTGAAAATTAGTGATGGCTCACCTTGTCTTTGGCTTTCATGAGTTTGACTACACTCTGCCTAGGTGTGGATCTCTTTGTCTTTACCCCACTTAAGATGATTTTGGAGCCATTGTATATTCAAATATTTTTTGGCCCCTTTTTCTTTTTTTCTTCTTGGAATCCCATTACTTTTACATTGGATGTTTGATATTTTCCTACATGTCTTTGTGTTTCTATTTCCTTTTCTCCTAACTTTTTGTCTCTGTTCTTTAAATTGGGTAATTTCAATTGACCTATGATTGAGGTCACTGATTCTTTATTCTGCCATTTTAAGATCTGTTTTTGAGCCCATCTAGTGAGTTTTTGTTTTGGTTATTATTATTTTTAACTCTAGAATTTCCATTTGGTTCTTTTTATTATTTCTATTTCTCTTTGACATTCTCCAATTACTTAAGTTGATGTTATAATATTTTTCTTTAATTCTTTGAGTATAACTTCCCTTAAATCTTTTAATGTGTTTGTATTAGCTGCTTTGAAGTCTTTGTCTGCTAAAGTCTAACATCTGGGACTACTCAGAGTTAGTTTCCATTCTTTGCTTTTTCTACCCTGAATATGAGCCACACTTTCCAGTTTCTTTGATGATATCTTGTAACTTTTAGTTAAAAATGGACATTTTAGACAACATTTTGTGGTCTAAAAATATCCAGTTTTTAACCAGTGGTTATCTTTTAACATTTTTAAATGTTTTTCCCTTCCTTAGTTCAGGACCAAAGCACCTGTCTCCTGAAATACTGCAGCTAACTCATTTCCCAATAGTCAATCTGTTACTTTCTACCATCCTCCTACACAAGTAGAAACTTCTCCAAAGTGAGGCTATATAAGTCATTTCCTTTCCTTAAAAAAAAAGCAACACATTCAACAAACGCAGAATTAAATCTAAATACTTATGAAAGAAAAGAATCTAATATTTATTAATAATCTATTATGTGCCGTGCATTTAGCAATGCCTAGCCACAAACTGCCTTCAAGAATATATCCTAAAATTAAAGGTCACTTACAGCTGGCTACTGACTTGTTTTTCTAGTTTTAGTTTCAGCTACTTCCACTCTTGAAGCATGACTTAAAACTAGATTGGAATTTCTGTTCACCCAAAATTCAATTTTATATCTTTCTGACTGTGGCCAGAATTCAGTCTTTCAAATTCTTACCCATGCTTAAATTTTCAGATTAGTGTATCTAAACTTCCCTGTTCATTACACCCAGAATTAATTTCTATCTCCTTTGAATTCCCAAATCACTTTGTTTTTATCAGTCTTACAATGCATATGACATTCTCTCTTGTATCAAGTAATTTTTTAAATGATTTATATCTCCTTTGTGGCAATATTCTCCTCGCCTATCTTTAGTCGTATAAAACGGTGAATGGAGTATATTTAATTCAAGCTAAATACAATTAAATACTTTTCCATCTTTCCTTCAATGTAGGTGTGGTTATGTGATAAAGATCTCATTAAGAAGATGTAAGCAGAATTGATGAGAGCAATTTCCATGTCTTAAAGAGAGTATTGTGTTCTTCTGTCCCTCATTTCAGCATTTTATTGCCCAGAATGTAGTGGTGTTTGTGAAAGATTTTAGTCCTAAGGATGGCAAATCAACTAGATAGGAGAAACCTGGCTCTCTGACAGTGTGGATTCACCATATCAACCCTGAATCACTTAGACTAGATTGTAACCTGAAAGAGAAATATGATTTTATCTTGCTTGAGCCACTGCTATTTTTGTCTTTATTATGCTATCTAAATCTCCATCAAAATTAATATGTCCTAGATTTATAAGTTCATTGGGGGCAGGAATCACATCCTTATCATTGTGGATGATATTTTTTTGTATTCATCACATTGCTTAGCATAATGCCTTGCACATAATAAGTAATAAATATTTGTTTCATTGAACACATTTCCCAAAAAGTTCACTGAGTAATATCTTTACACAAATGGACTACCCACCAAAAGAATAAAATGAGAGCATATAGTAGAGGAATAGAAGCAAGGGTTCCTCACTAAGCCTGGCCCAAATAGCAAATTTGTGGAGGAAAAAGAAATAAAAGAGAAAGAAATGATTGTGGTTTTGAGTTACTGAGTTTTGAGTGATTTGTTAGGCAGCAATATATAACCATAACAATCAAAATGATACCCTTCCTCTTTATATTCTTATTAAATAAAGTAACTTATAAACATAAATACAAATGAGTAAAATTATTAATATTTTAAAGGTTTGTACTTTGCAGTTTAAAATCATGAGTTCGTAATAAGTGATTGTCAGGTACACAAAAGAAGGGATTGAGTTGAATAGATGAGGCACAGGGGATTTTTAGCTGTTTTTTATGATGCTGTTGTGGATATATGATACGAAGCTTTTGTCAAAACCCATAAAACTTTTTAGCACCTTAATGTGTACTAGTTAAAAAAACAAAAACAAAAACAGTTAAACAGTCAGAGGATATGAGTATGGAATGCAGAATGTGAAAAAAGGATCTAATTATATTAAAAATATATAAAACATCCTCACTACAAAAGATGGTGGCAAGAGATACTGATCTAAATAACTTTGGAAATAATAGAATGTGTAAGATTAAAGGCAAAAGTACTATATATGAACAGTGTACTTTGTTAATAAATTTGTATTCCACACCAGTAGAGGTTAACAATTCTGAAACTACTATGCAGGTATACTGGAATTAAACAATTAAGTAAATGGAAGGAGGATGGTGTGAACCAGGTTGGAGTGGAAATAACTGACGAGCAAGGAAAGACAGCTAGAATGATCGACGTGGCATGTTGTAATGAATCCAACATGGAGACATTAGTATGAGCTCATGTTTAGCTTAATATAGATACAGATGGTTATATATAGAAATATTTATAGATATCTGTATATATACAGATTGGTAAACACACATATTTCCTTGCTCTATCAGCTGAAGCATCTTGTAGTGCCAAAAAGTAAGGAAATGCTAAAAGAAAAAAAAAAAAGAAAAGAAAAAAGAAAATAGAAAAAAATGTTATAGGGACACAGGACCCAACTGAAGGAGTTCCCTATGGCTAAAGCTGGAAAAATTCGAGGAATAAAATAAAATAGTCTTGAATTTTAGCCCAAAGCATAAAATAAATACTCATCAGTTCATACTAATATAAATAAATAAATAAATACGAATACGAGACAAGTGTTCCACGCAGAATTCCAAATAATTTATGTAGTTAATAGTGTTGAGTTTATGTAGTTAAGAGTGTTGAGCATGAATCCTCATTCCTTAAGTGTAGACAGCACATTGTGGTTTTCTTCCAAAAAGTACAATATGGAAAGAGGGAAAAAAGAATAACTTGACAGTAATGAAATTTCACAAACACCACCCTATCCAGGTGATCAAGTTTAACATTAGCTGTGATAAGTCATGTTCATCCTAATATCCTTGATATAATGTAATGAGAATTGCACTGTACCTCTGGTTTTCCTCCCCAAAACATATGACCCAGTCTAATTAGGAGAAAAAACATCAAACCAAATACCAATTGCGGGACATTCTCCAAATGACAAGTACTCTTCAAAACTACCAAAGCCATCAAAAACAAGGAAAGTCTGAGAAACTGTCCACCCAAAAGGAACCTAAGGAGGTATGACAACCAAATGTAATGTGGTATTCTGGATGGTATCCTGGCACAGAAAAAAGACATCGAGCAAAAACAAACAAAAAAGCTGAATAAATTATGGACTTTAGTTAATAATATTGTATCAATATTGGCTCATTAATTATAACAAATGTACTATACTTATAGTAACATATTAATAATAGAGGAAACTGGGTGTGAAGTATGTGGAAACTCTATTGTCTTTGCAATTTTTCTGTAATTACAAAATTATTCTAAAATAAAAAGTTTATTTTGGCCGGGCGCGGTGGCTCACGCCTGTAATCCTAGCTCTGGGAGGCCGAGGCGGGTGGATCGCTCGAGGTCAGGAGTTCGAGACCAGCCTGAGCAAGAGTGAGACCCCGTCTCTACCAAAAATAGAAAGAAATTATCTGGCCAACTAAAAATATATATACAAAAAAAAAAATTAGCCGGGCATGGTGGCTCATGCCTGTAGTCCCAGCTACTCGGGAGGCTGAGGCAGTAGGATCGCTTAAGCCCAGGAGTCTGAGGTTGCTGTGAGCTAGGCTGATACCACGGCACTCACTCTAGCCCGGGCAACAAAGTGAGACTCTGTCTCAAAAAAAAAAAAAAAAAAAAAAAAAAGTTTATTTTAAAAATGTTGCAATCACTCTTGTCTCCTCTCTTACTCTTATATCCCACATCTAATACATAAGCAAAATCTTGTTCATGCTACCATCAAAATATAACCAGAATCCAATCAATTCTCCTGCCTTACACTGCTTCTACCCTGACCAAATCACCCTTCTCTTTTTCCTGACTATTACAACAGCTTCCTACTGATCTTTCTGGTTCTGCTTTTGTTCCCTTTTGGTCTACTCTAACGTATCAATAATGGCATTTTCTATAAAACTGAAGTCAAAACCATGTCACTGAACTACTCAAAACCCTTCAATGTCTCCCTATTTGCCACAGCAAAAGCCATGGTTCTTATAAAGGTCTACAAAACCCCATGTGATCTGACCCAATTTCCTCTCAGATCTCATTTCTTACTGCTCTTCCTCTCATTCACCCTACTCCTAGTGATGCCCATAAATTCCCAATAAGCTCTGTCTTAAGATCTTGGCACTCTGTTTCCTCTACTAGAATGTTCTTCCCTAAGAATTAGCAAATCACACTTTTCATTCTCTTACTACCTCTAAATTTTTACCCAAATATCACCCCACTGGCAAGTCCTTTCCTAGCAACCCCATCTAAGGAACATCCTAAACACACTTGGTATTGCCCATTCTTACTTTGTCTCCTCAGCCCTTTTCACCATTTAACATACTATTTTTACTTATTTATCTTGCTTATTTTCTGTCTCTTCCATTAGAACATAAACTCCATGAGAATAAAACGTTTGTTGGTCTTGTCCACCCCTTTATCTTCTGTACTCAGAATAGTGCCTGACACTCAAGGACATCATTAATATTTATCGTATGAATGAATATAAATATAAATATAGACTTGTAAGGAAAGGTTTGCTTCAATCCATGTGGCTTGCATATCTAGCTGTTAAGTTGACCCCAGCCAAGACAGCTTATAACAACAACTATTATGACAAAAATATAATATATTTTTCTGGAGATCTCTGTTTTATCACCTTGTGTAGATGGAGTTTATTTTTATTCAAAAAGTATCCATTTTTAAATACAGCAAAAGCTTATTATTTTGGACTATACCAAATAATTTATGGTAATTAAACCTGGAATATGTAGTATGAAATGTGATTATTAATTAAATTAATAGTGTAGACAAAATCATAGGAAAAGATATTGGATTTCCATATAACCTAAGAATCAATTTTTATAGATTTTTAACAAATGTTTATATAAATGGATGTTCTTAATTATAAGTGAGTCTCATTAATTCTTTCAATGAAGGCCCATAAGAGCCAACATTTTAAAATTATTTCAGTTATTTTGGTGTTAGTCTAATTTCTCTTCTGTTGGAGGAATCTTATGGAATGTGAAGACCACCAATGGACTCATCCTTCTAATGACCTAAATAAACTGAAGGATATTTCATGCCCATAAATTGTAAAACTCAAAATTGTAAAGATTTCAAGTCTTCCCAAACTGATCGATAAATCTAATGAGATTCCAACCAAAATCCTAGCATGACATGTTTTTTAATTGTCAAGATAATTGAAAAACTTAAGTGGAAATATAAAGAGACAAGAATAACCAAGACAATTTTAAATAATACATGAAGCAAAGTGGAAGATAAACTACATATCAAGACTTGTTTAAAACTATAGTAATTAAGTCACTATAGTATAGGTGCGAGAATCGGCAAAAGACCAGCAGAACAGAAGAGACAGTCCAGAAACAGACCTACATTTACACAGGCACTTGAGAGTGAAAAGCTAAACCACTAACTAGGAGAATATATTAAATATTTGCAATATACTTATCTGAAAAAGGACTTGTATCCAAAATATCTATAGAACATTGAAAAATCAGTAATAAAAACAAACACACCAATGTTTAAAAGAAGCAAAACACTTGAAAAGGAACTTCAAAAAAAGGATAAACAAATAACCAACAAGCATTTGAAAATGTGCTCAAGGTTATTAGCTATCAGGGATGAACAAATTAAGAGCACAATGAAATACAACCACACACCTACCTTAATGGCGAAAATGAAAAAGACTAGCAATACCAAATACTGGCAAAAATGTGGAGCAACTGATATTCTCAAACACTTTATGTAAGAGTATAAATTGGAATAATCACTTTTGGAAAACTATTTGGCAACATCTGGTAAGTTGAACATATGCTTTCCTAGTTCCAGTATTTCTTCTCCAACAGAAATGCACACACATATACAAAGACATAAAATTTTTCATAGAAGTATTATTAGTATCAACTAAAAACTGGAAACAACCTAAATAACCCTCAATATTAAAATGGGTAAATAAATGTATATGTGCAAACATTGGAATACTTTACAAAAATGAAAATTTAAAGTCCACAGCCACAAACAACAATATGGATATAACAATGAGTAAAAGAAGACAAACACAAAAGAGTATCTACTACTTGATTTGTTCTATTTATATAAAGCTGAAAACTAAAACTCAGTCAAATTAATCAATGGTCAAAAAAGTGGTTAAAAAGACTGAGAAAGTATACATGGGGCTTCTGGGATGCTATAAATACTTTATTTCAGAAATATTCTATTTTTGACCTGAGTAGTGATTACATAGCTGTGTTTCCTTTGTAAAATTTTATCAATCTGGAACGTTAAGTTTATTTTTTTCTATGTATGTTATACGTCAAGAAAAACGATAGCAATTAAAATGGTAAATAAGAATGCATGGAAGACAGGAGGAGGAAACTTGAAGCTATACTGTTCTAATGTGCATTTGATAAAAGAATAAATGGAATTTCTAGAAAAAAACATATAATTGTTGATATTAAACACTCAATTTAAATAAGCACAATAAAAAACAACTGTAAAGACAATTAGTTAATGAAATAGAAACATAGGGAGCCAAAAAGATAGAAAAAAATAAAAGAGAAGTTAAAAAACATAAAGAGTACATTAAGACCAATACATAAATAACAGAGTTTAAGAGAAGAAAGAATTGGAAATTAGCACTCTCGTTGGGATTTTATGCTACTTAAATACGTTTGTTGGTGTTGAAGAGGACTAGAACCAGGGGAACTCCCACCAAAATATTATACAATCTAATAAGCTAGACCTCCACAGTCTTATTACAGAAGACACAAGACTCCTGGGTCACAGAAAAGGACTTTATTACAGAAAAAAAACAATAGAAGGATTTTCAGCATAGTTTCATTGGTTCACCGAGCCCCAAATTCCACAGAGCAACAAGAAGAGCTAGGTGAAGGCTGCACATACAGTGATGTGCTGCAGAAGGAAAGTCTGAGCTTAGGGAATCCACTGCTTTTATAGCAAAAAGTAAGCAAGACTGTTCTTCGTCCAGAGGGTTACCTGGTGTAGCACAAGAACTGCCAAATTTTATCTCACTTTTCAAGATTGTTTTGAGCATAAACAATTCTGAGAAGTGGCTCAGGTGAAACACAGTCAAGGCCTTAGAGTTTTGGAACTCAGCAAGACAAGCTGATGTACAAAAGTCCCAGAGGATATTCTCCATATGTCATCTGAATATAAAACGTAATTTACCAGAAAAGAAGAAAGACACCATTACAGCAATCACAATGAATCGTGGAAGTCCTGCTTCCATTTAATTTTTTACTTCTCAAATCTTTAACTTTCTTGTCAAATCATCAATGCATTTTGTTTTATATTGTTTAGTCATTTTTTGCATTTTTTGTTTAATCAAAAATTTATTAAAAAATAAACATTTCATTTAAGAATAGTTTTAGACTTATAGAAAAATTACAAAAATAATGCAGGGAATTCCCATATATTCCAAACCCATTTTGGGAACCCTATCTATTATTAACATCTTACAGTAGTAGTATGGTATGCATGTTACAATTAATGAACCAATACTGATACAAATCATACTTTATTCAGATTTTTTTAGTTTTAACCAAATGTCCTTTTTCTTTCTATGATCCTATCCAGTATACTCCATCACATGTAGTCATCATGTTTCCTTAGGCTCCTTTTGGCTGTGACATATCTGTTATGTCAGTTAAGATTAAGAAAAGGAAGACATTTTATTTCACCTTCATTTATTCCTTATCCAACACTCTTCCTTTCTTTATGTGAATTTGATTTTCTGACCTATATCATTTTCCTTCTCCCTGAACAAGTTCTTTAAACATTTTATGCAGGGCAGGACTGCTGGCAATAAATTCGCTCAGTTTCTGTTTGTCTGAGAAAGTCTTTCTCTTTCAGTTTTGAAGGATAATTTCACTGGATATATATTAAATAATTCTAGGTTAATGGCTTTTTTCTTTCAACATTTAAAATATTTCACTTTACTCTCTTCTTGCTTACAAGGTATTGTGAGTTGAATTGCATCCCCCATATCTGAAGTCCTAACCTCCAGTACCTGAGATTGTGACCTTATTTGGAAATAGAATCTCTGCAGATGTAATCAAGATAAAATGAGGTCATACTGGATTAGGGTGAGTCATAAAAACAATGACTGGTGTCCCTAGAAAGAAGGTGATACGAAGAAGCACAGATAGACACACAAGGAAGAAGGCCATGTTATTGAGGAAGATATTGGAGGGATGAAATTGCTCAAATTGTTGCACAGTTTGAATATGATTTGCTTTGGTATCAGTGTTTTGGGTTTTATTCTTCTTGGTGCTCACTGAGCTTCCTGAGTCTGTAGTTTTGTGTCTGTCATTAATTTTGGTAAAAGCTTGGCCATTATTTCTCAGATGTTTGTTCTGCTCTATCATCTCTTACTTCTCTTTCTGGTATTTTGTCTTGTTTTTGTCTTGCCTGTTGCCTTTGGGCTTTCCCAAGTACTCCACCTTAAAGAGAATCTGTGACTTGCAGACGTTTCAGTTGTGATTTACTATTATTATATCTGATCCCTGTTGGTATAATGGTAAGGTGTAAGGAAAGAGAAGCATTCTATAATGTTATAATTAAATATCAGTTTTTTAGTGGGCCCATGTTTCAGTGCTATGCCTTTCATAAGTGTTTCTTACCTTTCCCTGCCCCTGAGGAGAGACAGGAAAACTAGAGTCTTTCCTAAGAAAAGGCTGGAGCAGAAGAAAGCCTTTCCCATAGCTGAGATTTTTGAATATTGGCAACTAACTCATACTTCAAACACTGTCTATTTCAACACTGTTCAAATAATGCTAAACACACCTGAGTTTGAATCCATGTTATAAAACACCAATTTTTCATTTCTCCTCTAAACTTTTCTACAATCACTCAAGTTGTTAGCAGCTTGAGGTCATCCAAAAGTGTCTATCACTTGCATAATTAAATACATACGTAACATCAGACATATTGTCAATCAGTAAGATATTGCTTAATATGACTCTTAAAATAATGACATTCTTAGGACTAATATAAGTATCTCTTGCTAGGGTTGCTAGGATTTATTCCATCTCATGTTGGTCTCATGGAAATAAAAAGTAGTTTAACAGGGCCTTCATTAGAATTACTCTTTATATCCTTTAAATAATTTAATAACTCATCTCTGAACTCCAAACCCTTTAACTTTTGCTTCAATAATCCATTTCTACTACTTAACAACTATGTAGCTCTTGTAAGACTCATTCTCAGCTCCTCTACAACTCGTTTTAAATGGTGAATTCAAGCCAGAGAAAATGTGGGATGACCTGAGGATTCACATTATGAATCTCTATTTCCCAGCTTAATACCATAACATACTCTGAATTATAATGACTTTACTTATGTCATATATATTTTAAATAAGCTGATATTGGACTTCAATAGATAGTGAGAGAACATCCTTATGAATAAGTTCATAACTTCAGTTCAGGGTAAAAGCATTTAAGAGAAGAAAAATATGAAAGCTTAGTGCTTCTAGATGGAAGTAGGTCACAGAATGATGTTGAGGACTGAGAAGATAGTTAGAATATACCAGTTCCTTGTACTATATTGATAGCATTGTTTGTCTTCATTAATGGTTAATTTTATGATCTGTATTCCAGAGTTCTATTATTTTCTTTCCATTTCAGGTACTTGTTGAGTCAATGTATATTCTCTGACTCATTTTTTTTTTGTCTTGGTTTTAAGGAGGCAGCAACAATAACAACCTTAGGAACTATAGTGTTTGCAATGTATACCAACCGATTCTTCCTCCAGGGCATAATTTTCCCAGCTTAGTGGAGTGTTGTTAGCCAATAGCTCTCAAATGAAATGCTCTCCAAAAATTGACTCCACTAAATAGAGCTGTCTTGCCCAAAGCTACAATTCCCTAACGGGGATACACTACTTCCAATGACTGATCAACATTAGGATGCAAAGACCTAAACTCCTAGGACAACTGTGAAGAAGCATTTCAGATCTAGAGCTCTTGGCAGGTTTGGTTAATGCTTTGTTACTAATGTATCATAGTTAAACTTCTCCCTCTGCCCAATCCTGTTTCTCTCTCTCCCCTCTAAGTATAATAAGAGGACTTCTCAATTAGCTTCCCTTAGACAAATCTCTATCTCAGAGTATTATCAGGGAATTCAACCTGGGATAGGGAAAAATGAATTTTTCAAGGGTATCATCTTGGCCAGCTCTTCTTGGCACTTAGGTAAAAAAGACAGCATAATATGATGGTTATATGCAAGGGCTTTGTAGTAAAGCAGACCTGTGCTGGAATCCTGGTTCTGGAGCATATTAATAAAATACTTTCACAAATTATTTACCTATATTTCCTTCTCTACAAGATGAAAACATAGATTCATTGTAGAAAGGTATATAAGCCAATCAGCAGAGGGTCTGGCCCATACTAAATAATAAGTGAACAGTGGTTATAACTAGTTGTAAGAGTTTTCTTTTGTCCATAAATTTGTATTAAGATGCTACAGGGGGGCTCTACGAATTTTAATCTGACTAAAGCAAAAGGTCCTGATAATGTTATTTTTTCCAATGATATATATTCCATTTAATGGGTAGATTTTGAATCCTGGTTCCATGCTTAAAATTATGTTGTCTTGAGGAAGTTACTGAACCTCACTGAGTCTTAGTTTCTTCATTAATAGTGAACATTACCAATAGATTCCCTGTGTTTTAGTAGGGGTAGTATTAGTTCATTTATTCAATATAAACATAATTTTTATTTATCTACTATGTAGCAGACCCTACTATTTTGGGAAATTTTGATACAAAGAAAATCAAGACAGTGAAGGGTCCTAACATCAATGAATTTATAATCTAGCTATAGGAGAAAGGCAATAAACAAATAAGAAAATTTCAAATTGGGAGAAATAATGGGAAGGAACTGAACAGAATGATATGAGAATATGACAGGCAATGAGGGAGGCACTTAGATGGGGCAATCTGCAAATACCTCCCTGGGAAGGAAACCCAAATGCTGGAAATATGTTGCATGTTTAGGAGTCAAAAGAAGGCTGCCAGCAGGACTGAAGTATAGTAAGTAAGCAGGAAAAAGAGACTCACGAGACGACAGGGAGAGGCAGACAGGGCCAGATGGCATAAGGCCTTAGAAGCCATGGTAACATTTGATTCTATTCTCAGTGCAACGAAAAGAGTTTTGAGCAAGGGCATTAAAGGATGGACCTATATTTTTAAACTTTCCCTGTATTGAGAACAGACTAAAGGCAAGAGTAAGAGCAAGGAGATCAGTTACAAGGCTGCTGAAGGAGCCCAGGTTAAAAGGTGGTTGTGGCTTTTATGAGAGTGGTAGCTGTGAAATGAAGAGAAGTAAAAGTGCTTAACATATTTTGAAGATAAGATCAATGGGACCTTCTGGATGGGAAAGAGATAAATCAAGGATGATTTTTAGGTTTGTGAATAGATGGTGGTACCTTACATCTAATTGGGAAGACAAGGAAAAGAGCAGGTTTGGGGGTGAGAGGGAATGAGCAGTTCAGTTTTAGACATGTTAAGTTTAGATGCTTAAGACAACACCAAATGAAAATACGAAGGAGGCTGTTGAATAAAGGATCCCAGACCTCTGAAGAAAGACCAGGGCTAGAAAGACCCTTAGGAAGCCTTTGACACACAGGTGATATTTGAAGTGACAGTGACGGATGTGATCTCCTGGGGAGCATGTGTTGCTCAAGAAGAGAGATGATTCTGGCTTCCATCTGGGACATTCTAGCATTTGGAGGGCTAGTAAGGAGGAAGTCCAGCAAAGAACTTGGTGTCGGAGCCATAACAAAAAGCAGAAGAAGAACCACAAGTGGCTGATGTCCTGACAACTGAGAATAGGATAAAGAAAAATCCCTTGTATAGAATGCTACTGAGAAGTTTCCACTGAATTCCACAACCTGGGGATCACCAGGGCCCTGAACAAAAACAGTTTCAATGGAGTGGTGTGGCTGGGAGCAGGAGTGCAATGACTCAGGCAACAGCCACAGCCAGAGAACCAGAACTCCTCTGATCTCTATTGCCAGCAATCTTTCATGTCTAGGGTATGGTCTGTGCTCTGTTTCCAGATTACTAACTTGGTACCAGTTCTACTATACTGAATATCAAAACTGAAAATCTATGACAATTTTCTAAATTTTGAGATAACTCTCCTTGTAAGAATTCTAATTCTTCCTATGGTGAAGCTGATTCATTGCAAATGAAAAGGGATTTTCATGGAGTCCACACAAATTTTATTCTATTTTTATGAGACACTATATTATAAATTAGAAGCATTGCTTAAATAGTAAATTAATTCTGAAATCTAGTCAAATTTGAAATTCTTAATCATTTCATTTGTATCAGATTAAAGCAAATGGTCTGGTAGGTTGAAAAAAAGTAATTATTGCTTTTAGTGAAGAAAGCAACACACAAATGCTGACATTAATTAAAAGCAGAAGAGAAACCGAATCATTTAATCAAGCTCTAGGGTTATTTAATGTGAATATATTCCAGTGATCCAGATCATTTAAATCAAACACTGGCAAAAACATTCTTGGTCTAGCAAAATCAGAATATTGTACACTGCTTTACTAAGGTTACCTATCATTTAGAAGTTTGATGGTGTTTCTTTGTCTTGCTGATGCACCAGTAATGCAGAGACTAGAGCAGTGGCTCTTCTCTGGGTCTTCCCCAAGAGGCGGGATCTTGGCTCTGCAACTTTTTCTTGTGTAAACCTAAGTTCCTTACACAATCTTTTTGCATCCCAGTGTCCTCAGTTAAAACATTTATTTCTGCAGCATTTTTTGAGCCCCTATGATGCCAAAAATTTGTACCTATATTACAGGGTTCTTGTGAGGATAAAAGTTCCTGAGGATAAGAGTTCAGGCATCATTATTGCCTCTCACTTCATTCTCCGTCAGGGGCTTTGCTCACGTTCCTCTGCCTGGAGTTCTCTTCCCCTCCTTCCTGTCCAACTTCACCTGGCTAACGCCTAGGTGTCCTTCTGATCCCAGCCTTCCCTGACCTTCTCACATTACATGAGGTCCCTCAGTTTTACAATCTTCTAGCATCCTATGTGTTTCCTTCATAGCATTTATCACAATTAAAATTATTTAGAGGATTATTTACTTCACTATTTTGTTGACATTGCCGAGGACATTATCTGACACCTAAAAGGTGTTTAATAAATATTGTTGAGTGAATAAGTGAGTGAGTTGGAACTAACTTCATTTTCTAACTTCATTAGAAAAAAAGGATAATTGGAGAGAATTCAGAGATGACTCCAAGATTTTTAGATTGAATAAGGTTACTCTTAATAAAAGAAAGCAGTAGATAAGGTAGAAAAGATAATGAGTTTTTATTTTAAACATGTTGGCATTAAAGGTCCTGTAAGAGGTGAGAACTGAAAATATACATTTAAAATCATTGGCAATAGCTGAAAGAGGCTAAGAATAGTATCCTGGAGAAAATAATAAAGTATACAGTAAGAGCCATGTGATGGTTAATTTTATATGTCAGTTTGGCTAGGCCACATTAGTCTAGCTGTTTCTGGGAGGGTATTTTTCAGATGAGATTTACATTTAAATTAGTGAACTCTGAGTAAAGCAGATTGCCCTCCATAACACGAGTGGGCCTCATTCAATCAGTTGAAGGCCTTACTAGAAAAAGACCGACCCCCTCAGAAGAAGGGAAAATTCTGCCAGCAGACTGCTTCAGACTCAAACTACAACTCTAACCTGTATTTCCAGTCTCCAGCCTGCTGGTTTATTCCATTGTGTAGATACACATAAAACAAAAGATTGAAGATAAAAGAATTAACGGGACAATTGATTCAACATGATTCCAAATCACAAAAGAGACAGAAAATAAAATTCAAAACCTTGACAATTAACCCTCTGTGGCCTTTCTCAAATAAACTATGATTTTCTGCGCAAGTTTGCTTATAACTAAAATGCTTTTACTTTTCCTGCTTTTATATCATTTAGCATGAGTTTGCTTATTCTGCCAAAATTATAAGACATTACAGAAAGCTTGAACGATAGTAACTAACAGGCAATGGGGTTGTGATAATTCAGGAATCATGGTTCTTTCAAACACAGAATGGCTATTTCTTGGTTTCTTTCTAATTTTACCCTCAGGAAGATTTCCACGGCCCTGAATTTTGAATTGCTCATGGTCTGTGTCAGTGACAACATTACCATGTAGATGCTTCTGTGACAGGCCTTTCATGAAAACAGAGAAAACAAGAAAAAGAAAGGGTTAGTTTTGGTGTTAGATCAACTGATGAAATATTTACACATATCTCTGCAAGCCTCAGGCAAAAACAAGCAAGAATCCTGATGGCCAAGATAGAGAGTACTTTGTAACAGAATCTGTAATGTGAAGATAAACTGGATAGGGGTGCCAATAATGGAAACAACTTCAATTCCATTCAGCCGCACTCAGACAAGAAATGCTGAGACTGAAGGTCCTTTCTGTGTCTACCTTTCCAGATTTTAACACACAGAATGAGCCAGGTAAATATAGTAGGCCAGTGTAAGACTGGAATGGAAGTTAATAATCATAATCATCTACTCAAATTCCTCTATGTTTCTATAAAGTAAAGTAAGCATCCAAGAGACGTTAAGTGACTAAGTCAAGGTCAAACAAGTAGAACTTTGGGAAATAAAAAGACACTAGCAGATCTTTAAAAAGCAGCCTTATATTGCCAAAAACTAATTCAGGTAAAGCATGTGGTTGGTCACCACAGCATACAACTAGAAGAATTTAGTGAACATATTATTGGACCAAGAAACTCAATGTCCTAATGCTAGTCCAGTACCTTTCATTAGGAATATTTTGTTGCCTTAATAACATATACTTATTCTCTACTGTTGAATAAATGAATGAATGAATATAATTTTCTGCTTCACAAAAGACTTTATTTTACTTTATCTCACGGCAGCATTCTGAGGTGAGATACAATGATTCTCTCTCTAATGTCACACAGTTCCTGAGAGCTGAACTGGTTTTCTGACTTTTACCAGCACCCTTTTTGACACACTCCTATTTAGACCTGAAGTCATATAATTAGTTGGTATGACAGGATAAGACCTCTGGCTTGAGCAATGTGGACAAGTGTTTTACATTGCTGACTGATATGATAAGAAAAGACAGATTAAAAAATAAAATCTCCAGTGACTTTCATCATTTGGGTTTTGAGGTCTTCAATAATATCAAGCAATTAAATATAAAGAGCTAAGCCTCTGTGTTTCTGATTTATAAGAAATTCAGGAGTAACATTTTTTAAAAGGGTAATGAGTAAAGGCAGAAGTAAATTTGTGTTATTGAAGCACATGTTTATTATAGTATTCAAAATCTAATTCTAGGTTATTAGGGAATATGAATTCAGTTTTAAAATTTTATTATTTAATTTAAGTTCTTCCCTTGTTTCCTAAGGAAGCCATAAATCCTTGGGGACCAGGCATACCCATAGATTGTGACACATTGCCTTCAGACTCCCTGGCATCCTGATAAATCCGTCATTATGTACAGTGATGACAGATGTGATAAAGAGATCATCATGGCTCTCACCACCTATATTTTATTGTTTGGTACAGCCATCTTCTATTTCTGGAAAACATTCCCAGCTGCCTGCAGCAAAGCCAGGAGCCAGAGTTAGAAAATATGTTGTTTTTATTCACAGTTTTACAACCTAACTTGCCTATCACTAATTATGCAGTACAGATAGGGAGAAATAATACTAGGAAACATGGCTTGAACACTAGTTTCATTATCTGGTTTCATTACAATAACCTTATTTTTTATCTTTTTTATTTCAGAATTCTGGAAGACTCATTAAAAACGTTTCCTCTGCAGTGTTTTATAACCTTTTGACATTTTCTTCTTATACAAGTCATGCCAATTTTTTTCTTAAAGTCTATAAATAGGAACAGTGAGTGGGAAGAAATGGACACATTAACCCCTTATACATTTGTAGCCTGACAATCAGATTTTAGGTGAAATTTAATCAATATCTTTGTTTTTGTTTTCTTTCGAGGATAAATTGTACACTAACTAAAACATTCCATGTGAATTTTGTTACCTATTTCAATTATCAATGAAGTAACAAGCATTTCATATATATTTACAACTGATATGAAAATAATAGGGAATTGTTTTCTTTTGCATGAGTTTCTGAGGATAATTTTGGCTGCTTTAAAAGCAATGAGGAATTTTCATAGTGGTTGGCATGATCTGCAATTATTCTATACTTTTCCAGGGGCAAGGGAGATGAAACTATATGTGACTCCTAACACTGGACCCTTCAATCATGTCTACATAAGTGTAGTTTAGTCTGGTTAATTAATGATAATTTAATGTTTCAAGGGTTTTTTTTCCCCTTTAATAAAATGACAAAGGCACTGTAATAATTTTCTTTAGATATTATTTCAATTTGTTTGTAAAGTTTATAAATTCTCTTTCATGATATAATAGAGACCATTCATTTCATAAGTAATATATAAATTTAATGTTAATCAACAGTTAAAACCTCTAATTATTCATCTTTTACCACAACTACTCTACATTTTAAAATGTGCTGATTAAAGTTTTCTTCTTTTTAATATCCTTTGTCCACCATTTTTTTAGAGGTTATATCTGATCAGGCAAATGCATGAAAGAGAAATCAAAGCAAAATACCCTAACACATTGACACATTAGTTAATCAGCCCTAATTAAAACTTGATTTATAAGTAGAAATATATTAACTAAAATTTTATATTTATTAGAGTAACTTCTTTTTGAATATCATATTCTTTTCAAAGATCATATTCATTATAAGAACAGAACATTTTGTATATAAGTCATCCTTTTTGAAACATATATTATGTGATAGAAGTTATTCATAATCTTGTTTTATAAATAGAGACAGTTTGATGATTAAGATTAACTGGTGGTCACACATCAAAAAATGTTGGAGGACCCAGGGTAAGAAGGTTTACTGAGTCTACTATTTAAATAATTTGAACCACCACCTTGACTGGTAAACTGGGCATAAGTTAGCAAAGCTATACCAAACATCATTATTGTGGTAAAAAATAAGAGAGATTTCCATTAAGGTTGTGGTCTGTGATCATTTAAATGTCTCTAGTGTCTAAAATCACTGCCAAATTAATTGTATGGAAGACTTCTATCTAAAATTATGATATTACAAAAAAAAATGAAGCTTCTTATACATTTAAAATAAAGCAGTGTCAAACTGAGGTCAGCAAAAGGATCGGTTACCAATTCATACTTTAAAAGAAGGCATCATTTAAGATTCTACAACAGGTTTTAGGCCTCTGAACCCACGCCATAATACACTGGAATCATTTCCAGCGTGGCATCCAAAAATTTTCTTGTCAAATAAACTTGTTACTTTTCTCCTTAGATTTATGGAACAACGGTGGTTAACACTAAGTACTGTGAAATGCATATTTTAACATAAGAATATCTCTTAAAGAGATATAAGCTTCCATTTAAACCTTGGCTGAATTGCCTTAATTGATTTTATTTATTGTTAGATTTCTAAAGGGTCCTTGAATCTGAATTAGTATTAACTTTTCTTAAAATTCTGTCATGTTATGATTCCAGTAACTTGCTGCCATAGGTGAAAACATTTACTGCAGGCATTTCAGAACTACCTACTTTCAGTATCTTACATTAAATAGAATGTATTATTTTGATAGAGCTGCCATAACCAAATACCACAGACTGGGTGGCTTAAACAACAGAAATCTATTTCTCACAATGGTGCAGGGTGGATGTCTTAAGTTCAAGGCATCAGCAAATTTGGTTTCTTCTGAGGCCTCTCATTGGCTTTCCAATGGCCACCTTCTTGCTGTGATGATCTTTCCCTGTGTTCACGCATCCCTGGTGTCTTTTTGTGTCTCATCTCCTTTTCTTATAAGGGCACCTGTTATATTGGTTTAGGGGCCACACTGAGGGCCTCATTTTAACCTAATTACCTCTTTAATGGTATTATCTTCAAATACAGTAATATTCTGAGAAACTGGGGGGTGGGCTTCAACATATAAATTTTGGGGGGACACAATTTACCCAATAGAAAGAGTCATATATTTTTAAGATCTAGTGATAAAAATTCTATTGTTTTTAAAAATATTTCCTTAACTACATTTACAAGTAATAAAATGCTGGGTATGTAGAGGCATTCTGCAAATTTAAAGTGTAATGACTTTGTATATAACAATAAATTTGAAGTGCAACACCATTACACAAGCACAATTTTCCTCAGGTTTTTAATTATAGTGAAAGCTGGTTTATTTGTTTGTTTGGTGGGTTTTTGTTTTGTGTGGTTTTTGTTTTTTGCAAATTCCCATTCCAAGTTTTGATATTTTCTCATGGTCAAGCATTATGAGTTCTTCAGTTCTTTTCCTCTAATGAGAATTCCTTTGCCATTTTGCAGAATGTCTTTATCCTTGACCTATCACAATGAAATCTTTCCCACAGTCTTCCAGATAATGCATTTCACCACGGTGCACTGAAATATATGACAATATTTCAATGACACTTTTTCAGAATATTGGAATTATTTGGCCACCTTACTCACCTCACCTGTCCATTTTGGGCTGCCTTATTTTTTTGACCCTTATGGAATCCATAGGTTAAAAATACCAAGACTACATTATCTGAATGAAGATCAGGATCACAGGTACAACATTAAATTACTACATTAAAAAAAGGGAATATTTTCAGTGCTAGGGAAAAACAAATTAAATTATGTATAACTGAACATGCTCAAACATTTGAATTGTATTGTACTTAAGCTATATAAAAAATGGCCTTTAGGCCAGGTGTGGTGGCTCACGCCTGTAATCCTAGCACTCTGGGAGGCCGAGGTGGGTGGATTGCTCGAGGTCAGGAGTTCGAGACCAGCCTGAGCAAGAGCAAGACCCCATCTCTACTAAAAATAGAAAGAAATGATTTGGACAGCTAAATATATATATATATATATATATAAAAAATTAGCCGGGCATGGTGGTGCATGCCTGTAGTCCCAGCTACCTGGGAGGCTGAGGCAGGAGGATCGCTTGAGCCCAGCAGTTTGAGGTTGCTGTGAGCTAGGCTGATGCCACGGCACTCACTCTAGCCTGGGCAACAGAGCAAGACTCTGTCTCAAAAAAAAAAAAAAAAATGGCCTTTATATGTTATTTACAGTGAGTTCTTCGTGTGTGATATAAAACAATTAATAATACTTATAAGGTATTATTTTTGACTTAAAAAGTAATTTTTCTATTACTTCTTTGCATGAAATTTCAGAAAGCACATTTGTTTAGCCTCAAACCATGTGGCAGTGAAGTATAAAACTAATCACTTTCCACATAGCATTCTAACACTCAAGCTGAGAGTTAGCGTCTAAAATCAGACAGAGCAGTAGGAAAGAAAAAAAACATTAACTTTCTGTCCAGTTTGTAGTCTACTAGATTACCTTAAATTCAGGATAGATCTGCAGTCCAGCAGATCTGACTGGCATTGATGATATATTACAAAGGTGGTATCAAATTGTCAGCTGCGTTTTTCCTGCAGTTTTTGCCACTTGGAAAAAAATGACTGTCTCCTTAAGTATCGGAAGATACTCTTCTAACACCAGAAGGCAAAGTACTTTTTATGAGTAAGATATTTCCTCTGAATAGCTATGGAAGTGTACAAATCAAAAGAAACTTCAGAAATATTGGTTGGAGGATACAGACCCAATAAAATCTTTACACAACAAGAAAAACATTTTAAAGAGTTTTGCAAGTTCTAATTCCCTTTTCCAATGAATGATTTAAAAAAAAATGAGAAAGCAAGAACAATAAGCAAGGAGCAGTATGTTCAATAAAGAAATGCATTTTAGAAGCTAGAACATAGTTCCATTTCTGCTTGACAGAATTCACACTGGTTAAATAGCTAGGAACTTGCAACAGAAAAAGAAAACTTTTGTTGTCACTTGTTTATTTTTTGGTTTTGTTTCTGAGTGTGTGCAATCAGAAGCATTAAGTTTTCCTTGGAACCACAAACCACGTTTCAAAAGTAACATGCAGACAAGTACCTCATAGTTTTAAAGGTGTCTAGTGGTGCATTCCAGTCCAATGATTGATTAGAAGAAAAGATTTTCACTATCATTTCTAATTACAAAAAAATCATCTCCCTTTGGTTCTAATCAAGTGTTAATTAGTTGCCAAGAGTTATCCCTTCCAACCCTCTTCCATAGTAATAAATAGTTTTTAAAACTATAAGCTATTTTGTTCTTTAAGAAAACTGCCAAATTTGAAAAATAATTAAAAATTTATTTTTGAGTATCATTTTTATGTTTTCATAGACAGGACTCTTTTAGTCCAGAGAATTTAAAAGATTTCAATCGATCTTCCTTTTGATGGGTTCAGATTTCTCACAAGAATCCCAGAAAAAGATGAAGGATGGCTCAGGAAGAGCAGAAGCAGAGGTGGCTCTGGGCACCAGCCCAGCAACTTCCAGTTCCACTTGGCTCTGTTTTCACTTGCCTATGAAGGTTCTATATGTAGTCTTATGTAGATAAGACTTTGCCCCAGTGGTTTTTATTCTGTGTTAGGTCAGAGACCCAAGGTGAGAAACATGATACCCCTTGAGGGATACACATAAAATTTTATACATAATTTTAGGGGTTCATTGACCTATGAGGTCTAACCAAGGACCCCTCTCTCTGGGTCTCATGTTAGGTACACCTTTAAATTCAATTACCTCTAATAACTGGTAAATTCTCTGTGTCTCAACTCTATTTTGATGTAGAGTCAGTTCCATTCAGCTTTTCTTTTCAAGATAAATCCTTGAAATTCAAGATTCTTGAGTGACATCATGGGTTACTTTATACGTCAGGAGTCCACTTCTAGCCCCAAAACAATGCTACAGGGTAGCACCATGATGTTCTGCCAGCTCGGCAAGGGCAGTAGGTGGAGATTTTCCCAGAAAGGGGGAGAGTAGAGCAGGCAATATTGGTATCTAATAGAGATATACAAATATTTATGTTATAAAATATTTTTGCATACAAAAGAACACATAGAGCCTAATAAGTAAGTTATAACACAGCAATAAAACAAACACCCATGAAATCACCAACTAACTTGAGAAATGAAATATTATAGGTAACAGTAGAAAGTGCTTCTAAATCTTACTTTCCAGACATTTTGTCCCAAATTCTGTCTTAATCAATCCCTGTTTTATTTATAGTTTTACCAAATATACGCATACCTCTAAATTATATAAAGTAGTGCTGTTTTTGAACTACATATACATATATATTACAATACTGTGTGTATTATTTTGTGAATTGTATCCTTTGTTAAATATTATGTTTCTGAGAATCACTCATGTTGTTCATGTATTTGTAGTTTATTAATATTTCTAATTGTATAATATGCCACTGAATTAATACATGTCAAATAAATTGTAATTGTGAATTATTTCTACTTTTATCCCATTTAAAAAATGCTGCAAAAATTACTTCTGCATGTAGAAATAATGTTGTTAGTTGTAGGTACATAGAACAAAGATATTTCCAGATTATAAAATTAAGAGTAAAATTACTGAATTGTAGAATAGATACATCTTCAGATTTATTAGACAATGCTAAAACTGTTTTTCAAAGTGATTAAACTATTTTGCACTACTACAAACTGTGCATCACAGGCTGCATTGCTCCACAACCTCCACACTTGATAATTTTTCCAATAACGTGAGTATAAAAAAATGGTAAATTCAAATTCAAGTTTATTAAGGTGCAATTCACAAACAGTAAATTCACCTTTTTCTAAGGTGTACAGTTAAATGGGTTTTGCTAAATGTGCACCCACTACTTCAGTGAGGTATAGAACATTTCCATCATTCCTCCAAAAGTTCCCCTGTGTTCTTCATGCTCTCTACTACCAGCTCCTGGGAACAACTAATCTGATTTATGTCATTTTAGTTTTGTGTTTTTCCACACAAAACATGGAATGCCATATACGTAGAATAATACCATATATAGTATTTTCTGTCTGACTTATTTCATTTAACGTGATGCTTTTAAAATTCATCTAGGCTATTGCACATGCTAGTACTTGGTACCTCTGTATTGCTAAGAAGCATTCCATTGTGTGAATTAACACAATTTGTTTCTACATTGGCCGGTTCATAAGTATTTGGGTTGTTTCCAGTTTGGGATCATTGTGAGTAATGCTGCTATAAATATTTACACAGTGGTCTTTGTGTAGACATATGTTTCCGTATCTCTTGGGTAAATACTTAGCAGTAGAATAGCTAGACTGTATATGTTCAATTTTATTAAAAAGATAAAAACGACTGCCAAAATGTTTTCCATAAAGATTATACCATTCCCACCAGAATTCCAAATGCTCCACATCCTCTGCAGTAATTTGAGTTTTCTTTTTTTCTTTCCTTTTAATTTTTAATTTTTAAAATTTTAGCCATTATACTGGATATGCTGTGATATCTCATTGTGGTTCTAAATTGCATTTTTCTAATGACTAATGTTGAGCATCTTTTCATGTGCTTATTTTTCACCCATATATCTTTTTTGTTAAACTATCTGTTCAAATATTTTGCTCATTTTTAGTTAGATTGTTTGTTGAGTTATTACTGAGTTTTGAGAGCTCATAACATATTTTAGATGAAAGTCTGTTTCCAGATATATGATTTGCAAATATTTTTCTCCCAGTCTGTGACTTGTCTGTCAAGTTTCTTAACAGTATCTTTCAAAGAGCAGAAGTTTTACCTTTTTATGAAATCCAAATTGTCAGGGGTTTTTGCTTTTAATGGTTCATGCTTTTTGGAGCCTATCTTCAAAAAAAAAATGCCTAATTTAAGGTCACAATGATTGTCTCCTATGATTCCAGAAATTTTATAAGTTTGATTTTTACATTTCATTTTATGCCCCATTTTTATTTTTTATATGGTACAGGCAAGAGTTGAAATCGATTTTTTTGCACATGGATATACAATTATTTCCAGACTGTCTTAGTCAGTTCAGGCTCTTAGAACGGAACACCAACAACAGATATTTATTTCTCACAGTTATGGAGGCTGGGAAATCCAAGATGAAGCCACCGGAAGATCTGGTTTCTGGTGAGAGCACTATTCCTGGTTTGCAGACTGCCTTTATTTGTTGTATTCTTACATGGTGGAAAGAGATATATCATCTCTCTCCCGTCTCTTCTTATAAGGGCACTAATCCCATTCATGAGGGCTCCATCTTCATGACCTAATTACTTCCCAAAGGCCTTGCCTACAAACATCGTTATATTAAGGATTTAAGTTTCAAGACATAAATTTTGGGGGGACACAAACATTCAGTCTATATCAAAGACCAGTTGTTGAAAAGATTATCTTTTCTCCATTGAAGTATTTTGGCAACTTTGTCAAAAATAAACTTACCAATGTATTGGATCATATTTCTGGATTTTATAATGTCTTCTGTTTCATTTATCTATATGTCTATATATCTACCTTTAATCCAATATGATATTGTCTTGATTATATAGTGGTATGAGCTGCCTAACTGTCTGGTCTAGGTCTTTTGTTTTTCCATATAAACTTTAGAGTCAGCTTGCCAATTTCTACAAAAAAATTGTGCCAAGATTTTTATTGGGTTTGCCTTAAATCTGTAGATCAATTTGGAAAAAACTGACATTACAATGATAAGTTTGCTGATCTATGCTAATACATGGTATATCTCTCCATTTTTTTCCACTGGGATATGATTTTTACATATGGCATAAAGTATAGAAATATATCTTTTGTTTTATATGTGATCCAGAACAATTTCTTGAACAGCCCTTTATTTTCCCATTCATCTGCAGATCTGTTTTCATTATATGTTTTGCCATATACACATACACACCTGTGTTTCTAGCTTTTCTACTTAGGTCATTCATTGCATTCATTTCACTGTGTTGATTACTGAAAAAATTACCAGACTGCATAAATTGATTCCAGCTGTATAATAAATCAGGCTATTTGTTGAAGCAAGCCCTCCAAACTCATTCTTTTTCTCCATAGTCTTATTAGGTCTTGAGTTTATCTCCTTTATTTAAAGTTTAGAATTAGGTTGCTTAAAAATCCTCTTGGGATTTTGACTGAAGCTTTTTAGCTTTTAAAAATAATTTTGGGAGAATTACTAACTTTATAAGATTGAATCTTTTGTCCATAAACATGGTATATGTTTCTATAATATTTAATCAAAACTTTTCAGTATCTTGCAATATATTAATTAATAGGGTTACTCATTTATTTTAAAAAGTTATTAAAATAAGAAAAATCCTAATTTTTCCATTTCCAGTGTCCTTTTTTTTGCACAGATCCAAATTTCTGATATCACATTCCTTCTGCTTGAAGAATTTTCTTAAATATTTCATATAGCACAGTTCTACTGGCCCTAAATTTTCTTAGCTTGTATTTGTCTGTAGAAGTATTTATTTTACTTTCACTTTCAAAGGTATTTTCTCTGAGTATAGAATCCTAGGTTGCGAGTACATCATACATGACATTCTTTGGGCTTACATAATTTCTAAAAAGTTAGCTGTATATAATATTTCTTTTACTTTTGGCTGCCTTCAAGATATTGTCTTTATCTTTGATTTTCAGCATTTTGACTCTGATATTTCTAGATGTCTTCTTTTCTTTATTCCCTTTTTTCCTTTTTTCTTTCCTTTTCTCTTTCATTCTTGCCTATGGTTCTCTAGGCTTCTTTGATGTCTGTTTTCTTCTGTTCAATTAGTTTTAGAAATCATCAGCTATTATCTCTTCACATAGTCTTCTGCCCACTTCAAATGTTCATCACTTTTCTCTTTCTGAAACTACACTTCCATGTATGTTAGACTTGTTGCTATTTCCCAGAGTTTTTAGATGCTCTGTTATTTTTTTTAATTCTTTTTTCTCTGTTTCTATTTAGTTCATGTCTATAGACCTATCTATAAGTTTATTGATTCTTTCTTCAGCTTTATGATTTGTACTTATCAAAACTTTAAAGTACATTCAACTAAAGTACTTCTTGGAAAGAAATTTATAGCCTACTTACATAACATTCAGATCCAAATGTGTTCTCATTTTCATTAGAACTTATTCTTTGACCCATGAATTGCAAGAAATGTACTTCTAAAGTGTAAAACATAGAGATATATTTTAGCTAACTTTTTATTGTTGGTTTCTTACCTAATCCCATTGGAATCACAGAATGTGATCTGTAAGACTAATCCTTTGAAACATGTTGAGACTTTCTATATGGCCCAGTACACAGTCAATTTTCCTCAAAATTTCATGTAGTCATGAACATAACATGTATTTGCTAATTTTTGTCTGTAGGGTTCCATATAAACCTATTTGATAAAACTTGTTAATTTTGTTGTCCAAATGTACATTGTTATTGATTTTAAAATTTTTACTTATGGGTGGATATTTGATCTTCCAAATACTGGGAGTAAAAATTCAAATTCCTCACATTAGTGGTGCATTTATCCATTTCTCTTTTTAATTCTATTAATTTCTGTTTTATGTATTTTGAAATTATTCATTGCATATATGTTCAAAATTTTTATATTTTTCTGAAGAACTGAAAACTTAACTATTAAATAATCTTCTTTTTGTCTCCATCAGTGCTGTTTGTTTTAAAGTCTATTTTGCCTAATACTGATAGAATTATACTAGCTCCCTTTTGGTTAGCATTAGATTGTTACTTCCTTTTCCATTCTTTGCCCAACTATGTCTTTGTGTTTTAAGTGTGCATCTTGTAAAAAGCTGGATAGTTTTAAGCCCAGTCACTTAATCTCTAGGTTTTAACTAGGTTTTTATCATTTTCATTTAGAGTGTAATTAATAATATTTGGAATATATTTTGTCACCTTATTTTGTGCTTTCCATCATCTCACTTTTCTATGCTCTTTCCTTTCTTACTTTTGAATTGATATTTTTCATCATTTATTTACTTTCCTTTTACTGGTTTGAAAGTCATACATATTCTTTAGCTTCATTGTTTTAATGTTTACTCTTGAAATTTTAATATGCAATGTATGATCCTGGAATAGATTTTTAATTTTGCTAAAAGGACAATATTGTGGCAATTACTAAAATACAAATAAGATCAATATATTAGATAACAGTATTGTACCAGTGTTAATTTCCTGATTATGATAATTTTCCTGAAATTACATAAGAAAGTACTCCTGATTTCAAAAATAGATAAACAAATATTTAGGGGTAATGGAACATTACAACACAGCTTTCTCTCAAATGATTCAGAAAAAAATAACGTGTGCATGTATATTTTATATTAACCAAGATCATGGTGTGGCTAGCTTGTTTTCTCCTATCTGTCAAGTGACATACGATGCCAGAGTCCCCGGTTGGTGCCCTGAGCTGAAAATTCAGTAGAGAAAAGGTTTAAGGGCCTTGGAAGAAGAATAGACTTGAGAGATAGTTTCAACATGCCATGTCTCTTGCCCATTTTTCTACTGCCATACTGATATTAAATAGCAGAGTTAGAATTATATATTAATTTGGGGTCCACCTATCTGACTCTAAAATGTTAAGATCAGAATGATTCACTTTAATAACTGTGTAGTCAATGAGAATAGAAAAGTAAGATACAGTCCCTGTACTAAGTCCATTACACTATAGAGGAGGATAGTCATGGAAACAGATCCTTTCAATATATGCTCAAGTTGCTGTGGGAACACAGAGCTTCCATATGGTTCTCCAGAGTCCTCTTTCTCTACATTATGCTGCCATTCACCAGAGAATATGCCTGCTAATATATGCACTACAGTCTACAGAGAATAAAAATAATTATGCCTCAGTCATAAGGTTCCTCCAGAAGGTGCTATTCTTAAGAAGATACCACTAGTGATGCAAAATAGAAGATTTGTACATTTTCGATTATCTCATGGGCATGTATAAATTTAATCAAATTTCTAATAAAGCTTGGAAATAACAGCAAAACTAGAATTATAACTCGCACATTTGCTAAAAGTTTTTTTTTTTTTTGGTATGGGAGGCATCACCTAATAGTCTTTAGACATGGCAGGTGTAATTTTTCTAAAACTGCATATGATTCCATAAAAACATAATCTTTTTTGACATATCTTCAAGTATAGATTGTCTCTAAGGCAGATGTCAAGTACAGAATCCCAAGTAACTTATATTCTAAGTAGTTATGCCCAATATTGTTATAAATGTATTTCCTCCTTTAATTTAGAATACTTTAATTTTCTTCTATTAAGAAAGTCTTATGATAGTTGGTCCTTCTCTTATTCCAGTGTACTAAATGGTATTTTGATTGATTTTGTTAGACATATGCAATTAAGAAAAAGAAAAATGTACTGGTATTTGTTACAGATTGTCTTTTATCTGAGCACAGTGTCAATTTCTTTGTTCCAGCACAATGTGTTGAATTAAATTGAATGTCTGAAAAAGCATTATGAATAGTCTAGGAATAAATTTTAATATACCAATAGGAGAGATTGCTTAGCAAATGCATTTTTTCCAATTAACTAAAGAACATACTCTATTCAGATTCCTTAGTTTTTATCTAATATTATTTTTCTGTTCCAGGATCCCATCCAGGATATCTCACTATATTCAGTTGTCATTTCTCCTTAGGCTCCTCTTGGCTGTGACAGTTTGTGAGTCTTTCCTTGTTTTTGATGACCTTGATAGCTTTAAGGAGTACTGGCCAGGCATTTTATAGAATTTTTCTCAACTGGAATTTTTCTGATGCTTTTCTCATTATTAGATTTGGATTATAGTTTTAGAAAGGAAGACTACAGAGGTCAAGTGCCATTCTCACCACATCGTGTCAAGAGTACGTACTATCAACATGACTTATTCCTGTTGATTTTAACCTTGATCACCTGACTGAGATAGTGTTTGTCAGGTTTTTCCTCAGTGAAGTGACTATTTTCTCCCCTTTACTCTTCAGAAGAAAGCCATTATACACAGCCCATGCTTAAGGAGTGGAAAATCACACTCCACCTCCTTGAAGGTGGAGTATAAACATGGTCATCTGGAATTCTTCTACACAGAAGATATCGCCATGGATGTAGATGATATTTTTATATCATGGTTTTCAAAAAAAGAATGATTTGATGTTTTAAAAGTAAAAATTATCCTTGAGGAAAATAAACATAAAGTGACATTATTGAGAAATTTAATTAAAAACTCAGAAAAAAATTTTGAAGATATTAAGGCAAAACTAATTTTGCTATCTGCTGCTATTTAATATTTATAAGATACAATAAGAAAGCTAAAAAATACAAGCTACATAGCCTGAGGTGGCAATTTAAAAGTTATCTAATAAATCCAATTAGTGTGTAAGAAAAACACATGATTCAAGGGTCAGCACAGAGGTTTGATTTTGCTTTGCAAGTTTTCCCATATATTGATCAAGTTAATTTAGTAATTATCAATTATAACATTTATTTGGACATAGTACAATAGACTAAATTCTATTTCATCAAATTTAAATACAACAAAATTCCACTGATTTGGAATAAGAAGAGTTTATCAAACATAATACAAACATTAAAAAGTCATAGAAAACTTTAAAACATTATGTTATTATTTATTTTAATGATAGCCTATATATTAATATATTAAGTACAAATGCATATTATGGTATAAAATGATATACATTAATGCCAATTGCAAATGCCATTTGTTTCCAAGTACGTATTGATATTAATCCTAAAGAGAAATGTCTTTAAAAACAAAAAATTAATTGCTTGACTCAGAATTTGAAATTAAATTGAAGGAATAATTATACTTTTGACCTTTTTTTGAGCTGCTAGTGTTATTCTGGCTGTCCTTTATGATTAAATGTCAAAAATCTGAGAAGAAAAACATATTTTCTAATTTCCTACTAAATAAAATTACATGTTGAATCCAAATTTTAGATGGTGTATCTTTTATAATGAAGAAACGTGAACGAATAAAATGTGCCTGAAACCTATATCATGCTTTAGAATTATAGTTTGCTTAGTTCCTCTTTTAACTAATTTAAATCAAGAATTAACAGAGCACCATCTACAATAAGCCACTCAAGGTAAAATATGATGGTGTAACCCTGAAAAGCAATTCTGAGGTTCCGTGAACACTAGATGCTATACATTCCTGAAACACTCACTTTTTGGCCTTAAAACATTTGTTCATCAACGCCACAGTGTGAAATGAACAAAATATCCAGATCCTCAAATCTTTTATCAAGCTCCTTCAGTACATGAAAACATCAACTAAGGTTTTAAACTCAGTTATCTACAAAGTACCTTACCTGAAAAGCTGAGATTGTTCCTTACTGAACACCTTGAGAACAATACCCCTTGGCTCTTTTCTCACAAGACCTAGACCAAAAACTGGCTTAAGCAACCTTTTCTGTGCCCTTTTTGGGGGACACCATCTTAGCTTTGACTCTCTAAAACCCATCACCAAATGACAAGGGGAGAAAGAAAGAAGTGTGGAAGAGAATTTCTTCCTACTTAAAATGCTCTGAAGTCTCACACTCAATGTTTTCTTCCTCTTGGTCTTCCTCACTTTTGTCTAATTTGCACTTCAAGATGGAGGAATTTTCTGAAATGGGAGGAAATTCCAGCTCCTTCAACCACACTAACTGAATTCTAGGCTGGTTTAAAAAAAAGTGCTAAATCTGCTGGTGTCACAATTTGCTATTTAATTAATTATTCCTTTATTCTTTCCAATAATAGTACAAGCCCCTAGTAAAATTACTTATCTCTGAGTTATTGAGAAATTAATTTTGTCTTTAATTAACATCAGAAATATATCAGAGAAAGAAGTTTATGAATCTTGATTCTCTGTACATGACTAAGAATATCAGCATCTTTCCTGCCCCCTGTATGCCTTGGTTATATAGATTTTATAGAGTAGAACACTTGGTTAAAGAAATCCAACTCATGGCTATTTCTTGGAGAAAATTCACAATTATTTAATATTACTGTTGCTGTGGTAGTGGTGGTGGTGGTGGTGATGGTGGCCACAATCTATTTAAACAGATATATCCAATATTTACCTTAGCGATAAAGAGAAAACTCAATAAAGGACCCACAAAATATCTAGCTTTCAGCAATGTAACTCTCTAGAGTGTCCTGCAAGATAAAATGACAGCAAAAATACCTTGCGGAATAAGGTTATTAATGTTGTGTGACATCTACCATAAATGATTGGTTCAAAGTATATCTGTGGTTCTCCCTTCCAGTAATAGTTAGAATTAAAGCTATTTTTACTTTATAAGGATAAAATGAAATGATTTGTACATAAGAGGATTCTAGTTCGTCTCCTCTTTAAATCAATGTGTTTCATATTTAACAAAAAATCAATAGTTTAAAAATAAGTATTCTTTCAATGTAGCTTCAAATTCTAAATAATTTTTGGTGAAGACACCTTTATAGGTATGTGCATGCAATATAGGTCTATTGAGAATTAAACATTGATAGCTATTTACACAATTATGATGAATATATAATATGTTCTGTATTTTAGAGAAACAATATAGAATTCTATGATGAGATGGCAAGGAAAATGGGATGAGTTATATTTACAACTCATCCAAAAATGACATCATTATAAATTAATAGGAAAAAGTCTAAAGCATTTCTCTACTTTAACCCATTAGAAATTATTATCTGCTTTGCCAAAATACCATTCTTACTGACCTTCACTCTAGCATTAAATAAAGTGCAGGCTCATTTAAACATTATTAATGCTTAATAAAGAAGGAATCTGCACAGTGTTCAATGCTGCATCCTCTAAACAGAGTTAAAAGCCAAAGAAAAATAAACCTTTATTTTGTTATTAATAGTGATTGGTAATTACTTTTTATCATCCTGTCTCTCTGTTGATTTGTTTTGTAAATTAGATCTTAAAATATGGCACATCTCCACCATTTAGGCATATTTAATGTGAAAATTATTTCAATTATTTTTGAGTTCCTTTGTCTAAATCCTGCCTTTTTCTTAGAAGAACACACAAGTCCTCTGTAGTGTTAATCTGGTTCAAAGATTGTCCTTCCGTATGTTTATCAATAAAATCCTCTGCAAGCTTCCCGTAGTTTCTCTCTTAACTCAATTGGCATCAATACTAACAAAATAACTGAGTTGGCCAGTTAGACTGAATAATTTGTTGCATGTAATTTGTTTTGTAACCCAACCAATCAGTTTACAACTAATAGGTTGGTGCTTAGTAGAAATAGGAAATCTGTGCCTACACATATAAAAAGAAAGAGAATAGAGGTAACACAATTATTACTCAAATAATACAAGTAAAGTTTTGAGGGAAGTCCTGAATTATTCAAGTAGAAATCTTTTTTTTTCTTTTTATGAAATATCTAACATTATATTGGTGTAGCTTTAAAATTTTCCAAAAACATGGAAGACATGAAAGTTATGATTCCTAGAAGATGTTTTTATTGACTATGCTTTTAAATCTAATGTTTATAATAAGTCAAGATATTAAGACTATACAACCATCAAGAAACAATATAACATGATGTCTTTCTAATACCTGCAGTTTGAAACCCAGAACATAAAAAGTCTATTTTGGCCGTTTTTATAGCACATCTTATTGAAAATAACAAATCAACCTTCTCCAACTAAAACCTTGAGCTTAACATCAGACCAAATAGTTTGAAAGGTAAAATATGCTTAAATGTTCTATTAGTTTTAATGGATGCAAAAGGCATGTATCAGAAATAAGAAAAAAAAAGAAACCTCTACACATTTAGGAATTAAATGAACATTTTCAAATTGTGCACTGAATTAAAACATATATAAATATATTCAAAGGACTTTAGATATTTTTTTCATTTAAATTCATCATATCAATTTTAGCCCAGCCTTATTGCTCTGCATATCTTTTCTTTCTTCCCTGTGAATGAGTAGATAAAGAAAAAAACTGCTGCATCCATTCTGATTAGCCAGCAGATAAGCAATGTGAAAACTGATTTAAAGTCTCTTCCACTGGAGATGTCAAAACAGATGTTACTTTCCTACAGGATGACAGCACTGGGCTCAAAATGTCAAACATAATTAAAAATTTTATTTTCAAATGTACTCCACAGTTTATACATACTGAAAGTATGTCTTACCTTTTGAACTTGTAGACTGCTGTGCTCTGCAAAATGGGAGAGGCTTTATATTCGTTTAGGTGCCATTTGGGAATGAAATCATTTCATCAATCGGTACCCAGAGGTTTCCTTCAGGATTTGGCATGAAAAGACTGGCATTTCATTAAAATGTGCTGACGACTCAAAGAGCAGTTCTAGCAGGACTGATTTCACTCACCCTCCTATCTATGAATATCAAGGTTTCTCCCAGTGGGTTACCCAAATTAGAGAATAAATTAAGGTGTCTTTCTTTTTATAATGATATCACTCACTTCATTCTCTAAAAGTAGAGGGTTGGAAGTTGCATGTTACTTAGTCATATTTATTAGTTATTTACTAAGTTTCTGTCAACATCGTTCTCTTGGAAACATGAGTAGTAAAATAGCTGGAAAAAAACAGTACCTTTGCCTTTTTATGACACGTGTTTGAAATGAATTGATAGTACAGAATTCACTATATACATCAAAGAATATCACCACAGATATGTACCCTTATAGGGAAAATAAGGATTTCCAAAAGCATGGATACTCCAAAGGTTTCCACATCCCCAATGTGTAATCTGAGGAGCTTTGACCCACCCACAACCACAGCCAATTATCTCCAGCCTTGAAGTGTAATTTGTTTTTCATATGTCTATCTCTTTTACTTGGAGAATAAGTTTCCTGAGGACAAGAAAATTATTATGTTCATGTGCTTTTCAGCTACAGAAGCTTTATGATGGCTTGCATATAGGTAGATGGCTCTCAGTAAACATTTTTTGAGTAAATTTAGTTGAAGTGTTGGAAAACCTTACATAGAACTTCTGTCCTCTGAGGCAAGGCAGCAGAGTGGGTCAGAGCAGCAGCTCTAGCCCTTGGCCACTTGATTTTTGAATCTCAGCTCTACCACTTACTAACTTGTGACTTTGGGTAAGATTTGCATTGCTGTGCCTCTGTTTCCACATATGTAATATGGTTATTGTGAGGATTAAATGACATAGTATGTATATTAGAACAGTGCCTGGCACATGATTAAGTACTCCATAAATACTAGCTACCACCACTACCATCTTCCCTTAATGTGTCAGTGATATGATAACCTATTGTGATATTCATCACTGCGGTGTTAGTGATCAGGAGTCACCCCTATACTGCCAGGTATATGCATAAATGACTAACTTCCAAAGAACTCCAGGTAGTGGAATTTCAGGCAGCAGTTATTATGAGCTGAGGAATATGGAGAGTTATCTGTTGGGAATCAGAATGAGGCAGCAACCTTTATCATTTTGGATTACAAAGGTTTGAAAGGTCTTGGGCAAGTTTTCCTCTAGTCACTTCTCAAAAACTGACCCTAGAAATGCTCATCTGATCCTAGCTCCCAAGGTCTCTCATTTCCTTCACTAATCAAAGATACTGTTCCTTCTAGATTTCATTCCCTGAGGATTTACACTGTTTCTTATTAGTAAACTGGATTCCATCTTATCTTTTTCCTGATTTAAAAAAAATACCTCTAGGGGTTCACTCTGTTAAGTATGTTTGCTATTGGTTTCCATTAGCTTATTAAGGGAATTGCCTTCTGTTCTTAGGTTACCAATAGTTTTTGTTAACAATAGACACTGAATCTTATCAAAGTGCCTTTTTGAGCAGCTATTAATCATGCTTTCACCTCTTATTAGAATGAATTGTAGTAGCAGACTTCCTCATTTTGTGTTCATAGCAGAAAGGCATCTTGGTAACGATGCATATTCTAATATGCTACTATATTCTATTTGATAATATCTTAAGATTTTTTACATCAGTAAATAATTATTTTGTCTATTTATTTTATCTTTCCTTGCCGTGACAAAACCCAATTAGTGAGATAATATACCTGTCTACATATGAGAATACAGTTGTTATAATTACCTAAACAAAAGCTACATAAGATAAAAACAAAAACAAATTAATGATGTACTATCAAAAATGATGAGTAAAAATGGAAAATGGATATTTGCTCATTCCTTATCTTTTATATGAGGGGAAAAATATATGTCATTTTATTTCTGAAGCCAAATAATGATAATATTTCAATTAATAGAGATGGTTACTAGTACATCTAAAAATATGCTGCAATAACTTTCAAGTTACTGAGACATGATGGAGGGACCACAAAGGAAACAGAAATTGTATATCAACAGATAGGAGATAGAACTCAGCAAGAAAGTGAAAAATAGGACTATAAATAAACACTAATACAGGTAATTAATTCCAAATATCTGTTGTAGAAATGAAGGTAAGATAAAAGCCACTTTTTAAAAGAAATTGACTTCTATATTGAGTAGAAGGAAAAGAAACAGGTCCCAATCATATACTGCATACAAGATCACATCTAATGCAACATAATTCATAGCTTAAATATAAAAGGGTAGGCAAAGGAAAACCAAGGGTATACAAACAAAAAGGAATAAATAGAGCAATACCAATGTTGGACGAAAGTGAGTACAATATGTGGATCACTAGATAAAACAAAGAGAGTTGTTTTGTTTGTATGTGTATGCATGTACATGCAAATGATTCCTTGTGGGTTGAATTTATATTTAGGTCACCTTTACATACAAATGAAAATGTGGCAAATTAAATCTGTATTGAGATACTCCTAACCATATGCCAGAATAATTAAAATGAAAATAACAGACATTACCAAGTATTAGTGAGGACATGGAGCAACTAGAACTCTCCTATGTTACTTATAGGAATATATACTGGTTCAGCCACTTTGGAAAGCCCTTCAGCAGTATCAACTAACACTGACCTAAAAATTATACTTCTAGATATATGTCTAACAGAAATGCATACATGTTTACTAAAACATCACAGCAGAACTATTTGTAATAGACAAAAACTGGAAACAACCCAATTTATTTATCCATTGTAGTGAAATGGATAAATTGTAGAATATTCATGTGTAATAACATGAATAAACTGTAGTATATTCACATGTGCTCTTTCAGTTACAACTGCATAAAAACTCAAAAATTTGGTGGCTTGAAAACACAAGTTATTATTTTCTCACATTTTGTGGGTTGGTTGGAGTTTCCTCTACTGGTATTGCCTGAATTCACTTATGTGGTTGTAGTCATCAGATATCTTGTCTGGATCTTCAGGAGCAAGATGGTCTTTGGAACATGGCACTGGCTATCACTGGGATACTCTCATTCTTCCCTCATCTTGTAGAGACTTTCATCTTTAGTAGTTGAGATTGGGATTTTTCAGACAGTGGTGATCAAAGGGTCCAAGAGAGCAAGAGAAGAAAGTACAAGGTCCCTTAGCACTATGCCCTAGGACTTGGATAGTACCATTTCCATCACAATCTGTGTGATCATAAGCAATCATAAGGCCAGCTCAGATTCAACATGGTGAAAAAATAGACTCCATCTTTTGACAGGAGAAACAGCAACAGTACATTGCAAAGGGGTGTATACACAAAAAGACATGATTTACTGGGAAGTGTCATTATAGCAATCTACCACAACTAATATATAGCAAGGACAATGAATGAATTAGTGCTACATGCAACAACAGGGATGAACCTCACAAACAGTGTTGAGGGAAAGAAGCAAGTCACACAAGAATACATACTTCATGTTCCATTTCTATAAAATCTAAAAAATCGGCAAAACTAATACATGGTTGTAGAAGTCAAGAGGGAGTCCAAGGATCACTTCCATCGTGCTATAAATGTTGTATTTCTAGACCCATGCAGTGGTTACATGGGAATTTTCACTGCATGGAAGTTTGTTGACTTTTTTTGTTCTTCTGATTTATGTAATTTTCTGTATGTATGTTATACTTCAATAAAATTTTAAAAAGAAAAACAAAATAGAAACAAAACCAAAAGAATTAAAAGATCATGCAAGAAAATTCTCCTTAATTCAATTCCTATTTACCTCGTTATTATTCAATGCCTTTCCTAGAAAAAAATGTGCTAATGTTTATTCACTCCACTGCTGAGGAAATAAGAAAGAACCAAAGTCTCTGGAAGCCAGTGCTGGGGAACTTTGTCTCTATTCTCTTGCTCTCCTGTTTTGCTTAAACTTCTATATCAGGATCAGTTCACTAGTCACCACTGCCTTTTTTTTTTTTTTAAGTGGTGAGAGAGAGAGAGAATGATCACCACTGTCTTTTGATGTGGCGATTATTTTCTTCTATTATGTTTCAAGTCTTCGTATTTTATTTATTGCAAGATTGGGTAGTTTTCCAACCATAGCCTTCAATCCTACTTATTTAAGGAAGCAAGGGACATGGAACATTTTTCATATTTTCTCTGACAAGCCCAATTCTTTAGATGTTCCTCACTGGAGGAAAATTAATGAAATTTTCCAGAGATTTCTTCATTTAATGTCCTGTCATACTGGGTCACTCTTCCCAGAAATGCAGATGTCTGCATTTTTTTTCCCAGTTGGATCAAATTTTTTTTGTGTATAAGTGATAATGTGGTTAACAATGTGGACTGTGGAAACTAAATGTCTGAGCACACACCCTGGCCTCAACTTTGGGCAGGTTATTTTCCTCTCTGGGTCTCAATTTCCACATTTATAAAATGAAGATAACAATAGGTTTTATCTCTTGAGTTGTAATGAAATTTATATAAATTAATCCATGTAAATTAAAAATGTGCCTAGTACATTAAGTGCTAGATAGGTGTTAGCTCTTATTATTAATACACAGGCATTAATGTCTAGAGTAGGATGTTGACACATTTCCGTGATCACACTGATGATTTTAGTCTTTGATACTTTAATTCTCTTGTAATCATTTCTGTTAGTTTCAGAATCTATACCATTTGGGGGATGGGAGGAAACATCACAAAGATATGAGAGCTGCTCCTCCCACAGCCACACTATACATCCCATTGTCTAAGGCTACCCTGGGCAACATAGTAGCTTCTAGCCACCAGTGGCTATTAACCACTTGAAATGTAACTAGTACAAATTGAGTTGTGCTGTAAGCGTAAAATACACACTCGACCTCAAAGACTTACTTTAAAAATGTAAAATATTTCAATATTTTTTATATTGATTACCTGTTGATATAATAAGGTTTCAGGATATGTTGAATGGAATACATATGTTATTAAATTATTAAAAAAAGAAACAGAACTATGTACTCCATGAATATGTACCATTGCTTGTCAATTAAAAGAATGAAATTAATAAAGTATTATTTTTAAAAAATCCCATTGCTCAGGCCACACTCCACCCTAGTTAAATCAAAATTCCTAGAAATGGGGCCACAGCATAAAGCTATTTTGAAAAGTCCTCCAGGTGATTCAAAAGTGCAGCCAAGGTTGAGAACCATTGCAATTGAGCCTTTTACTCCCCTTCTGTCCTTGGCAACATTCACACAGATTATTGATATTGATCAGACATTAGTCAGTTAATCACTCAATTGAACAAAAAGATAAGTTATTCTGTGTTATGTGGACATATTTTTCAATTACTAAAAAGACTTTATTTGTTCAATAAGTATTTACTCAAATCAGTTTTAAGTAATTTGAAGAAGGTAATAAAATGTATATGTTTTATATATACACACACAAAATTAAGTCAAATACCTAAGTATTGTTTGGCAGTTCAATTCATTACTGTGCACATGATAAGAAACCATAATTTGTTAAGACAGTTTCTAGGAAAATAGAACTCTTAAGTGTTTCAATTAAATTTTTCTTTACCACATAGACTTAATCATTTTTATGAATTTTAATAGATTTCTTAAAAAGAAATATGCCTTGGGTAAAGGATTTTGAAATCAAAAGGAATATACAGCACTAGCACTAAAATACACATAGTAAAACCTCTCTTTAAAAACTGGCCCTAAAGGACAGGATCAGCATCTACAGGACAGGTGTCCCTTTAAACAGGGGTCTGAGGCTCAGTACATTTTTTAAACCTTTGTGAGGACTTGCAAAGCATATAAAGTCTGGTGGGAGAGGGTGCCTACTAATCTGCATTTTTCTGGAGAGAAGAGTTGTGACTTTAATGAGATGCTTATGCACAGTGAGGGGAATCTGTTCTCAGTTAAGGCTGGGATGTGGTTCTGTGATTGACTGCAGTTGTTGAGCAACAGAAATGGCATTTGACACACAGCACATCTTCATCTTCATGGGGACAGCTGAGCATAATGTACTGAATCTGGACTCAGACAACTTGGATTTAAATATCAGCTCTGTAATTTACTTGCTGAGTAAATGCAGCTTTCCAAGTTTCAGGTTTCTGGTCTATAAAATAGTGATAATGTCCATCCTACCTACCTCATCAGATTGTTATAAAAGTTTAAAATCAAACAATTGCTTGCAAAAGCTATAAGAAACAATGGTGATATAGCACCTCTTATATTTTCCTGGATAGAGCTGGAACCCATTCTACTAAGTAAAGTGTTCCAAGAATAGAAAAATAAGTACCACGTGTACTCACCATCAAATTGGTTTTACCGATCAACACCTAAGTGCGCATATAGGAATAACATTTATCGGGCATCAGGCAGATGGGAGGGGGGAGGAGGGGATGGGTATATACATACATAATGAGTGCGATGTGCACCATCTGGGGGATGGACACGCTTGAAGTTCTGACTCAGGGCGGGGAGAGGGGCAAGGGCAACATATGTAACCTACACATTTGTACCCCCATAATATGCAGAAATAAATATATATATATATATATATATATGAAATAGCATATGGAAAGTGTTTAGTATACAGTACCTGGTACAGAGTATGTGCTTATATGAAAAAAAATAATTGAGTAGAACAAAACAACAATAACAATAAAAATGGGGATATTCCTCACTGTTTATGCAAGTAATCAATTAAAAATATACCATGCTTCTTGTAGTAATAAAAAAAAAAAGACAAGAAAAGGTTTAGCGTAAAGTGCAAGGCCCATGTTTAGTAGACTGAGAGCTTGCAGGTCAGCCCTCATGAACTCTGAATTAAGCCCAAAGTCAGATGCTGAAATAATGGTTTACATTACTTAAGTGAATCTTTTTTTTTTCTTTTTTTTTTTATTTCAGCTTATTATGGGAGTACAAAAGTTCAGGTTATATATATTGCCCATGTCCCGCCCATCCTCCTGATTCAGAGTTTCAAGCGTGTCCATTCCCCAGACAGTGCGCCTGGCACTCACCATGTAGTTATACCTCCATCCCCTCCCCCCTCCCCCCATCTCCCCGAGTCAGCACCTTCAAGCATGACCATTCCCCAGATGGTGCGCAATTAAGTGAATCTTTGAGAATACAATTGACAAATGTTTGGGATCTTCTTGACAGTGTATGGCACATAGATGCATGTGTGTTTAGGGGTATCCTCCTCTCTTAAAAAGAACTTCAGTCCAGCGAAATCTTGGCACAGTGGTGATTTAGCAATAGAAGAAAATCCAAGAACCAAAGAGAAGGCAACACACTTTCATGAGTCCTCTTGGTGACCAAAAGAGGAAGAAACATGGTAGCTTTATGTGACTGAGAGGACCTGTTCAGGAATGCTTATGAGATCCTCTCTGAGGACTTGCACGAAGATTTGAGGACACTTTAAGTGTGGTGTGGAATGGTAGTGAAGTTTGTACTCTCTTTCCAGGAAATGACAGGGAACAAGAAACCCTTGCTACATTCTATATCTGTTATTACCACTGAAGAAACAATAGTGTTATAATGTACTTTGTTCTATTTTTCTTCATATTATGGGCACCTATATATATAAAAAAAATTTCTCTAAATAAATTCAGTTGTTTACATACTTCTGCTATTTATAGTTTAACCAATTAATGATTGCATTTTCACACACAATGAAGTTTATAATCCTGCACAGATTATGCATATCTGCCTGACGTCCTTAAAAGAATATTTTTAAATCCCTCTTTTTCATTTCTCTCACACACAAGCATACTCACACATACATGCATACTTGAGTAAAGCACTAAAAGGCTTAAAGATTGATTTTGTATTCCTGGATTAGAGCAGGATTTGTTAATTGCCATACTTTTCAACAGTATCCCTTTCTAACAATACATTAAAGTCACAAGGTTAAATGAGGTTTAATCTTTATTTCAAAATTAATTTTTACTTTTCTTTCAGGAAAATATTTTATTTAATATAATTATTATCATTATTATAAATACTCTTGCTTTTTTCCCTAAAGTTTGTTAACAATGTTTGTTTATAGATGGTTTTATAAGATTTTTATCAAAAATGTTGTAGTACCCATGTATGCAGCAATCAAAAATGTGCTCAAGAGCAAATAAATATCACTTGACATCTTAACATTATCTTTAATCTTATTTTCTCCTTCCTCCGCCTCTGATCATTCATCAGCCATTGAGGATCTTTTGTCTTGATCTCTCACCTGCCTCATCTCCGTGTCCACACTGAAACATCATCATTGTTCCAAACAAACAACAGTGCTATATCTTGTACTAACACTGCATCCACTACCAAGGACTTCCTCCCTTTGATTGGTGAATAGCTTTTAATGATTCAAAACTAAGCTCAAGCATTATGTATTTTATGGAGGTTTCCTGAATTAACACCTTCACTACCAGGTCAAATTATCACTCCCTCATCTGTGCTTCTTTGAAACTGCCTGATCGACAGTATCTCACATATAGGCAAAGCCAGAAGAATTGCATGAAATAAATGTACTTGCAATCAGACTGAAACATATTAATCTTCAAAGCCAACCGATAACTTGACACTCTGTCAAACTGATATTATGTAAATATTTATTTTTAAAGAACAAGAAGAAATTAATTTTCCATTAACAACAACTTGGATAGATTTTTATGCTCAAAATATGAACTTACATCATATGAAGATAGAATTCTGACTCAATTACAACTAATTCAATAATATTAGGCATTACACTCACTAAGAAGAGAGGTTACATATAATAAAATGCCTTGTCTAAAATATCTTTTAAAGTTCTTTGTTCTGGCTTTCATTCTGTTTTGTCAACATACTTTCTGACAAGTTCATGTTTTTTTAAAAGTTGCATTTTCAATTAATAACACCAAAGAATGTAAATAACTAATTGCTTATCAATAGAATAAATAGATGGTATTGATTTTAACATATGTAAAAATGTATGCTATTATTTTCAGAATTCTTCTTGAGCACACATTTAAGTAATCACACTAAGACATAATTTATATTTCATACACTGTTAATTGCTTTAAGTTTTTACTAAAGAAGTTTTAGTATTATTAAATTCAAATGCTATAAATATGTAAATTAACAAGTTATCCTAAGATAGTTAGATCTTAAACATTGCCTTTGAGAAATCCAACTTTTTCTATTAATAATTGAATTTAACCTGAGACTTTTTTTTTTTTTTTTTTTTTAAAGTGATGGGGAAATCAGGAGCCAGGAGGTGACAAGTGAAGTCCGGCACCAGTATTTATTCTTTCAGCAAACAATTCTTATCAGTCACTGATTTAGATGTTAATAGTCAATCTAACAAAAATCTAACTGTAATCAGAAAGCTCCTTCTATTCTACTGAGCTTCCCATTGCACATTCCCTTGATGACCTTCATCTACTCCATCTCCAACACAAAGCCTGGACTTGAGTGGCACTGTAGGGTGGGGAGGAGGAGGATTCAGCAAACTTCTATATCTTCCCAGTCCTTGGCCCTCATTGCTCAATCTTTAATAATCAGATGTTTAACCAATCAGTATAATTCTTAGACTGGCACTTTTCAAATTTGCTACAATTGCTTTATTTCTCCCAATTTAAAAAAAAGTGAATGTTATGTTTATTAGTATCATATATTTATTATCCAGAGTCCTTCAAACTATGAATATCTCTCTCAGTCTATTGATAAATACGCCATCATCTTGACAGTTACACTGTCAGAAGTTCTTAGTGGCAAGGCCAGCTTCACATTTGGTACAGGTCCAACAAATGCCAGAAGAACTGAGGTAATGGAAAACTACCTAAAATTCAAAAGCACAAGTCATATATTTCTCAAGTGGGCCTTAGCACTTATCTATTCAATCTGCAGGGTATTTTGAGGGTATGAGGTGGGCAGCATCTGTCTTGTCATTAGACTGACAAGAAAAAGGAGGGAACGGTTTGGAACATACAGTTCTGAAAAAGCAGGTTCCAAAATTACACAGATTTTTATTTTTGGTATTTTTTAATATCAAAATAATGTTGAAGATGAAAAAATGTTTATGTTTATCAATGGAGGATTTTTTAAATTGGTGGTTTTAAAATTCAGTGATTTCAGGGATCTCATTTAGCCTCAATCAATATTATAGATTAGGAGATTGAGGCTCTATAAGATTCTCACATCCCTTTCCCTCCTGAGTGATCTCAGAACTGCTATGGGTTAAGCATCTGGGCTTCAGGAATTACCGAGACGTCTCTGAGGAATGAACCTGCCTCTTTCATCTTTCAACCATCTTCTTTAGTAGTTAAGACAGATATGAGTTTCCAGATAATACATTGTGGCCCCAGAGCAAGTACATTGTTGGCAGGTAATCAGAAAATTTATAGCAGAGCCAAGATTAGAATCCAGATTTCATGAATCTGTGGTCAATAGACCTGCTAAAGCATAACTTTCCAATATAATAGCAACAAACATGTAGTGCTTCATAGTTTACACTAGATGATAACGATTCTTTGAGGCAAATGATTTCTTATTTCCCATTTTGTGGATAATGAAACATAGCCCCAATGGATAAATAGATAAACAAAATGGGGTATGTACATACATAAAATGAACTATTATTTAGCCTTAAAAAGAAAGTAAATCTGGTCACACGCTACAACATAGGTGAATCTTGGTGACAATATGCTAAATAAAACAAGCCAGTCCAATAAAAAGACAAATACTATATGATTCCATGTATATGAGATACCTACAGTAGTCAAACTCAGAGAAACAGGAAGTAGAATGGTGGTTACTGGAGGCTGAGGGTAAGAGGGAAAAGGGGAGTTGTTTAATGGGTACAGAGTTTCAGTTTTTCAAAATGAAAATGTTCTGGATATGCATTGCACAAAAATGTGAATATAACACTGCTGAACTCTACACGTAAAAAATGGTAAATTTTAAAAAGTGTAAATTTTATGTTATGTGCTTCTACCACAATAAAAAAAAATAAGTAATCTCAATGATACACAAAACTTATCAGTAACCAGCAAACTCATAACTTAGGTTCTTTTTTTTTTATAACTTAGGTTCTGATTTAAAATCCCATGCTCTTTACCCTGGACTTCCCTGTGTCAACCTTTTTCCCAGTAATCTCCATATGGCTGAATATATTGCCAGCACAATTGCAAGGCTGTTGCAATCATGCTTCAGCATTTCTGTGTGGGACAATCAGGAGTGAGCACAGGGTCCTTGTAGGACAAAGCTTGAGGAAGAAGAATCCCCATCTTGCCATACTTGGAACCCAACATCCCAAGGGTAAACATTAAAAACTATCAGCTTTTAACACTGAAAACAAGTGATCATTCTGGTGGGGATCACAAAGATAGGCCATCCCCCTGGTGACTTGATCATTGTATCCTCTTCTAAAATGGTGACTTGTTGTGATGGAGATATAGCCAATGAAAGGTAATACTTGCTAGGTACACAGCCATCTCTGGGAAATAAAACTTAAGGACATGCTTGACTCATGTGGTGAGAAAAAATTAATTCTAGCAACGCTACAATCACACCAACACTTTATTTATTGGCATATTTACAAGGAAAGTTGGAGACCAAATGAAGGATAATTGCCCATTCTCAACAGGATGTGGCAACTTTCCTCTGTAATCCTTTATTTTCAAGCAGTAACAAGGCTTCCCAAACAAGCTAAATGAGAAATGATGTTGAGTGAGGGATGATGTGAAGGCATAAGTTTGTGTTCCACTCGATGCTGGATTAATTGCTGTAATATAAACCACCAGCATGATATGTTCTACACTGGTATCACCCACTTATCTGCAGGCCTATCTGTGGTAATTTCCACTAATAGCCAAACTGTGCCCTGAATAACTCACTGATTTGTACAAGATTAGCCTAAATTTGTATAAAGCTTGTATCTGGTAAAGTTAAAACCTAAACTATTGAGATCATTCCAATGAATGCTAAAAGGAAGCTGATGTTTTCCTCCTTTAGATAGTGGGAGGATCCCATAATTTAATCTTTCTAGAGTCTTAATAACCTCACGTTTGTTACCAAGATTTTTCTTCAGAATCCACAGATTTTCTAAATAAGGGAGTAGGTCACAGTATACCTTTTATGAGGACACAAAGTATTATTGCACTGTGTTTTTCATTTTCTTATAAAGAATCTCTATTTATGACCTCCAACTTTCCCCAGAAATCTTGAAATCTTGCTTCAGTCCATGAGCCTGGGCTAAAGGGGAACCTGAGTAGCATGCATATGCTACATTCAAAACCAGTCTTCTTCTCCAATACTGATCCCGTAGTTTTGGACCAGGCCTGTGAGATGAAATCCTTTTTTGTTTTTTTTTTAAAGTGAATCTCTTCATTTGAGAAACTCAGTTTCTCTACAAATATA